>NC_091260.1:27345000-27970000 GCF_042477335.2 Ovis canadensis
GAAGTGGTAGGATGGCTACTCAATGAGAGGAAGAAGAATGTGTTGGTCAAATATGTGGGGATTGTGTTAACGAGATACTCTGAAAAGCATAAAAGGATTGATTAGATGCAATTGTGGGGCTGTTGAAGCTAAAAGGCATGAAACTGTAAGGGCCATATCAATTGAATTTTGTCTTTTTTTCTCCTTTGGAACCCAAAGCAGTGCCTGGTGGGGTAACATGATCTGTATTTGCTACGACTGCATTGTTACTGTTATTTTAAGTATTTTTAAACAAGAAGACTTTTTTAAAAGATTCTGTTTATTATTGGCTGGGCTGGGTCTTCATTGCTGTGCAGGCTTTTCTCCAGTTGTGGTGAGCAGGGGCCACTCTGCGGTGGTGCACGGGCTTTTTGCGGTGACTTCTCTTGGAGCGTAGGCTCTAGGTCATACAGGCTCCAGTAGCTGTAGCTCCTGGGCTCTAGAGCACAAGCTCAAAAGTTGTGGCACATGGGCTTAGTTTTGCGGCCTGTGGGATCTTCCTGGATCAGGGATCGAACCCGTGTCTCCTGCATTGGCAGGCAGAGTCTTTACGACTGAGCCACGAGGAAAGCGCCACCCTCCCTTATTACTATTGATAATGTGACCTTCAGCAACTTGTTTAGAGTTTTTGAATTTTAGCTTCCTCCTCTGTAAGAGGAAGATCATCTTACATGTGTAACAGAGTTTGCTGGGATTGAAGCACCCTCCAAAGTGAGTATGCAATTACAGTTCCCTGCCCCTGTCAATCAGATAACAGGCTAGGCAATTGAGATACAAAGCATATTATGACAAAATCCCTGCCCTGAGGAGCTCACATTCTACTGGGGGAAACAGAGAGGAAAATGATGATGGCAGTACAAATAAAGTCTGTGATGACAGTATCCAGCAGGTTCGTCTCGTTTTGTAGGACTGGGACTTGCAGGGGAAATCAGGCGGGATTCTCAGAGGAGGGCAGAATTTGCTCTGGGTCAGAAGGGTGAGTGCAAATGGAAGACAGAGAAGGCAGGGCAAGTGGGCAAGTCATTTCTAGCTGATAGAACAATGTGAGGCCACGGATTAAGTGATTTTATACCACAGCGGTGGCACAGTGGTGTGAAAATTCTCTGCCAGCCCGGGGGAAGAACTAGCAGTGTGTCCAGGTTGCTGGGGAGGAGAGGTAATCACGATCAACCCATTCATTGGTTCTGGGACTGGCTCTGTCAGTTGACACCTTCCTTTTTCATGTCTTCATAATTCGTCTCCCTTGACAACCTCTCCTTGGTTGAAACCTGTACACTCATGTTTCCTCGGGTCTGAAATCATTTTCCTTGTTTGCTATTTCCTCAATCTACTGTCCTGTACCTCTCTTTCTTTTCCTTTCATTCCTGGCCTCCTTTTCCTCCCTTTACAACTCATTACCCAATGCCCTGTGCTCTGGATTCTCTGCCGATTCCTTTCCTGAGGGGTTCTTACAGGTCACCAGGGCCCCTTGGTGGCCAGAACTTGTTGCTTTCTTTTTTATTCCCTTTTAATTTACTTCTGTGATGTTTAGGCTTTTGCCATCTCTTCCAGAGTTTCTGTCTCCCTGTCCCCTCAGATCCTGTTGCGTCTTTTGCCGCCTTTGTCAGGACTCTTCTACTGCCCAGCCCTAAAGTTTGCTGTTTCATAGCATTCTTTTCTAAGCTCCTTAACAAGTCTCTCTGAGCAATGTCATCCACTCTTAAGGTTTCCATTACCTCTCCTAATTATTCTCGTGATTTCCACTGGGTATCTGTGGAAATCACTTAACCTGTGGCCTCTGCCTCTGTCCTGGGGTTCCAACTCATATTCCTTATCTCCTATTAAGGACTCCACTTCTCTGTCCTTCAGGCACCTCTGTGAACATATCCCAAACCAAGCTTCCTATCCTCTCCAACAGTTCTGTTTCCTGTGTGTCCCACTTGCATTTCACAGTCCAAATGGGAAACCCGGGAGTGGTCCTTACTCTCTTCTCCTTCTCTCTCCAGTCTATCCAATCTGTCAACAAATCCTTTTATTTCTACTCTCTACATATCCTCTCCTCTGTCTCTTCCTGTTACTGTCAAAGCTCTTTTCCTTGTTCAACTTGAGCAGCTTCCTTTCACTGCACTCATATTCATCCTGGAATATCTTTTAGAGTGATTATTCCAAAATTCATTCATTCCTACAGTGAATGATTTAAACCATGCTGCATTATTTAAAGTAATCATGCCCTTATTTAAAGTAATTATTTTTTTATCACCCAAAATAGTAGTTCCCAATCCTTTTTGCATGGTTTTTTTTTTCATGTCAATGATAGCTATACTCTTTTCACCTGTTAATTGAGAGATTACCTAAATTAAAAGCTACTTTGAATTCAGCAACAGTTTACAATTTATTATGGGGAGGGAGGTGGGAGGTGGGTTCAGGATGGGGAACAGCTGTACACCCGTGGCAGATTCATGTTGATGTATGGCAAAACCAATACAATATTGTAAAGTAATTAGCCTCCAATTAAAATAAATAAAATTTTAAAAAAACTTGAAAAAAGAAATAAAGCATTGACATACAATTGACTGATAATATCTATCCAGAAACATAAGATACATTCAATCTGTAGACAATGAATTCTTGATTTCTTGCCATGATGACTTACCACCAGTCAAGAACTACTGCCTTGAAGATGACATCCACATTAATTAGCGAGCTGTATAAGCTATTTTAAACTGTTTCCAGTTTCATCTCCAGTCATGTAGCTGTGCTTACCTTCTTGCCCCACTACAGCCACACAAGCTGCTCCCATTCCTCCTACTTCTCACTCATAAATGCCCTTGCATCCTTTTCTTTGCCTCGCCTTATCCCATAAGAGTTTTTGCTCTTTCGTGTAACTCATAATATTTCTTATGTCATCTCTAGTGCAGCACTTACTATATTGTATTTGGGTGGTTTTTAACATTTGTCTCCCTCACCAGATTCTGGGCTCCTTGGAGGCAGAGTCTGGGTCCTATTCGCCTTTGTATCCTGGTCCCTAGCAGAGTGCCTGGTGAATAGTAGGTGCTCACATGGTACAGGTGGGTTCATAATGACTCTTTGGATATCTCTCACAGCCTTAGAAAGAGCAGTTTCCTGGCAGAAGAAAAGCAAAACAGCCCTGCCCTGAGTGCCCAGGTCTTTCCTTGTAATTGCCGCTCTATACAGAAATAAATAATAATCTCATGCTCAGCTGAAACGCTGCAGAAAGTCACAGCTGGAAGGAACTGCAGCTCTCATTCAATGTAACCCCTTCACATTGCGCATCAGGAAACTGCACTGAGCCTTTCCTTGTCTAGGTCCAGCAACACAGTTTTCAGCTTTCTCCATTTTCAGGTTCTTGATTCGTTTTCTTTGGCTCCTGACTTGTCCACAGTCCTCCTAGTTTGTTGGAGTAAGTTGTTCATTTTCGAAAGGTTTAAAAATCGTTTTAGTCCCTGACTTTCAAGTTGTCAAATGGCTACAACCCATAGATAATTTACACTTTAAAATAGTTTAGAAACATAGGGAACACAGCTCAGAGCTCCGTGATGACCTCGAGGAGTGGGCTGGGGCAGTGGGAGGGAGGCTGAAGAGGAAGGGGATATGTGTATGTGTATAGCTGATTGATGTTATTGTACAGTGAAAACTAGCACAATATTGTAAAGCAATTATCCTCCAATTACAAAAAAAAAGGTTTAGACATGGCACCCTTCTTGGCCAAATCTTTTACCAGGCAGAATCTAAGGAGGAACCAAATTGGCAGATTTGAATCCTAACTTCATTTACTTCTCTTGCCCAGGCTCTGGTGGCAGTGCCTGAATGGGCAGCAAAATGCCAAAGGCAAGTGGCCAGAGGAAGAGCAGCAACCCGGACATTCAACCTCTGGAAAAATGAAAATTCACTGGAGTCTTGTCTCATTTCAGAGAGCAGAAGCTGCCTGGTTTCTAAACTTGGAAGTGCTGAGTCTCAAATGCCAGGTATCAGATAAGAGATGGGTGTTTCTGTGGCAACTGAGAGTTTTGTGTAAGGGGAACAGTTTGTATGGAGCTGTGAAGTACGTAGACTGGGGAGAATATGGGGGAAATTTGCTTTTGGCAAGATGCTAAACCTCTGCAGTATCTTCAGGGCACAGCGTATAACATGGAAAAAATGAAACCCTCTTCTGTTGCATCCAACTGCATGGTCACTGAGAACAGCAAAGTAGTAGTCATTCTTGAAGTGTGTGCAAGGAAGATCAGCAAAAGGAAGTCACAGCCTAGGATTTCTGAAGAGCCTGCCTCAGATTATTGCCCCTCCACAGAGGGAAAGCCTGGGCCTCCCTCTGAATTTAAACGAGGTATTACTGCCAACCATGAAAAATGAAAATCCTCCTTCATCCAGTAGCCTGTAGGTGTGCAGGCATCCTTACCAATTGGTGTTCCATCTTTTGGCAAGTAAATATGACCTGATATCAACTATTTATACTTTATACAAAATTCCTAACTCCAAGGGATAAAAATTGTCAGGCTCCCAAATTCAAGTCTAGAGAAGTTAGAATCCTGATTGTTTACAAAGCTTGCCATCAAATGGAGCTGGTGTTAATTAACTCTGGCATCCCTAAATTCAACTTTGCGTATTCAATGGTTGCTATGAAAATCTGGGTCTGAATAACAAATGCACAGACGGCACCATTAAGCAGAGAGCAGGCATCACATAGTTTTCCTTGGGTTGCTTCTGTTACCAATCAAGCTTGTAGACGTGAGGCTAGAGGGTTTCTGACAGTAAGTTCCACAAAAAGATGCTGTTCATTTATTTTGGCAGTGGGCTGTACTATTCTAAGAAGGCAGCTGTACGTGGCAGAGCCCAGCTTTATAACTCAAAATTTGTCCTTCCTTCACAGTTGCAGGGCATTGGGTTATGGCATTTTAGAGGGAGATGGAATGGATAGAGGGCTGCACTGAGAAACAGCAGTTAAAATGCTATGCCTCATAAAATCCCTTATGTGCAGTACGATGTTTTCAGTTGTTAAATGAGCATAATTCAAAGGGCAATTTACTTTTCATCATTTGTACTATTGTATGTTCCTACCATATTTGTCACTTTTATTTCTTTGCACACAATTTTCAACTTGCGCAGTTCGATAGTAGCTCATGGATATATTTAAATCCCAAAGCCAAGAGGGTTTACATTGATATTTTAGCAATTATAGTGAGCATTTTCCAAGTTCTACAAAAGCTGTATTTAAATAGAATATTTCTGGACATAAAACAAGCCAGCAATACAATAGCTGAAGAGTGGGCCTTTATTTTTCAGCTGATACTTTTGTGGACAACACAATGGTGAGGTCACGCTGAGGGGATTCCGAGGCACACGGAGAAACACCCATGTATATAGCCGAGGAGCAGTCTGACCTGTGGTGAGTGTGGCTTTGTCTGGGCTCATGTGACAAAACGATTCCCAGATGCTCGAATGACAGGCACATTGTTTGCCTCTCGGTTCTTGGCAGGATGCTCACTGTAAACCGAGAACGGAGTTTAGCACCTGAGAGCAGGGTTCTAGCAGGGCTGGGGGGTGAGAAGGAAAGGAGAAGACAATTTCCTTGGCGTGAAGGGTACACAGTCTGTTTTTGTTTCCTCTGTCAATTTCCAGGCAAATATCTGTCTTTGCATATGCTCAAATCAACTGTTTTATCAATGCTTCTAGGATAAAATACACAAACACCCAGGGCTTTATTTATCATCATATATTGTTGTCTTTGCATATATGCTAGAGTTCACTAACTCCAGTTCACCCCATTGCATCCATATAAATTCATAGTAGTATCTGTATTGTTTGATGTTAGAATAGAGATTTGGGTTTGGAACTGAGATCTATGCATAAAACTTTTTTTGTAATTCTTCTTTCTCTGATTATTTCCATTTAATCTACTCTGCTTTAAGCCAGACGCTCCTAAAATAGTCTGTACCTTGAACAGACTGGGCATTGTTGGGGTTGCGTGCTTGTAGTTCCACGGAAACCATGTCCATGAGTCAGAAAGCAAACACCAGGCCTGTTGTATCGATACCATGATGTGTGCTACTAATGTAACACCTAACACTTGTGAACTGGCCAAGAGTTTCTCTGCAGGATGTAGGGAGGGTTGGAGCTAATTGGAAGCATAACCCATGACTGTTTGGGGAACGTAAAGTCATGCCATCTCAGAGGCAGGCCTTTTCTTACACTTCTCAGTGGGGCTCCTCTTTCCTTACTAGTGCTCATGGGACTTTCCTGGCTGTCCAGGGGTTAAGACTTCATGCTTCCAATGGAGGGGACGCAAGTTCAATCCTTGGTTGGGGAACCAAGACCGCATGTGCCACAGGGTGAGGCCAAAAAGTTAAAAAAAAAAAAAAAAAAAGATAGTGGTCAGGGTTTTAAGGTAGTGAGTGGAAGACTAGAGGCCTTTTGCTTCCTGTACATCAATCACTTTGCACCTCAGACCTTAGAGTGTGTTTGTTTATAAGAAGGCAGGCCACACAAGCTTTGCTTCTGAATTCTTGGAGAGTTCTCATGTCAGCTAACTGCAAGAGCCAATGAATCAGACTCTATGGTGGAAAGAGGTGAGAATAAAAACTCAAATGTCTCAAGTGATTAAGCAAGATAGATTGCATATCTGTTATTTTCCGTGGCTTCATGGGTCAGCTTTAAGCCGGGGGTCAGTAAACTATCGTCTGTACCCTGATATCGTGCAGCCCACAAACTAAAAATGATTTTTTTACATTTTTAAAGTGCTGTTAGAAAAAAACACTAAAAGCAAATAATATGGATAGAGAGTGTATGTGGTCCACAAAATCTAAAATATTTATTATCTGGACTTTTACAGAAAAAGTGTCTAAGCTAGGAGGGTGTAATCATGAGAAATTTCTCAGTTTTAGCTGCTATGTCATTTCTCTTTGTCACTTAAGTTATCTGTGTTGTCAGTTAACTTAGGAGAGGACTTGGCTCAAGGACCCTACAAGAACCACATGCAATTTGGGAGCTTTCTGCATCACGCTGAGGCATGCCTTACCACAGTCCAAAGCCGCCAAACCTTGTGTTCAGCAGGTAAGTGGATGCAGAACCAACGGCTTACAGAGAGGGAGACTGAATGTGGACTAGAGCAATGCTCTCTAACTTCCCAGCCATGAAGGGACTCCCAGAGCAGCCTTGCCTCCCAGCAAGCACAAGTGTTTATCAAATCGTCTGAGCCATTTGATACTTGGGTGTTTTTCTTCCAATACCCTTCTTTAAGAGCTGGCTCACCTCCAAGGTTTGGGGAAGATAAGATTCTAAGCTGATTCCTAAAGTTTCTGGTGAGATAGAGACTGCCTTTCATTCCAGGTTCTTCCTCTTTACTCTTTGATCTGAATCCCAGAAGAGTCACGAGTGTTTCTCCTGCTGCAACTGTGTCTGAATGTTGCCAGAAAGCCCTGCTGATGTGTCCGTAGGTTGATTACCAGGCATTCGGGGTGTAGAGGGGGAGCATCCTTTGTCTTGCTTTCTCATTGGGCCAAACTCTCTTCTTGAAGGAACACAAGTCCCAAGTCCAACATGCTGCCCCTGAGGTCGGTTTTCCCCCCATAAGCAGACTAAGCAACAAGCCCAGGGCTGACATCACCATCTCCTCACGACTCTCATTTCCCCCACTCTTCATCCTGTCTGAATTGCCCCAGCTTAGGCCCTCCTCATCTCTCACAGAGACCAGTGTAGTGACCTCTTCACTGGTGACTTGACTCCAGAGGCCAGCTCAGTCTGCTCTGCGTCCTGCTTCCAGGGAGCTGGAAACCAGGCCACATCACTGAAGGTTGGAGCCCTCCATTTGGGTCTTCATTGCCTGCAGAATGAAAAGTTCAGTTCTGTTGCAGCATTTTTAGACCTCCTTAATTTTCTAGTAAATCTGCCTCCTTCCTTCCCTCACCTTCCGTTTGCTCTTATCCTTTAACTGTGGTTACTGAGAGATGTGATTCCTTATGCTCGTTTCATTACCTAGCCTTTACTAACTCTGGTTCTACCACCTGAAATGCCCAGCTTGTTTCACTAATACCTAATCATTTTCAAGTTGAGGGGTCAAAGGTCATGCTAAGGATTGCATTTTGTCCCCCCCAAAAGATGTTGAATTCCTAATCCCAGTCCCTTATTTGGAAATAGAGTTTTGCAGATGGTTAAGTTAAGATGTGGTCACTAGAGTGAGCCCTAATGCAAAATGACTGGTGTCCTTATAAAAAGACTAAATTTGGTTGTAGATAGACTTGCAGAGAGGAAAGACCAGGTGAAGACACAGAAGAATGCCATCTGCAAGCCAGGGGATGACAAAGGCCACCGAAGCCAGGAGAAAGCACGGAACTGACTTTCCTTTAGCCCTCAGAGGGAGCCAAGGCTGCTGACAGTTTGATCTTGGATTTCTTTGCAGCCAAAGGTGGAGAAGTTCTATACAGTCAGCAAAAACAAGACTGGGAGCTGACTGTAGCTCAGATCATGAACTGCTTATTGCCAAATTCAGACTTAAATTGAAGAAAGTAGGGAAAACCACTAGACTATTCAGGTATGACCTAAATGAAATCTCTTACTGTTATACAGTGGAAGTGAGAAATAGATTTAAGGGACTAGATCTGATAGACAGAGTGCCTGCTGAACTATGGATGGAGGTTTGTGACATTATACAGGAGATAGGGATCAAGACGATCCCCAAGAAGAAGAAATGCAAAAAAGCAAAATGGCTGTCTGAGGAGGCCTTACAAATAGCTGTGAAAAGAAGAGAAGCAAAAGGCAAAGGAGAAAAGGAAATATATACCCATTTGAATGCAGAGTTCCAAAGAATAGCAAGGAGAGATAAGAAAGCCTTCCTCAGAGATCAATGCAAAGAAATAGAGGAAAACAATAGAATGAGAAAGACTAGAGATCTCCTCAAGAAAATTAGAGATACCAAGGAAACATTTCATGCAAAGATGGGCTCAATAAAGGACAGAAATGGTCTGGACCTACCAGAAGCAGAAGATATTAAGAGGTGGCAAGAATACACAGAACTGTACAAAAAATATCTTCATGACCCAGATAATAACAATGGTGTGATCACTCACCTAGAGCCAGACACCCTGGAATGGGAGTCAAGTGGACCTTAGGAAGCATCACTACAAACAAAGCTAGTGGAGGTGATAGAATTCCAGTGGAGCTATTTCAAATCCTAAAAGATGATGCTGTGAAAGTGTTGCACTCAATATGCCAGCAAATTTGGAAAACTCAGCAGAGGCCACAGGACTGGAAAAGGTCAGTTTTCATTCCAATCCCAAAGAAAGGTTATGCCAAAGAATGTTCAAACTACCACACAGTTGCACTCATCTCACACGCGAGTAAAGAAATGCTCAAAATTCTCCAAACCAGGCTTCAACAATATGTGAACCATGAACTTCCTGATGTTCAAGCTGGTTTTAGAAAAGGCAGAGGAACCAGAGATCAAATTGCCAACATCAGCTGGATTATGGAAAAAGCAAGTGACTTCCATAAAAACATCTCTTTCTGCTTTATTGACTATGCCAAAGCCTTTGACTGTGTGGATCACAATAAACTGGAAATTTCTGAAAAAGATGGGAATAGCAGACCACCTGACCTGCCTCCTGAGAAATCTGTATGCAGGTCAGGAAGAAACAGCTAGAACTGGACATGGAACAACCGATTGGTTCCAAATAGGAAAAGGAGTACGTCAAGGCTGTATATTGTCACCCTGCTTATTTAACTTATATGCAGAGTACATCATGGTAAAAGCTGGGCTGGATGAAGCACAAGCTGGAATCAAGATTGCTGGGAGAAATATCAATACCCTCAGATATGCAGTTGATACCACTTTTCTGGCAGAAAGTGAAGAACTAAAGAGCCTCTGAAAGTGAAAGAGAAGAGTGAAAAAGTTGGCTTAAGGCTCAACATTCAGAAAACTAAGATCATGACATCCAGTCCCATTACTTTATGTCAAATAGATGGGGTAACAGAGGAAACAGTGGCAAACTTTATTTTTGGGGGCTCCAAAATCACTGTAGATGGTGACTGCAGCCATGAAATTAAAAGACGCTTACTCCTTGGAAGGAAAGTTTTGACCCACCTAGACTGCATATTCAAAAGCAGAGACATTACGTTGTCAGCAAAGGTTCGTCTAGTCAAGGCTATGGTTTTTCTGGTAGTCATGTATGGATGTGAGAGCTGGACTATAAAGAAAGCTGAGCACTGAAGAATTGATGCTTTTGAACTGTGGTGTTGGAGAAGACTCTTGAGAGTCCCTTGGACTGCAAGGAGGTCCAACCTGTGCATCCTAAAGGAAATCAGTCCTGAATATTCATTGGAAGGACTTGATGCTTAAGTTGAAACTCTAATACTGGCCACCTGATGTGAAGAGCTGACTCATGAGAAAAGACTCTGATGCTGGGAAAGATTGAAGGCGGGAGAAGAAGGGGACAACAGAGGATGAGATGGTTGGATGGCATCACTGACTCAATGGACATGAGTTTGAGTGAACTCCATGAGGTGGTGATGGACAGGGAGGCCTGGCATGCTGCAGTCCATGGGATGGCAAAGAGTTGGACACAACTGAGCGACTGAACTGAACTACAATGTTTTGTTAGGTTCAGGTGTACAGCAAAGTGATTCAGTTATACCTTTGTGTATATTTTCAGAGTCTTTTCCATTATAGGTTATAATAAGTCATTGCATATAGTTATCTGTGCTATATAGTAGGTCCTTATTGGTTACCTATCTTATATACAGTAGTGTGTGTCTGTTAATCCCAAACTCCTAATTTATCTCCAGCCCCCTAAATTCCCTCTCATAACCATCAGTTTGTTTTCTATGTCTTGAGTCTATTTCTGTTTTATAAATGTGTGTTTATATCATTTTTTAAGGTTTCACATGTAAGTGATATCATATGATATTGTCTTTCTCTGACATACATAATCTTTAGGTCTATCCATGTTGCTGCAAATGGCATTATTTCATTGTTATGGCTGAATAATATTCCACCGTATGTATATACCGCATCGTTTTTTCCCATTCGTCAGTCCCTGGACACTTAGGTTACTTCTGTGTCTTGGCTATTGTAAATAGTGCTGCTGTGAACACTGGGGTGTATGTATCCTTAGAGTTTTTTCCAGATAATACACCCAGGAGTGGAATTGCAGGATAATATTAGTCAGTTCAGTTCAGTCGCTCAGTCGTGTCCAACTCTTTGCAACCCCATGAATCGCAGCACGCCAGGCCTCCCTGTCCATCACCAACTCCCGGAGTTCACTCAGACTCAGGTCCATCAAGTCAGTGATGCCATCCAGCCATCTCATCCTCGGTTGTCCCCTTCTCCTCCTGCCCCCAATCCCTCCCAGCATCAGAGTCTTTTCCAATGAATCAACTCTTCGCATGAGGTGGCCAAAGTACTGGAGTTTCAGCTTCAACATCAGTCCTTCCAAAGAAATCCCAGGGTTGATCTCCTTCCGAATGGACTGGTTGGATCTCCTTGCAGTCCAAGGGACTCTCAAGAGTCTTCTCCAATACCACAGTTCAAACGCAGCAATTCTTCGGCACTCAGCCTTCTTCACAGTCCAACTCTCACATCCATACATGACCACAGGAAAAACCATAGCCTTGGCTAGACGGACCTTAGTCGGCAAAGTAATGTCTCTGCTTTTGAATATACTATCTAGGTTGGTCACAACTTTTCTTCCAAGGAGTAAGCGTCTTTTAATTTCATGGCTGCAGTCACCATCTACAGTGATTTTGGAGCCCAAGAAAATAAAGTCTGACACTGTTTCCGCTGTTTCCCCATCTATTTGACATAAAGTGATGGGACCAGATGCCATGATCTTCGTTTTCTGAATGTTGAGCTTTAAGCCAACTTTTTCACTCTCCTCTTTCACTTTCATCAAGAGGCTTTTTAGTTCTTCTTCACTTTCTGCCATAAAGGTGGTGTCATCTGCATATCTGAGGTTATTGAGATTTCTCCCGGCAATCTTGATTCCAGCTTGTGTTTCTTCCAGCCCAGCATTTCTCATGATGTACTCTGCATATAAGTTAAATAAGCAGGGTGACAATATACAGCCTTGACATACTCCTTTTCCTATTTGGAACCAATCTGTTGTTCCATGTCCAGTTCTAACTGTTGCTTCCTGACCTGCATACAAGTTTCTCAAGAGGCAGGTCAGGTGGTCTAGTATGCCCGTCTTTTTCAGAAATTTCCACAGTTTATTGTGATCCACACAGTCAAAGGCTTTGGCATAGTCAATAAAGCAGAAAGAGATGTTTTTCTGGAACTCTCTTGCTTTTTTGATAATCCAGCAGATGTTGGCAATTTGATCTCTGGTTCCTCTGCCTTTTCTAAAACCAGCTTGAACATCAGGGAGTTCACGGTTCACGTATTGCTGAAGTCTGGCTTGGAGAATTTTGAGCATTACTTTACTAGCATGTGAGATGAGTACATTTGTGCGGTAGTTTGAGCATTCTTTGGCATTGCCTTTCTTTGGAATTGGAATGAAAACTGACCTTTTCCAGTCCTGTGGCCACTGCTGAGTTTTCCAAATTTGCTGGCATATTGAGTGCAGCACTTTCACAGCATCATCTTTCAGGATTTGAAACAGCTCCACTGGAATTCCATCATCTCCACTAGCTTTGTTCATAGTGATGCTTTCTAAGGCCCACTTGACTTCACATTCCAGGATGTCTGGCTCTAGATTAGTGATCACATCATCATGATTATCTGGGTCGTGAAGATCTTTTTTGTACAGTTCTTCTGTGTATTCTTGCCACCTCTTCTTAATATCTTCTGTTTCTGTTAGGTCCATACCATTTCTGTCCTTTATTGAGCCCATCTTTGCATGAAATGTTCTCTTGGTATCTCTAATTTTCTTGAAGAGATCTCTAGTCTTTCCCATTCTGTTGTTTTCCTCTATTTCTTTGCACTGATCACTGAAGAAGGCTTTCTTATCTCTTCTTGCTATTCTTTGGAACTCTCCATTCAGATGCTTATATCTTTCCTTTTCTCCTTTGCTTTTAGTTTTTTAAGGAATCTCCATACTCTTTTTCATAGTGGCTGCACCAATTTACATTCCCACCAACAGTGTAGGAAGATTCCTTTCTTTCCACACCCTCTCCTGCATTCATCATTTGTAAACTTTTTGATGATGACCATTCTGACTGATGTGAGATAATATTTCATTGTAGTTTTGATTTACATCTCTGTAATAATTAGTGATGTTGAGCATCTTTTCATGTATCTGTTGACCATCTGTATGTCTTCTTTCAAAAAAATGTCTACTTAGGTCTTCTGCCCATTTTTTATTGTTTTTTTTTTGTTGTTGTTGTTGTTTATATATATATATATTTTAAACTTTTTCTATTTTGCAAATTAATCCCTTATCTGTAGCATTGTTTACCAATATTTTCTCCCAGTCTGTAGGTTGTCTTTTCATTTTGTTTGTGGTTTCCTTTGCTGTTCAAAAGCTTTTAATTAAGTCTCATTTAAGGCACTACTTTTAAAGTTATAATATACATACAAATCACCTTGTAGCCTTGTTAAAATGCAGATTCTGATTCATTAGGCCCAAACTGGGGCCTCAGATGCTGAATTTCTGTTTTTTTTCATTAAGTGAAAGAGGTTTATTTAGGGAGATAAACACTCCAGAGACAGCGTGTGGGCGATCTCAGAAAGTGAGAGGGGTCAGGGCACGGTGTTGTGAGTTTTTATAGGGGGTGGGTAGTTTCATAAGCTAATGAGTGGGAAGAGTATTCCAGCTATTTTGGGGAAGAGACAGAGATTTCCAGGAATTTGGGCCACTGCCCACTTTCTGGCCTTTATGGTCAGCCTTGGAACTGTCACCTGAGGGTGTGTTGTGGGTAGCTTGCTCATGTAGTATGAAAGTATATTAAGGCTCAAGGTTCAGTGGAAATCAGTTCCGCCATCTTGGACCTCGTTGGTTCTAACCAGTGTATGTTGTGTCCTCGATGACTGTCATTCTTTTAAAGCTTCTGCCCTGCCCCTTTCCCTTCCGTTTCATTCCCCACTTAGAAATTTTACTCCCATAATCTTTTGAGAAGCAGAAGGGGATAGTCTGTTTTCTGTAGCTGCTTCAGGGCTAAGTAGGGGCATCAACTCTGCCTGTCAGGAAGTAAAAATCTTTTGAAGCCTGATCTAGAGGCCCCAAAGGCAGGACAGCTTCTTGTTTTAGGTAGGTTTGGGCTGGAATTCCTGCGCAGGCATCATCTTAATGTGGAACTGTTGTAACTACTTCCGTAGTCTTTCTATGAATCTTCCTGAAGATAAAGCACTTTTGTAACACCATCAGAGTACAATAATAATTGTCTATGAATGACAAAAGACTGAAAAGGCATGTTTAGACATCTGATTACAGTGTAATTGATATAGAAGCTTGGTTACTGTTGTGACATACAACTTTTCAAGATAACAACTAGAACTATAGCATTATACCAGGACTTATCCAAATTTTAGAAACGTTATATAATTTTTAGAATGTCTATATTAATAACATTCATCTATACAGTATATCTTAAGTCGGTTTATTGCTCGTGTAGTAATGGGCTTTATGTAATTTAATATACCAAATCATATTAGTTAAACATTTTTCTCTGAGATGCCCTCTAAAGCATCCCAACATTAGCTGGAAGTCAAAAGAATGTTAATTAAAATTTGGTATTTGGGAAGTTTGTCAAAAAACTTTGAAATACTTGGTCAAATAAGATCGTTGGTCACAGTGAGACAATACTTACTTCTTCTTTTTTTTTTTTTTTTAATACTTACTTCTTAACCAACGTTAAAAGAGACCAAGATGCTGAATTTCTAGCAAGCTCCCAGGAGATACCAATGTAGCTGGCCCACAGGCTACACCTTGAATGCCAGGACTTTAGGGCACTTGTTTATATGTCTGTAAGTGATGCTGTAATGTGCCTGAGGGCTAAATCTTTGAATACCTAGTGCAGTGCTGGGGACTTGACAGGCACATAATAAACGCTAGTTGAATGACTGATGAATGAGTGAGTGAACCTATGTTAGAGGATCATAGTGAAGTGAAACTCACTTAGTCATGTCCAACTCTTTGCGACCCCTGGACTATACAGTCCATGGAATTCTCCAGGCCAGAATACTGGAGTGGGTAGCTGTTCTCTTCTCCAGGGGATCTTTCTAACCCAGGGATCGAACCCAGGTCTCCTGCATTGCAGGCGGATTCTTTACCAGCTGAGCCACAAGGGAAGCCCATACCTTGGTAGTATTGAAGTTCAGTTCAGTTGCTCAGTCGTGTCCGACTCTTTGTGACCCCATGAATCGCAGCACGCCAGGCCTCCCTGTCCATCACCAACTCCTGGAGTTCACTCAGACTCAACGTCCATCGAGTCTGTGATGCCATCCAGCCATCTCATCCTCTGTCATCCCCTTCTCCCCCTGCCCCCAATCCCTCCCAGCATCAGAGTCTTTTCCAATGAGTCAACTCTTCGCATGAGGTGGCCAAAGTACTAGAGTTTCAGCTTTAGCATCATTCCTTCCAAAGAAATCCCAGGGTTGATCTCCTTCAGAATGGACTGGTTGGATCTCCTTGCAGTCCAAGGGACTCTCAAGAGTCTTCTCCAACACCACAGTTCAAACGCAGCTATTCTTTGGCGCTCAGCCTTCTTCACAGTCCAACTCTCACATCCATACATGACCACAGGAAAAACCATAGCCTTGACTAGATGGACCTTAGTCAGCAAAGTAATGTCTCTGCTTTTGAATATACTATCTAGGTTGGTCATAACTTTTCTTCCAAGGAGTAAGTGTCTTTTGATTTCATGGCTGCAATCACCATCTGCAGTGATTTTGGAGCCCAAAAAATAAAGTCTGACACTGTTTCCACTGTTTCCCCATCTATTTCCCATGAAGTGATGGGACGGATGCCATGATCTTTGTTTTCTGAATGTTGAGCTTTAGGCCAACTTTTTCACTCTCCTCTTTCACTTTCATCAAGAGGCTTTCACTTTCCGCCATAAGGGTATTGAAGGGTCATTCCCAAAATATGTTGGGCATGTAATAATTGCACTGCCAATTATCTCATAGCTTTCCATACCCTTCAGCATTTTTATTCATTTAAAACTCATCTTGGAGCGGAAAAGCAGCTCTAATCACAGTTGAGAGAAAACATTCTAGAATGCCACACTGTTGGTAGGGAGGTATATCACTCTTCTTTCAACTGTATTTGAGTCAGCTCATTAACACCAGCTGACAAAAGCTTCCCTCCTCTGTCCTTTTCTTGCATCTCCTCTCTTCAGATCACTGCAAAGAAACTGGTCACTGAGAGCTGAGGGACAGGCAGGAAACGTACATAACTAATCTCATAGTAGGGATCTAGCACTGTACACTTAAAACAAGTCACTGGCGTAGGTATTAGTATCCCTATTTATAGATAGAGAGTTGAAGCTTGAAGAAGAAGTTTGTCCAAAGCTATTAAATTAATGGGCAATAGAGCCAGGGGTCAAACAGATTTAACTTCAAAGTCTGGTTTTTTTTTTTCCTTTCATCACACTGTGAGAAAGAGATCTAACAGTCTAACTGGCTACACAGGTATTTTTCAAAATGTATGTAGGTCTTGCTTTCAAAATCAAAAATAACTCACATTAACTGCTAAGAAAAGGTTACCAAGATTTCTTATTGGATGCTTTCTGTTGAGTAGAAAACAATATTCATTTGGCCTTAGACAGTCTTAAGTAATTTAAACTTAATGCTATTATCTTTTATGATATTACTTCCATGTAAAATCATTTCTAAAGACTAAAAAGATAAATTCTGATCTCAACCAGGTTGAATTTTGTAAATTCCTAATGAATTTCTAATGAATAGGGTATAACTTTATTGTGTCTGTTTATATAAAATAACATATATATTTAAACAGCTAAAGAGTCATCTCAGTGACATTTTGACATTTCACAATTTAAGGTTTTCCTGTACCTTTGGGAAGCAGTTTTTAAAAGCTAAAAGGGAATTTTATTTATATCTACTTATCAAATTAAATGCTATAGTTTTTCCTTTAGAAAACCGAGAAGAGAACAAAGGAAGAACAAGGGAAGATGAAGAGAAGAGGGGGAATTGTCCAAAATTAGGCAAAATTAGGCAAAAATGTGTGTAGGCAACGGGAGCCAAAGGATGGGCCCTGCTTTGAGTGACTGGAATGCCTGGGTGAGAGTAAATGAAAGGCACAGCCCTTGGAGGCAGCCTAGTCCTTATTTTTACAGACAAATGACCCTTAGGGGTCTTCTTAAAAAATAGCGTTTGAAAAGTCACTGTGGTTTTTCTAAGAAGAATTTCCTATCAGCAAATTAGTTCTTTTAAAAACACAAACTATAAGGTTTACTTTCTAGACTGGGCTTTTTATTCCAAATAGCTTTTGAATAAGGAGATTCACTACAAACTAAAAGTATGTTCATCTCAAATAATGCAACAAATTTGAGTTCTAGCAGGATTTCCTGGTTTAACAGAAGTGTTCCATAACAAATTAAAACTGTAATCTTAACAAAAACAAGGAAACCATACTTTATATGTCTTTTCTTACCTTTTCTTCTTTTGAAATAACAGCAGTTTTTTCTTGTTTCAAAAAGTTTTTATGATTTAGTGAAATAGACTGATATGTTGGAGTTTAGAACTAAACACCAGGCAAACATGCAGTTTAAATAAATTTACAGCTTGCTAGCCAGAAACACATCTGTTGGGCAAAAAACCTTATAGAATAATTCTGAGTATAATTAACTTTGGTTTTCATTGGTCATATAGAAAAACTAAGGGCCATTTCTTTGGCCATAATAGTACTATCCAAAAACAGAGAAAAAAGGGGTATAAAAAGGACATTTTAGTAAAATGTGTGTTTACACAGTCTAAACAGATTTTTAAAGACACATAACCACCTAAGTACAAATTAAATATTCCCCAAAGCTTCAGTTTTTAACCACTATTTTACCAACATTATTTTTCATTATTATTTTGGTTTAAGGAAAAAGCTATTTCCACACAGTCCATCAAAGAGCACGAAAGTCTATCAATAATCTTCTTTAAGCTGTCTGCTCATGCACATCAAAAGGCTTTAATTATCTATTTATTTGTGCTCCAATCAGAGAGATGGCCTTCTTTTCTTGCTCTAGACCGCTCTCTAACTGTGGGAAGGAAATATGCATTATACTAGGGAAAATGCAAATTGTATTTGCCTGTACCCACAGTACTTGGATCTTTCCTTTAGAAATTGAAAATTTCTAAATCAATCAGAAACCAAGAAGGAAAAGAAAGAGGAAAATCAAGATGTAGGCAAGACTCCCTACAGCTTGTGAAAACTCTTTGATGGCTTTTTTCTAACTAGGAAAGATTTCTCAAGAAAACACACACTCAATAAAACACACACACACACAAAGCAAAACCAGAAACACTTCCTCTTCTGTCTGTATCATTGAAACTCAAGTTTGTATACAAAGTAATTTGAATTGAATTGCCAAGCCTCTTGTTGTTTTCAAAACTGCATCTCAGAAAAGCTTGGACCTTTTTCGGAGCATTAAAAAAAAAAGCCAGTATAGAGAAAAGCAGTATTATCGCAGAGTCCATTTTGCCGGTGAACAATGAGGACACTTTGTTAGAGACGAGAGTTACTAGTGGTTCTAAGGCCCAACTACAGAAATGCCCCTATGCAATTATTCAGGTCACTCACATGATTGCTTTCAGGGTACTCCATATCTGATTATCCATAGCCAGGATAAATTAATGGACATAGTTCATTGACATTGTATGTTTTGGTTACCTACTTTTTCAGCCATTTGAAAAAATAAACATTCTGTATATGTGCCAAATTTGTGTTTCATTATGAGAAATGAACTTTAAATGCTTTTTGGCCAAGGGGAAATATTTTTGGCTTCAATCTCATGTCAGGCATTTCTTTTTTCCCTCAAGTTTGTAAGACCTTGGTGGACTTCTTGGAATCCAGGTCTTTTGTGTGTGTGTGTACTGTTTTTAAGTACATGCCGAGACATTTAAGTAAATGTTTTTAAGTAAATTTGATTCTCTATTTTAAACAATCTTAATTTCCTCTCAAAATTGTGGTTATGGGTGAGAGACTCATGGTCTCAGTGTTCCAACGATCCAACTTTCCAATTACTCAGACCGCACCTCCCGAAAACCCCAGTGTCTTCCCTCAAGAGAGGCTGCTCCCACAAATTCTAAGGTCCTTATTGATTTTCCTTCAACAGTGAGTTGACAGATATTTCATGTGGTGCCATAGTGGGCAGCCTCTCTTCCTTCCACCTTCATGGACCTCACCCGTGTTTGCTATAGGAATGGATTGTCTTTCTGAGAGAATCCCGTTCATTGGAACTGGGTGTTCTGTTAGTTTTTTGTGGTAAGGGAAAAGCATTGCAACAGTTCCCTACCCTTCTGCTGGAAAATACGCCTCACCCTGGCCCTTATCTTCTTTTTGTGTGGAGTGAGGTAAAGAAATGATTTATCCTCTCAACTGCATGTTCTGCATTGTCTCGCTGACTTCCCTTCCAGGCTCTCCATGGGATTTGGGAATTTATATTTCCTTGCTTTTGTTTGCTGATTGTATAAAGGATTTTTATCTTCTTGTTTCACGTTAAGTCTCACAAGCTAGGATTTCCTTTCTTTAGTAACACTTTGCCCCCTAAGCATTTTTAAACGTTTTTTTTTTTTTCCTGGAGTTTGTTCACACTCTATTTCACTCTTATTCTGTTTCTTGTATACTCTGAGGCCATTGCTTTTCAGCTTTATCTATTGTCTTTTTCTTTCCTTTGCTTTCCTGGAATGGCAAACTATGGCCTCTCACTCTCCTGTCTTTCTTTCACTATTCTTTAAAATGACCTGAAAGGTGAAGTCCAGTATCCACCCCATGGGCTTCTATTTTTTGCTTCTAAATGCACCATCAATCAGAACTTACACCCATACTGAATAGCTGTTCTCAATTTAGAATCACCTATTGTCATTCACCTAAGTGTCATTTGTCCTTGGGGTGTAAGTTTAGCTCTACACAGGTGAAATGGAATATACACCAGAGGGAACAAAAGAACAAAGACCATCATTCTCTGGGCTGCCACCTACCTAATCACTAGCAGACAAGGACTTACAGCAAATAGTTTGGGCCTAGGACTTAGAGTGTTTCACACCAGGGTGTGTGTGTGTGTGTGTGTGTGAGAGAGAGAGAGAGAGAGAGAGGGAAACATATATTAATTTCTGTAAGAATTAAAAAATTAATGAATCTCATAAAGACAAAAGAAATAACATTGCAAGTTAAATTCAATTTGTATAAAATAATTACAACAGAAGGTATATTTATAAGATATTTTCCAAGCTGCAATTGATGGCTCACTTTTTTTTTTCCCATGGCTCACATATTTTTTTTTATTGCTTACATTTTTGAAGATAATATTCTGTATGATAAAATTCCAAGTCAGTGAAATTGGAATGTGCCTTAGAATTTGCTATAGGGAAATCCAGTTTGTATTTAGTTAATTCAATTGTTTTGAAGTTTTCCTCTTAATACTTTAAAAATATTTAACTGATAAGTAGTAGCATTAGTTTGATTCAGGTTTATAAGGTATAAAGTAAAAGACCTAGTAAGTTACGTGGTTTAAGGCAACAATGAAAAAAATCTGGCTCTAAAAATTCCACGTATTAGCAAAAGCATCAAAAAGGAATCAAATCATCAGCCTTTTCAAACATTACCTCTACTGTCTTAGAGGATCAGCAACAGCAGGAGAAAAATCACAGCCCTAAGATGTGTAGGATTTCATCTTACAAGATGACTCCTGGTGTGCAGTTAGAAAAGATCAGAAAGAGCTGACTAGAAAGCAAGAGTTTTAAAAAGCACAGCAAACATTTATCTGACTTCCTCTCTCCCCTGTTTCAAAATTGCTAGCTTTCATGGTTGTGTCAGACATTTTTTAATGCATTTACTATTGAGGTCTTATATCACAACCTAAATACACCTATAACAAATGTGCAAGAGGATTTTTAGGATAGTGAAATTAAACGATTGTGTATGAGGCTATAATGGTAGACACATGTCATTCATTATACTTTTGTCCAAACCCGCAGGATGTACAACAGCAAGAGTGAACCCTAATGTAAACTGTGCTCTTTCAGTGACTACGATGCGTCAGTGTAGGTTCAGTTGTGGTGGTAGAGCATGTTGACAATAGGTGAGGCTGTGTGTGTGTGCGGACAGAGAGTATATGGGAAATCTCTGTATCTTCCTCTCAATTTTGCTATGAACCTAAACTGCTCTAAAAAATCAATTGAAACAATGTACACATCAGAGACCTCCCCCCATCCCCTGCCTACTCTCTCCAGGCATTTCAGTTCAGCTTTTCACATGCTTTGGAGTAACCGAGAAAGCACGTAACTAGCCTCCAGACAGTCCTGTATCTAATATGGCCACAGAATTTATCAACTACATAAAGCATTTTGGGAGTGAAGGGACCACTATTAATAATTGTGTAGAGACAACAGGCACCTGAGACTACTCTAGCAAAGCAGGATGTATGATTACCTAATATTCCCCGGTTTACCAGCAATTTTAGACTATGAAAGTAATGTGGCAACATGATGGAAAACTTGAAAATGAGGGGGGGAAACATAATCTCAGTATCCTAAAAGAACCATTCAGTTAATAATTTTGGATTTGCTTCCAATGTTTTCCCTATTTTTTTTACAATTGCAATCCTAATATGTATATGATTTTGTATCCTGTGTTTTTCTCTTACTGTATGTCATACACACTTTTTCACATTAGCTGTTTTTGAAATCATTTTAACATCCATTTCAGTATTCCATAGAGGAGGTATACCTATCATTTATTTAGTCATGTACATGTTTGATTTTTTTAAAAAGTTGCATATAACGGAGAAGGCAATGGCAACCCACTCCAATACTCCTGCCTGGAAAATCCCATGGACGGAGGAGCCTGGTGGGCTGCGGTCCATGGGGTCGCGAAGAGTCGGACACGACTGAGCGGCTTCACCTTCACTTTTCACTTTCATGCATTGGAGAAGGAAATGGCAACCCACTCCAGTGTTCTTGCCTGGAGAATCCCAGGGACAGGGGAGCTGCCTGGTGGGCTGCCGTCTGTGGGGTCGCACAGAGTCGGACACGACTGAAGCAACTTGGCAGCAGACTTAGCAGTGCATATAAAGTAAGCCCCTTGGGACTCAAAGTGTGACCTGATAAGCTGGATACCACCTGAGAGCTTGCTAGAAATGCAGAGATGAGAGCCCCTCTCAGACCCACCAGATCTACTAAGTCTGCCCTTTAAGAAAACCTCTAGGAGATGCGCATCAACTTTGAGAAGCTCTGAGTTTGTCTACTTATAAATAATGCTGCTGTGAACATCTTCATGCACGTGCATTTCCCCTGCTCATGGAGAATTAGGGGAGAGTGCTTTAAGAGGCAGAGGGGCGGGTTTAACTGAGCACTCTAACCTGAAGATTGGTCCAGTTAGCTCCTCTGCTGGGTGGTGGACTATGATTGACCCATTGGGCCCTCTGGTGCTAAAAATTGTACGGCTTAAAGAACAAGCCTCATATTCCCATCTGAAGGCAGAACCAGAGAGGAAAATAACTTTCTATTGCATCTTCCCTCCCCATAGAACCACAGAGCTCCTAGCAGTGCCCATCAGATTTCAAGACTGACAAATCCTAAATATTACAATTAGAGGCTAGAAACCTCCTTAAGTTTCGTGTCTCGGGAATTCATTCCTGACTTTCTCTGAGTCATGAAGAGAAAGAAATGCTTCTTTGGGGGGGCCTTTAGAGTCACCTCCAAGCCACAGTAATTCTAGCTCTGCTCTGGCATCCATACCCAAAGGATCACTGTGCTGCTTCCCTGATGGCTCCTAAGTCTTTCTTCCTCCCCGGGAGCTGCTGGTATTTTCTTTCACAGATCATCTCAGCCCTTTGGGGGCCTGTAATTCCAGTGTTTATGCCATCCCTCTTGGGTTCCAGCACACCATCCAGACTTTGCTCACCACTGCTTTCCTATCTGACCTGCGTTTGTACTCCAGAATCTCTAGTTTTTCAGCTGGCCTCTGGGTTGCTATTTTTCTTGGGGCAGTGTCACATTCTGAGGTTTATGATATGCTTTCCTGATAGTGATACTGTCCAGATCCTCAGTTTGCTTAGTAGTGTTCTTAAGCCTGCCCAGCAAAACTGCCACACCTCAAGCCTGCTTATCGGTGTGGATGTCTGGAATAGAGTCTGACGACTTCATCCTGCTGGCTCACCTTCCTTTAAGGATGGTTTCAAGCGAACATCTGGATTTCTCTTAAGATAACTGGGATTCAGTGTCCATCCTGATGGACCTGACTAGATCACTGACCTGCCATCACTCTTTCTTCTGAAGACATTTTCCTCACTTAAGTTGCTTTCCCTTTCCCATTAGTGGCAGAGCTTAATGTTATTTCAGAGAGAAATGGAAGAGTGGTTTCTGTGACCTATTCTTTATGGGAGTAAACCTGTAATTCCTACTTTATGTAATCATCTTTGGTGTTCAATATGGTGCTATAATTGCCATCATTTGGAACTGTTTGTGTAAGTGTGTGCGTGCGTGTGCCTGTGTGTGTGTAAGGAAAAGAGAGAAATGTTGAGAATCTAACTGACCTTTACTGTAGTTCATTTTGCTCTGAGATAGGCCAAGTAGATTAACTTGTCCCCAAGATGACTACCATCCCTTCATTCCTGGAGGGAAAAACTGTGCTCACACTGAGCACTAGAATTTGTGCCTCCACGTCTTTGAGTCTGGGCCAATCTGTGAATGTTGTGACCTACAGAAGAAGTGAAGTTAGTTCACAAGAAGGCTTATAGCTTTTGACTGGCTCTCTTGCGATGCTCACTTTAGGGGGAAATCCATTATGATATGAGAAATCTGACTTCCCCAGGGCTACCATGCTGTGAGGAAGCCCAAGGTAGTCACATGGACAGAGATATGACCAAGAAGCCCACAGTTATCTCAGCTCATTTGTCACACATGTGAATGAAAAAATCTTTTCAGACTCCCAGCCTCTGCCTCCATCCTGCTAAAATTATATGAGGGACCCCATAAAAGAAAAACACCCAACTGAGTCTTTAAAGGCTCAGAATCATGAAAGATAATAGTAAATATTTGTTGTCATCTACTAAGTTTTGGGGTTTTGGGGGGGGGGCAGAAATAAATAACTAACTACAATACCAAGTATCTGTTTTTGTCAGGAAATCTCTCAGATCCAAGGTAGTAAGACAACTGAATCTGTTATTATGCCACAGGGTTTGAAGTTCTGCTTCACCTTGTCTTTAAAAGCTACAGCATGCTGAATTAGCCTGGAAGGGGTAAAGTGTTATGGCTACCTTAATTTGTTATCCAGATGTGGCTTAGATGTGCTCCAGAGCTGGGTGATGAAGGATGTCAATTCAGTGCTGATGGACTAGCTGTGTTCAAGGACTTCATTCTTGGAGAGTCTGACATTATGAGTATTAACTATAGTTATAGTATGAAAGCAGGCAATAGTCATAGAAATTTAGAGGAAGAAGGAGCCATGTGTGTAGAAATTGCTAGTCTATTCATGCATTTTTTAGACTGAGTGAACAGAAGTGCACAAAGGTGAAATGTCTTGCCCAGACCAGAGAGCTGGTTGGTTTTCATGTTAACACAAGAATTCAGGTCTCCTGGTCCAGAATCAACTCCTTTTACTATATCATTTTGTCTTCTGGTTTATAAAGAAACACTGAGGAAATCAGTAGGCTATGTGGCTTTGTCTTCCCTTCCATTTATTGTGTATGTCCTACGTGCTATTGATCTGTTTTCAGAGAGCAATAATTAGCAATAATCGTGCCTTGGATAAACCTCATTGGCTACACTACTGCCACTGCGCAAAGCTATTGATCTACATAATGGGACTTACAAGGACCTTGTATAATCATTATGAGAGTCAAAGGGGATAGAGTGTGGAGATTATCTGGCACCTACTGTGGACTCAGTAAATGGTGAGTATCCTCTTCAGGAGCCTAGTGAGACAAGTTCTTGGGATAATCATCTCAAGCGCCTTTAAACTGAAAGAATTTACCCCCACAAACAATACCCTACGTATGAGAAATTCATCCCTGGGGAGGAAAACAAAAGGGAATTCAGCATCCACCCGAGTTCTAACCCAGACGAGGAGACATTTAAACGACCTGTGAGAAAAGAAAGGAGCTGGATGGGGATAATTAGCAGGAGCGCATGGAATAACTCACCATCCTGCGAAGGGAAACAGAGAGCTGAGTCAGCTCTGGACACAGGACTGAGCAGGGAGCGGGCCTGGATGTCTGGAGTTCTTTCTGTCAGCTTTTTATAAAAATAAGTACCTCGAGCTGTCTGTCTGTCTGCTGAGGAGACGATCCATCACCCGGTCTGTGAAAGCGGCTTTCCTTGGGCCCATCTCTCCAGACTTCTGTTGTGGTTACTTGTCTCACTGTGGTTATCCCCACGTCTGCTTCTCTGTCTCCCTCGTATCGCATGTGCTGGGTATGTGTGTAAAGCTCTTTATGTGGAGTCTGGGAATGGTTTTTAATACATTCAGAGCAACAAGCCAGAACCTCCACCTTTAATACCTGCTTCTGCCATTTCTCATCAGTGGGGCTGTGAGCACATGTGGGGAGCAGCCACCCGAAACGGATCAGGGCCTCATTGTGCAGGGAGAAGCAGATGGAGGGAAAAGGGAGCTATTGTGTTGAACACCTGTCCGGCAATAGAGACCAGAAAAAAAAAAAAAAGGATTTATAGCAGCTATGAGGAATAGTGGACAGAGCCCAGATTGTGGACACAGTAACCAAGGATGCCACAGGTTAACTATCATAGCGATTTCAGGTGATGAGCAGGAAAAATTTTTCTCACTAGTTTTCTTGCTCGCCTCATGGCAAGCAAGGTGAAATTGTTTCAGCGCTCTTGGCAGATGCCTTTGGAGCTAGACTGATGGCTTCAAATTCCAGGTCTGCTGCTGGTTGGCTTTATGGTTTGTGGTAAACTATTTAACTTCTTTGAGCTACAATTTCCTCACCCAAAAAAACCCAGGGTTGATGATTATGCCTGCTTTATAGGCATGTTGTAAAGAAGATTACATGGAAATAGTGTAAGGACCTATCACTGCCCTGGAATATTATACATGCTCCATAAATTATAGCCATTATTATATTGATAATGATTTTCAAAATAAGTGGGGGAATATTAGAGCAATGCAAATTAAAATCATAATGAGGTATCATCTCATGCCAGTCAGAATGGCCATCATCAAAAAGTCTACAAATAAATTCTGGAGAGGGTGTGGAGAAAAGAGAACCCTCTTACCCTGTTGGTAGAAATGCAAACTGGTGTAGCCACTATGGAGAACAGTGTGGATATTCCTTACTGGGAATAGAACTGCCGTACAACCCAGAAATCCCACTACTGGGCATACACCCCGAGGAAACTATAATTCAGAGACACATGTACCCCGATGTTCATTGCAGCACTGTTTATAACAGCTAGGACATGGAAGCAACTTAGATGGCCATTGGCAGATGAATGGATTAGGGAGCTGTGGTACATATACACAATGGAATATTACTCAGCTATAAAAAGGAACACATTTAAGTCAGTTCCAACGAGGTGGATGAAATTGGAGCCTATTATTCATAGTGAAGTAAGTCAGAAAGAGAAAGATAAATACTGTATATAAATGCGTAAATATGGAATTTAGAAAGACGGTAACGACTATCCTACATGCAGCGCAGCAAAGGAGACACAGATGTAAAGAACAGATTTTTGGACTCAGTGGGAGAAGGCAAGGTGGGACGTTTTGAGAGAATAGCATTGAAACATATATTACCATTTGCAAAATAGATGACCAGTGCAAGTTAGATGCATGAAACAGGGCAGTCAAAGCCAGTAATCTGGGACAGTCTAGAGGGATAGGGTGGGGAGGGAGGTGGGAGAGGCGTTCAGAATGGGGGGCACATGTATTCTCATGGCCGATTTATATTGATGCATGGCAAAAACCATCACAATATTGTAATTATCCTCCATTTAATTGTTTAAAAAAATAAGTGGGAGAAGTGCTGTAAAGTGAAGGAAATTAGCTTACTCATTTGTGCTAAATCTTCAACCTAACACTTAAAGCATCACTTAACCTCTCTGAACCTATTTTTATTTTTAAAAATTTTGTTTGGTTTTGGCTGTGCTGTGTCCTCACTGCTTCTTGGGCTTTTCTCTGCGGCGAGCGGGGGCTACTCGCTAGTTGAGGTGTGAGGGTTTCTCATTACAGTGGCTTTTCTTGTTGCAGAACACGGCTCTAGGGCGGGAGGGCTTCAGAAGTTGTGGCGCATGGACTCGGTAGTTGCAGCTCCTGGGCCGTGGAGCAGAGGCTCGGTAGTTGTGGTGCACGGTCTTAATTGTTCTGCAGCCTGTGGGATCTTCCCAGATCAGGGACCGAACCTGTGTTTCCTGCATTGGCAAGCAGATGCTTTACCACTGAGTCACCAGGGAAGCCCCTCCCTTTTAAATGAGGATCATTTTGTTTGACCCATTCACATATTTGGTGACTCTTAATCTTAGGTCTAGTTGGACTTCCTTTTCACTTCCTTTTCTCTTCAACATCAAAATGTCTAGCTCCAGAAGAAGTGAGGGACCATATGATTTTAATCCAGGGGTCAGGATTGGTCTGAATCTGTTTATAAGACAACACTCAGTCATGTCCAACTCTTTGTGACCCCGTGGACTGTAGCTGTAGCCTGCCAGGCTCCTCTGTCCATGGGGATTCTCCAGGCAGGAATACTGGAGTGGATTGCCATTCCCTTCTCCAGGCAGTTTTCCCGACCCAGGGATCGAACCCTGGTCTCCCACACTGCGGGCCTCATTTCTGTGAGCCACCAGGGAAGTCAGACTTCCTTTTCTCTTCAACATCAAGATGTCTAGCTCCAGAAGACATGAGGTACCACAGGATTTTAATCCAGGGGTCAGAATTGGTTTGAATCTGTTTATAAGACAAATTCAGGGTGTTTTTTTTTTTTTTTTTTTCTGATGGGAGATGGTTAGAGCTCCTCCTCAAAAGGACATATCATAAACATCCGCTACTATTGTTTATGCTTTTAAAATGTTAATGTTCTGTATAAAGACTGAAAAAGGAACTTCTAGTCCTACGTGTTTTGCTAAATTTTGTAATAAGTATGATAGTGAATTCAGATAGTGTTTATAGACTCAGCTAATAATAAAAAAAGAGAGAGAGAAAAAAACCATTTATTGAGTGCCTGCTGTGTGCAGGCGTGTCACAGTCCTCCTCTAAGTAAGGACTATTGCATTCCTATTTTTCAGAGAGGAAATCGGAGACGTTGAGAGGTTAAGTCCTTGTTGAAGTCCCTGCTGGCAATGGGTAGATTCTGGGTTTGGATGCAGATCTGATTCCCGAGCTCTTGTTCTGTCCAGTCCACTTTACTGCCTCCTTACGCAGCTGGATTTACTGGACTTTGATATGGGCCCAGTAGAAACAGCCTTGCAGTTATTGAGGCTCTTGAAATCCTACGAAGGATGTGTGCTCTCATCTTAGGCGTGGCTCGCTGCTTCCACTCTGGGTGCAGATGATAGAAACTCTCTGTGCATATGTCAGTTATTTCAAGACGCTGAGTGTGAAACTTTTAATCAAGTCTTTCAGGGGAAGGCCCCATCTGGAAACAGTTATCCAGATGTTATAAACCACTTCGGCCAGCGGTTGCCAGACTGCTGTCCAGGTGATGAGTGGAGGACCCCCCTCCATATGTGGAAGATGTTCCGCAGGGACTGAGAGCTGGGAAGTTTGTAACTACTGGGCTTCATCCTCCCCTGGAATGGCTGTCAGGGCCTTATGTCCTCAAGACCGAGGGTGTCCTGATGACTCCCAGAAATCTCTGTGCTGAAGAGTGAATGTCCCCATTTCCTCATGATCCCCAGCGCCTACCCTGAAAGTGGGGTGGGGGAGTAGTCTGTGCAGCTGCAATGCTATGGGCACCTGCCCTCTGCAGCTCCAGTTTGGGACTTTGGTTATGGATTGTTTTCTATTCCCCCAGGCCTCTACAGAGAAAGTGCTGAGTCCCAGAGCTGCCTAACAGAGAAAAACTGCATAATTACAGAACTATTGCCACTGGGAGACAGAGGCATGGAGCATATCCTCTGTCTGGATCCTCCATATAAGGTCCAGGTTTTTAATGAACTAGAGTCACTATCCAGAAGTGGGAGGGCTCCCTATGATTCATACAGCTCTGTGTGACAAAAATGACACAGCTTCTAATCACACTTTATGATTTGTTTTGATCTCAAAGTTCATTGCTGCTGTTGTCAACTGAAGCCATGCTACTCATAAGCAATATGACATCAGGCAGAAAGGGTGGAAAGTTTAGATGTGAAAATTAGACTGTCTGCCTTCACATCTATTGCCTTCTTCCTGTGTTAACTGGTGTGTTAACTCACCAGGGATGAGTTAACCTTAATCTCTCTGAGCTTCTGTTTCCCCCTTGAAGAATGGCAACATGACAATACAGTGATGTCACATGCCATAGGTCTGCTATGAAGATTTCTGTGGTGGCTCAGATGGCCAAGAATCTTCCTGTAACGTAGGAGACCCAGGTTATATCCTTGGGTTGGGAAGATCTGCTGGAGAAGGGAATGGCCACTCACTCTAGTATTCTTGCCTAGAGAATTCCCCAGACAGAGAAGCCTGGTGGGCTACAGTCCATGGCGTCATAAAGAGCTGGACATGACTGAGTGACTCATACTTTCATTTTACAGGGCTGCTGTGAGGATTGGAGGAGATGACGTGTGTAAAGCACTTAGTACAATGTAAATACCCAGTGGACCTCATGATTGTGGGGATGGCTACTGATGACCATTGTTCCAAGAAAACTTGATGTCTTCCTGTTAGCTAGAAGGTGTTGGGATCATTTGTATTTAAACTGAATTGGCTAGTGGTCTGGGGCTTCCGAGGTGGCGCTAGTGGTAAAGAACCCACCTGTCAAGGCAGGAGACACAAGAGACATGGGGTCGATCTTTGGGGTCAACCTCCAGGAAGACCCCCTGGAGGAGATCATGGCAACCCACTCTAGTATTCTTTCCTGGAGAATCCCCATGGACAGAGGAGCCTGGTGGGCTACAGTCTATAGGGTCACAAAGGGTAGGATGCAACTGAAGTGACTTAGCACGCATTGGGTCAGAGAAGGCAAAGGCTAACTGGGAGGGACGAGATCCAGCTGATGCCATTTACATTCACACTAGCAGACTGGATTTGTAATCTGGCCCAGCCAGCTTGATTGAAAATCAGCCTCTCCACAGGAATGTCACACATGCAAATAAGGATTTTGATGGTCTCTTGTAAAACAACCTTCAGTTTAGTCTGTGTAGCCCTGCCATTTGAAAGCCAAAGTCCCCAAGGTGGGCCAAACTCACTGCATAATTGCTCTAGTCTGATCCTAGCCTCGGGAACCACAGAGACAAGTTTTCTACCTTCCAGTCACGGAGGATGCTGTCAGCATTGCTACTGAGTGAGCAAGCCCTGTGGTTATTTTGGAGCAGAGGGAGCCAGGCAACATGCAGGCTGGGAAACAAAAAGTGAACCCTCACAAGCCCCCTCTGTTTAGTAATATGTTCTAGCAAAAATGTCAGTTGAACCTTTGAGGATGAGAAACCATGGTCTGTAAAACTAGTAGGACCCTTTCAAGGTCTGCTCATTTAGAAACTTTTCCTGATACATTGAATGTTTTGGAGTAGGATTATATCCTTGTAATTATTCACTTACTCCCTGAAAACCTTTATTTATTTTTAACGTTTTTTTTTTTTTCAGAAGAGTAAAATAGTAGAACTCTTGAATCTATTTAAGTATAATTTTGCTTTGTTTTATCCAGTACATCTGGATTAATTTAGCCCCAGGCAAAGATCCATTCGCATCAAACAAAACAAAACTATAGCTTTCAAATCATATTTTTCACTAAAAATTTCTACCTTAAAGCAAATGTTATTTACATAGTTTGATACAGAGAGGACTCATTCACACTCTGACTTCTTGAATGATACCTTTGTATTTACTTCTTTCTTCTTCTCCCTCAAATGTTGGTCTATCCTAAGAGTCTCTTGTTGGTCCTCTTCCCCAGTCTTATGATGCTTCTGCCCACAGAAATCTTAGTCACCCCTATTGCTTTGCTTGTTACCTCTGCTCAGGTACTACCCAAACAGTGACACTAAGAAAAAATTAGAATGATTTTCAAATGTGTCAAGTTCAAATACAAAAGTCTCAGCAGAAGCATACAGAGACACTCTTAGGAAAAGGCTTTTTCTCTTGCCTGTAATTATGTCTTGAAAAAGCTCCTGTTTTAATAAATCATGGGTCATATCTATTTGCCAGAGAGGCTGATGAAGCAGGTCTATTTTTCTAACAACTTTTTCCCCCTAGCCTGTGGGGTCTCCCATTTCATGCTTCTGTTTATCCAAGTTTTATTTACAATATCCTAAATAAATCTTTGTGCTCTGGGATCATGTGGACATGAAGACGGTTTCAGGGGTTACCCGTGAGTGTTGTAATGTTACAAACCATATGGCAACACTTTACTGTTGAGGACAGAGGGATCTCACTGTGTGAGACTGAAGTCAGGCTTCTAGCTCTTGACTTAAGGAAAGTGATTCAGACAGAGAACCAGATGGAATCTTATGCAGACCCCATCCAAACCACCACTGGGCTAGGAACAGTGAAAAATGCCCGTGCTCTCCCTTCTTTGCTTGGATGATGACAAGTAGGAAGCAAATTATTTCCATAATAAAAGTGTAAATAAAAATTCTTACTGTCTAAATGTTCCCAAGTCTTACCTGCCTGCAGGTATAAATGAAATCACATCAGTGTTACTTCCTTAGCTTCCTTCTAAAACCTGATCCACAAAATTTGGGGGCATCTCCAGGACTGTCCTACATGGGTGAATATTTTGATATTATTCCATCGGGACATACACTTGGTAAATATTGCTCTGTTATTTCCCTATTTAGTGTACTGTGAATTTTCTCCTATGAGGGGATATTTTCTATAAACTGATTTTTAAATGATTTATTTGTTTTTAAGTCTTATTTATTTTTTTTTGGCTGGGCTGGGTCTTCGTTGCTGTGCGGGCTTTCCCTAGTTGCGGTGAGCAGGAGCTCCTCTCTGGTTATGGTGCGAGGGCTTCTCATCGTGGTGGCTGCTCTTGCTGTGGAGCATGGGCTCTACGGTGCTGGCGCCTCAGTAGCTGCAGCTTCCTGACTCTAGAGCACAGGCTCAGTAGTTGTGGTGCACAGGCTTAGTTGCTCTGCAACATGTGGGATCTCAGATTAGGGATTGAACCTGTGTCTCCTGCATTGGCAAGCAGATTTTTTTTTTTACCACTGGGCCTCCAGGGAAGCCCTAACATGACTCTTTTTTTAATTTATTTTTTTACTGATGCATAGTTGACTTACACTGTTGTGCTAATTTCTAATGTATAGCAAACTGACTCAGTTATACACATGTTGTTGTTCAGTTGCCGAGTCGTGTCTGACTCTTCACAGCCCCATAGTCTGCAGCACACCAGGCTCTCCTGTCCCTCACCATCTCCCAGAGTTTGCCCAGTTGAGTCAGGGATGCCATCCAACCATCTCATTCTCTGTCACCCTCTCCTCCTTCTACCTTCAATCTTTCCCAGCATTAAGATCTTTCCCGTGAGTCAGCTGTTCACGTCAGGTGGCCAAAGTATTGGAGCTTCAGCATCAGCCCTTCCACTGAATATTCAGGGTTGATTTCCTTTAGGATTGACTGGTTTGATCTCCTTGCAGTCCAAGGGATTCTCAAGAGTCTCCTCTAACACCACAGTAGAAAGCATCAGTTCTTCGGTGCTCAGCTTCCTTTATTGTCCAGCTCTCACATATGTACATGACACATATACATTCTTTTTCATGTTCTTTTCCATTATGGTTTATCCAGGATATTGAATATAGTCCCCTGTGCTATACAGTAGGACCTTGTTGTCTATCCACTCTATACATAAGAGTTTGCATCTACTAACTCCAAACTCCCAGCCTGTCCTTCCCCCACCTGCCTCTCCCTCAGCAACCACGATGTTCTCTATGCCTGTGAGTCTGTTTCTGGTTTGTTGACAGGTTCCTTTGTACCATGTTTTGTTTCATATATAAGTGATATGATATTTGTCCTTCTCTGTCTGACTTACTTCACTTAGTATGATCATCTTTAGGTCCATCCATGTTGCTGCAAATGATGTTATTTCTTTTTTATGGCTGAGTAGTATTTTATTGTTTGTATGTACCATATTTTTTTTATCCATTCATCTGTTGATGGACATTTAGATTGTTTCCTTATCTTGGCTATTGTGAATAGTGCTGCTAGGAACATAGGGGTGCGTGTATCTTTTTTTTAAAACTGTAGTATAATTGCTTTACGATGTTCTGTTAGTTTCTGTTGTACAACAAATTGAATCAGCTATATGTATACATATATTGGGGGCTTCCCTGATAGCTCAGTTGGTAGAGAATCCAGCTGCAATGCAGGAGACCCTGGTTCAATTCCTGGGTTGGGAAGATCCTCTGGAGAAGGCATAGGCTACCCACACTAGTGTTCTTGGGCTTCCCTTGTGGCTCAGCTGGTAAAGAATCTGCCTGCAATGTGGGAGGCCTGAGTTCTATCCCTGGATTGGGAAGGTCCCCTGGAGAAGGGAAAGGCTACCCACTCCAGTATTCTGGCCTGGAGAATCTCATTAGTCCATGGGGTCACAAACAGCTGGGCACGGCTGAGGGACTTCCACCTTCACTCTCACTATCGCATTCCCCCCACTCCCCTGCCCCACTCCTCCAGGTCATCACAGAGCACCGAGCTGAGCTCCCTGTGCCCTGCAGCAGCTTCCCACGAGCTGTCTGTCTTACATGTGGAAGTATAGTTCAGTCAGACCTAATCTCCCAGTTCTCCTCCTCCTCCCTGCCCCCTGCCCCATGTCCACACATCTGTTTTCTACATCTGCATCTCGGGTCCTGCCCTGGAACTAGGTTCATCTGCACCATTTTTCTAGATTTCATATACATGCGTTAATATACAATATTTGTTTTTATTTTTCTGACTTCACTCTGTATGACAGACTCTAGGTCCATTCATCTCTCTACAAATGACTCAGTTCTGTTACTTTTTATGGCTGAATAATATTCTATTATATATATTTATCACAACTTCTTTATTCCTCTATTGATGAACATTTAAGTCACTTCCATGTTCTGGCTATTGTAAATAGTGCTTCAGGGAACATTGGGATACATGTGTCTTTTTAAATTATGGTTTTCTCAGGACATATCCTGGTAGTGGGATCACTGGGTCATATGGTAGTTCTATTTTTAGCTTTTAAAAGAACTCCCAGACTGTTCTGTATAGGGGTTGCACTAATTTACATTTGTACCAACAGTGTAGGAGAGTTCCCTTGGCTCCACATCTTCTCCAGCATTTATTATTTGTGGACTTTCTGATGATGGCCATTCTAACTTGTGTGAAGTGATACTTCATTATAGTTTTGATTTGTACTTCTCTAATGATTTGCATTGACGAGCATCTTTTCATGTGCCTATTGGCCATTTGTACCTCATGCGAAGAGGACTCATTAGAAAAGACTCTGATGCTACGAGGGATTGGGGGCAGGAGGAAAAGGGGATGACAGAGGATGAGATGGCTAGATGGCATTACTGACTTGATGGACATGAGTTTGAGTGAACTCCAGGAGATGGTGATAGGGACAGGGAGGCCTGGTGTGCTGCAATTCATGGGGTTGCAAAGAGTCAGACATGACTGAGCGACTGAACTGAACTGAACTGATGTCATCTTTGGAGAAATGTCTGTTTAGGTCTTCTGCCCATTTTTTGATTGGGTTATTTGTTTTTATGTTGTTGAGTTGTACAGACTGGTTGTCCTTGGTGGTCGTGTTGTTTGAAAATTTTTTCTTCCATTCCATAGGTTGTCTTTTTGTTTTATGTTTTCCTTTTCTATGCAAAGGTTTGTAAATTTGATTAGACCCATTTGTTTATTTTTGTTTTTATTTTTATTGCCTGGGTAACTGATCTAAGAAAGTGCTGGTATGATTTTATGTCAGAGAATGTTATGCTTATGAGCTCTTCAAGGAGTTTTATGATGTCTTGTCTTATATTTAAGTCTTTAAGCCATTTTGAGTTTGTTTTTGTATATGATGTGAGGGTGTGTTCTAACTTCATTGATTTACATGGAGCTGTCCAACTTTCCCAGCGAAAGTGAAGTCACTCAGTCGTGTCTGACTCTTTGTGACCCCGTGGACTGTAGCCTATCAAGCTCCTCTGTCCATGGGATTCTCCAGGCAAGAATACTGGAGTGGGTTGCCATTTCCTTCTCCAGAGGATCTTCCCGACCCAGGGATCGAACCCGGGTTTCCCACATTGGAGGCAGACTCTTTAACCTCTGAGCCACCAGGGAAGCCCACCCACTTGCTAAAGAGACTATCTTTTTCACATTTTATATTCTTGCTACCTTGTCAAAGATTAATTGACTCTAAGTGTGTGGATTTATTTTGGAGCTCTCTTTTGTGTTTCATTGATACATATGGCTGTTTTTTATGCCAATACCACACTCTTTTGATTACTGTAGTTTTGTAATATTGTCTGAAGTATGTGAGGGTTGTGTCTCCTGCATTGTGTTACATTTTTAATGATTATATAGTATTCCATCGTATGGATAATTTGTTTAACCAGTCCTTGATTGTTGTACATTTACTACCAATAATAATATAATTCTGTGATGGTTGTCTTTGCATGCACGTCTTTACATTCACGTCTTTGCACACATCTCTTAAATGCTGTCCTGAAATGAATTCTGGGCATGGGGTTGCTTGGTCAAGGCTGTAGTTATCATAATGGGTTAATTCTATTATTATTAATAAATCATAATGATATAAAGTCCTGTTAAACGTTGGGCCAATGGGAGGCAATTACTCTGGAGACAGTGCTTGAAAACAAAAACGCAACATGTAAATTCTCTAAAAAAAATGCATATTAAGAAACAAGAACCAGTCCAAGTTGATCAATACAAAGGAAATTTTTGAATTTTTAAACTCCTTTATAATCTGACATTTTTGTTCCTAAAATTTAAATTAGATACAGTATTTTTACATAGGAGTAGTAAACATCTCTTTAAAGGACAATAATGTTTAAATTGTTTATTAGTGATATTTTTCATCAATAAATCATGCAAATCTGGACAGATATTTTCACTTTATGTGAAGAAAGCTCAGCATCCTAACATTTGCCAACTCTCTACGAGAGAGATTTTCAAGTTCCTGAGGTCCCTAAGGGATTAAGTGGAATGCATGACTTGTATCCTTAACTAGATTTTAAGAGAAAGGAGTTGTCACCAATATATTTTGCCCAAATGTCTTATTAAAGACACCACCAAGAATGGAGCTTGGAAGCAAGGGAGGCCCAGACACTGCTGGCAGCTCCGACGCTCTGTACTTTAATAACTCATTGGCAACAGGATGAAGTAGTTTATGTTCCAGACTTTGCCTCCTGGTATCTAGATTTTTATAGGTGTTTTGACTGAGGTGTAGAGGAGGCATTTTTTTGGCCGCTGATTTCTATTCCAGATTGTGGGATGTGAATAATTTGGTAAATTAACATCAATGGGTTAGACTGTTCTTTGTTACCAAATGCCCCTGGGCTGCCTGTTCCACTGGATGGTCACATTAATTTGCAACCACAGGAGGATGGCTGTTGGGCAAACACGCCCAAGTTAAATTTCCTTTTGCAGGCTTTCCCCCTATTTTGGATATTCAGGTAGCCACTGAAGCAGCTCTCTCTTGTGCATTCATAATTCTGGCTAAGCCTAGGGCTTCCAAAACTAATATCAGGGAGGAAAGATCCAAACCTTACTGCTTTTGTGGCTTTTTTTTTTTTCCTGGGGCCAGCTTTCGGCCATGATTCCAGTGATCAGTCTGTACTTCTAGTTATATACTAAATGCATAAACTGTGTGTGCTACAAATGATGTTTTTCTAGCCTGTCCATATAGCCTATTAAACCAGAGTTGGCAGTTTTCCACCCCTTAGGAGAAGCATTTGGCATAAATAATATTGTCATTTGGGAAGGCTAGACATGGTTTGAAGAAGTGACCTTGTATAAATATTGTCTGAGGTATGACTGAGGCTAAATTATATGACAGGGAGCTAGTATAGTCTGGGCTCTGGGCCCTCCTGGTAATGAAGTTGCTTCTTGTAGTAATGGAACCATTCGAATTGAAAATGTAATCAAATACATCAGAGGCTATTAAAACACAGGAACCAGGCTATTTATGAACTCCCAGGGTCCAGAGGATGGCAAAAGGGTACTGGAATTTCTTTGTCATTCAAACAGCTTTGTCTTTTGAAGGGACAAGATGTCCTAGAAAGTGCCTTTGTCCTTGCCTTGGAATTTCCCTCAGTGCTGAGACTCCTGAGCATGCCAGATGTCTGTTGATCCTCCACCCATGTGTGGGGTGAGCTGTGGGCACTGAACGCAGTGTTGCTAGCTAGTGGGTGACCTGGTATATCAACACAACACAGCCCCCCAAGGCAGTTACTTTCCATTCTGCATGCAGCTTCCTACTTTAGGATTTTGTTCCTCTTTCCTGACCTGTGTTACTCTGCCTCTTAATTGTACAGAATTCCCTTTCTCTTCCTTCTGTTAATTGATTTGCCAGATCTGTCTTTCAAAAGTATGATTTTATTTTCACCAGTCCATCAGTTTATCCATTCATTCAACAAATATTTATTGAGTGCCAAATGGGTGTTAAACACTTTGCTCTCTGCTATAACAAGATTTATGGTCTAATGAGGGAGAGGCATATTTGACAAAGAATTCCAGTGCTGAATAGACAATTAGGTGAGCATTTCTGTAGGAAAGAAGGGTTCTTTGATAGTACCTATAAAACAAAGGGGGCTTCCCAGGTGGCTCAGTGGGTAAAGAATTTGCTTGCAATGCAGGAGACTCGATATGTGGCTTCGACCTCTGGGTTGGGAAGATCCCCTGGAGGAGGAATGGCAGTATTCGAGTACTCTTGGCAGCCAAATTCCATGGACAGAGGAACATAACGGGCCACAATCCATGGGGTCGTGAAGAGTCAGACATGACTGAGTAAACACACACCTCAATTGGAGAGAGTAGTTGGGGAGGCTCCTCTGAAGAAGTGATGATTAGGTTGTGTGCGTATGTGTAGGTATAGGTCTCAACTAGGCAAAAAACTGGGCTGGGCAGCAGGAGCAGGTTGGGCTGAGGAGTGTTTTCCAGAGTAGCAGGCCATGGTGAGGGGAGCATGGTGCCCTGGGAGGAATGGAGAGGAGGTCACTGTGGCTGGAACAGAAGCGCGAGGGCCACAGGAGGAGGGATACGTAAGCTGTGTTCAGAATTGTGATCTCTGTCTACCAGGAGTGGGAAGCCATTGAGGAGCCTTTGAACAGGCTGTGATTTGACTGGATTTGCATTTCAAAAAGACCACTTGGGCTTCAGTGGGGGGAGTTCATTGGCAGTGGGCAAAGAGCTCAGGAAGGAGAGATCATAGTGAACGCAGGCTTTAGCAGTGGAGATGAGAAATAGGCAGGCTTGAGCATTGTCTATGTGGGAAAACAGAATTTGATGATGGATTAGACTCAAGGGAAAGGGATCATCCAGGATGACTGAGGCTCCAATTTGTGCTGCTGGATGAGCTGAGCTCCACTTATGTGTGAGGGATCACTGAAAAGTAGAACAGAAATCATGAGCAAAGGTGGCCTTGAATTGGACAAAACTCGATGGTTTTCAAGGAATAGCATGGGGAAGAGCAGTAGGAAATGAGGTCAGAGGTGTGATTGGAGAAGGCAGATGATATAGGTCACCAGGAAAGGATTTTACCTTTTGATGGGATGCTGTCAGGATGGGATGCTATCAATATGAGAGGGTTTTGAGCAGAGGCATTGCATAATCTGATTTAGGTTTTTGAAAGTTTTTTTCTATATGGAGAAAAGACTCTAGGAGGACAAGACTAACATCAGGGAGATCAGGTGGGTGACAATTACAGTAATCCAAGTAGAAGGTGGTGGCGGTGATGACTTACTTCAGGGCAGTAGCTGAGATGGTGTTGAGAAATGGACCTGGACAGATTTTTAATACAGAGTCTTAGTCACTCAAATATGTTCGACTCTTTGCAACGCCATGCACTGTAGCCTCTGTCCATGGGATTCTCCAGACAATACTAGAGTAGGTAGCCATTGCCTACTCTAGAGTATCTTCCTGACCCAGGGGTTGAACTGGGGTCTCCCACATTGGCAGGTGGATTCTCTACTGTCTGAGCCATCAGGCAACCAACAGCATTTTCTGATGGATTAGATGCAGTGAGCAAGAAAAAGGAGGGAAGGATGACACCAAGATTTTTTGTCTTGAGCTGTTAAAAAGATGGATTGCCATTCACTAAGATATCGAAGACTACTGGAGAGTAAGGAGTTTGATTTTGAATATTAGGTTTGATATCCTTACTAGATAATCAATTTGAAAGCATGAATAGACTGACATTCAGGTTAAAGTTTAAAGAGGAGAACTAAAATAAACATACAAATTTGGTTATATTGGGGGTATAGATAGATGATACTCAAACCAATGAGAAAGGACAAGTTCACCAAAGGAATTACAATAGAGAATAGGAACAGTAAGTTTAGAGGCTGAGCATGAAGAAGGTAATTCTAGTCAGTAATCAAGGTTGATATCAGCAGTAATGAAACATAGCAATATCACCTACCCCTTGATATGATGTGCTGAGAAGAGTATGACATTACTTCTGTGGCATTTTTGCCAGAAAATACATAATCTCAATCTAACCATGAGAAAACATCAGGCAAACCCAAACCGAGAGACGTTCTACAAAATAACTACCCAGTTCAGTCACTCAGTTGGGTCCGACTCTTTGCGACCCCATGAATCACGCACGCCAGGCCTCCCTGTCCATCACCACCTCCCGGAGTTCACTCAGACCCACGTCCATAGAGTCGGTGATGCCATCCAGCTGTCTCATCCTCGGTCGTTCCCTCCTCCTGCCCCCAATCCCTCCCAGCATCAGGGGCTTTTCCAGTGAGCCCAGTGCTCATCAAAGATAAAAGACGAGTGATTGAGAAACTGCCACAGATTAAAGGGAACTAACGGCAACGAAATGCAATGTGTGGCCCCAAATTGCATCCTGGGGCAGAGAAAAGATGTTGATAAAATTCAAATATAGACTGTGGTTTAGTTAGCAGTATTGTACCAACGTTAGTTTCCTGGTTTTGATCATTGGACTGTGGTTATATAAGATGTTAACATTAGGGAAGCTAGTTTAGAGAAATGGAGGAACCTTCTGTTTTATTTTTGCAAGGTGTCTGTAAAAGTATTCCACACACACAAAAAATATTAAAGAAAATTAAGTTCATGACTTTCAGGCACATACCCCCAAGGATGTGGTTGCCCTCACATCCAGTCTAGAGATGCCGAAGAAGTAGGCAGGGCCATCCTGCAGCGTCTTCAGATCATGTTAAAGGCTTTGACTTTCCTCTAAGAGCCAGTGAAGGATTAGGCTGGGAATGTGGAGGAAGATGGGAAACTAGACATGTTTGTTTTAGGCAAAAAGAGACAAGAAAACAGAATAAATACTGGGTTAGGCCCAGATTCAAGCAAACACCCAGTTACTCTCAATTATTCATCCTGTTCTCCAAACAGAATTGACCATGAGTTAGTTCATGACTCACAAGGGTGTTAGCACATTGTAACGTCTGGCTGGGAAGACTGCTCAAATCCCCAAGGATTATCCTTGAGGAGCCTCGCATCCTCAGTCCTGTTTTCTCCTGGCACTCTTACAGTCCAAGCAGAACTGTGGAGGGGATCTGAAGCTTGTAGGCCTGAGAGGTGAACTGTGTGCACATTACATCTGGTGCTATCTGTGTGGAATGATTCCAGAACAAGGACCACAGCTGGACTGAGATACCAGCCTGCAGAGAGTGAGGAAATGACCCTCTAGAAATGAGGGGACAGACTCCTGTGCCCTTCTCAGCCAGCGCTGGTGGGGGAGGGCCTGTGGCAAAGCGGGGTGGGGTGTGTTTCATCACATCAGAGTCCCCAGGGGGGTTGCAGAGCAGTTGGAGACAGTGACTGGGAAGTGCTAATTATAAAATTATATATTAAACATTAGCCAAGGGGAAATTGTAAAAGTGGCTTATATAGAAGACAGAGGGTTCCCTGAAGCTGGAGAGTTCATGCCTCTGCCCAAAGAAGGGGTGAGCCATGGAGAAAAGATGTTCCATTTAACTCCCTGCTGTCCTATGGGGCAAGAGCTGAGAATCCAGAGAATCCCTGGGGTCTAGGGTCTGATCACCTCTTCCCCACCCTCCCACCAGCAACCCACCCTGTTTGCTTGGCCTGGGAGGAAACTATCAGCCTCCGAGTCTGCTCTCTGAAACTCTGAGGTCATGCAGTCTAACACCTTGGGCCTCCAATCCTACAAAATGTTGTTTTTAACAGTTGCCATCCATTTCTGAATCCTTACTGTGTGCTAGAATCTTTATATAATTGTTTCTAATCCTTTCAACAATGCTTTACAGTAGTTATTATCACCTCCATTTTCCGGGGGCTATTCTTGGTGAGGACTCAGAGGCTTAGCTTATCTGAGTGTGTGGCTGAGCCAGGATTTGAACCCAGGTCTGTCTCCCCAGTATTGAATGAGCTCAGGATGCCATGAGTGAGGAACCCGCTGGGAAGGGCCATGCCTGGCACTGATCGTCACCCCCAGTAGCCCAACTTCATAAGCATACACCCATGTGCTGGACTTTAGGAAATTTCACTGGGGATGTGGAATCAGCAGCCCCTGACTCATAGGGCTGAATTCGGGGGAGGCTGCCTGGTGGGACTGCTGCAGTCTGTTTCCAGCACCCGAGGTCTGGGAAGAGTGAAGAGGAGGGGCATAACGAGTCGTGACCAGCACACCTGCGCTCCTGATGTTGAAAAATCATGAGGATGTGCTGTCAGTGTTGGCCTGCAACTACATTTCTGGCTTAAATTTTGGGTGGCTTTACTAAGCCTTGAAAGTGGAAAGAACACATCATATTGAGAGTCTGACAGTGAGTGAGGTCCAGGGTGCTAGCTGGCCCGTTGCCATGGACTTGACCTGTGAAGAGGAGCAGAGAAGCGTTTTCATTACCTTAAAAATCTGCCATGTGCCCCGGGCATCCTGCAGAGGGAAGGGTAGCCAGGCCTCAGCCCCACTCCCGGGATGCAGAGTCACAGAGACGCCCAGGCCCACATAGACACTGTAATGACCTACCATGTTGATTAAATAGATCTGCTGTGAACTATTTTTAAAAATGCAAGCAATGGGGCAAGAACATTTTGCATGTTGCAAGCATTTTAAGAAGTTAGCATTCCCCAGAAAAAATAAAGGAAGGAAAAAGAAAAGTTGGTTCTCATGGTAGGTATTGAGAAAAGGGAGCTGAGAAGGACTCCATCACACTATTAGGTCATAACACTGCTATTTTCTTGTTCTGCCTCCACTGTTTCCCTCCTCTGCTGCATTCCCTTTTGTTCTCTGGCTTTTCTGCTTTATCCCTCTCCCCAGGTTATCTCCTGCCATTTTCCTCTCCCTGCTTCCCAGCACTTGAGTAGCTCCTACGTGTCCTTCACGGTGCGGCTCAGTTTCTTTCTGGGGTGTCTTCCCTGCCCACCTGAGCTTAGGTAGGAGCCATTCCTGTGCATCCTGTCAATTCTAGCCAAACGCTCATCACTTTGTTTTGTTAGCTCCTCCAAAGTAGGGACTGAGTCACTGTTCCTGGCTCTTTGTGTGCTAGGCTTCAGTGATATGTAAGAACCAGAAAGTAAGAACATCCAGCTGTAGACTAGACGCGAATGTCCCACTGGCTCCTTCCATGGTTTCCTTGTCCCTTCAACCATTTTGATTCTTCTTTTCTCCACTTCCTTTATTCAATCACCCACAAAGTCCCATCCATTTAAATAACAGTAAAAGGAAGCTCTTAATATGTGTTCAGTTCAGTTCAGTTGCTCAGTTGTGTCTGACTCTTTGTGAACCCATGGACTGCAGAATGCCAGGCCTCCCTGTCCATCACCAACTTCCAGAGTTTACTCAAACTCATGTCCATCAAGTTGGTGATGTCATCCAACCATCTCATCCTCTGTCGCCCCCTTCTCCTCCCTCCTTCAATTTTTCCCAGCATCAGGGTCTTTTCCAATGAGTCAGTTCTTCGCATCAGGTGGCTGAAGTATTGGAGTTTCAGCTTCAGCATCAGTCCTTCCAATGAACATTCAGGACTGATTTCCTTTAGGATGGACTGGTTGGATCTCCTTGTTAGGTGTTGTCAAAAGTACTCTACATGTGTTGTCATCAAGCTTCACGACTTTGTAAGGTGGATGCTGTCATACTCCTGCTTTACAGATGAGGAAATTGAGGCAAAAGAGATTCGACAATTTGCCTGAAGTCATACAGCCAATATGTGATAGAAGTAGGATTGGAACCCAGGCAGTCTGGCTTCAAAGCTCTAAATGCTCAATGTGTCTCAGTCCTCTGAGGCCACCATGATGTCATGTCCCCCGCCCTCCGTTCCCTGTAACACTCCATTCCCTATAATGCAGCCAGAGCAATTGTTCTAAATGAGCTCTCTTTAAAACCCTCTCTAACTCTCTATTTCCCTCCAGACAAAGTCCATACTTTTTAGGGCAACAGGCAAGACCTATCCCCTGGCTGCCCTTACCCACCTTCCAGGCTTTTTTCATGCTGCTCCTCACTTCAGCTCCCAAGCCCAGGATATTTTGTGCATGGAACACCATGGCTGCCTCCTCTCTTTGCCTGGCTAATCCCCTCTTGCCCTCAGATTTCTGCTTAGATGTTACTTCTCCCAGATGCACTCCTTGACCCCTTGACTCAGTGCTCTCGCAGTATCCGGTGCTCACCCCTTTGTAGCAACTGACCTACCTTCAGAAAGTCTGCTCCACCTTTCTGTCTCCTCCGCCAGCTGTAAGCTACACAGATGCAAATATTGGCTCTTGTTTTTGGTGACTCCCCCAGGCATAGCACAGTATTCAATAAACGTTTGTTAAATGAAGGAATTAAAGGATGACCTTTTGAAGAAAGATTTATTTATTTAGGCTGTGCCTGGTCTTAGTTGTGGCACGTGGAATCTTTTGTTGCGGCATATGGGATCTTAAAAAAATTTTTTTTTGATGTGGACCCTTTTTAAAGTGTTTTATTGAATTTGTTGCAATACTGCTTCTGCTTTATGTTTTGATTTTTTGGTCTTGAGGCATGTGAAATCTTAGTTCCCCAGCCAGGGATCGAACCCACACCACCTGCACTGGAAGGCAGAGTCTTAGCCACTAGACCATCAGGGAAGTTCTGGCATGCAGGATCTTTCAGCTGCAGCAGGCAGGATCTTGATTTATGGCATGTGGGAGTTTTAATTGCATCATGCGTGACCTTTTAGTTGCAATATGCAAGATCTTCAGTTGAGGCATGTGGGATCTAGTTCCCTGACGGGAGATTAAACTCTGGTCTCCTGCATTGGGAGCATGGAATTCTTAGCCACTGGATCACCAGGAAAGTCCCTAAAGGATGACTTCTAAGCTGAAGTTCTGACCTTGGCTGATTCTGTGAGCATTCCTACCCCTGGCTCTTCCTACCTTATGTAATACACAGAATTACCAGATTCATGAGTGAAGATGGTAGTAAAGGGCAGATGACATGGAGTAGGGGACTGTAAAGGGAGGCAGATACTCTCCCCATGAGACAGTATCAACTGCTACTTCCCAGGGGAGACAGAAGACTTCCTGGGACCTTTTGCTTGAGAGTCTCTGGCTTTAAATTATATCTCCTGCACCTGTCCACAGCCAGAGTGATATGTGAGAGGTTACACTACCTGTGGCTCCTTCTAGGTGTCAGCACTGCTCATGTGGTGGCTTTTGGACTTGGCTATAGCTTTATCAAACCTCACTTTACTCATCTGGAAAAAGATTATCTGGGTTTTAGTTTCTGGCAGTATAGCAGATTAGATACACTGAATGACACTTCCAACTGAACCAGCTAAAATGAAAGAAGGAAAAAAAAGTGCCTTTAAAAAACAAAAACACATTGTTAAAGTGTCTTGAAAATAAAGAATCTGTGATTCCCAAAAGGAAAGGAACAGCAGTCACTGAGAACCCAGGAATCCAGGAGTCACTGAGAAACGAGGTAATTTTCACCCTGAGGTTTTCTGGAGGGCCAGGAAATTTCTACTTTGATGGATATGTCAGACTCAAGAAGTTGGAGTTAACTCCCACACTTGCTCAGCATGGAGATTGAGTAAGATACCCTGGCACGAACTGCCACAGAGAGAAATCAGTGCACTGACCTGGTTACTGGGTTGAAGGAATTAAACAGCTCCTCCCCCTGAATTATGTAATCACAACTGAGCCCTCATAAGGGTCTATCAGCCTGAATTCATACTCCTTCAGGGTCAAAACAACTTTAAGTAAAGTATTCAACTTCAAATAGTACCAGATTAGTGCCCCCAGGAGACTGGCAGAAGCAATTTGAATCTTCTGAAGAGGAACTCACCTTCAACCCTAGACTTAAAGAATTTTTTTCAGATAAAGTTACAAGGAAAATGAGCAACTCACAATAAAATCAAACCCAAAAAGCACACTAGGAAAACAGAACACTATGAATGAGGGAGAGAAAAAGAGACAGCAGAAACAAAACTTCAATTATGAAGAAATTTCCTAGATTAAAAGATGGATGGCATTGTGAACAACTTTATACCAATAAATTTGAAAACTTAGATGAAATGGATTCAGTCCTAAAAAAACATAATGGAAAAACTGACTCAAAAAGTAGAAAATCTGAATAGTTCTACTACAATAGTTTTAAAAAAATGAATTAGTAATTTAAAATCTTTCCACATACAAAAACAAAACAAAACAAAGAGCTGCCAGGCACATATGACTCAGAAAAAGGCATTTGATAAAATTTAAAATTTATTCATGATTAAAAAACAAACAAAAAGGTTTACCTAATTTGGAAAATGGTGTCCATTAAAATCTCTACAGAATACATTATAATTTTTAAGGTAATATTGAAAACATTCTACATAAGATCCAGGAAAAAAAAAGGGAGACTGAATAGCTATTCAGTATTTTACTAGAGAGTCATTCAAAACAGCATATCATTTACAAAAAGCAATGCATTAAAAAAATAATAATAATTTATGGAAATGCCAAAATACACGTGATGAATAAATCTAAGAAGAAAATGTGAAAGTGCTTAGTGGAGAAAATTATAGAACTTTATTAGGAAAAAGATACAGTAAGTTAGTCACTCAATTTGTGTCCAACTCTTAGCAAACCATGGACTGCAGCACACCAGGCCTCCCTGTCCATCACCAACTAGGAGCTTGCTCAAAGTCATGTCTATTGAGTCGGTGATGCCATCCAAAAATCTCATCCTCTGTCATCCCCTTTTCCTCCCACCTTCAATCTTTCCCAGCATCAGGGTCTTTTCAAATGAGTCAGTTCTTCCTATCAGGTGGCCAAAGTATTGGCGTTTCAGCTTTAGCATCAGTCTTTCCAACAAAAATTCAGGGTTGATTTCCTTTAGGATTGACTGGTTTGACCTCCTTGCAGTCCAAGGGACTCTCAAGAGTCTTTTCCAATATCACAGTTCAAAAGTATCAAGTCTTCGAAACTAAGCTTTCTTGGGCTTCCCTTGTGGCTCACCTGGTAAAGAATCCTCCTGCAATGCATGAGACCTGAGTTTGATCCCTGGGTTGGGAAGATCTCCTGGAGAAGGGAAAGGTTACCCACTCCAGTATTCTGGCCTGGAGAATTCCATGGACAGTATAGTCCATGGAGTCACAAAGAGTCGGACACGACTGAGCAACTTTCACTTTCTCACATCCATACATGACTACTGGAAAAACCATATCTTTGACTGGATGGACCTTTATCAGCAAAGTGATATCTCTGCTTTTTAATATGCTGTCTAGGTTCAGTCTGAGGAGGTCTTACAAATAGCTGTGAAAAGAAGAGAAGCGAAAAGCAAAGGAGAAAAGGAAAGATATACCCGTTTGAATGCAGAGTTCCAAAGAATAGCAAGGAAAGATAAGAAAGCCTTCCTCAGAGTCCAAAAGCCTGTTCTATACATCTGTGTCTCTTTTGCTGAAAGGGTGGGATGATTTGGGAGAATGGCATTGAAACATGTAAAATATCATATATGAAATGAATCACCTGTCCAGGTTAGATGCATGATATTGGGGCTGGTGCACTGGGACGACCCAGAGAGATGGTACGGGGAGGGAGGAGAGAGAGGGGTTCAGGATGGGGAACACGTATATACCTGTGGCGGATTCATGTTGATGTATGGCAAAACCAATACAATATTGTAAAGTAACCTCCAATTATAATAAATTAAAAAAAAAGAAAGCCTTCCTCAGTGATCAATGCAAAGAAATAGAGGAAAACAATAGAATGGGAAAGATTAGAGATCTCTTCAAGAAAATTAGAGATACCAAGTGAATATTTCATGCAAAGATGGGCTCAATAAAGGACAGAAATGGTATGGATGTAACAGAAGCAGAAGGTATTAAGAAGAGGCAGCAAGAACACACAGAAGAACTGTACAAAAAGATCTTCACGACCCAGATAATCATGAAGGTGTGATCACTCCCCTCACCTAGAGCCGGACATCAATTGTGAGGCCAGGTGGGAATTAGGAAGCATCACTACGAACAAAGCTAGTGGAGGCGATGGAATTCCAGTTGAGTTATTTCAAATTCTAAAACATGATTCTGTGAAAGTGTTGCACTCAATATGTCAGCAACTTTGGAAGACTCAGCAGTGGCCACAGGGCTAGAAAAGGTCAGTTTTCATTCCAATCCCAAGGAAAGGCAATGCCAAAGAATGCTCAAACTACTACACAATTGCACTCACCTCACATGCTAGTAAAGAAATGCTCAACATTCTCCAAGCCAGGCTTCAGCAATATGTAAACTGTGAACTTCCAGATGTTCAAGCTGGTTTTAGAGGAACCAGCGATCAAATTGCCAACATCCACTGGATCATGGAAAAAGCAAGAGAGTTCCAGAAAAACATCTATTTCTGCTTTATTGACTATGCCAAAGTCTGTGTGTGGATCACAATAAACTATGGAAAATCTGAAAGACAAGGGAATACCAGACCACCTGACCTGCCTCTTGAGAAACCTGCATGCAGGTCAGGAAGCAACAGTTAGAACTGGACATGGAACAACAGACTGGTTCCAAATAGGAAAAGGAGTACGTCAAGGCTGTATATTGTCACCCTGCTTATTTAACTTATATGCAGAGTACATCATGAGAAACACTGGGCTGGAAGAAGAACAAGCTGGAATCAAGATTGCCAGGAGAAATATCAATAACCTCAGATATGCAGATGACACCACCCTTCTGGCAGAAAGTGAAGAACTAAAGACCGTCTTGATGAAAGTGAAAGAAGAGAGTGAAAAGTTGGCTTAAAGCTCAACATTCAGAAAACGAAGATCATGGCATCCAGCCCCATCACTTCATGGCAAATAGATGAGGAAACAGTGGAAACAGTGTCAGACTTTATTTTTTTAGGCTCCAAAACCACTGCAGATGGTGACTGCAGCCATGAAATTAAAAGACTCTTACTCCTTGGAAGGAAAGTTATGACCAACCTAGATAGCATATTAAAAAGCAGAGACATTACTCTGCCAACAAAGGTCAGCTTAGTCAAGGCTATGATTTTTCCAGTAGTCATGTACGGATGTGAGAGTTGGACTATAAAGAAAGCTGAGTGCAGAAGAATTGTTGCTTTTGAACTGTGGTGTTGGAGAAGACTCTTGAGAGTCCCTTGGACTGCAAGGAGATCCAACCGGTCCATCCTAAAGGAGATCAGTCCTAAGTGTTTGTTGGAAGGACTGATGTTGAAGCTGAAACTCCAATATTTTGGCCACCCGATGGGGAGACCTGACTCATTGGAAAAGACCCTGATGCTGGGAAAGATGGAGGGCAGGAGGAGAAGGGGACGACAGAGGATGAGATGGTTGGATGGCATCACCGACAGAAAGGACATGGTTTTGGGTGGACTCCACGAGTTGGTGATGGACAGGAAGACCTGCCGTACTGTGGTTCATGGGGTCGTAAAGAGTCAAACATGACTGAGCGACTGACCTGAACTCAGTCATTCAGTTGTGTCCAACTCTTTGAAACCCCATGGACTGCAGAATGCCAGGCCTCCCTTGTCCATCACCAACTCCCAGAGCTTGCTCAAACTCATGTCCATTGAGTCAGTGATGCCATCCAGCCATCTCATCCTCTGTTGTCCCCTTCTCCTCCTGCCCTCAATCTTTCCCACAATCAGAGTCTTTTCCAATGAGTTGGCTTTTCACATCAGGTGGCCAAAGTATTGGAGTTTCAGCTTCAGCATCAGTCCTTCCAATGAATATTCAGGACTGATTTCCTTTAGGATTGACTGGTTAGACTCCTTGGAGTCCAAGGGACTCTGAAGAGTCTTCTCCAATACCACATTTTAAGAGCATCAGTTCTTGGGCACTCAACTTTCTTTATAGTCCAGCTCTCACATTCCTACATGACTACTGGAAAAACCATAGCTTTGACTAGTGGAACTTGGTGGGCAAAGTAATGTCTCTGTTTTTTAATATGCGGTCTAGGTTCGTTATAGCTTTTCTTCCAAGGAGAAAGCATCTTTTAATTTCTTGATTGCATCACCATCTGCAGTGATTTTGGAGCCCAAGAAAATAAAGTCTGTCACTGTTTCCACTGTTTCCCCATCTATTTGCCATGAAGTGATGGGACCAGATGCCATGATCTTAGTTTTCCGAATGTTGAGTTTTAAGCCAACTTTTTCACTCTCCTCTTTCACTTCCATCAAGAGGCTCTTTAGTTCTTCTTCACTTTCTGCCAGAAGGGTGGTGTCATCTGAATATCTAAGGTTATTGATATTTCTCCCAGCAATCTTGACTCTAGCTCTTGCTTCATCCAGTCCAGCATTTCTCATGATGTTCTCTGCATATAAGTTAAATAAGCAGGGTAACAATATACAACCTTGACATACTCCTTTCCCTATTTGGAACCAGTCTGTTGTTCCAAGTCCGGTTCTAACTATTGTTTCTTGACCTGCATACATATTTCTCAGAAGGCAGGTAAGGTGGTCTGCTATTCCCATCTCTTGAAGAATTTTTCACAGTTTGTTATGACCCACAGAATCAAAGGCTCTGGTATAATTAGTAAAGCAGAAGTAAATGTTTTTCTGGAACTCTCTTGCTTTTTAGGTGATCCAGTGGATGTTGGCAATTGATCTCTGGTTCCTCTGCCTTTTATAAATCCAGCTTGAACATCTGGAAGTTCATGGTTCACGTATTGTTGAAACCTGGCTTGGAGAATTTTGAGCATTACTTTGCTAGCGTGTGAGATGAGTGCAATTGTGTGGTAGTTTGAACATTCTTTGGCATTGCCTTTCTTTGGGATTGGAATGTAAATTGACCTTTTCTAGTCCTGTGGCCACTGCTGAGTTTTCCAAATTTGCTGGTATATTGAGTGCAACACTTTCACAGCATCATCTTTTAGGATTTGAAATAGCTCAACTGGGATTTCATCACCTCCACTTGTTTTGTTTGTAGTGATGCTTCCTAAGGCCCACTTGACTTGGCATTCCAGGATGTCTGCCTCTAGGTGAGTGATCACACCTTTGTGACTATTTGGGTCATGAAGATCTTTTTTGTACAGTTCTTCTGTGTATTCTTGCCACCTCTTCTTAATACTTTCTGCTTCTGTTAAAGTGAAAGTAAGTCACTCAGTCGTGTCCGACTCTTTGCAACCTCATGGACTGTAGCCTACCAAGCTCCTCTGTCCATGGAATTTTCCAGGCAATAGTACTGGAGTGGATTGCCATTTCCTTCTCCAGAGGATCTTCCCAACCCAGGGATCGAACCCAGGTCTCCCTCATTGTAGACAGACACTTTACCGTCTGAGCCACCAGGGAAGTCTCTGCTTCTGTTAGGTCCATACCATTTTCTGTGCTTTATTGTGGCCACCTTTGTATGAAATGTTCCCTTGGTGCCTCTAAGTTTCTTGAGGAGATCTGTAGTCTTTCCCATTCTATTGTTTTCCTGTCTTTCTGTGCATTGATCACTGAGGAAGTCTTTCTTATCTCTCCTTGCTATTCTTTGGAACTCTGCATTCAAATGGGTATATCTTTCCGTTTCTCCTTTGCCTTTCACTTCCCTTCTTTTCACAGCTGTTTGTAAGCCCTCCTCATACAGCCATTTTGCCTTTTTGCATTTCTTTTTCTTGGGGATGGTCTTGATCAGTGCCTCCTGTAATGTCACAATCCTCCATCTATGGTTCTTCAGGCACTCTGTCCCTTGAATCTGTTTGTCACTTCCACTGTATAATCATAAAGGATTTGATTTAGGTCATACCTGAATGTTCTAGTGGTTTCCCCTACTTTCTTCATTTTAAGTGTGAATTTTGTAAGAAGGAATTCATGATCTGAGCCACAGTCAGATCCTGGTCTTTGTTTTTGCTAACTGTACAGAGCTTCTCCATCTTCAGCTACAAAGAATAAAATCAATCTGATTTCAGTGTTGACTGTCTGGTGATGTCCATGTGTACAGTCTTCTCTTGTGTTGTTGGAAGAGGGTGTTTGCTATGACCAGTGCATTCTCTTGGCAAAATTTTGTTAGCCTTTGTCCTACTTCATTTTCTACTCCAAGGCCAAATTTGCCTGTTATTCCAGGTATCTTTTGACTTCTTACTTTTGCATTCCAGTCCCCCATAATGAAAAGGACATCTCTTTGGGTGTTAGTTCTAAAAGGTCTTGTAGGTCTTTATAGAACTGTTCAATTTAAGCTTCTTCAGTATTACTAATTGGGGCATAGATTTGAATTACTGTGATATTGAATGGTTCGCCTTGGAAACGAACAGAGATCGTTTTGTCATTTTTGAGATTGCATCCAAATACTGCATTTCAGACTCTTTTGTTGACCATGATGGCTACTCCATTTCTTCTAAGGGATTCTTGTCCACAGTAATAGATATAATGGTCATCTGAGTTAAATTCACCCATTCTCGTCCATTTTAGTTCACTGATTCCTAGAATGTCAGTGTTCACTCTTGCCATCTCCTGTTTGACCACTTCCAGTTTACCTTGATTCGTGGACCTAACCTTCCAGGTTCCTGTGCAATACTGTTCTTTACAGCAGCGGACTTTACATCCATCACCAGTCACATCAACAGTTGGGCGCTGTTTTTGCTTTGGCTCTATCTCTTCATTCTTTCTGGAGTTATTTCTCTGTTCTTCTCAAGTAGGATTTTGGGCACCCACTGACCTGGGGAGTTCATCTTTCAGTGTCATATCTTTTTACCTTTTCATACTGTTCATTGGGTTCTCAAGGCAAGAATGGTTTGCCATTCCCTTCTCCAGCAGATCATGTTTTGTCAGAACTCCCCACCATGACCCTTCCATCTTGGGTGGTCCTACATGAAATGGCTCATAGTTTCATTGAGTTAGACAAGGCTATGGTCCATGCGATCAGTTTGGTTAGTTCTCTGTGATTGTGGTTTCCAGTCTGTCTGCCCTCTGATGGATAAGAATAAGAGACTTGTGGAAGCTTCCTGATGGGAGGGACTGGCTGTGGGAAAATCTAGGTCTTGCTCTGATGGGTGGGGCCATGCTAAGTAAATTTTTAATCCAATTTTCTGTTGATGGGTGGGGCTGTGTTCCCTCCCTGTAGTTTGGCCTAAATAATGGCTACCTCCTTCAAAAGGAAAGAGGTTAAAAAGACCTAAATATATGATCCAAGAAAAAGAAATGCAAAAAGGCAAAATGGTTGTCTGAGGAGGCCTTACAAATAGCTGTGAAAAGAAGAGAAGTGAAAGGCAAAGGATAAATGGAAAGATATACCCATTTGAATGCAGAGTTCCAAAGAATAGCAAAGAGAGAGAAGAAAGCCTTCCTCAGCGATCAATGCACAGAAAGAGAGGAAAGCAAAGAATGAGAAAGACTAGAGATCTCTTCAAGAAATTTAGAGGCACCAAGAGAACATTTCATGGAAAGTGAAAGTGAAGTCGCTCAGCCGTGTCCAACTCTTTGCAACCCATGGACTGTAGCCCACCAAGCTCCTCCGTCCATGGGATTCTCCAGGCAAGAATACTGGAGTGGGTTGCCATTTCCTTCTCCAGGGGATCTTCCCAACCCAGGAGACCCAGGGGTTGAACCCAGGTCTCCCACATTGCAGGCAGATGCTTTAACCTCTGTGCCACCAGGGAATTTCCATGCAAAGGTGGCCACAATAAAGCACAGAAATGGTATGGACCTAACAGAAGCAGAAGGTATTCAGAAGAGGTGGCAAGAATACACAGAAGAACTGTACAAAAAAGATCTTCATGACCCAGATAATCACAAAGGTGTGATCACTCACCTAGAGGCAGACATCCTGGAGTTCGAAGTCAAGTGGGCCTTCGGAAGCATCACTACAAACAAAACTAGTGGAGGTGATAGAATTCCAGTTGAACTATTTCAAATCCTAAAAGATGATGCTGTGAAAGTGTTGCACTCAATATGCCAGCAAATTTGGAAAACTCAGCAGTGGCCACAGGACTAGAAAAGGTCAATTTACATTCCAATCCCAAAGAAAGGCAATGCCAAAGAATGTTCAGACTACCACACAATTACACTCATCTCACACGCTAGCAAAGTAATGCTCAAAATTCTCCAAGCCAGGATTCAACAGTACATGAACTGTGAACTTCCAGATGTTCAAGCTGGATTTATAAAAGGCAGAGGAACCAGAGATCAATTGCCAACATTCACTGGATCATCTAAAAAGCAAGAGAATACCAGGAAAAGATCTACTTCTGCTTTACTAATTATACCAGAGCCTTTGACTTTGTGGATCGTAACAAACTATGGAAAATTCCTAAGAGATGGGAATAGCAGACCACCTTACCTGCCTCCTGAGAAATCTATATGCAGGTCAGGAAGCAACAGTTAGAACTGGACTTGGAACAACAGACTGGTTCCAAATAGGGAAAGGAGTACATCGAGGGTGTATATTGTCACTCTGCTTATTTAACTTATATGCAGAGTACATCATGAGAAATGCTGGATGAAGCAGAGCTGGAGTCAGCATTGCTGGGAGAAATATCAATAACCTCAGATATTCAGATGACACCACCCTTCTGGCAGAAAGTAAAGAAGAACCAAAGAGCCTCTTGATGAAAGTGAAAGAGGAGAGTGAAAAAGTTGGCTTAAATCTCAACATTCAGAAAACTAAGATCATGGCATCTGGTCCCATCACTTCATGGCAAATAGTGGAAACAGTGGAAACAATGACAGACTTTATTTTCTTGGACTTCAAAATCACTGCAGATGGTGACTGCAGCCTTGAAATCAAAAGATGCTTGCTCCTAGGAAGAAAAGTTATGATGAACCTAGACAGCATATTACAAACAGAGACATTACTTTGCCAACAAAGGTCTATCTACTCAAAACTTTGGTTTTTCCAGTAGTCATGTATGGTTGTGAGAGTTGGATTATAAAGAAAGCTGAGCATGAAAGAGTTGATGCTTTTGAACTGTGGTGTTGGAGAAGACTCTTGAGAGTCTCTTGGACAGCAAGGAAATCCAACCGGTCCATCCTAAAGGAAATCAGTCCTGAATATTCATTGGAAGGACTGATGCTGAAGCTGAAACTCTACTCCAAACAATACTTTGGTCACCTGATGTGAAGAACTGATTCATTTGAAGAGACCCTAGCACTAGGAAAGATTGAAGGCTGGAGGAGATGGGGACAACAGAGGATGAGATGGTTGGATGGCATCACTGACTCAATGGACATGAGTTTGAGTGACTCCAGGAGTTGGTGATTTGACAGGAAGCCTGTGTGCTGCAGTTCACGGTATCACAAAGAGTCGGACCTGACTGAGCAACTGAACTAAACTGAACTGAAATAAGTGAAGCCATATAGCAAATTTTTCAGTAGGAATTTACAGTAGCTTACAAATCAATAAATACAGAGATTCAATAGAATTCCAGTCAATGTTCTCTCAGAGGTTTTCCTGGAACTTGATGAAATGATACTAGAATTTTTATGGAGGTACAGAGGCCTAGAATAGCCAATATTCTCTGGAAGAAGACTGCTAGAAAACTTGCCCTACCAGATCTGCTAAAGCCATGGGAATTAAATTAGTGTGATATTTATACAGGAACAGATAAAACAGGCCAGTGGAACAGAAGGGAGGGTTCCAAACAGACATGTACACATGGACAGTTGAAAGAAGACAAATTGGCCATGGTGGATTGCATGAGGTTGACAAATGGTATTGGGACAATCGGTTATCCATGTGGAAGAACCTGAAATCAGATCTGAACTTAACCTGCACACAAACATCAAGTTCAAGTGGAATAAAGACTTAAATATGAAAGGCAAGTGTATAAAGGTTTTAGAAGGCAAATTAGGAGAATATCTTTATGGTATTCTAAGGGTAAAGGAGGGTTTTCTAAGCCAAAATATGAAAACATAAACCATAATGAAAAATTGAAAAATTCAATTTGGTTAAATATCTTTCAAAAGATACCAAATAAGGAGTAAAAAGAGGTCATAAAGATGAAAAAGGTATTTCAACACATATAATCAAATACCAAAAAGGACTAACATCCACAGTACATTAAAGTATACTATCAATAAGAAGAAGACAGCATGGTCCAACAGATAAAAGAATGAAAATAGGCACTTCATAAGAGAGCCTCACATTCACTAGTGTTCATCCTTTTCTAACAATCAAGGAAATATATATTAATATTAAAATTATAATTTCCTACTCATTGGATGGGTGAAATTTTAATTCTGATAAATGCAGATGGCAAGTCCATGGAATAATGAGCCCTCTAATCCACTGTAACTTGGAATAATGTAATTATGCAGAATATAACTTGGTGTAAACATTTTACAAACACTTTGGTATTACCTAGTAAAGCTAAAATGTGCATATCCTGAATCTATTCCTTATCCTTCTGAGTCTGTCACCTGGAGAAACTCTGCTTATGTATGTTAAAGACATGTAGAAAAATAGCCTATAGGCTTCCCTGGTGGCTCGGGGGTAAAGAATCTGCTTGCCAATGCAGGAGTTACAGGTTCGATCCCTGGGTTGGGAAGATGCCCTAGAGAAGGCAATGGCAACCCACTCCAGTATTCTTATTTGGGAAATCCCATGGACAGAGAGCATGGCAGGCTTAGTGACTAAACAACACAAAAAGAGACGAATATCCTAGCAGCATTGTTCCTGATAGCTCTGATTGGTGACATTCTAAATGTCCATAAAGAGTAAAAGAGACAGACTACGGCTTATTTATACAGTGGGAAAAACACAGCAGAGAAAATGACTGAACTACTATAACATGGACGATTCTCAAAAACAGAGTGATGATAAAAGATACAAAAAAGCATGAAAAATGTAACAAAATAAGACTACAAATGGGATGATTCTGTTTATATAAAAAACAAAAACTGGCAAAACCAAGTATTATACCCTAAGAGATGCATACACAGTTGGTAAATTATAAAGAAAAGCATGGCTGTGGTTAATAAAAGCTTAGATACAGAGAGAGAAGGCAGTGCAACTGGAGAGAGGCCTCAGAAGCGCTAGGATACTTGGTAATGTTCTGTTTCTTATTCTGGGCAGTGGTTACACATTTCACCATTATTTTAAACATTTACGGATAACATTTATTCATTTATCTGTGGTACCTCCTGCAATTAAATAAAAACTCCACTTTGTGGTATTATGGCAAAGATTAAAAAGATTAAATGGCCCACAACACACACATGGTGCCAGGCATAAAAGTGATCAATATAATACGTGTGTAAATTTTTTTTAAAAAGAATAAAATCATTCTTCCCTGAGTCTTGGCAAGGGCGGGGCCGGATGGCACAGAGGAGTGGGCGGCAGATGGCAAGACAGTCTGCTGGGCCCCAAGTGAGGATGCAGAGCCTGGACATCAGCTGGAGCCCATCCAGTCCCTGAGGAGTCTGCCAAGTGAGGCAGGCAGACGCATTCCAGAGGATGGCATGTTTACAACCTCTTGGCCCAACACCACTGCCATAAAAGCAGCCAGCTCAAATGCCGTTCTTCTTATCTACAAATGAGCCCCAGGACATTATACCCTTCCTGGAAGAAAATACTGTTTTCTAAGAGAAGATGACCTGAAGTCTCTACAGCTCCTCTCCACCCACCAGCCCTGCAGAGATTTCACAAGGAGTAATGTGACCACCTGGCGATGCTTTTCTACCTCACCACGGATGTATGTGTATGTGTTAGTCGCTCAGTCCTGTCTGACTCTTTGCTACCCCATGGACTGTAGCCCAGCAGGCTCTTCTATCCATGGGATTCTCTAGGCAAGAATATTGGAGTGGGTTGCCGTTCCCTTCTCCAGGGCATCTTCCCGACCCAGGGATCGAACCTGCATCTCCTGCATTGCAGGCAGATTCTTTACTGTCTGAGCCATCAGGGAAGGGAATCTCAGACACACTGGCTAGAGGCCAGGTCTCACTGTGGGCCCTACAGGTCTTTTAACCAACCTTCAGTGAGTGCTGATAACCTCAGGACACCTTGCTAGATGCGTGGTGTTATGGGTTGAATTGTGTCCCTTCGAATGTGTTGCAGTTTTCAGTCCCTGTGAATGCGACCTTATTTGAAAATAGGGTCTTTGCATGTGATCCAGTTAAGATGAAGTCATGAAGGAGGGCGCTAATCCAAAGTGACTGGCTCCTTATAAAAGGGAAATTTGGACACAGAAAGACCAGTCACACAGGGAGAATGCCATGTGGAAATTAGTGTTCTGCTGCTACAAGCCAAGAGGCTACCGGAAGCTAGGAGAGAGCCTGGAGCGGATCCTCCCTTCATGCCTTCAGTGGGGCGTGGCCCTGCCCAGACCTTAAGCTCAGACTTCTAGCCTCCAGAACTGTGAGACAGTATGTACCCAATTTGTGGTACAATATTTTGGTAACCTCAGGCTGTGCTGTGCTTGGTTGCTCAGTCGTATCTGACTCTTTGCGACCCCAGGGACTGTAGCCCTCCAGGCTCCCCTGTCTGTGGGGATTCTCCAGGCAAGAATACTGAAGTGGGTTGCCATGCCCTCCTCCAGGTGGACCTACCCAACCCAGGGATCGAACCCAGGTCTCCCACACTGCAGGTGGATTCTTTACTGTCTGAGCCACCAGGGAAGCACCAGGAAACTAGTACAAGTGAGGAGACATGAAGATGAAAAGGAGAGGACTTCCTGCCCTCACGGAGCTCACTGTCTCCAAGGGCATGGGAAGAAGCAGTTGTATTTCAAGCAGAATGAAGTACATAAAATAACAAAAAAGCAAGGACACTGTTCTGGTTGTGCAAGCTGGAGAGTGATTCCAACTGTAGAATGCAAGGTGAAGCTTCACACTTTCATTGTTTATTCTTTTCCCCACATTTTCATTTATTCACAGGGAGCTGTCAATTATATTAATCAAAAGTATAAGCTTTGGAATCACAAGTTCAAATTTCAGCTCACTTGGTTTTTAGTGATGTGATCCTGGGAATGTTATATGTTGTTGCTATTATTCAGTCACTAAGTTGTGTCTGACTCTTTGCAACCTTGTGGACTGCAGCACGCCAGGCCTCCCTGTCCTTCACTATCTCCTGGAGTTTGCTCAAATTCATGTCCATTGAGTTGGTGATGCTACCTAACCGTTTCATCCTCTGTCACCCCCTTCTCTTTTTTATATCTTCATTAAGGCTCTTTTTCCCCAACCTGTAAAATGAGGATAATCATACTTAAATGATAGAGTCATTATCTTTATTAAATAAATAGTATATTGGAATCTATATATGCATATATCATATATATAATATATATAAATATTTCAGTACAGTCAAGCTCCTTCCTGTCACAGAGACAAATGTGGAAGCAAACAATTACAAAATAACAGAATAAGTACTAGTAGAGGTAGATGTCAAGGGAGAACCAAATCTGGGGTGTCTCAATGAGAGATCAGGGTGGAGGCAGAGAGGTGATGCTTGAGACGGGTTTTGAAGGATGAGTAAGAGTTTGTTGAGGAGAAGGTCATTCCAAGGAACAGGAAGGAGTGGGTACAAAGAAGCAGAAACAGGGAAGAATGGGCAACAACGTTTGGAGAAGGGCAAATAGTTTGGTACAGTGGAAGCACAGGAGCCTCGAGGTGATCATGGAAAGATGGGCAGGGCCATGTTACCAAAAGCTCGTTATGCCAGTCAAAGGAGTTTGGACTTATATCTCTAAGCAATGAGCACTTTTGAGAGACTTTTGGTTTTTCAGTAATGGATGGTAAGTAAGGGTAAGTTTTTAGACATGTTCCTCTAGCATTAGTGAGTTCAGTTCAGTCACTCGGTCATGTCTGACTCTTTGTGACCCCATGAATTGCAGCACGCCAGGCCTCCCTGTCCATCACCATCTCCCGGGGTTCACTCAGCCTCATGTCCATCGAGTCTGTGATGCCATCCAGCCATCTCATCCTCGGTCATCCCCTTCTCCTCCTGCCCCCTATCCCTCCCAGAATCTGAGTCTTTTCCAGTGAGTCAACTCTTCGCATGAGGTGGCCAAAGTACTGGAGCCTCAGCTTTAGCATCATTCCTTCCAAAGAAATCCCAGGGTTGATCTCCTTCAGAATGGACTGGTTGGATCTCCTTGCAGTCCAAGGGACTCTCAAGAGTCTTCTCCAACACCACAGTTCAAAAGCATCAATTCTTCGGTGCTCAGCCTTCTTCATAGTCCAACTCTCACATCCATACATGACTACTGTAAAAACCATAGCCTTGACTAGACGGACCTTAGTCGGCAAAGTAATGTCTCTGCTTTTGAGTATACTATCTAGGTTGGTCATAACTTTTCTTCCAAGGAGTAAGTGTCTTTTAATTTCATGGCTGCAATCACCATCTGAAGTGGTTTTGGAGCCCAAAAAAGTAAAGTCTGACACTGTTTCCACTGTTTCCCCATCTATTTCCCATGAAGTGATGGGTTTGGATGCCATGATCTTTGTTTTCTGAATGTTGAGCTTTAAGCCAACTTTTTCGCTCTCCTCTTTCACTTTGATCAAGAGGCTTTTTAGCTTCTCTTCACTTTCTGCCATAAAGGTGGTGTCATCTGCATATCTGAGGTTATTGATTCCGGCTTGTGTTTCTTCCAGTCCAGCGTTCTCATGATGTACTCTGCATATAAGTTAAATAAGCAGGGTGACAATATACAGCCTTGACGTACTCCTTTTCCTATTTGGAACCAGTCTGTTGTTCCATGTCCAGTTCTAACTGTTGCTTCCTGACCTGCATACAGGTTTCTCAAGAGGCAGGTTAAGTGGTCTGGTATTCCCATCTCTTTCAGAATTTTCCAGTTTATTGTGATCCACACAGTCAAAGGCTTTGGCATAGTCAATAAAGCAGAAATAGATGTTTTTCTGGAACTCTCTTGCATTATCCATGATCCAGCGGATGTTGGCAATTTGATCTCTGGTTCCTCTGCCTTTTCTAAAACCAGCTTGAACATCAGGGAGTTCATAGTTCACGTATTGCTGAAGCCTGGCTTGGAGAATTTTGAGCATTACTTTACTAGCATGTGAGATGAGTACAATTGTGTGGTAGTTTGAGCATTCTTTGGCATTGCCTTTCTTTGGGATTGGAATGAAAACTGACCTTTTCCAGTCCTGCGGCCATTGGTGAGTTTTCCAAATTTGCTGGCATATTGAGTGCAGCATTTTCACAGCATCATCTTTCAGGATTTGAAACAGCTCCACTGGAATTCCATCACCTCCACTAGCTTTGTTCATAGTGATGCTTTCTAAGGCCCACTTGACTTCACATTCCAGGATGTCTGGCTCTAGATTAGTGATCACATCATCATGATTATCTGGGTCGTGAAGATCATTTTTGTACAGTTCTTCCGTGTATTCTTGCCACCTCTTCTTAATATCTTCTGCTTCTGTTAGGTCCATACCATTTCTGTCCTTTATCAAGCCCATCTTTGCATGAAATGTTCCCGTGGTATCTCTAATTTTCTTGAAGAGATCTCTAGTCTTTCCCATTCTGTTGTTTGCCTCTATTTCTTTGCATTGATTGCTGAAGAAGGCTTTCTTATCTCTTCTTGCTATTCTTTGGAACTCTGCATTCAGATGCTTATATCTTTCCTTTTCTCCTTTGCTTTTTGCCTCTCTTCTTTTCACAGCTATTTGTAAGGCCTCCCCAGACAGCCATTTTGCTTTTTTGCATTTCTTTTCCATGGGGATGGTCTTGATCCCTGTCTCCTATACAATGTCATGAACCTCATTCCATAGTTCATCAGGCACTCTGTCTATCAGATCTAGGCCCTTAAATCTATTTCTCACTTCCACTGTATAATCATAAGGGATTTGATTTAGGTCATATCTTAATGGTCTAGTGGTTTTCCCTACTTTCTTCAATTTGAGTCTGAATTTGGCAATAAGGAGTTCATGATCTGAGCCACAATCAGCTCCCAGTCTTGTTTTTGTTGACTGTATAGAGCTTCCCCATCTTTGGCTGCAAAGAATATAATCAATCTGATTTCGGTGTTGACCATCTGGTGATGTCCATGTGTAGAGTCTTCTCTTGTGTTGTTGGAAGAGGGTGTTTGCTATGACCAGTGCATTTTCTTGGCGAAACTCTATTAGCCTTTGCCCTGCTTCATTCCGCATTCCAAGGCCAAATTTGCCTGTTACTCCAGGTGTTTCTTGACTTCCTGCTTTTGCATTCCAGTCCCCTATAATGAAAAGGACATCTTTTTGGGGTGTTAGTTCTAAAAGGTCTTGTAGGTCTTCATAAAACCATTCAACTTCAGTTTCTTCAGCATTGCTGGTTGGGGCATAGACTTGGATTACTGTGATATTGAATGGTTTGCCTTGGAGACGAACAGAGATCATTCTGTCGTTTTTGAGATTGCATCCAAGTACTGCATTTCAGACTCTTTTGTTGACCATGATGGCTACTCCATTTCTTCTGAGGGATTCCTGCCCGCAGTAGTAGATATAACAGTCATCTGAGTTAAATTCACCCATTCCAGTCCATTTTAGTTCACTGATTCCTAGAATGTTGATGTTCACCCTTGCCATCTCTTATTTGACCACTTCCAAGTTGCCTTGATTCATGGACCTAACATTCCAGGTTCCTATGCAATATTGCTCTTTACAGCATCGAATCTTGCTTCTATCACCAGTCACATCCACAACTGGGTATTGTTTTTGGTTTGGCTCCATCCCTTCATTCTTTCTGGAGTTATTTCTCCACTGATCTCCAGTAGCATATTGGGCACCTACTGACCTGGGGAGTTCCTCTTTTGGTATCCTATCATTTTGCCTTTTCCTACTGTTCATGGGGTTCTCAAGGCAAGAATACTGAAGTAGCTTGCCATTCCCTTCTCCAGTGGACCACATTCTGTCAGACCTCTCCACCATGACCTGCCCGTCTTGGGTTGCCCCTCAGGCATGGCTTGATTTTATTGAGTTAGACAAGGCCGTGGTCCTAGTGTGATTAGATTGACTAGTTTTCTGTGAGTATGGTTTCAGTGTGTCTGCCCTCAGATGCATTAGTGAAGAGGTGAGAAAAGAGGCAAGGGAAACCAGTTAGGAGGTGATCACAGTCAAGACCACACACTATTAAGACTAGCGCTGAGTCAGCAGTGGTGGGTGGGCTCGGGAAATGGGAGACAGTGCGAGCTGACATCTGTGATGCCCTGTGGCTGCCCTCCATTTTTTGAACACTCTTCCCATGCTTCGGAAATTTCCCAGGAAGCCTTCCTGACAGATGGGGAACAGGCATGTGATCTAGGCACTGCCCACTAGTACCTGATTTTAGAAAAGAGGGGCGTGAAGAAAGAGATAACAGGGAACATATTCTGCAGAGGAGAGTGGGGGCCACTGAGTTTGAGAGACCGTGATCCTAGCTATAATTTTCCCCTCTGGTTTGTTGTGATCTTTGGGGCCTGGGTCAGCAGGGACAGGTTTCCTCCGGACAGCTTGGCAGGGTGATCTGGGCATTGTTCTTGTCTGCAAATCTGCCAAGTTGGGCCTTCGGCCTTCCTGAAGGTGCTGTGTGCTACCTGGTGGTTTAGTAAGTGCTCTTTGATTTTTCTTAAAGCAGCTGCAGCGGATTCTGTTGTTTGTGGCCAAGAACGCAATCTGATACCAGTGGAAATGGTGGGATTTGGTGATAGACTGGGGTGACAGAAAGGGTGAAATCTAGAATGACACCCAGAATTCTGTCTTGAGGGCCTAGATGAATAGTAGTACTGTTAATTATGCTTGGAAATGACGGGGGATGAATGGAAGGAATAGTGAGCTCAGTTTCCATGCTGAGTTTGAATTTCCTTTTGGACTTGTGGGTCATACACAGCAAGTTATATGGATCTAAGTATCAGTGAGAAAGTCTAAAAACAAACTGTGGACAGGTTGTTGTTGTTCAGTCACTCTGTTGTGTCTGACTTTTGTGACCCCATGGACTGTAGCAGCCAGGCTTCCCTGTCCTTCACTATCTCCTGGAGTTTGCTCAGACTCATGTGTTGAGTCGGTGATGTCCTCTAACCACCTCATCCTCTGTCACACCCTTCTCCTCCTGCCCTCAGTCCTTCCCAGCATCCGGGTCTTTTCCAGTGAGTCAGTTCTTCGCATCAGGTGGCCAAAGTACTGGAACTTCAGCTTCAGCATCAGTCCTTCTTTATGGTCCAACACTCACATCCATACATGACTACTGGAAAAACCACAGCTTTAACTACACAGACTTTTGTTGGCAAAGTGATATCTCTGCTTTTTAATATGCTGTCTTGGTTTGTTATAGCTTTTCTTCTAAGGAGCAAGCATCTTTTAATTTCATGGCTGCATCACCATCTTCAGTGATTTTGGAGCCCAAGAAAATAAATCTGCACTGTTTCTGTTGTTTCTCCATCTATTTGCCATGAAGTGATGGGACCATATGCCATGATCTTAGTTTTTTGAATGTTGAGTTTAAAGGCAGCTTTTTCACTTTCCTCTTTCACCTTCATCAAGAGGCTGTTTCTTTTTGCTTTCTGCCATTGGGGTGGCGCTATGTGCATATATGAGGTTATTGATATTTCTTCTGGCAATCTTGATATTCATTCAATAAATTAATATAAACTGAACACTTACAATCTACCAGGCACTGGGGAAACACTTGTGAATAAGACAATTATGAAAGTTAGTCACAGAGTCAGATCCAACTCTGTGATCCCGCAGACTGTAGCCTGCCCCGCTCCTCTGTCCATGGAATTCTCCAGGCAAGAATACTGGAGTGGGCTGCCATTTCCTCCTCCAGGGGATCTTCCTGACCCAGGGATCGAACCTGGATCTCCTGCATTGCAGGCAGATTCTTTACCAACTGAGCCACTAGGGAAACAAGACCATTATAAAATATAAAATTTATAATCTAATAGGATAAATAAAAATAAGTAAACAAGTAAATATAAAATATGATTTTGGAGTGATAAATGTTCACAAAGAAAAACAGAGCAAAGCAAAGTGGTAAAGAATGATGGTTGGAGGTGGGGTTGGAACAGCTCTTTCAGAAAGGGTGTCCAGGAAGTTGTCTCTGAGGAGGTGACATTGAAAGGAATTAGGGAGTAGGTCCTACAAATGTTTGAAGACAAGGAGAAGTGATCTGAATGAAGCAGTGCAAAGGGAAGATAAGCATAATGTGTTTTAGGGACAGCAAGAAGGACCACGTGGGCAGAGGAAAATGAGCAAGAAGAGAGGGATAGAGGTTGCTCTTGGAGAGGTGGTCGGGGCTAGTCATACGGAGTTTACATTGTTGACCATGTTGAGGGGTTTGTATCTTATTCTAAGTTTGATGAGAAACCATTAGAGAGTTCCGAGCAGGGAGTGAAATGATGTCACTTAAGCTTTTAATGACCACTGCTGCCATTTGGAGTAGAGTCTTCAGGAAACAAGGGCCAAAGAGGGTAGATCAGATGTAAGGCGAGAGCAGGAATCCAGGCAGAATGTGATGGCAGCTTAGACTCAAGAGGTGATGAGAATGACAGGGTGGTGAAAAATGTTTGGATGCTGGATATCTTTAGAAAGTACAACCAATGGGACTTGCCAGTGGAATTGCTGTGGATATTAGTGAGAGAGAGATCGTGAATGACTCTCATGCTTTTGGCTTAAGGAATTAGGTGACCAGTGGTATGATTTAACAAGGTGGATGAGAGCCAGTTTGGGGAGCAGTGGTGTAAATAAAATATTTCATTTTGGACTTAAGTTGGAGACGTCTATTAGATATCAAAATGGAAAAGTTTGAGGCAAGAATGATTGATTTGGAAGTCATCATCTCAGAGACAGTATTTAGCCATCTCCCTTCCCTTTTCCCCCCATAAATCTCTTGCCAAATCCCCCCTGAAACCTTGGGGGAAGCCTCCTGTTGTGGGTGAGTTATGGGAGGAATCTTCATTGTTTCTCTCTGGCATAAGTCTTTTCCCAGGAGGTCTGTGCTGAGTCTACCACAAGTAAAATATAGAAAATAGGAAAAACAGAAAACCAAGGCATGAAATTTTAAAGAAAAGTGCATTGCATTGTGTTGTTTTTGTTGTTCAGTCACTGAGTCATGTCTGACTCTTTGCAACCCCATGGATTTCAGCACGCCAGGCACCTCTGTCCACCTCTATCTCCCGGAGTCTGCTCAAATTTATGTTCACTGAGTCCGTGATTCTGTCTAACCATCTCATCCTCTGCCTCCCCCTTCTCCTGTTGCATGCAGTCTTTTCCAGCATCAGGGTCTTTTCCAATGAGTTGCCTCTTGAGTCAGGTGGCCAAAGTATTGCAGCTTTAGCATCAGTCCTTCCAGTGAATACTCATGGTTGACTTCCTTTAGGATTAACTGGTTTGATCAATGCATTGCATTATGAGTTTTAAATTTTTAAGTTGAGTGCATACATAATATATGTGTGCTACATGTTTTAGGCTTTAATCCTCTGTAAGGTAGCAACTGTTTTGTTTTGTGACTTCTTGAGAAGCAGCTTGGAGAAGTGGTTAAGATCACCGGCCTTGGAATCCCACTTCTTGTTCCAATTTAGAATTCATAATCTTGGCTTTGGTCTATAATCCCAATCTTGGTCTAATTTGGATCCTTTCATATCCTTATCTATAACATGGAGATTATAAGAGAACTACAGGTTTGGGGCTATTGTGGAGGTTAAATGACTCTGTAAAGGCCTTGGAGTGGTGCCCATGTTCAATGCACTTAAGTAACCACTCAGTTCAGTTCAGTTCAGTCGCTCAGTCATGTCTGGTTCTTTGCGACCCCATGAACCACAGCACGCCAGGCCTCCCTGTCCATCACCAACTCCCAGAGTTCACCCAAACCCATGTCCACTGAGTCGGTGATGCCATCCAACCATCTCATCCTCTGTCTTCCCTTTCTCCTCTCGCCTTCAATCTTTCCCAGCATCAGGGTCTTTTCCAGTGAGTCAGCTCTTCGCATCAGGTGGCCAAAGTATTGGAGTTTCAGCTTCAACATCAGTCTTTCCAATGAACACCCAGGGCTGATCTCCTTTAGAATGGACTGGTTGGATCTCCTCACAGTCCAAGGGACTCTCAAGAGTCTTCTCCAACACCACAGTTCAAAAACATCAATTCTTCAGCACTCAGCTTTCTTCACAGTCCAACTCTCACATCCATACATGACCACTGGAAAAACCATAGCCTTGACTAGACGGACCTTTGCTGACAAAGTAATGTCTCCACTTTTTAATATGCTGTCTAGGTTGGTAACCACTAACTGTTAGTATTATGTGTTTTGTAGGAATGTAGGCCTGCTGTGAACCCCACGTAGGAAATGCTCAAGCAGAGGCTAAAATACTCCTACTGTTAAAATGTTATAAGTGAATACAGTACTGGGACATGAGGGGACAAGGGTGTCTGGATCTAACATCATCTTAGATTATTTTCCATTCTATGAAATAATTCCTGTGCTGCCTGGGAACGTAATATGTGAACCTTAGGACAAAGAATGAGGCTGGTGACCAGGGAGCTTCTCAGGGCCCTTTCAGTGCCACTGCCTTTCTTGAGATGCTCATCCTCATCTCAGGTGCCAGATGGCTGGTTGTGCTGCCTGCTTATTTGGGTTCCCTGCTTCTCCATTCCTCCTATTTGGTCAAGTGCCTTTGCCACATAACCCCTTTCTCTATCAGCTTGAGAGATAACCCATCTTGTTCTTCAGGTGAGTCTTTGATAGCTAACTGGCCGTAAGGATGCATCTTTCATCTTTCCTTCTAGGCATTATTTAGCATTTTAGCAGATACTGCTATGATGAGGTTGCACAGGTGAATGAGATGGGCACACCAAGCCAGGGAGGGGATGGTAGAGCCCATAGTGGACAGTGTAGTGGGATTTGGACAAGTCCCTATGGCCCACCCTGCGGGGGCCCTTAGAAGAGTTATTCTAGAAATGATTGAATTCATCTAAACTCTAAGCTCTGAAAAATAGAAAATGAAGTTTGTACACACAGTGGGTTTCACTATGCCTGTAGCATGGGACTCTAATTTCTCTGGAGAGAATGGATAAGACCTTTCAGGCTAGCAACAAGGATAATAAAACTCTTTTGCAGCTATGTTTGAGTGCTGTGCTGCTATTCTGAGATAGGCACCATATACCTGCACTTGTCTCAGAAAATCCAGGTCAGTATATATGGTTTGCATTTTTTTTTTTAAAAAGCACATAATAGAACCTCACCACTAACAGTGCCTCCTGCAGGCGATTCCTTCCAGATGCAGCTGGACAAGTCTCACTGAGACTGTGAGAGGGGTGGTCCGTGTCTCAGTATTTAATGGTGTGAGCGGGTCTCACTAGGGGAAATGTCAACACTTTGACTGATTCTTTGTGAAACCAAGTGAGCAGCCAAGAAAAAGCTCACATCCTCTGTCTAAAAGGACATGACAGCCAAGTGTAATGAATGATTCCTGACCAGATCCTGAGTTAGGAATAAAAAACTGTCAAAGAGATTTTTCAACTATTGAAGAAAGTTGAATATGGATTGTATATTAATTAGATCCTTACTATTTAGAGTTTGGACAGCTGACCAGCAGTGGCAGCACCTGGAAGCTTATTAGAAATGCAGCTTAAAAAAAAAAGAAAAAAAGAAATGCAGCTTAAACCTCAGGTTGTTTGGATGCACATTAAAGGTTGAGAAACATTATATTAGAATATTAGATGATATTATTAAATCAGTTTAACACTTCTTTTTAAAATGTTATTTTTAATTTTTAATTGAAGCATAATTAATTTTCAATGTTGTGTTAGTTTCAAGTGTACAGCAAGGTGATTCAGTTATACATATATATATATTATTTTTCAGATTATTTTCCACCATAGGTTAGTATAAGATATTGAGTATTGTTCCCTGTACTATACAGTAGGTCTTGTCATTTACCTATTTCATGTATAGTAGTAGTATGTATATGTTAGTCCCAAACTTCTAATTTATCTCCCCCTCATCCCCTTTTGTAACCACAAGTTTGTTTTCTATGTCTGTGAATCTATTTCTGTTTTGAAAATAAGTACATTGGTATTAGTTTTTTAGATTCCACAAATAAGTAATACCATACGATATTTGTCTTATTCTGACTCACTTCACTCAGTATGACAATCTCTAGGTCCATCTAAGTTCCTGCAAATGGCATATTTCCTTCTTTTTTATGACTGAATAGTATTACGTTTCTTGGTTGTGATGTTACTACATCAGGGGAATGCTTCTGTGTGTGTGTAGAGGGGAGGAGCATCTGGGTTATCCAAGTAGCATTCAGAGGCACATCCGCAACCCAGACCAAAGGTGAAACCCTCAAGGGAACTGGACCCTAGACTCTTGTGAGGCACCGTGGATTGTTCTGCTAGAGCCGTTTAGAGTTTTTACTAGATGGGATAGCCCAGACATGGAGATGGGTACTACACAGAGGAGAGGAAGAATGATGGAGGCAGGCTACCCCCATGGGAAGAAATTCTAACCCCAAAGGCGCTTGGGGATTCATTCCCAGTGTGTGACAAGGCAACTAGGTCAGGAGTCTGGGTGTGTCCCCTTAACTCAGTGGAGAATTTTTCCCCTGTGTTGGATGACACAGCTGAAAATTCCTTCCTTCATATGTTATAATTCCCTTTGGTTTTCCCCAACCCTTTTCTGAGGTCTGACAACACCCGTACAATGTTGTGCATCAATGACTGGGGAGGAGAGACCTGCCTTGTGTTCACAGCCCTCAGTGGAGGACTTTGCAGAGGGAGCAGTGTCCTTCCAGGGGGTGGGAGGTCTCAGGGTTCCAGGCTGCATTTTTCAGAAGGGGAGGTAAGCTGCTGCCAGCTCCTGGGTCTCAGTTAAGTATCTCTGTCTCCTCTGCAGGTCTGAATTTTGTATTCAGGATGATTAACTTGGAGACCTTTTCTGTACTTGTCAAATCACATAGGGGAAGTGGTGAGGATGGACCTCCCCCAAGCCCCATATGTCTGTAGCTGTAGAGGATTTGATTCATGCTGGGTGTTTATTTCAAATAAAGACTAGCACAAATGGAAAAGATCTGAGAAACTGCCTCCTCCCATTGTTTCCAAATTCCACTCAGGTTTGGAACTTTTTTGAATAATTTTCATTTTGAAACTTGAAAAGGTAGAAGAATCCAGCTTCCTTCTGCTCGTAGGAGACATAGATAAGCATCTCCCACAAAGGTACACGATTATGTTACCCTTCTGGAATCCTGGTAGCCAATTCAAGTTGTTTTTGAAGCACAATGCTACCCATGAGGCCTAAACTAAAAGAACCAGACATTCCAGATTGACTCAAATAATTCCATTTTTTAAATGTAATGTTCTGGCACCTCTGTGATTTCCATATTTGTTCCAGTTTTCATCACACCCTGTGATATTGAATGGTAAGATCAAGAATAAAATGCTTCTTTGAATGACTCAGCTGCCTTCCTACCTTGTGGCTGTTAGGTATAGAACAGTTTGTCAGGAATTAGAGGAAAGCAAAATTTAGAATTTATTTCTCTTTGAGAATTTAGAGAACTGAGAATTTAGTTTTCTTTCAACAAATATAAAGAAGGTAAAATTTGTAATGTGGTTGTATGGGGAGGGAAAATCTCATTAGAAAATAAAAAACGAAGGAAGGAAGTCCTCGATAGAAACTGTGGATCTTTGATGACTTTTTCATTTCTGCATGATTTGAGATTTAGAAGAGCCAAGCTGAAACCTATTTTGTTCCTCACTCTATCTTATAATTCGAGGGGAAATGACATTAGTAACTATTGGACTATATTATTCTCAAAGACCCAATAACTTAGCTTTGCAGGCAAGTCACAATGCAAGTCACCCCAAGATAGGAAGGTTAAGTCTGTTTCATTTCCTTTGGAACTGTTTGCAAGCATTCAGAGCTCAGAACTGGGCTGTCCACCCTGTGGTCCATGCAGTGTAGCTGTGCTGTCTCTGACTCTACAGAACGAGTTTATACAACTGAATTGGAAACCAGCTCTCCTGCGCTATGTCTAGTCCAGTCTGTGTAGGCCAGGCTTTATCAGTTTTGGGTACTCTGTGTGATAATTACTCCTTGCCAAACACACTTGTCTGAATTATTCCATGAAACAACTTGATAAATGGGTTTATCAAGACCATTAAGTCTTGAAGAACTTAAATTAGTCCCAGATGACTCTCTTTCCAGTTAAAAAATGGATTTAAACAAAATCTGAATGTAAACATATTTTTAACTCAGTTCTATTTCAACCACTGAAGCACATTCTGGCAGTCAGCACTGTATCTATTCTTTGGCATTTATGACTTTTGTGCTTGTTGGAAACAAACAAGATCTCAGGTGCCTATATCTATTTTTTATATTTATGACTCTTTTGTGTTTGTTGGAAATGAACACGTTCTTGATTTTTTTATCTGTAAAATAAAATAATAACAGCTGCTTCATAAGGATTTTAAGATGATTAAGATAGTAGACAAAGTGATTTCACAGTATGAGGTACATAGTGAATGTTTAATAAATTTAATTCCTTTAGTTCATGGTAGAAGTATAAAGACTTGGAAAGTGAGTTAAATATAGGTTTCTCCTACTATCTGAAAATAGAGAGTTCCTAGGAAATTATTTCACAAGGTGAAATAGCAAAAAGTGAAAAAGCAATTACCTTAGGACACATCTTGCTAAGGATGCATGAAATAAATCAAGATATCCTCACAGACAGTTCAAAGCTATGGCATTTTTTAAAAATTGAAGTTTGGTTGATTTACAATATTGTGTTTGTTTTGGATATACAGCAAATGATTCAGTCATACATACATATATATTTCACTTTATTTTCCATTATAGGTTCTTATACTGAATATAGTTCCTTGTGCTACACAGTAAACTTTGTTGCTTATCAGTTTTATGTATAGTAGATGATATCTGTTAATGCCATGCTTCTAATTTTCTCTCTCTCCCCATTTTCCCCCTTGTTGACCATAAGTTTGTTTTCTGAGTCTATAAGTCTGTTTCTGATTGGTGTATAGATAAATATTATATGATATAACTTATCTGTGGGATCTAAAGAGTAAAGCAAAAGCTATGGCATCTTGATGAGGAGATGCTGAGTGTGGTTTCTGGGGAAGGAGCTTGGCAGGGCCACTCTCACCACTTGAGCTGGGTGCTACCTCTGTCAGTCTCTGCAAGTCAGACACTGAAGTGTATTTTTGCTTTTCACCTCTTTTCATAAAAGCAAAAAAATCCTCCTCAGATTTCTTTTAGCAGAAACAGGCACTAACTTAGGCCTTATGTAAAAGTGAAATGATGTAAAGTCAAGTTTTGAAAAGTGGGTAATACCTGTAATAATATCCATCAGTTTTCAAATTAACATTTGTCTTTCATTGTAAAATAATGAGTTTTTTTTTTTAAAGATTCATTTATTTTCTTTATTTTTGGCTGCACTGGGTCTTCATGGCTGCACACGGCCTTCCTCTGGGTGTGGCAAGCAAGGGCTACGCTTCGTCGTGGTGTGCGGGTTTCTCGTTGTGGTGGCTTCTCTCGTTGCCGAGATGGGCTCTAGAATGTATGGGCCTCAGTAGTTGTGGGGCACGGGCTTAGTTTTTCTGTGGCATGTGGGATCTTCCCAGACCAGGGATCAAACCTGCATCCCCTGCACTGGCAGGTGGATTCTTAACCACTAGACTACCAGGGAAGCCCGATAATGAGTTTTAATGGCAATCAAGAGCTAATATTTTGTGCATTAGTTAAGTTTTAAAATTGAAGGCTGTTCCCGATCTATTTTTAAAGCCCTCTGCTTCTCTGGTCCTATTCCACACCATTTCTTTCCTGCTTCCAACTCACCAGTCTGACAGAACCATGTACTAGTCCTGATACATTCCACAGTTTCTTTTCCACCTTTACTGAGATAAACTGACAGGTAGCATTGTGTAAGTTTCAAGTGTATAATGTTGACTTGCTCACTTCTATATTGCAAAATGCTTACCACCACAGCATTGGGTGTGACACCTGCATCATGTCCTAAATGACCACTTCTTCTTTGCAGTGAGAACATGTAAGATTCCCTCTCTTAGGAACTTTAAAGGATGTAATATAGTTTCATTAAATATAATCACTGTGCTATGCATTCGATCCTTGGAACTAAATGACTTTACAACTAGAAGTTTGAACTCTTTGACCAACATTTCCCTCTCTCCTACCACCCCATGCCTCTGGTAACCACGATTCTATTCTGTTTCTTTGAATCTGAGTGTTTTAGAGTTCACACATATGTAATAATCATATACTATTTGTCTTTATCTGGCTTATTCTGACTTAATTTCATTTAGTATACTGCATTTAAGATCCATCCATGTTTCCATAAAGGATGGATCTTGAATGCAGTATGCTGAATGAATCCATTCTTCTTGTGGCTGAATTGCATATATACATACATATCTTCATATCCATTCATCTGTTGATGGACACAGGTTATTTTCATATCTTGACTATTGATTGTAAAATTTCTTTCTTTTTGCTTAATTTATTTAATTTTTACTTTTTTTGGCCACATGGCTTGGTTCCCCAACTAGGGATTGAATCTGTACCCTCTGCATTGGAAATGCAGAGTCTTAATCCCTGGACTGCCAGGGAAACCCCTCACTCCAGCCCCATAGTTGCTTATATCATTTTTCACCTGTCAGTTAACTTCTTCCCTAGTTTCCTTGATTATGATCCTATTCTTCCTTTAAAGTAATCACATCTTTTCTTTTACAAAGTCTCCTCTGATTCCCTTAGTACAAAAATAATCTCTTCCTTCTAGTCATTCTCATGGCATTGCATATTTTTAAAATAAAAATTTAAACATAGAATAGGATTAGATTTACAGAAAAGTTGTGATTACTCTATAGAGAATTCCATATTCCTGTTGGCTAGTTTCCCTTAATGTTTACATCCTACATTACTGTGGTACATTTGCTACAACCAATTAGCATCATTGGTATATATACTGAGCACTTGCATTTATATTATAACTCACTCATAACTGTAAACTCCTTGAAGCCAGGCCATTAACTTTTTCATTTCTGTAATACATACTAAGTCTGTTTCCCACTGAGCACTGTGTGAGCACCAAAACAATACACGTCAAATGAAAGAAGAGTTGTCCTCATTCCTTTAATTGCCTACCTCAACCAAAGCCCTCAGTTTGTCTATTATAAGTCAACTTTTTGTTGGGGTAGAACATACATGCAGAAAAATGTGATCATAAATTACAGAGCTCACTGGATTTTCACAAGCAAACACACTCATATAATTCACCCACATCTTCAAATAGAATATTTCCAGCACATTTTCTTTCCCCAGAAGTCCCCCAGTGTACCCCTTCTGGTAACTGCTGCTTTCCATTTTGATGTCTGATATTGCCCTCAGTTATATTTTAATAATGGATTCACAATCACAGTATCTTGGTATAACCCACTTTTATATTATCATATCCATGCAAAGTGGCTTGAATCTTCTATTAAAAAATTAACTGCTTGATTAAAGGAAGTACAATGAAGTAGCTTTCGCAACAGCCAAACAATGTCCATTGTCTTTGTAGTTTATATAGTTTCTGCATCAAGGTCCAGCTTATGGTTGGAAGTACCCACTCTGGCTGAAGGACAATTCCAGGCTGACAACATCAGTCAGGCCAGTGTAGGAAGTAGGACATAAACCATTTTGGTTTCTGTTCCCTTAGAAACACATGGAACAAAATAGAGTTTGTCAAATGGAAATATACAAAACCACCGGGGAAATAAATGTTATTTTTAAGCTTCTAAGAGGCTATCACAAATAACTGGGAGGAAAGTGGAAAGAATTCAAAACGCAGGTGACCTTTTAACAGGCAGAACACAGCAGGGTCAGCAAGTGCCTAGAGAACGTTGTGACTTAGAGAAAGATGCTGAGAGTCCAGGCCAAGAGGGACTGACCTCACTGGACATGATGAGAAGTTACTGTGAAGGAGCTGGCTTTTTCCTAGTCCTGTGAAAGCCAGACAGCAAAAAGGAAACCATCCTCCAGAAATGGAAGCGTTGAAAACCGCTGGCTACTAAAAGAGGACCAGATTTTGAGATCTGGGAGCTGGTGGGTTTGCTGCTGGAAGGCAGGTCTGGAGTGTTGCCCTCCAGAAAGCTGGTTCTCCTCTCCTCGCAGACCAAGTACCATGGTGGCGTGTCTTAATGCTGCCATTTGGTCAGTCTAGCTTTCCTCTCAGAGATAGCTTTGAGGAAACGGACTACACTGGAGACAGAGCTCTCGCATAAAGGGAAAGCGTCCCCAGACCAAGCACAGAGGGGAGGGGAAAGCCAGGGCTGCTCCTGGCTTTCTCTTGGGTTACAGACAGTCATGGCCAAGCACGGCTGGGACCTGCAGTGCTCTGGTCCTCACACAACTAGTAGGGTGGTGTGCCTCTCACTAACTAGACTAACAAGTGACAGGGTGCATAAAACCTGGGAGAAGAGGCCCTGGGAGGCTGAATTTACTCCCCAGCTGCCAGCCTTTGTCCCACTATCTTGTCCTCCTATCACAACTTGCAGACCAGGTGACTTGCAGGAGGTAAAATAGAAGTAGGCTTATGCAGGAGCCCACAGAGAAGTTTTGGATGGCTCATGGGTTCTGCTTATCCCAGCTATCTGGAATCTTACAAAAACATTACACCAGTCTCTCAGAAAATGGAGCAGGGACTTTCCAGAGGGCAGATCATAGCAGGGCAGTAAATGCAAGTGGTGATTCTCTCCCTTCACTCAGACCAGTTCTCCCACCTTTTTTTTCTCTGATTTTATTATTTTTTTAAATAGAAAGTGACAAGAAGAGTTTCCCCAAATAATACATTGGAGCTTGTGACCAACAGAATTAAAATAGATCATTTAATAACAGTGTTCTAAAAATAATCAAAAGATGCTTGCTCCTTGAAAGAAAAGCTATGACAAACCTAGACAGCGTATTAAAAAGCAAAGATATCATTTTGCAAACAAAGGTCTGTATAGTCAAAGCTGTGGTTTTTCCAGTAGTCATGTAGGGATGTGAAAGTTGGACCTTAAAGAAGGCTGAGCACCGAAGAATTGATGCTTTCAAACTGTGATGTTGGAGAAGACTCTTGAGAGTCCACTGGACAGCAAGGAGATCAAACCCATCCATCCTAAAGGAAATCAACCCTGAATATTCATTGGAAGGACTGATGCTGAAATTCTAATGCTTTGGCCACCTGATGTGAAGAGCTGACTCACTGGAAAAGATGCTGACACTGGGAAAGATTGAAGGTGGGAGGAGAAGGGGGTGACAGAGGGTGAGATGGTTGGAGGGCATCACTGACTCAATGGACATAAGTCTAAGCAAACTCTGGGAGACAGTGAAGGACAGGGAAGCCTGGCATGCTGGAGTCCATGGGGTCACAAAGAGTCAGACAGGAATCAGCGACTGAACAACAAAAATTAATTAACCCCTTATCTTCACAGGGAGTTTTCCCCATAGTTGCCAGATTACTACCTTCTTGACCTCTCTTTCTCAGCTGAGTGGAGAGGGTGCATCCTCTTCTGTCGCCAGCCTCCATCTTCATTGCAAAGCCCTGTGACCTCTCACTTCACAGACACAGAAAGCTCATCCTGCAGCCAGCCCCTACCCTGGTTCCCCACCCTCAGCAATATGGAAAAGGGTGGAAGTTTTCAAGTTCTCTCTCTCTTTAACATAAACTGGATGAAATTCTTAGTTTGGGTTTGTATGTTTCACCAAAAACCAATCCTGGGCAAACATGAGAAAGGCTGCAGAGTTGGTCCACCTGTTACCTGGATTCCAGTAAAAGATGGAGGCATCCTGGCGGTGGTTTAGTCACTCAGTCGTGTCCCACTCTTGTGACCCCGTGGACATCCCACGCCCATGGGATTCTCCAGGCAAGAGTACTAGAGTGGGTTGCCATTGCCTTCTCCAGGGGACCTTCCCGACCCAGGGATTGAACCCAAGTCTCCTTCACTGCAGGCAGATATTTACCAACTGAGCTATGAGGGAAGCCCCATCCTAGATGTCCATAAATAGAAATAATATTTTCGTATGTGAGAGTACATCCACTAAGGAGGTTCTAAAGGAGCTTTACAGAAATGCTGGCTAATCCAAGCACAGGCAATGTATCTGCTCTCACATTAAGCTAAAAAAGATTCAAAATTATTTCCTTATAACACGACTGCAGCTGGGCAGTGTTAACATCTGCAAAGAAAGACAAAAACGGCTGGAAAGAAATGCATCAAAATGAACAGAGATGGAGCCCGCAGGGTGAGACGTTGCTTGATTGCCTTTTCTCTATAATTTTCCAGCTTTTGAAATGAGCATGTCCTACTTTTATAACTATGAAAAAAAGCACAGAAAGTCTTGAACTTTGCATTTAACCAGTGGGCCAAAGCAATAAAGAGCAGAGGCTCCGTGGCGGGGCACCCAGCGCTCCTCAGGGCCGCAGGGCGGAGTTGGCTACCGCCGTCCGGGCGGGGCGGGGTCCCGGGATCGCCTCCGGGGCTCAGGACCCTGCTCTGCGCCGGAGCCTTCAGAGGGGAGCCTGTTTTATCTCTGCGCACCTATGACGTCACCCTAGGAAAACCAGAAAGCGCCGATTAATCACGAAGTCAGGACTAATCCCTGAAAGGAATTCGGGTCGGGGTGAGATGAGAGGGTGCCCCAGACGGCGATGTCAGACGCCGCCGCGGGGGCCGCCGTCCGGACAGCCACGCCCCCGGCCCGGCGGGCTGCGCAGGGGCGCCTGCGCAACAGCCCGCAGGTCGCTGGCCCGCCACCTGCTCCCTCCAGCCAGGCAGATTTGCTGTGCTAAGACCGTGCTTGACTATCACCACGGTGCTGAGACAATGGTTTGCCCACCATCTGCAGTAGTATCAGAGCCCCAAAGCGTAAATTAAATCCTGGACCGTAACTGAAATTCACTTGGAGAGAGAGGCCATTCTTAAAGTATAGGGTTTTATAGCTACCTGCTTTAATGAGATCTGTATTAGAGTTCCATATTATTCATGACTTTATTTTTATTAAAATTGTTTTAACGATTTCCAACCATTGTTAGCCTGCTCCGTTAGCCAGTTGCTGGAGGATGGCCCGGCTCTAGGATCCAGAGTCAGGGTGCAGGCCTGTGTTCCCCAGGAGCCCTTGTGGGGAGCCACCGCAGCAAAAACAGAATGGGCGCCTAGCAGCAATTTATGGAACAGGGCTGCCGACGCCTGGAGAGGCTTGCTAAGGGAGGGTGACCCTTGGATGCTGGCTGCTTTCCTTGGAGATGGTCCTTCACACTGGTCTTGCTGAAAAGCTATGTCCTCTGGGAGAAAAAGTGATCAAAGGATTCTAGGGGTTCTGAGATGTCAGTAAAGACATCAGATAGTGAAATATGTGGTTCTTATGAATGGCTTTGTAAAGTCTTCTGAAAAGAATTCTGGGTGAGGTGACACAGTCTTTTCGGGCCAGTCAAGCAACGGGCTTGATGCGTTTTAAGTGGGAAGCTACTGGACTTTGCTCAGGAGGCAGTGCTGGGAAGAGTGCCTAGGAGCACAGGGAGTGAGGGACGCCTCCCTTCGCCTTCACAGCGTCTCGTCTCACAGCAGGCTCTTCCATGAACTTTCCTGTGGGCAGTCTTGAAGGACTCCCGCTGGAGTCCCTGCAGCTCAGTGTCCCGGCTCCTACACCCTGGGTTTGGTTTATCAGGCACATGTTAAACTGTCAGCCATACTATGAGTCACACCAGTGAGCAGGGTGCAGGCAAGTACCTGGAACTTGGGGATGAGTGTAGATGGAGCTGGAGTCGGGGTCCACATGAGCAGCACTGGTACTCCTAAAGAATGCCGCTAAGTGCAAACTGCCCTGCTGATTCGTTTTAATCACATGAGGACTTGACACGATCTGTTTTCTTCCTTCCTTCCTTCTTCCTCTCTCTCTCCCTCCTTCCCTCTCTCCCTCCCTGCCTGTCTCTCACTCACACACACTCTTTCTCATTCACACACGCACTCTCTCACATACACACACTCTCACACAGTCTCTCTCACACACTCCCACACACACTTTGTCTCTTTCTCACTCACACACACTTTCTCACACCCACTCGCACAGTCACTCTGTCTCTCACACACATTCTCTCATTCACACACACTCTCTCTCTCTCACACTCTCTCTCTCACAACAGAGGTCTCACCAGGGTTGCTTTATGAGCTTCACCCACACACTCAGTGCTACATCATGTTAGATTGCCTTGGCAGGGAGAAGGGTGTTTATCTGCTTCTGATCACTGTTGGAGTCTCAGGCCTTTAAATCTTTTGAACTTAGATCCATTGTTCCACACTGGCTGCTACTGATTCTACAACCCCAGTGCTTTCTTGATTATATTTCTTTGGCTAAAATGTGATGCCTTTTCTCCCTCTTGGACCCAAGGGGCTGGGGATGTGGAGGAGGGTTCTTAAGCCATAATCAGTAGCTTGAGTCCCTGTGACCTGTTTGGAGCTCATAGTCAATATCTAACTGGGTTCAGGAGAAGTAGCAGTGGGTTTATATAGCTCAGGAGAGATAAGCCAGTTCAAAGGTGTGGGAGGAAAAGATAGGGATGTTTGGTGGCTACTAAAATCAGAGCTTCTTAACCTGAGGTTATCATCAAAATTACCCAGCAAACTTAAAAATAGAGGCTTCCAGGGTTGGGAGTGGAGCAGACATCTGTGGTTTTCAAAGCTCTTGGCTGATTCTGATATTGGGTAAGGCAGGGCCCACTGGTTTACGGTGTGGGCTACTGTGAATGAGGGGTAGCACTCAGCTTAGGCAACACAGTGTTTCTGGGGGTGAGGCTGCTAATCAGAAATAATGAGGTTTTGGAGATATATTTAGCCCAGTTTTCCAAAATTAGCCTTGCTGATGACCTTAAGACTTGGGACTCAGCTGAAGGGATCTGGGAAGAGGACCAAAGTACCTACCTCCTGAGTGATTAGGAGGCAAAGGTTTGCAGGTCCCTAAGCCTAAAGGAAAAGAGTTTGGCTTAGGTCAAAGAACCATCAGTCTTTTGAGGTAAAACTGTATGTCCAAATTGCAGATGAGGAAACCAAAGCTCAGAGCAATTAGGTGAATCATCTAAGGATTCCCAGCTAGTTGGTGGCAGAGACAGAGCTTGACCTTTAGGCTGTTTGATTCCCGAATGTGAGTTCTTTTGGTGTCAGATTTCATTTCCCTTTTCAGAGGCCGTTTTAGTCCAAGAAGAGAGTTGAATATAAGCTGCAGAGCTGGGGCAGTGGAGGTGAGCAAAATTTAAGGAACAAATGATAGTGCTAAAAGCCGCAAAGAGCATTTATTTTGAAAACTCACAGTGGGGTTATTGTTTCAGTTAGGTTCTCCATAGTGTGAGATTTTAGTATATCCATGATATCTTCAAATCAGCTTGAGTATTAGGTAGGGGCATAATAAACCAAACCAGTGGAACCAAAGGATGCTTAGCTTCTAAATTTTAATAAACAACTATTCATACCTTTCCAGAATCACTTAAAAGGAAACAGGTATAACTTTGATAATATAGCCCTCACATTTTAGCAGTGTCTCTAAAGTGCTCACTGTCTTGGTTTGAGAAGAAAGTCAGCAATGACTTGGAGACCATGCCATACTTGTAACATGGGCTTGAGAGTCCAGAGCGGGGAGAGTAAAGGAAATGACAAAGCACCCTTTGGAGGATGAGGACAGAAATCCATGTAGGAAAATAATCACATCTTGGGGATCGTGAAGGGTCTGTAAGTACTACCGATTACTCACCAGTTGTAAGATCTCCCAGCATTAATCCATCTTGGCAGTGGGAAGGATGTTACCAAATGATTACATTGCCTGCTGGCTTCTTCCAAACTCCTGGCTGGAAAAAAAAATGAGTGAATATTCACTCTGGATGATGGAATTGTTTCTTGTATAGAGTCTACCTCATGGAGGTCCTTCAAACAAATAAACTGGGATTTGAAATTTTATTTTTTTGTTGACCACATTCCAACAAATTCTGAAGTATCTAAGTCGTATCCTGGAAGCAGTTTCCTTAAATTTAACCAGACTCATGTCAGGCCAATGACCACTGAGGTTATATTTTAGCCTTATATTTTAAATACTCTGGAAATGTCAAACTTGGCCCCATCATATTGGATGAGACAGAGGGGGGCAAAAAAGCTTGGTTCTTGAAGGTGCTGTAACATTTTTAGGTCAATGTTTACTTAACTTTCAGCACACAAGATGATTGGAAAAAAGTGCACTTGCTGAAAAACAAAATAAATTTTTTTTCTTCTATTGGTAGGAGATTCTTTACTTAAAAGCAGTAAGGATAATGTGGGATAGAAGACAAGAGGAACTGCATTCAGGTGCATGCAGGTGCTAGAAGAATTCTTTGGCTACTGTGGATTTTGAAATGGCTAGCCCTTCTTCAGGTAATACTTGATGGGATTGTCAGGGGGGGAAAAGCCCCATTATTAACTAGCAAACCTCAGGAGACGCTAAGTGTCTTGGATATTTAAAGGAGAAAGAGAGAGAGGTAAGTGTACCATTTTAGCATATTACTAACCCTTGTCAGCAGAGAGGAGGTTTTCTTTGAAGAGAGGCGCTAAACACATTTTCACATTATACCTACAGAGAGGGTTCACCCAGGAGCCAAAGGCAGGTTGTCATCCAGGAACACAATCTTCTCCCAGCTCAGCAGGTCATGAGGACCTTGTTCTTAAACCTGGGACTATCGCCAGCCTGTGGAGAGACACTTTGGCTACTCATATAGCTCACAGGCCTGGGAAGAGTGTCTTTGTTCCATATCTTACTGGGTGGCTGTGAAATTATAGGCCTGGTGAAAAACCATCTTCCTCAAAGTGCTGCAGATGGTTGGGGGCCAGAGGCAGAGGGCTGTGGTCCAGAACGGTGATGCTCAGAAGCCTCTTTAGTTATTGTAGAGTCTGAACTTCCAGGCAGATCTATTTCTTGAGCAAGTCATGGGCCTCTGCAGGTGAGATGGAACATTGGATAGCCCAAGTCATAAATTACTGTCTTGTCACTGAATCGGCTAGCTTGTGCCACAAGTTTTACAGGAAGACAAGTATTTGATGAGTATTCACAGTGGGAAAGTGAGGTGATACAGGCTAAGTCATGTGGAACAAGCAGCACTTTCAGCTTCCACCTGTTAAATGCCTTGGCTGTGAAGGCCATTTTATCTCAGGGAGTATTGACCAGATTCCTCAGAGCCAGCATCCAAGATCAGAGTTAAAAAGAAGAAGAAGAAGAAGAAGAAGAAGAGCAGGACAAGAACTGCTGGTAGGAAAGGGAGAGTCAGGATTAAGAGGTGGGAGGAGAGAGTTCCAAGAAGGTAGTGTTATAAACCCTGTGAGGTCAAGCCCCAACAAGGTTCTTCCTCCCACCCCCCGGTGTTGTTTGAACCAATAGAAAGAGAGCAGGTTTGGTTCAGAAGCGAAGGAAAGCTTTCTTCTTTGATCAGAGGATGTAGAGGCAGACGCTCAGGCTCTAGAGCACATGCCGTGGGATAAAAGAGGATCATTGGAAATGAATCTTCATTTTAACCTGTATCAGAAGGCAAGGGCTTTTTATATTCTAAAAGTTCCTAAGGGTTTTCTTTTGTAATCCTAGCTTGTCCTAATTTTCTCCCATTCCCCATGGTTGCAGATGAGATTTCAAAGTGGCAGGAGAATGCGAAGTGGGAAAGAATTACTACTCAAGTCAAAACTGCTTGAGTTACATATGAGACCCTTGATTGTTTCCAAAGCATCATTCAAAGCACAATAAAAGTAAATCTGACTTTTAATTGTTACACCTTAGGTAATGAAGGGCCCCTAATAAGGTTCTCTCAATTTATTCTCATTCCTATATCCTTTGGGGAAAAGACTTCTGAGAGTGAGTTGAGCTTAAGGCAAATGAAGCCTTAGTACCAGGAAAAAAAATTCACTAATATTTCTTGTAGCAGATTTAGTATTGCCAGAAAAGGATACCTAAGGTATTATATATAGAGAACAAACACTGTAATCTTGATGTTATGATGGGGGACATTTCACTGATTAACTTTTTGAATAGTTTGCTGTCTACTAACTTTGAAGTATTTCTTACAAAAAGATGGCTGTGGGAAGGTTATATTCAAACACACCTGGATAAATCACCCATTGTTTCGGTGAACTCAACTGTTTTTTCTATCTGATAAGTTACTCAGCCTTGGAGCACTAGAAATACTTACCAAGATCATTAATTATATTTCCCATCATGTACACACTGTGCTCGGGAAGGGCTGCCATAGCCACTGCTGTGAATGGAGAACAGACGAGCTGTCCTATTTGTCTTCCGCACTTCTAGCTTGATTGCATAGGTGTGCTTGACTTTATGCAGTTTCTGTGAAACATTCTGCATATCACAGAACACAGTGAATTTACTTAGGCACTATTACATTAAGGAAGGACTAAGAGATGTGTAATAAAAAATTTAATCCACGTTTTACCATTTTAAAATTGCATTTCCAATAGATGTATTTCATTCTCTAGCTTTCTGCTTTAGGGCAGCATCTAAGTCTGATTTTCAGGAAACAGGCATCAGAATTGTTGGGGAAGTTTGTTAAAAATCTAACAGAAAAAGCAACAGATGCTTGGGCTCCCACCCCAGATCAACAAACTTGTCATTTCTGAGGCCTGGGAAATTGATTTTAACAAGTTTCCTGACGCTTCCACCTCCCCCATGGTGATTTGGAGCACAGCAATATATTTATGGTCTCACATTCTGTGTTGTTTCTCTGGTGGGGGGAGGAGGAAGGAGAGAGAGATGGGAGGGGAGAGAGAGGGAAAGAGAAAGAGAGAAATTCTCGGTTTTGCTCTAAACCATGAACAAAGAGAGAGTAACCTCTGTTGACAGGCAGAGGATGAGATGATTGGATGGCATCACTGATCCAATGGACATGGGTTTGAGCAAGCTCCGGCAGATGGTGAGGGACTGGCCGGCCTGGCGTGCTGCAGTCCATGGGACTGCAAGAGTCGGACACAACTGAACGACTGAACAACAGCAACAAGCCTCTGTTGATGGTTTCTTGCCTCCTGAAATGAACAAGGAAACAGTTGAAGAAATCCTGGGTGTTTTTGTAAAGGGCACGCACTGGTTGTGTGGGCTGATAAACCTGGGGCTGAAAACATTTGAAACTGCAAATTTTCAAAACCATGAATATTTGGAATTTTTAAAAATAAATAGGAGCACACTACCATAGTTACCATAGTTTGGATCCTAGTAATTTAGAGTATGTGACTCTTTATCGAGATAAAATCTGCAGAATATCCAAACCAAGAGTCAATGTTCCAAGGTTTCATAAATTTAGGACTTTAAAAGATATATAAATTCTTGAATTCAGCCATTAATTGTGCCTGTTAACAGGCTTTTATAATGCTTAACTAGGTAATATAGGTACTATATTTATAATTTCTCTTAATCTCATCTAATTTAGTCATACCTCTATAGATCTTAGTTTACATGATATACTGTATAAAGGCAAATTACATCAAAATATTGTCTTTTTTGGCTGAAGTTGTGTCTACCTAATGGTCTTAATCTAGCATTCTCAATCCTTGCATGAAATTGGATTTGAAGGGAAATCATTTAGGTGGCTCTAAAAGGAACAGGGAACCTTGCATAAGAGTTGTGTTTGTGGTCTCCAACCAGGTTCCCTCCGCCTGCAGGCCTGGCTCTGGCCTCTGGATGGAGGTGTGTGGGGGAGGTCTCTTGGAGATCCCGGCTTGGTTTACTACTGTGGCGAGGCTGACGGCAGCTGCTTTCCCAGGCCTGGAGGCTTCCACCCTTGGGGTGATGTGCAGTTTCACCCCCTTGTCTAGCCCATCATGACTTCCTGTTCTTTCTCTGTAATGTTTTTCAGATCCGCTCCTTCCTGTTTCTTTCCCCCGCCTGATTCTGGTCCAGGCTCTAATTACCTCACACACACCTGCACTCTACTCACATCCTCTTTCCTGTCTACAACTTTTCCTCTCACCATATTTTTTCCTTCACATGGTTGTTAGCATCCTCTTCCTTAAGCATCCTTTCCATCACACGCCTCTTCCAGCAGCTCCCAGTTGCATCAAATGCAAGCTCCAGTCCTCCCTCACTGCCCAGACCATTATCTCCTTGACAGCTGGACCCCACTCCAGCCAAACAAATGTCCTGACACGATGTCTCTACAATGCTGCAACATCTGGTTAATTCAGTCAACTCTGTCAAATCTTCAGTTAATCATCTGGATGTTTTGTCTACAGGACGCCAAACATCTGGATTGACTGAAGAAATCTATGCTGATAGGGTTGTTGTTTTTTTTTTAAACTGAATTGGCCAGATGTTTTGGCATCATGTAGACACATCACTGTCTCCTGCGTTTGTCTTAATGGCTTGTCTGCATAACGTTCTCTCCACCTGCAACATGACCTGTCTCCTCAATGCCATGTTCTCCCTTCCTTCCAAATTATGGTCAGAATTCTCTCCGCCACAAAGCAGTTCTAGACTAATCCCACTAAACCATAGTCCGTGTTCATTCTAGCACTCAGTTTTTACACACATAACTCTTGTCAACTGAAGTCACGGTGCTGTGTCTTTATTCTGGGCTGTTAGCCTCCTTTGGATTGTAACTCTATAGGTATACGCAAGCTGTACTGTAAAGCAGTCTGCTTTGTATAGCAAGAGGCATGGTAGTCTAGTGATCAACTCAAAACTCTGGGTTCAGTCTTGTTTTAAATTTCAGCAAGCTGCTTTACTTCATGTGTGACCTGGACAAATTACTTAACTTTGCAAAGCTTCAAGTCTCCTCCTCATTTGTAAAATGGAGGCAATAGTACAGCCTATCTCACAGAATTGTTTATAAGGATTAAAAGAGTTAATACAGATAAAGTACTTAGAAGTGTCTGGCACAAAGGAAGCATCCATTAAATGTTAGCTGTTTTCATTATATGCTTTATAAAGCTTGGTTTTTGTGTTTATCCTTTCTTTTGACTGTGACAGGTAGGTAAGGCAGCTGATACTGTTTCCATGTGAGAGGAGAAAACTGATATTAAGAGGTTATATTGTTTTTCTGTTAAATCAGTTGCATGTCTAAAGCCTTATACACATTCCATGTCTGGCTTTCTACATATTACCCGTTGGCCCTCGGCTCCCTCTCGTCTCTGGAGTTAGAACATTGCTTTCTATAAAGAGCAGGTACTCAAGGAAGCCATGTGTGTTTTCCTACAGACCAGAGGTCCCTCCAAATGCTGTTTGGATCTGTGCCCACCTGTGACAAAGCGTCTTATGTTAGAATGAGAAAAAGACAATGTAGTAAGGGTTCCTAAAGTGAAATTTCTTCAAATATTAGAGCTGTTTCTGAACAGAAGTTATAACCTTCCTTCATTTTTAGTATACAAATGCCCTAGCTTTCTGAAATGATGGTAATATTAAGTGATAAAATACAGAGCAACACTACATAACATTGGTTGCTCAGCCGTGTCCAGCTCGTTGCGACCCCGTGGACCATAGCCCGCCAGGCTGCTCTGTCCATGGGATTCACCAGGCAAGAATGATGGAGTGGGTTGCCATTTCCTTCTCCAGGGCATCTTCCCAACCCAGGGACTGAACCTGGGTCTCCCACATTGCAGGCAGATTCTTTACTGTCTGAGCCACCAGGGAAGCCTCAATACTATAATGGATCCTGGTGTTTGTTTTTTTTTTTTGGAGGGAGGGTTATTCATTCAACAAATATTAAGTGTCTGTCTTTGCTAGGCATGGTTCTAGGCATTGGATCAATAGTAAAACTGACAAAACTCCTTGTCCTCCTGGAGGGCATTCTGTGGTGGGAGATTATGATAAACAACAAATAATTAACATCTGTAAAGCTTAGTTTCTCATCTGTAAAGTGGTAACAAGAGTTCGTGCCTCCTCCATAGGGTTGTTAATAAGAGTTAAATAAATTAATAAAGAAGAGTGCTTAGGAGTTTGTAGTGCCATTGAACTACAGTGGGAGACGTAGAGAAACAGCATGCGGGGTGGGGATGGGTTGCAATTTTAAAGCTGAGTGGGTTACTGTAGGCCTTACTGAGAAAGGGCCATTTGAGCAGCCTTGAAGGAGCTGTGGGAGTTGGGGTGTGGAGGACAAGAAGTCAGGCGGGACCGGCTAGGGCACAGCACCTGAGAGGACTGCATCTAGCTCGTTTGATGCAGCGGCGGACACACGGTGTGGTCAGTCCAGTGATGAGGAGGAGTGTAATAAGGGGGGAGTCAGAGATTGAGGGAGGGGATGGGGGTCCTCTAGAGCCTTGTAGGTCATGGTGAGGCTGTGGGTTTTACTGTGAATGAAATGGGGAGACGCTGCCGGGTTTGAGCAGAGAAGTATAACAATATGACTTATGTTTTAAAAGGGTGCATTTGGCTGCTGTGTTGTTAATAACTTAGGGAAACAAGGGTCGAAGCAGGGAGCCTGGTTATGGTGCTGTTACAGTTCTCCACACGAACGCTGATGGTCCCTTTGACCAGGGTTGGTAACAGTGGGAAGCAGTAAAAAAAATGGTGAAATTCTGGGTATATTTCAAGGGTTGAGCCAACAGATTATCATAACAGACTGGATACAGGGTGTGAGATGAAGACAGGAATCCAAACTATTTGGCCTGAGCAACTAGAAAAGTCTCACTGCCAGTGGGGAAGATGGGGGAAAGTGCAGGAGAAGCAGATCCGGGGAAGAAGGGCTCGGAGGTGTAGACAGGTTCAGTGTTGGACATGTTGGCCTGATGACACACGAAATCCACAGGATGGACATTAGGAAACTTCACTCTGAAATGGACCCACACCTCACATGCATAACTTTTCTAAATTAATTTAAAAATCACTAATTGAATTCTTTGGTTGCTTGGGAGACAGTACCTATTCTTAACTACTGTATTCATTTATACCAATAATATAATGAAAGTTTAGAGCAGAGATCACATTCCTCTTACCCTAAATATTTCCTCAAAAATTGCAAATTAAAGAACAATTTACACACATAATACCAAAAAAGAGGTAGTTCACAAATTTTAAATTTACTAATAACCAGTGAGAACTAGCCATAGATACTACTTTAAAGTAGTCATTTATTTTCTATACATGATGCCTTTCATTTCAAATATATTTTCAATACATGATGCCCTTTGTTTCAAATATATTCTTATTAAAGCATTTGAATAACAAAGCTCTGATTATATTACTCAGAAAACAAATGAGAAAATCACATAAGAGTTTTCTGCTCTCAGAGTTATCCTGATTATTAAAAAGTGCTGGAACTGCAGCAATGATTATCATTTCTGGCATCGTGGAATGAGAAAATAACAATTTTCTAAAAGACTAAGAACACCTTCTTTTTGACTGGTGCTATGAAGAAAGCCGTCAGAGGATGTTCTTACTGATCAAGTAATGTGAATTAGTATCATGATCTAACCTTAAAGGAATAATCCCCAGCAGATGTGGAAGAGAGAGACCAGATTCCTGTCTGCATTTAGAAGCTGGTATTCTCTCCAGGTAGGATTCTCCAACCTTAGCCCAAAATATTTTCCAAAAAATTTAAATGATGAATTTCTACATTATCACTTACAGAAAATAATTCAAAGAAATGTAATTACATTTCCTTCTCCCTCCCCCTTTTTTCTTTCTGTGAGATTTGGACTAAATTGAGGCAAAAAGATGAGCAGAGGGAAAAATAAATGTGAGCCACGTGACTTCAGAAAACTCTCTCAGCATATGTCTAAAGATGCAAACTCATTATGAAAAGCATAGGGTGCAGACGTTGCTACAGTTTAGAACTTCACCAAATTGTCTGAAGTAATCACATAAAAGAGAAATACCCCTGAAGACTGTCATCTTGGAAAAAAGGTTAAAAACCTTTGTGAGTTCTTTAGGGCTAGTGCAAGAGTTACTGTAGAGGTTCTTGTTTAGCAATGAAACAGAATGGGAAAAATGACCGGTTGTAGCCGAGAGCTACCTTTGGTGGCTTGAGATCAGCCACGGTGAGAGTATTTACACCACAGAAGTTGGTAAATGATGCAAATCAGGGCTTTGCTTGTCTTCTGTTTTTTACGGAGCCAGTTAAGCAGCGCACCATTGAAAACTCTGCCCAGGGATTAGCACAGCCCTTAGAACCCGTGACAAAGATGTTCGAGTATGGCTTTGCAAGGAAGATTTTGAGGAATAATGAGTATTCTTTCCACAAGCATACTTCTTGTGGAGACTTCTAATACTTGTCTTGTTATGATTATTTTATTTCTCTAGGAATTCAGATTTCACTGAATCCTTATTAGAAAGGATTTCTCTAAAATATGGCTCTTATTTCACCTTTATTAAAAGCTAAAAGAATGGAGATAAAATATATATGGGACAGGAAACCCTCCTGGTTTCTAGGAAGCAGAAGTGGTATCCCAGGATAAACTGTAGTCATTGGAAAGGAGTCAAAGCCATAGAGACACCAGACCTCCCCCCCCCCCTTTTTTTTTTGTGAATGACGGTGTTAAAGAATGTAACCCCTCTTAACTTCTCTACACCCCGTACATACAAATTGCTTATACTGATACAACCCTCAATGGTAACTCACTTCACACATCCATTTTCTTTCTTGTTATCACCAAGATTAAACAGCATGTTGGGGCAATATTCTGCATTTATCTAACCTTTTCACTCAGGCCACAGAGATACAACAGCACAGGTTTCTGTTCCTCACACGTCAGATCCTATCAAGAGACTTGGTAGTGACAGTTGATAAGGACACCATAGTTTATTGAACTTGTTCTAAAAACAACAGCAGCAAACCACTTATCTCCTCACACTTTTTTAATGACCTTGTTCTGTGGTGTCCCTGTTTTTAGATGCAGCAGACGTACTACTGACTGCGTGGCCTCGGAGCATACAGAGAGCTGCGGGCATGTGGTCGTGTGCATCTTGCCATTCTATCATTAAGAATTCTAGAGATCTGCATTTCTTCAGTTACCTATTGAGAAAGGGGAGGTCTAGAGTGAATGTTAACTTTCACCTTGCCGTCAGCTTCAACCAATGTGAAAAAAAATGGCTTGTCAGGAAAATGAGGGGAAAAAAATTGCTGGGAGTTGCTTTTCTCTCTGCTCTCTACAATGTCCAGCATCACCAAAGACAGCGAACAAGAAGGCTTCCAGACTTCACTGTTTCAGGATAACATATCCCTAGAGGATGCATATAGAGGAAAATAAGCCCAAATAAATGTAAAACTAGAATGAACTATTTGGAGAAGGAAATGGCAACCCACTCCAGTGTTCTTGCCTGGAGAATCCCAGGGATGGGGGAGCCTGGTGGGCTGCCGTCTCTGGGGTCGCACAGAGTCAGACACGACTGAAGCGACTTAGTAGTAGTAGTAGTAGAATGAACTATAAAGGCTAATTTTCTTACATATTTTCTCTTTTTTCTTTGAATTCATTTTTTTGCTTTTTTTGCAGTTCACATGGCCCAAACATGTTCCTGTGACATTTCCAAAGATTTTGCTGTAAGCACATTTAATATCATATATAACAGTTTAACCATGTTCTTAAGCTTTTCAAAATTGCTATTGCTATTATTTGGTTAAGTTCAAAGTCAGTTTTATTATCATGGTGAAATTCTGATTAGATTCTAATCTCTGCAGAATTTCAGATCTTTCTGCTCCTTGCAGTTAAAGCAACATAAGGAGCACTCAGCCAACCTGTTTTAATTCTGTCATTCACTTCTTTTTCAGCCTATAAATACTAGTCTTCTGGTTGCACCCCAGAGACCTGAGGTTCCTTCTGTTTTGGAGACAAAACCACACTGTTTTAGGTGGACACAGTCTTGGAGGAATGATAGAGAAAACCTATGGGGTACTTCAATACAGACAGATCTAGTGGTAATACTTTTCAACAGTAACCAACAGAGACTTAGTGAGCTGAGAAAAGAGCCTTTTGCTTTGTGAACCTCTGTAATACAACTGCTGTTACAGTGATGAGGGAAAGACAGGGCACATTTCCAAACACTGGCTTATGTTTTGGTGACTTTGCATCTATTTCCCAGAAAACTTTTATCATATTCCTCTCTGCTTTGAAACTTCCCCCTACTTCTGTGCAAAAAAGAAAGGGATTGTCCTTCTGTCTTCTTACCCCAGGTTCTAGATATGATCATAAAGAATAAATTATGAAATATTCCAGGGATACCAAAATGTATAGAGAAAAATAGAGCGAGGATTGACTACCCAACATCTATCGTAAGAAATCAAACATTACAAACATAAGTGAATCTGCCTATGTACTCCTTTTGCCTCCCTAGAGGTGAACACTAACTTTTGCTACATGTGTACGTCCATAAACAATATATAATTGTGAGCTGCACATTTTAAATTTTTATATGGGAGCTTTCCTTTTCCTCACATTATTTTTAAGAGAAACTAATACACAGAGATCTGGTTTATTGATCTTTACCGCTTACAAAGTATTCCACAGCATGGATATACAATAACTTATTTATCTAGTCTTTGGTTGATACTTCAATGTATATTTAGTACAGTTCCTTTGAGCAGTGTGTGAGAATTTCTTTAAGGAGCAGACCTAGGATTTGAAATTTTGGATCACTGGATATGAACATTTTAAACTTCACTAGATATTGCTGTCTCAAAGACTGGATCACCAGCAGTGAAGCTGGCAGGTTGTTTAACAAGCTCTCTATGATCAAAGTTTCACATTCCGTCTAGATGGGGTGGTGGTGGTGGGGAGTATGGCAAGAATTTGCTTTTCTAACATGGCCATAAGTGAGGCTGCTGCTGCTCCAGCTGTAGTGTCTGGGACTATGTTGTGAGAGAAACTGCTGTAAAGAAAGCCTGCGTGTGTGTGCCATGCTGCTTCAGTTGTGTCTGACTCTGTGCAACCCCAAGGACTGTAGCCTGCCAGGCTCCTCTATGGAAAACCAGGCAAGAATAATGGAGTGGGTTGCCACGCCCTCCTCTGAGGGACCTTCCCGACCAGGGATTCTGCCTGCATCTCTCTACATCTCCTGCGTTGGCAGGCACATTCTTTATCACTTCTGCCACCTGGTAGCTTCATAAAGAAAGCCTAATTGGGTTCCACTTCAAAAGGGAGAACTGATGAGACACTATCTGAAAACATGTAGCTGGTAAGGTTTTTATTAGGTAACTGAGCATTAACCTGTGGTAATAATTTTGGCATTCAGATTCTAGAAGACACTGATTAAATAGTATAGATAACATAGAGTATATAGTCAGCATGACCGACTGTCATGAAAGGCTGAATTCTTAATGAGTTCTGTTGCCAGGATGGGACCTCCGTGTGTGCTCCTGCTGTTGCTGCGCTGAGAAGGGCAGGTGGATGGGCCAGGCCATGGTCTGCAGTAAGCCTGGCTGATACTACTTGGTGTGGTTGCGTCCTGACTGCAGTCAGTAAGCCTAGGTACCTAGATGCAGGTGTCAACACTCACTCAGGGGTTCCTGAAGATTTAAAACAAACCTATCAATCTTTATATTACATAATTTAAAAATTATATTTCAAAGATAGCAGAATGCCAAGGAGGTTTCCCTTAAATATTCTTCCTGTAAAACTTTTATAAAAAAATCTTGAAAACAAATGCTTCACAGATTTTAGGGTAAAAAGATACAAACAGGCTTGTGCAGTCTGCAAATGGTTAATATGTAAACTGGAAGGAAAGTGATTTTATTTCAGATTTAGCAATACAAAAGGTCAATTAGAAAAAAGAAAAAAACATATACCAGTAACCAAAAGCATTTGCTTACATCATCCCACAATTTACATAAGATAATTGCTTTTCAAAACCAGACAACAGGTTCAAAAATACTTCTTTTCACACCCTTAAGTGATGCTGTTGTTCCGGAACAATGGCTGTTATAAGGCCATTTATTGTGGGCACATTTCCAACGAGTTCTGGTTATCATTACTCTCATTTTATCTTCTTTCTTTTTTCTCTCTCATCAGCTTTTTGCTTTCTTCCCTCCTCCTTTTATTCACTGGATTCCGAGGATCATAGATTTCAAATGTGTCTGAGTCTTGCATGCTTGCATCTTTCACTTTTCTGCTTTTATCCTCAAACTGAAGTACATGCGACATCCTAAAGTGGGAGAGAGATGGTTCACTGATTTTGGCATAAGAACTGAAAGAAGTTCTACACTACACTTGTCTTGGCATAATGAACCAAAAGGCTACAAAACATCAAGATGGGTTGATTGTTTACTGGTGCTTAAACCACATGGAAACCAACTTCTCAGAAAACACTTAAATTTGAAAAACATGTCTGGAGTTTGTTTTGTTGGTTTGTATTTCTAGTAGTGAGTCTCTGTGCTTCAGACTTCACTTGAGGTTCCTTCTCTAATGGGAGGTAAAGAGTTCTACCCAGAAGTCTTTCTTCAACTAAACTCAGAGAACATTCTGTCAGCTTCCTTTAAAGAGCACACTCACTGAGCCAGAGTGAGCCAGGTTACAAAGCAAAACCCTGACAGTAAACCAGCCCTATCTGATTTGTTTTGTTTGCAGTAGTTCAATGGGTCAAGTAGGGAATGTGTTCAGAAAATTCCTGTTCAAATGGTGTTATGACTCCCTTTTCTGGGGAGTTGCTGAGTTTAAAAAAATAATTGTACAAGAAGAAACGGAGCTTTGGGCACAGATCCATGAATTAATTTCCTCCTCTTACTGTTGATTACAACAAATCTAACCACCCTGCTTCCCTACTTTATCAAATGCTTACTGGTCTTAAGGTATCAACATGTGCTTGAATCCTAAGTGGTCATAAGTTGGCCATGCTTAGCAGCACAGAACTGTGTAAGTGATTAGCTCTGCCCCCATTAGGAGGTGTTGGGAATAAATAGGGAAGTTCCAAACCAGATTCTAGGGCAGCTGAATAAATTTGGAATGAAAAAAGTTCAGTCTTTTGATATATAAGTAAAACTACTAAGGCTTCTTTTTCTCACTAGATATTTAAGCAATTTTAAAAACAGGCGTACCCAGCACTTTTCTTTATCACAGCAGATATGGCTAAATTGCCTAAAGGATTAACACTCCCCACGTGTCAGCTGCAACTTTCAGATGAAATCCAAATATTATAGTGATTTCTTTTTCCCTCTATAAGCAGAGATTGGGCGATAGGTACTAGCAGAAACTCCCACAGCCTTTCTTCCTGCAGTACCACAAATGCTGGGTGAAGTTTACTTGTCTTAAGAATTCCCATGGATATACTTAGATCTTTTAAGAATTCTAAAAAGATTTTGTGAGCAAAATGAAATGTTACAATATTAGTGATACTACAATTGGAAAGAATTCAGTAGGGTTGATTGTCACGAGTTGACAAGCTATATATTGCCACCATTCCCACCCTCTTCTTTCCCAGAAAAGCTTATTGGAATGCAATGAGTACAAGAGATATTATTATATGGATGACCTAGAGTCTAGTTTACTAACTGAAGTAAAGCACATTTGCATTTCTGTACTTTATTATTAATATATTATTTGCATTAGACTTCATAACAGTATCACACATGAAAACTGCTGACTTTTCATACTTTCACAGCTTTAACCTTGGAAACAGCCTTATTTAGAAAGTGCATTATAGGATTATTGCTTATTAGATGGAATCCTCTGAGTATGATTTTCTTATGCTTTCAATGTTCTACACTCTTTAAGTATTAGCATCTGAGAATAAAACAATCCTCACCTCCTAGCAAAAGGCAATTACTCTCGAGCCATGGTAGCAAGGGACCATTAGAACCAGACTGAATTGATCAAACAGGATTTAATCAATTAATGATGGCCTGCGTAGGCCAAAATGATCAGTGGTAACTCATTTCAGTAAATATACCTCTGAAAAGCCAAAAATCAGTGACAGCCTCATGCTCTTGAAAGTTGGCCAGTCAGTGGCAGAACCACACCAGTGAACATGCTTCAGAAAGCCCGCCAGTCACCAGGGGCCTCTCCGTAACAGCGGTGCTTCGGAGGCTGTGATCAACCCTGAGACGATCCCCAACCCCAAAACTCTGCATAAGGTTTGCAACCTGCTTTGCTCAGAGACTGTGCCTAAAAGCAAGCTCTTTCTTACTTAATATGCTTTTTTCCCCCCAGATGCTGAGAGGTAGTCTTTTTCTTTTTCTTTGATACTCCATACAATCTATGCAGCATTCCCTACAGAGTGTGCTCTTCAGAAACTGCAAGTGTATTACTGCTGATGAGGACTAAGTTTAGAAGTGTGGCAAGACTGTCCTGTTAAAGGTCCTTATCACATGTGGGGAACCCAGACCCTAACACTATATTTTGGTAAGTGCGCAGCAGCTTTCCAAATGACTTGTGCTGAGGCTAAGCCCAAACCAGAAAATAGCTGGAATCATCTTCCCTTTAAAACAATCTTATTTGATACTCCTATATTAATATAAGAATACAAACCCCACTATCCTAGGTAACTTAATACCTTTCTGTATATACATTCTTCTATTTTAAAAATTAGCCCTTTCTCTGCCCCCAAAGACAGATTTTTTTTTTTGTATTATCTACTTCTAGTAGGGGTTGTCCATGTTTCAAAAATGACTTTATCAGAATTTGTCAAGTAAAACCATTACAGGCACCCTCCTTTCTATGTCATGAGAGAATCTTACAACTACTGAATTTAGTTGGCTTTGGTGTTAAGAAATAAAATCTAGACATGTGAATAATAGCATAAGAGTCCACAAAAAGAAACAGATTTTCCTACAAATCTGAAAAAACAGAAAGCTGTAAATTAAAGTAGCTGTCATTTTCAACTGTTTGTTTCATACACCACTGCACTAAACAAGTCCAACATTTTGATTAATAACAAACCTAAACCCAGAGGAAAGAAGGGGCTATCAGCTTACAAACTACTTCAGCCTTAATATCATACTATTTAGCATGGCTGGTTACTCAGCAATAATATTTAATCTTTAATTGAAATAAAAACATAATCAAAATGCTTCTCCCATTTATCTTTCAACATGCTTTGGCCACTTCATTTTAAAAAGCAAAACAAAACAGTTATTATGATTTTCAGCATAATAAACTCCTGACCTGTGTGCCTTCATAAATCACAGACTGCATGAATTGAAAGCATGCCCACATTTTACAGTCTCCTATGAGAATACACACGCAGACTTATTATACAGATTTAATTCAAGTACATAAGGTCTGGTGGTTTATAACCCTGTGTGTACTAATAACTCACTCTGTGGCTGCTCATAGAATTGGGCCAACAAGAGCAGTGAAGTTTTTGGAATTACACACATCATTTACATATGAAAATTTTAGAGCTTGTTCAGCTGAAGGCAAAGACAAATATTTAGTTCTCATTAATTAAAAGTTTTACATAAGATCAGATTCTCAAGGAAGAACACTGACTTCAGTGGTTTTAGAAATGTGGAGGCTTTCCCTTCCCACAGAGGCTGCGTCCGACAGGTGTATGGTCAGGCCCTTCAAGATGGTGGTTCTCTTGCTTTCTATGCAGTCCCTGCTTTACCACATGACCCATCTTCCCGCTCAACCCCAGAGCCTCAACAGTGACCACTACATGGGTGCCCCCCTGTCCCAGGCAGTGACTATTCCAGTGCCGAGAGCAGAACCAGTCCACCAAGCGAGGCTATCAAAGGGGAGCGTCCCCCTCGGCGACGGTTAACCTGAGGGGCTGGCAGAGACTTGCTCCTCTGTGGTTCTCCTGTTAACTGGTGAGCCAGTCTGACATCGATTTCCCCTGTAAACGGTGACCTCCTTCCCCCCCGTGGTAGCTAAGACTGCTGCTGCCTCCTGCCTGCCATCTGCCTGTGGGGTAGGGTGTCACTCCACGCCCTTCGGCTTCTGGCTTGTAAGGTTCCCTATGCAATGCATCTTGGGTGACTTTGTCACTGTTTCCGGGTTCTTTCTTTGGTTTCACGGGTGGGCAACTAAAAGGCTCATAGGCCAGTGGGGTGCAGCCCACAAACAGGTAAGTTTATTTTTCTCTTTTGTATGAGACTGTGTGGAATTATAAACCGAAGTAAGCAAGTGATTCTTCAGAAGGGACCTGGACTCTGACCAAACTGACATCTGTTTTTAAAACCTCTTATATAATTGTGAACTAGATTAAGACGTGACAGCAGTTCATATTCATTGGGAAAACAAGAGAGGTCCTTATTCTCAGACATAGAGTAAGTAGTATTACAATACAGAATTCCGATATTCATAACTCATTTCTGACTGAAGTGCATTTATGTTTAATATAATGTAAACAGCTATCTTTTTCATCAGCAATTCTATAAACTACTCTTTCCCATTACCAAGTCTCCCTAACATAGGAAATTACCACCCTACCCTGAGATTGTTGTAGGTGTCTGTACTATTTCTCCTTTTTCTAACCGCCAAAGGTTCTAAAATAATCTTTCTGATGTTGTTGTTTAGTCACTAAATCATGTCCAACTTTTTTGTGGCCCCATGGACTATAGAGCCTGCCAGGCTCCTCTGTCCATGGGATTTCCCAGGCAAGAATGCTGGAGTGGGTTGCCATTTCCTTCTCCAGAGGATCTTCCCAATCTAGGGATCCAACCCATGTCTCCTGCATTGCAGGCAGATTCTTTACTGTTGAACCACCAGTGAAACCCTAATCTTTCTTATACATATTCTTTATAGCATATTCTTTGACCAGAAACTATCAGCTATTGGATTCCACTGAAATACCTTAGCCTGACCTTAAAACCCTTTGACAATGGGATCTTCCTCACCAACTTTATTTTGTTTCTTTCATCAACTTTGACCATTTTGTAATTGCCTGTTTACTTGAGTTTGAACATCAGTTATTTCAGACAGTCTGTCTTTTTCACAGCTAAGTTCTCTCTCTGTGCTGGGAATCAAAGCCTTCAGATCTTCTGTACTGGCCAGGCCCTCTGGCTGCAACTGGCTGGTTTGCTAAACTAACACTTAACCTCCTTTCATGGGCAGGGACTGTTTTTTATTTCTATGATAAACTTCTAAATGTCTAACAGGTTCTGCAGAAAGTCTGGGGCTCCGCACAGGCCCACCTTTTCGTGACCTCTCATAGCTTGGCTCACATTGATGGCTGCTTTTCCACTGCTCTCAGATCAGTGATGGTTAGTTTTTATTCCCTGCAGACTGTGGTGGGAGCGTGTCTTACGTTCTTTCCCATTTCCTATGGTACGGTACCTAATGTAGGTACCTGTAGAACTAGACAGGATTTCTTTTAAAACAGTGTTCCTCAAAGTCGAATCCCAGACTTCTGCAACAAACATAGGTTGCACATTACAATCACTTGGGTAGTTTTAAAAACTATCAATGCCAGGCCTCATCATCCCAGGATGGGGCCTCAGCCTCAGTAATCTAAAATTTTTTTTTCCCGGTGATTTAAAAATACAGCCAAAGTTAAGACCACAGCATTAAGTTTAAGAACCTTTACATGTTCAGATTGATTGATTTCATCAGCCATTTGTTCTGGTCCCTTCAGAGAACATTAAGAACAGCTGGTTCCTAATGACAAACTACTCACATACTTAAAGAATCTTAAGTGACTTCTGAGCCTATTTTAACTGAATAATCTCAAGTGTATCATCCATTTCTTAAATATAGTCTGAGGGAAAGGCAAGGAGCTATGCTGAATTATTCATTCAACACTGGAGCCTTTTTATGTGTGAGACCTAGTGTCAGACACTAGGGAAATAAAGCCGAACATGACCCGGGCTCTGCTCTCCTGAAGTGAACAGCCTGTTAGGGGAGATGAACATACTGGCACCGGAACAAACGTACATTTTGGAACTGTTTGCAGAGTGTGAGGCAACAGTAAGAAGAGCATCCTCTTACACAGCAGTCTATGAAGAGCTTTCATGTGTCTGGTATTATCTTCATAATAACTATATGGGGTAGGTGGGAAATATGTCATTCACCCCATTTAACAGGCAACCTGAGAGATTTGTGGTCAACAAACTTGTAGCTGATAAGTAGTTGACAGGATGCTTGATTGAATGTCTTTAGAGGTAACAAACGTTCGTCTTGTGAGGATGTATTTAACTTTAGGAATAAATCAAAAGTTAATTCAGTGCTAAACCCCGTTGGGAACAGGATTTAAAAAAAACCCCTCAGATCGAGTAGTGCTTATTTCAGAATACAACATTATGAAAAGGCAGCAATGAAGGAGAGAAGGGTGGGCAGGCGCCGTGGCCACGGCCATGGAGAAGCTGCGTGGGTCCTAAGCAGCCAGGATGACAGGAGCAGGGCCTGACGGCACAGGTCCTTGATGCCTCGACACTTAGTTTCAACACCAGGCTGAAGTGGTTTGCCATATGCTTTGTCAGTGGCATCTTCTTCTCCATCCTTGGAACTGGATTGCTGTGGCTCCCTGGAGGCATAAAGCTTTTTGCAGTGGTTTATACTTTTGGAAATATTGCTACATTAGCCAGTACATGCTTCCTAATGGGACCTGTGAAACGACGAAGATCATGGCATCTGGTCCCATCACTTCATGGGAAATAGATGGGGAAACAGTGGAAACAGAGTCAGGCTTTATTTTTTGGGGCTCCAAAATCACTGCAGATGGTGATTGCAGCCATGAAATTAAAAGACGCTTACTCCTTGGAAGAAAAGTTATGAGCAACCTGGATAGCATATTCAAAAGCAGAGACATTACTTTGCCGAGTAAGGTCTGTCTAGTCAAGGCCATGGTTTTTCCAGTAGTCATGTATGGATGTGAGAGTTGGACTGTGAAGAAGGCTGAGCGCTGAAGAATTGATGCTTTTGAGCTGTGGTGTTGGAGAAGACTTGAGAGTCCCTTGGACTGCAAGGAGATCCAACCAGTCCATTCTGAAGGAGATCAACCCTGGGATTTCTTTGGAAGGAATGATGCTAAAGCTGAAACTCCAGTACTTTGGCCACCTCATGCAAAGAGTTGACTCATTGGAAAAGACTCTGATGCTGGGAGGGATTGGGGGCAGGAGGAGAAGGGGACAACAGAGGATGAGATGGCTGGATGGCATCACGGACTCGATGGACGCGAGTCTGAGTGAACTCCGGGATTTGGTGATGGACAGGGAGGCCTGGTGTGCTGCGATTCATGGGGTCGCAAAGAGTTGGACACGACTGAGCGACTGAACTGAACTGTGAAACAACTGAAGAAAATGTTTGAAACAACGAGATTGCTTGCAACAACAATTATGCTTTTGTGTTTCGTGCTCACCCTGTGCGCTGCTCTTTGGTGGCATAAGGGGCTGGCCGTGTTATTCTGCATACTGCAATTCCCGTCGATGACCCGGTATAGTCTGTCATTCGTTCATATGCAAGGGATGCAGTAATTAAGTGCTGTTCTTCTCTCCTGAGCTGAAAGCTGTTTGAAAAGGAAACTGTTTGAAAAGACCTTTTGAAAGTTGATGTCTGTTGTTGGTGCCGTGTCCTTTTCCTGATACAGTGATCACTCCAGAACAACTGCACTGACCATCTAAGACCATTTTGTATACTGATAAAACTGCATACCCATTAAACTGTTAGATGCTTGTGACAGTAAATTCATTACGTGCCATTAATACGCTCTGTCAGAGACGAGGAGATTGTACTCATTACCAAGTGTAAATGATTTTTAGCCAGTTTTAAAATCTTTTTTCTAAACAGCATTTGAGATGTGAATTTTTAAGGATAAACCTATGCTGCAAGATATATTCAGCTTTTTTGGTGGTTTTTAAGGGTCTACATTTTAAAAATATCTTTTTAAAATAAAAACTTTGAATGTGAAAGCTTTTAAGCTAAACTGCTTTATTGTATTAATAAAAAATAATATATAAATCTTCATAATTTTGAAATAAACCCACTTGGAAAAAATTTAAAAATAAAAGAAAAGGCAGCTATGAAGAGCCAAGAATGATAATATTTGCAGCTCCCAGGCTGGCCTTTAATGCCATTTAGAAAAGAGGTTCCAAAAACGTCTTGAACCATATGAGAGACTCTTTGGGAAAAGGCACTTCTCTGTGAGGTGAACATTTGCCTTTTTTTTCTTTTTTTTAAAGGGGGCAGTTAATTTTCACTGTTAAGTTTTTATGCCTTTATTGCCTTTTCTTACTGTTCTCTGAAATTAGTCCCAATTTCTCCATAATCATAAAATGAGGACCTCCATTCGGCTGGAGGTCCAAGAGGAGCAAGAGCCAAGGGCCCCGGCCTGACCCTGAGAGAGTGGATGTCTGCGGTGCCACAGCCCTGGCTGACCCTGTCGGGTGATGTCTGGCCGTCTCCTCTCAGCCATCCAAATTGCTAAGCAGTGCCTTGTGATTGATGATATCCAGGAGGTCTTTTCTGTTACATATATATTTTTCAAAAATTCAGATTTAGCCACGAAAACTGCCCTATTCCCACTATCTAAACAATGAAACCCAAATTTCTTATGTAGCCTCTATGACCCAGCTTTTGTTCCTCTCTCTAAGCTACTATGTCCTCTTCACATCTTATGCTCCAGACATCCCGAATTACTCGCTGTTCCTCTGCAGAACCTGCTCTCCTGCCTCCTTGCCACCTCTGTATGGTGATATACTTCTCTCCCTGCTTCAATTGAGGTATCATCCCTCTGAGAATCAGTCCATGATTCCTCTCCTGCTCTTTTTCAGGAAGGTTAAGGTCCTCTTACGAACCTATTTTTAGTTCAGCCTCCCTCACGAGACTGAAGATAGCTGTTTTATGGACTTCTGTACCATCACAGTCACCAAGGCTTCACAAGAAGGATGCCCTCAATAAATGCTAAATAAACACATGTTTCTGGATAGCTAGTAACCTCTAAAAACCTGGCTTTATTCACCTTTTTCCTTGAGTATTAAAAGGAAATTCCAAATTTTTTTAGCAACTACAGTTGACCCTTGAACAGCACAGGTTTGAAATGCACAGTCCACTTATATGCAGATTTTTTGAAGATTCTTTAGCACTATCTGATCTGTAGTTGGCTGACTGTGCAGACGTGGAGCCACTTATTTAGAGGAACCAGGTATGTGGAGGGCCAACCATAAATTATAAGTGGATTTTCAACTGCACGAAGTGAGGGTGCCTTAAACCTGCACATTGCTCAAGTGTTAACTGAATGTTTGTAAGTCTTTCACTTTTCCAGAGTAAGTAACAATTTCAGAAGGATAGGTATTAACTCTTCTTTAAATGTTTGATGGAATTCACCTGTGAAGCCATCTGGTCCTGGACTTTCATTGGGAGTTTTAAAACCACAGATTCAATTTCAGTACTTGTAATTTGGTCTGTTCATATTCTATTTCTTCCTGGTTTAATCTTGGGAGATTGTGCCTTTCTAAGAATTTGCCCATTTCGTCTAGATTGTCTATTTTATTGGCATATAGTTGGTTGTAGCAGTCATTTATGGTCCTTTGTATTACTTTGGTGGTGGTTATAATTTTTTTTCATTTCTAGTTTTGTTCATATGGTCCCTCTCCCTTTTTTTCTTGATGAGTCCGGCTAAAGCTTTATCAATTTTATCTTTTCAAAGAACTGGTTTTTAGTTTTGTAAATCCTTTCTATGTTTTTTTTTAAGTTTCTACTTATTTCTGCTCTGCTCTTTATGATGTATTTCCTTCTACTAACTTTGGGTTCCATTTGTTCTTTTTCTCCTTGCTTTAGGTGTAAGCTTAGGCTGGTTGGTCGGGATTTCTTTTGGTTCCTAAGGTAAGCTTGTGTTGCTATTAACCTTACTCTTACAACTGCTTTGCTGCATCCCATAGGTTTTGGATCATCATGTTTTCCTTTTCATTTGTCTCCGGGTATTTTTTGATTTCCTCTTTGATTTCTTCAATGATCCATTGGTTGTTTAATAGGATATTGCTTAGCTTCTATGTTTGCATTTTTTTTTTGCAGTTATTCCCTTATATAGTCGATTTCTAATCTCATAGCGTTGTAGTCAGAAAAGCTGCTTTATGATTCCAAGTTTCTTAAATTTTGACAATTTCCAGGGATACTGGTTGGATGTTTTGTGGGATGCCCCATCACTGAAATTTGTCTGATTCGTCTCATGATAAGACTGGGCTTTGAGTTACTGGGATAAAGACCAAGATGTAAAGTGCAATTACTGATTGCTTAGGACTGCTGGTAGATAGCTTTAGATTTTCTAGATCTGCAAGTAACTTGTTTTCCCCCATTTCGTTTTATAGATAAGCAACTGAAGAAAAGCTATTGAGATTATTTACCAACCTGAAGCCTGATTTCCAGTTCATGCCTAGAAATCTGTCTCATTATGTCCAATACTTTTACAGGTACTTTTGCTTCTATAAAAAAATAAAGACTTAAATCACTTGTTGAGGATTTAGGTAACTATGCTAACACACATTTGTTACTTATTACAACTTTAAGAAAGTACAAGTAGTATAAAAATTGCAAACTTTTAGATTTGTATCAAATGAATCGAAACTAGTTATATAAGGAATAATGAAATTATCAACCACAGATATCACAAATCTTTTTTCTTTGAGTCTCAATTCATTTTGGACACTCACTCCTTGGTGTGGACTGCATATAGTGAATTTGCTTCCAAAGGATTCAACATGGAAAGCAGGAAAAAAAAATTAACTTTACAGTGAAGAAATCTGACACGACTTTGTGACCCCATGGACTGCAGCAGGCCAGGCTTCCCTGTCCATCACCAACTCCTGGAGCTTTCTCAAACTCATGTCTATCAAGTCAGTGATGCCATCCAAGCATCTCATCGTCTGTCGTCCCCTTCTCCTCCTGCCTTCAATCAGGGTCTTTTCCAGTGAGTCATTTCTTCCCATCAGGTGGCCAAAGTATTGGAGTTTCAGCTTCAGCATCAGTCTTTCCAATGAATATTCAGGACTGATTTCCTTTAAGATTGACAGGTTGGAGCTCCTTGCAGTCCAAGGGACTCTCAAGAGTCTTCTCCAACACCACAGTTCAAAAGCATCAATTCTTCGGCACTCAGCTTTCTTTATAGTCCAGCTCTCACATCCCTACATGCTGCTGCTGCTGCTAAATCACTTCAGTCATGTCCGACTCTGTGCGACCCCATTGATGGCATGACTACTGGAAAAACCATAGCTTTGACTAGACGGACCTTTGTTGGCCAAGACCAAGATGTAAAGTGCAATTATCATTACATCATATCAAGGGTACATACGATCAACATGATTTCTAGAATAAATTTAAAAACATTAATTGGATAATACTGATTAGATGATTTAATTTCTGCATTTTTAACTCCAAAATGTAATATTAAAGTTAAAACCTTATGAATTTTTTTATTTTTAGGATTTAGCGCCATTGCTAGTTACAAACAACTTATGGCTCTTGTTTTCACAAATGTTCAAAGCTTCTGTAGGGATTAAGAAGTTAAAGGGTTAAAAAGTACCAGTTTTTAAAGTATCGTTTTTCAATATGAAGTATATAGAGATCATAGTAATTCATAGGAAGAGAGAGACAAAACATAAATGAGTCCAGAGACCAAAGTATGTATGTTTAAAAAGAATTCCTGGAAAATGAGGTCACTAGCATTCTTTATGAACAGCAAAGCAGGATGGCACAAGACAGATGACTGAGAAACAGAAAGACTAAAAAAGCAAGAAAACAAGAAGGGAAAAAATGTAAGAAAACTCAGAGAGGGAGAGAGAAACAGTGACTAAAGGAAGCATAGAAAAATGCAGATAGGAATGTCCAAAACTCAAAGAGTTTTGGAAATTGACCTAGGAGGAAAAATAGGAATAAGCAAAGTACAGGAAACTAGAACACTAGGTAAACCAAGCAAAGAGGAAGATAGACGCTGGCCTTTGAAAAAGAAAACACAGATGAAAGCCAGTGCGTTTTCTTTTTCTGTTCATTGTTCACATGGGAAAACTTCCTTTGTTCTGAGTTTTGAATGAATATTAGTATTTCTCCTTTAGTTTAGAATTTTGAAAAGCTGACTTAAAAAATATATTTTGTTTCCTTTAGTTGAAAAAGAGAAATTCCACAATATTATACAGTGCCTCTAATAAATGCTGCATATTGTTGAGGCAAATATAAAATATGTAACTTTAAAAAATATATTTAGTGACATGGGAATGCAGTTTCTTGGCTTTCTGGCCTATCTAGCATGCTTCACACTCAACAGGACACAGGTGGAAAGATTTAAGAGGCTTTCTAGAATAAATCTGTAATATGTATTTTTACACTTGCCATGAGATTTAACTAACTGCTCAGGCAGTAACTTTAAAAAAAATATTTAATTGTAAGGTAATTGCTTTACAATATTGTGTTGGCTTCTGCCACACATCAACACGAAACAGCCACAGGTATACACATGTCCCCTTCCTCTTGAACCTCCTTCCCACTCCATTCCACGCCTCTAGGTTGTCACAGCATCGGATCTGAGCTTCAGCATCACAGAGCAAATTTCCACTGGCTATTTTTATCTGTGCATGTGTAATGCATATGTTTTACTGCTACTTTCTTAGTTCTTCTCACCTTCTCCTTCCCTGCCCTGCATCCACAAATCTGTTGTCTACTGTCTTGGTCTCCAGGGCTGCCCTGCAGATAGGTTCATCGGCACCGTCTTTCTAGATTCCATAATGTGTGCATATTCAGTTTTGCCTGACTCTTAGTGACCCTTTGGACTATAGCCTCTCAAGTTCCTCTGTCCATGGGATTTTCCAGGCAAGAATATTGGAGTGGGTTACCATTTCCTTCTCCAGGGGATCTTCCTGACCCAGGGATTGAATCTGTGTCTTTTATGTCTCCTGCACTGCAGGAGGATTCTTTACCTGCTGAGCCATTCCATACATATATATATGTGTTAACATTTTGATGTCTGTCTCTTTCTGACTTACTTCACTATGTATAATAGGATCTACGTTTATCCACCTCATCAGAACTGACTCAAATGCATTCCTTTTTATGGCTGAGTAATATTCCATTATGTATATGTACCACAACTTCTTTATCCATTCCTCTGTCGACAGATATCCAGGCTGCTTCCGAGCACTGCTGTGAGTAGTGCTGCAGTGAACGCTGGGGTATAGGTCCCTTTTTCAATCATGGTTTCCTCAGGGTGTATGCCCAGTAGTGGGGCTGCTGGATCATATGGTAGTTCCATTCCTAGCTTTTAAAGGAGTCTCCACACTGTTCTCCACAGTGGCTGGATCAATTTGCATTCCCACCAACAGTGCAAAAGGGTTCCCTTTTCTCCACACCCTATTCAGCATTTATAGATTTTTTGATGATGGCCATTCTGACTGGTATGAGGTGACACCTCACTGTAGTTTTGATTTGCATTTTTCTGATAAAGAGTGATGTTGAGCATCTTTTCATGTGTTTTATTAGCCATCTGTATGCCTTCTTTGGAGAAATATCTATTTAGGTCTTCTGCCCACTTTTTAAATTGGGTTTTCTGGTATTGAGCTGATTGAGATGCTTGTATATTTTGGAGAATAAACCTTTGTCAGTTGTTTCATTTTCAATTGTTTTCTCCCATTATGAGGGTTGTCTTTTAATCTTGTTTATTGTTTCCTTTGCTGTGCAAAAGCTTTTAAGTTTAATTAGGTCCCATTTGATTATTTTTGTGGGGTTTTTTTTCCCATTACTCTAGGAAATGGGTCACAGAGGATCTTGTTGTGATATATATTGAAGAGTGTACTGCCTATATTTTCCTCTAAGTTTCTGGCCTTACATTTAAGTCTTTAATTCATTTTGAGCTTATTTTGTGTGTGGTATTAGGAAGTGTTCTAGCTTCATTCTTTTGCACGTAGCTGTCCAGTTTTCTCAGCACCATTTATTGAAGAGGCCGTCTTTTTGCCATTGTATATTCTTGCCTTTGTCAAAGATAAGGTACCTATAGGTGTGTGGGTTTATCTCTGGGCTTTCTAACTTGTTCCACTGGTCTATATTTCTGTTTGTACTACTACCATACTGCACTGTCCTGATGACTTTAGCTCTGTAGTATAGTCTGAAGTCAGGAAGGTTGATTCTTCCATTTTTCTTTCTCAAGATTGCTTTGGCTATCTGGGGTCTTCTGTGTTTCCAGATAAACTGTAAAAGTTTTTGTTCTAGTTTTAAAATGTCATTGGTAGTTTGATAGAGATTGCACTGAATTTGTAGATTACTTTGGGTAGTACAGCCATTTTCACAATATTGATTCTTCTAAGCCAAGAATATAGTATATCTCTCCATCTGTTTGTGTCATCTTGCCAGTAACTTTTAATATATGGTCTGTGAACTAATAAAACATAGGGAAGATGGAGTTTCCAATCAAAAGGCCTGGTGAGCAGCTGGGATTTGTTTTGTGTCAAAACAAATCCACGAACAAAGCAAACTTCTCTAATGTGATAGAAATTTATTTCAGAGCAGACAAGAAAGCAGAGTAAATACAGAAGAGTCTTCTTCATCCTGAAGAAAAGGGCAGAAAAAGAGGTAACTTCAGGGATTGGACAGAAGGCTTACTACAATTTGAGTAATCACCTTTCCAGGGTCAGCAGGTCTGACAAAGAGTTACTTATAAAGAACCATGTTGGTCTTCAGCAGCATTATGTATAGTCTTGTATAAAATGAACACTAAATAGGGAACCTGGTCTATAATCATATTCCTTCTCCCTTCATTTTCTTACTGCCTTAGAACTTGGCTAAGAGGGAGAAATGGAAGGAAAACATTCACATTACACTGAGCCTATAACTGTATAATCTCCAAAGTAATGATATTCTGCTTCCTATTTAAATTGTATTTACCAGTGAAACCCCACCCCCTAATTTCTTTCCAGCACTGGCATCAAGGGGAAAACCCCCCAACATTTCATTTATGAGGTAGTATGGTTTTTCCAGTGGTCATGTATGGATGTGAGAGTTGGGCTATGAAGAAAGCTGAGCACCGAAGAATTGATGCTTTTGAACTGTGGTGTTGGAGAAGACTCTTGAGAGTCCCTTGGACTTCAAGGAAATCCAACCAGTCCATCCTGAAGGAGATCAACCCTGGGATTTCTTTGGAAGGAATGATGCTAAAGCTGAAACTCCAGTACTTTGGCCACCTCATGTGAAGAGTTGACACACTGGAAAAGACTCTGGTGCTGGGAGGGATTGGAGGCAGAAGAAGGGGATGACCGAGGATGAGATGGCTGGATGGCATCACTGACTCGATGGACGCGAGTCTGAGTGAACTCTGGAAGTTGGTGATGGACAGGGAAGCCTGGCGTGCTGCGATTCATGGGGTCGCAAAGAGTCGGACACGACTGAGCGACTGAACTGAACTGAACTGTTTACCATAAAAATATCAGATCTCAATTTTTTCTCAGAATATCAAGAATTACAATAAAAACTAAACACTGTAACTTGTGGGCTAATGAGGGAAAGGTCACAAAAACTGTCAAATATTATAGAAATGCTATAAATTCCAATCATCATCTCAATATACTGACAGTAGTCAAATATAGACAAATTAATTCTTAAAAATATCAGGGACAACACTGAATGAGAATAAAATACTTTCTGGAGCACTGATTGTTTCAGACACCATGTTAAATCCTTCAAAACCAGTATTCCACTTAATCCACGGATATACCTATCAGGAACACTGATAGGTATACCTATCAGGAAGGTACTCTTATTATATCCAATTTACACTTTAAGGAACAGGCTAAGAAAGGATATATAATTTGTCCAAGATCACACAGCTAGTCAAGTTCCAAAATAGCATTCAAAATCAGGTCTAACTTCAAACTCCATAATCAACCACTCTATTTACATTTTTAAGAAAAATTACAAAAAAAAAAAAAGAAAGAAAAATTACAAATAAATCACAGGTACTTCTTGTTCAAGTTAAACAACATTTTGAGTAACTTTCTGAATTATAATTCTTCAAATAATATAGGGATTATAATAGTAGGGCCATGAATTTAACATTTTCTATGATCTAAAGATGGTCAGACAATTTTTGATCAAGAATTAAAGTCCTGAAGTCACTTGTCTGACCTAGTTACTACAGTTTGAAACAATACTGCCTTATTAGAAATACAAAAATATGCACTGTTGAAATACAAAATCACAAACAAGGTAATGTTTTTGAAAACAAACAGAATCAAATCACTGAGTCAAACATGATTGGCTATTTCTGAAATCTACCACTTCCTAGCTATGAGATCTTGACCAAAATTATGTGACCTTTCTGTGCCTCAGATTCTTCCCATAGAATCTGGGCCTAAGAACAATATCAAAAAAGATAGGTGTTTTGAAAATGTTCAGTAAAAATTAACTTCTTACTATGGTTTACTTCTACTTAGAAAAATAGCTCAAGCCCACTGTTTTATTTATCATAGTCAAGTGAACTATCTGAACACAAAGAACAGAACATTATTATTATATGTAACTTGATTATCCACTAGTGCCAGAGAAGAAAAAGGGTATTAATAATCCAAAATGTCAGGTGGTAGAAAGATTATTAATGAATGTCTTTGGAAGTTGGTTCTGTGACTTGCATTTATACATGGCCACCCTAGATGTCCTTGGAATTCACATCTTATAAAATATAAGTGAGCTATTGTCTACCCTACGGCTTTGTTGATCCTTTGTGCTTGTTCAGTAACAGGGAGATGGAAAAATTCTGATCAACCTTCTCATAAAAACTTTTATATACCTATAATAGAAAATGGCAATCAAATATCCTAGATTTTGTTCTTTTTATTCCTCGCACTACTTATTTTCCACATGTAGTCTTTTCCATTACTTTGAAGGAAGGGGGTTTGCCTAGGATTGATTACTTCCTTCTTGGCTCTAGGGGCACAATTCAGGTAGTGGCCACCTGTTAAATAATGAGGGCTTTTTACTGATTTCATGGTCAACTGTCTTAAGGTTTCTCCAGGTGTGGTTAACTAAAAGAAAATAAGAATGTAGCACACTAACCAGTTGTTTAAGCATTTACAGTAAAAATAAAAATGTTGAACAATAAAGTCCAACTTGCTTACCAAATATTAAATAGTATTACACTGCTATGGTATTGAGGTACTGACACAGGAATAGATAGAAAAATCCATGTAAAATAATGAAGCTGATCCAAAAATGTATGCAAGACCTATTCCATCATAAAGGGCATGCTTAATATTGGTGGGGAAACACAGGACTATTCAATTGCGGTGATTAGTAATTTAGGGAAAAAAAGTTGTAACATTAACCTAATATAATATACCAAAAGAATTCCACATGGATTAAAGATGTAAAATTAAAAATAAAACCATAAAATTACTCGAGAAAGATACAACTAGGTATTTATAATCCTGGGATTTTTAAAGGCCTAAAGATGAAACTGGGCAGAAAACATGGAGAAAAAGATTAGCAGATCTGGCAATGCAAAGTTAAAACTCTTTTCAAAACAAAAAAAAACCTCTATAAACAAACTATAAAGCAATGACAAACTGGTAAAAATATTTAAAGCAAATAATATCATTCTTAATATTTAAGAGCTTTTTTAAAACAATAAGAAATGTATAATCATCTTAGAGTATACAACTAACCATCACCAAAACAATAATGAAATATAAATGGGCTAGTTAACATATTTAACAAGTTCACTTTGCCAGTAAACAAAGAAACAGAAAATAATGCAGAGTAGAAACTGGCAAAGACTACTGTATCTGTATCCTGGGATATACTACAGCACATACATTAATAATACCTAGAGGATGGAGAATCCAGTAACTTCATATATTGCTGTACAGGTATAGATGACTCATTTTGCTGGAATTCAATCTAGCAAAAGTGTCATCAAAGGCATACCTGAGCTGACAGAAATCAGAGAGTGGCTGGGTGAGGTGGCTGGCTGAAAAGGGGCATGAGGAAACTTTCTGGGGTATTATAAGTGTTCTCGATCTTGTTCTGGTGGTGTTTATAATGGCTATATATAATTATTAAAATTCTAAAAATGAACAATAAGAACTGTTAATTTTTTTATCTGTAAAATATACCTCAATTAAAGTAAAAAAATGCATACCTGGCTCAGCAGTTTAAATTCCTTTAGTCTAAGAAATAACAGTGGATACACAAAATATTTAACTACTGGATTATTCACTGATGAAAGGCTTATAATAAAAAGGTGAGTGTTCTTAGTCTAGACAAAAGCATAGTGATGATTACCTGTGGGATATAAGATCAAAATGATTTTTCCTTTTCTTTTTCAATGTTTTATAATTCAGTGTCCATGGGGTCACAAAGACTCAGACATGACTGAGATCAACTGAACAACAAACAACAAAACTCTTATGAAAGAAAATGACACATTGTTTAAAACTGCTTTTAGAGAAATACAAACAAGACTATGTACATTTTATGTACAGTCTTTCCTTAAATTTTGCCTGGAATCTTACTACTTGGGTTTTTCTATCTTGCTTTAAGTGTCATGTAACTTCAGATATGGTTTGCTGAGAATTTCTTGGTTGCCTGTGTATGATGGCAACTTCCAGTTTCTCATTTTGTACTGGCTTTATTGCTGTTTGAAACTACCATTGAGAAATGACTTTTTAACTACACTGTGCTAATCCTAAGGACCTTTGCTTGCTCCTTAAACTAAAAAAAAAAAATTTTATTTATTTATTTGGCTAAACTGGGTCTTAGTTGCAGCATGTGGGATCTAGTTCCCTAACCAGTGACTGAACTGGTCCAGAAGTTCTGGAACCGCTGGAACTGGTCCAGAAGACCAGGGCCCCTTGCCCTCTGAGCTTTGGAGTCCTAGCTGCTGGATCACCAGTTCAGTTCAGTTCAGTCAGTTCAGTCGCTCAGTCGTGTCCGACTCTTTGCGACCCCATGAATCGCAGCACGCCAGGCCTCCCTGTCCATCACCAACTCCCGAGTTCACTCACACTCCCATCCATCGAGTCAGTGATGCCATCCAGCCATCTCATCCTCGGTCATCCCCTTCTCCTCCTGCCCCCAATCCCTCCCAGCATCAGAGTCTTTTCCAATGAGTCAACTCTTCGCATGAGGTGGCCAAAGTACTGGAGTTTCAGGGAAGTTCCTTAAACTTACTTTTTAATAGAAGTAGACTTCTTATGCCTATATAGTTTTCTCTGTTCCAAAATGCTGTCACTTGTTGGCGGGGGGAGATTCTGGAGAGAGTCTACAATTTATGACTGTGTATTCCCACTCTCCTCCTCTTTTTCTATGAATGCTCTATTTGTATTAGCTGAACTCTGCCCACTTAAGCATTTTATAATCTTGATTCAGCTAAAGAACCTGCTTGACTATACTTATCCCCTTTTCTCAACAGATTTTAAAATAGAATCACTGAGCACTACTAGCCAATTTAATGACTATGTCTACATTCCTTCCAGGTCACAGATAACATAAGTAAATGAACATTTGCCTTTTCTTTATATGTTATTTTTTCTTTGAGGTTATTACAGTGAGAGGACTGTATAACTAACATTTTGCTAGTTTATTTAGTTTGTGTTGTCTGGGTAATTTGGCAGGCTTTATCAATACTACCCTGGTACCATGCACCCTCCTTCTCTCACACCTAACATTTCCTGAGCATTTCCTAAGAGTCAAGCACTCTGTTGACTACTTTACATTAATTAGCTCATTTAACTCTAATAATAACTCTGAGGTATGTATTGTCATCTCTATTTTACAAGTGAAGAAATTGAGGCTTGCAAGAGAGGCTGCTTGCTGCAGTCATTGTGAGAGAAGGGATATTGAACCAGGTGCTATAACTTAATAGCTCACTGTGTTATTAGGAAATGATTCAATATATGGCATTTCAGAGAGTCTCCATGAATGTATTTTTTTTAAAGGAACATGGAAAGTATTCCAAAGATGAGAATGGGTGATATACTCTGTAACCAGCTTCAGAAGACAGATATTATTATTTGGAATCAAAAGTATCTGAAAGTCCTACTCATCCTACTAATTATTAGGATTTCTTCTCATCCTGCAGATTATTACTTCATGTTCAAATGACTGTTGATAGGAGCTGGTGTTCTGGAGGCGGGATGGGCTCTTAAGTGTGACTGACAGCTTCACTATTTATTACTGTGTGATCTTGGACAAATGATCTGTTTGAGCCTCAGTTTTTTCATTTATAGGATGAAAGTAATACTAACTATCTGATAAGAGTTAGAAATAAACCCACCACAGTTGGTCTCTAACCCTCTTGGGTGCCTGAAATGTAGCACATGTAAGTATTTGCTTTAAGAATGAACTGGTGGGATCCAGAGCCCCCTTCATCCCCTGCTCCCAGGGTTATGTGTGTGTGCTCACTCCAGGGCATCTTCCCAACCCAGGGATTGAGCCTGCATCTCTCGCATCTCCTGCACTGGCAGGTGGGTTCTTTTTTTTTTTTTTACCACTATGCCACATGGGAAGTCCACTATCAGCAGAACAGCAAAAACAAAAAAGCATAAAAAGGATGTACACTTACTTTAAAGTCAAGTATAAGCGACTCTGATTGTCAGATATTTTGTGTAATCTTACTGCTTAATCTAAATAACTGATAATTGGCTAAAAGCATACTTAACCAGTGGTTTTAAAAGAAATGATGAGATTTCACATTAAAGTAACCCTGAAGATATACCAAAACAGAAAGTCTATGAAAACATAAACACTCCACAAGCAAAAAACAAACAAAAAAAAAAAGCAAAAAAAACCCCAAAACTGAATCTAGACAGACTTACATCCTTCACAAAAATTAACTCAAAATGTAAAATGCAAAAGTATAAAATGCCTAGGAGATAACATAGGAGAAAACCTACATGACATTGGATATTTTAGATACAGTATCAAAGGCGTGATCTAGGAAAAAATAATGTATAAGCTAGACTTCATTAAAATTAAAACACTTCTGTGAAAAACAATGTCAAGTGAATGAGAAGACAAGCTACAAACTAGGAGAAAATATTTGTCCAAGATATATCTGATCGAGAACTGTTACTCAAAATATACAAAGAACTCATAAAATTCAACAATTACAAAATTTTAAACTTTTTGCTAATTAAAAAGTGAGCAAAAAACCTTAGTATACACCTTATCAAAGTAGATATATAGAAGGCAAATAGCACGCGAGAAGATGATCAACATCACAGGTCATTGAGAAAGGTAAAAAGAAAGTGAAAGTGCTAGTTGCTCAGTTGGGCCCAACTCTTTGCGACCCCATGGACTGCAGCCTGCCAGGCTCTTCTGTCCATGGAATTGTCCAGGCAAGAACAGTGGAGTGGGTAGCCATTCCCTTCTTCATGGGATCTTCCCAACGCAGAGATTGAACCCAGGTCTCCTGCATTTCAGGTGGATTCTTTACCAGCTGAGCCACCAGGGAAGCTCAGGTGATCAACATCACAGGTCATTAGGGGACTGCAAATTAATGCAACAACTGGGTACTACTCCACAGCTCAGTCAGTAAAAAGAATCCCTGCAATGCAGGAGACCTGGGTTTGATTCCTGGGTTAGGAAGATCCTCTGGAAAAGGAAATAGCTACTCACTTCCGTATTCTTGCCTGGGAAATCCCATGGACAGAGGAGCCTGGTAGGCTACAGTCCATGGGGTCACAAGGGTCAACACGACTTAGCAACTAAACCACCACCACACTTATCACAATGGCCAAAATCCAAAACACAACACCGAACACTGCTGAAGACATAGAGCAGGGAATCCTATTCATTACTGGTGGGAATACAAAATGAAACAACCACTCTGGAAGATAGTTTGGCAATTTCTTACAAAAATAAATGTACTCTTACCATACAATACAGCAACCATGTTCCTTGGTATTTATCCAGAAACCTATGTCTACACAAAAACCTACACATAGAGGTTTATAGTACCTTTCATTGTAACTGTCAAAACCTGGAAATAACCAAGATATCCTTTAGTAGGTAAATGGATAAATAAACTATGATACATTTAGACAATGGAACATTATTCATTGTTAAAAAGAAACGAGCTATAGAAAAATATGAAAAGACATGGAGGAACTTTAAATATATACTGCTAAGTGAAAGGAAAACTAGACATCAAATTGCCACCATTCCCTGGATCATGGAGAAAGCAAGGGAATTCCAGAAAAACATCTACTTCTGTTTCATTGACTATGCTAAAGCCTTTGAATTTGTGGATCACAACAAACAGTGGAAAATTTGTAACAAGAGACGGGAGTACCAGGCCACCTTACCTGTCTCCTGAGAAACCTGTATGTGGGTCAAGAAGCAACAGTTAGAAGTGGATGTGGAATAACTGACTCGTTCCAAATTGGGAAAGGAGTATGGCAAGGCTGTATTTTGTCATCCTACTTATTTAAATACATGCACAGTACATTAGGCAAAATGCCAGGATGGATGAATTACAAGCTGGAATCAAGATTGCCAGGAGAAATACCAACAACTTCAGATATGCTGATGACACTCTAATGGCAGAGAGTGAAGAGGAACTAAAGAGCCTCTTGATGAAGATAAAAAAAGAGTGAAAAAGCTGACTTAAAAACTCAACATTCTCCATTGCTGCCCTGAAAATAAATTCATCAGTGCCATCTCTTCAGATTCCATATATATGTGTCTGTATATGATATTTATATTTCTCCTTCTGACTTACTTCAGATATACAGAACAGACCTGTGGGACACAGTGGGAGGAGAGGAGGGAGAAGGGGAGATGTATGGAGAGCGTAACATAGAAATTTACAATACCATATATAAAACAGATAGCCAACGGGAATTTGCTGTATGACTCAGGGAACTCAAACAGGGGCTCTGAAATAAGCTGAAGCATGGGCTGGGGAGGGAGATGTCCAGGAGGGAGGGGATATGGATGTACCTACGGCTGATTCTTGTAGGTATATGACAGAAAACCACAAAATTCTGTAAAGCAATTATCCTTCATTAAAAAAACTCAACTTCCAAAAAACTATGATCATGACATCTGGTCCCATCACTTCATGGCAAACAGAAGGGGAAAAAGTAGAAGCAGTGACAGATATTATTTTCCTGGGCTCCAAAATCACTGTGGATGGTGACTGCAACCACAAAATAAAAAATACTTGCTCCATCCTTATGGCAGAAAGCGAAGAGGAACTAAAGAGCCTCTTGATGAAAGCCAGACATCCTGGAGTCCAAAGTCAAGAGGGCCTTAGGAAGCATCACTACAAACAAAACTAGTGGAGGTGATGGAATTCCAGTTGAGCTATTTAAATCCTAAAAGATGATGCTGTGAAAGGGCTGCACTCAATATGCCAGCAAATTTAGAAAACTCGGCAGTGGCCACAGGACTGGAAAAGGTCAGTTTTCATTCCAATCCCAAAGAAGGGCAATGCTAAAGAATGCTCAAACTACCGCACAATTGCACTCATCTCACATGCTAGCAAAGTAATGCTCAAAATTCTCCAAGCCAGGCTTCAACAGGACGTGAACTGTTAACTTCCAGATATTCAAGTTGGATTTAGAAAAGGCAGAGGAACCAGCGATGAAATTGCCAACATCCGTTGGGTCACAAAAAAAGCAAGAGAGTCCTGAAAAAACATCTGCTTCATTTACTACTCTAAAGCTTTTGACTGTGTGGATCACAATAAACTGTGGAAAATTCTTAAAGAGATGGGAATACCAGACCACTTTACCTGCTTCCTGAGAAACCTGTATGCAAACTGATTATCTGAAGAGGCTTTACAAATAGCTGAAGAAAGAAGAGAAGTGAAAATCAAGAGGGAAAGGGAAAGGTACTAAACACAGAGTTCCAAAGAATAACAAGGAGACAAGAAGGCCTTCTTCAATGAACAGTGCTTAAAAATAGAGGAAAACAACAGAAGGGGAAAGACTAGATATCTCTTCAGGAAAACTGGAAATATCAAGGGAACATTTCACCTGAAGATGTGCACAATAAAGGACAGAAATGGTAGAGACCTAGTAGACGCAGAAGAGATCAAGAAGAGATGGAAAGTATACATGGAAGAACTGCACAAAAAAGATCTTAGTGAACTGGATAACTATGATGGTTTAGTCAGTCACCCAGAGCTAGACATTCTGGAGTGTGAAGTCAAGTGGGCCTTAGGAAGCACTGCTGTCAATAAAGCTAGTAGATGCGATGGAATTCCAGTGGAGCTATTCAAAAGCCTAAAGGATGATGCTATCAAAGTGTTGCACTCAATATTTCAGCAAATTTGGAAGACCCAGCAGTGGCCACAGGACTGGAAAAGGTCAATTCTCATCCCAATTTCCACGAAGGGTAGTACTAAAGAATGTTCAAACCGTCAGACAATTGCACTCATCTCCCATGTTAGCAAGATCATGCTTAAAATCTTGGTGAACCAAGAAATTCCAGACATCCAAGCTGGGTTTAGAAAAGGCAGAGGAACCAGAGATCAAATTGCCAACACTCGCTGGATCATAGAGAAAGCAAAGGAATTCCAGAAAAACATCTACCTCTGTTTCATTGACTACACTAAAGTCTTTGACTGTGTGGATCATAACAAACTGTGCAAAGCTCTCAGAGAGATGGGAATACCAAATCATCTTACCTGTCTCCTGAGAAACATGGATGGGTTGAGAAGCAACAGTTAGAACCCTGTATACAACAACTGATAAGTTCTGGATTGAGAAAGGCGTACAACAGGGCTGTCTGCCATCACCCTGTTTGTTTAACCTATACCCTGAGCACATCAAGAGAAATGCCGGCCTGGATGTGTTACAAGCTGGAATCAAGACAGGCTCGAGAAACTTCAACAACCTCAAGAATGCAGATGATACCACTCTAATGGCAGAAAGCAAAGAGGAGATAAAGAGCCTCTTGAGGGTGAAGGAGGAGAGTGAAACAGCCGGCTTAAAACTAAGTATGAAAAAACTAAGATCATGGCATCTGGCCCCATTACTTCATGGCAAACAGAAGGGGAAAAAGTGGAAGTAGTAACAGATTTCCTCTTCTTGGGCTCTAAAATCACTGTGGATGGCAACTGCAGCCATGAAGTCGGAAGATGATTGATTCTTGACAGGAAAACAATGACAAACCTAGACAGCATGTTGAAAAGCTGAGACATCACTTGGCTGACAAAGGTCCGTATAGTGAAGGCAATGGTTTTCCCAGTGGTCACATACGGTTGTTTGAGAGCTGGACCATAAAGAAGGCAGAGCACCAAAGAATTGATGCCTTTGAACAGTGGTGCTGGAGAAGACTCCCGAGAGTCCCTTGGACAGCAAGGATATCAAACCAGACAATCTTAAGGGAAATCAACCCTGAATACTCTTTGGAAGAACTGATGCTGAAGCTGAAGTTCCAGTATTTTGGTCATCTGAGAATAGCTGACTCACTGGAAAAGTCCCTGATGTTGGGAAAGATTAAGGGAAGAAGCAGGAGAGGGAGTCAGAGGATGAGACGGCTGGATGGCATCACTGATGCAACGGACATGAACTTGGACAAACTTCGGGAGATGGTGAGGGACAAGGAGGGCTGGTGTGCTGCAGTCCATGGGGTCGCACAGTTGGACATGACTGGGTGACTGAACAAGAACAACAGTACCAAGTCTAAGTCAACGCTGCTGGGCACATTTAATTCAGAAAGCCCCACTTTGGTACCACTTGAGAACAAGGATCACAAACCAGGATGTGGAGTAAAGCTTCCCAGGACCTACAGATTGGGTCATGCCCTCTGATAGATGAGGACCACTGTGACACACACAATGGCTAAAGGTGCTCTAATCCAGCAGTTCTCAAAATGCTGGGGGTCACTGTGCCTGCAATGTCAACATTATTTTCTGTGAATACTAAGACATTATATACCCTCATTATTCTCATCCTCTCATGAACGTGCAGAGAAAATTTTCAGAGAACACATGATGTATTAGATCAAAACAGAGTGAAATGCAGATATGAGAACCAGCTCTTCCTGTTATGCTGGACATAAGAGATATGAAAAAATGTAAATAAATACCACTCTTTTCAGTTTTTTTGCTGCTGAGAATATAATTATTTTCTGCTTTGAAAATATAATTATTCTTCATAAAAGTACATTACTTATGTTAAATGTAATCGGTTCATTATTGTTATTTTGAAGTGATTTAAAATTTCTAGTATTAATTCCTAATAAGGTAAATATCAATAAATATATTTCACATAAACAAATGCTCTTTGGGGTTCTCAAAAATTTTTAAGAGTATAAAAGTGGCCCAGAGACCAATATTTTGAGACCTGCAGTTCTACTTATCACTAAAGGGTAAAGATCTCTTAGTTTGCTGACAAAGGTCCTATAGTCAAGGCTATGGTTTTTCCAGTGGTCATGTATGGATGTGAAAGTTGTACCCTAAAGAAAGCTGAGCACTAAAGAATTGATGCATTTGAACTGTGGTGTTGGAGAAAACTCTTAAGAGACCCTAGGACTTCATGGAGATCAAACCAGTCAATCCTAAAGGAAAACAGTCTTGAACATTCACTGGAAAAACTGATGCTGAAGCTCCAATACTTTGGCCACCTGATGTGAAGAACTGACTCCTTAGAAAAAGCCCTGATGCTGGGAAAGATTGAAGGCAGGAAGAGGAGGGGGCAAGAGAAGATGAGATGGTTGGATGATATCACCGACTGGATGGACATGAGTTTGAGCAAGCTCTGGGAGTTGGCGATGGATGGGGAAGCCTGGCATGTGGCAGTCCATGGGGTCGCAAAGAGTCGTACACGACTGAGTGACTGAACTGAACTAACACCAACTTATTACCCTTGCCTGGCAATGTGCTGCTTGAATGAAGTAGGGAATATAATTAAAATATTCATTTGTTGTCACAGCACCTTTCGTTCAATACATGACCACATCATCCACAGTATGTATGACATTTGTAATTATAGTATTACATATAAAAGGTGTTTATAGCTTTGCTAGCACAAGGAATGAAATGAGACTATATCCTTTAATGGTATCTTATAGTGAGGTCTAAACTGGTCCAACAGTTTGTAATCTTTTTTTAACATCTACATTATTAAATTTTCACTGTGTTGGATACTCAAGACAACTGGTACTTGTTGCTTCTATGCTATGCTAACTTGGTTCTCAGAACTCTAATCTTTAGCAGAAACAAACTGTCTGGCTGATAGACAAAACTGATTTTTAATGCAAGCCAAAGTGTAATAATAAAATGGGAAAAACATTCTAGATCCTAAAGTTCTAACACAAAGGATTATCTTGAAGACTTTTTCAGAACCAAGAACAAGGATACTTAGAGCTGACAATCTTGAGGAGCTATGTTGAAATATGTACCAGTTATTGATAGATTAAAAACAGGAGCAAACCAGACTGGGTATTTTTTTAAAAGTTTACAAGGGAAAAGCATTTCTTCTGAAATGTTATACTCTTGCACTAAGCGTTGCAAAGTACCATAATTAATTCTTACGATTCTAACAGTCCTAAAAGCAAGTCATAAAAAAGATATTTACTTGGGAGTATAAATTGGAATGACATTTTGCTAGGGCCACTTGAAAATATTTAGCAGAGTCTAACATGCATACCCACTGACTAAGCAATTCCAGTTTTAGAAATTTATCCTGAGAAAACTGGCAGTGACACAGATATAAGGATGCTCATTACAGTGCTGTGTATAATAATAAAAACTGGAAAGAGCCTGAACATCCAACAACAAGGAATTGACTGAGTAAAACATGGTTCAGCATATAAGGGAATACTTTATGGCCACAATACAGAATACAAACAGAATATCATAAAATTATATATCACAAGGGAAAGTATTTATTATACATAGCTGAGGGAAAAAAGCAAATTATAAGACTGTAGCATTATATAATCTCATTTCTGCTTAAAATATGCGTAAGTATGTAGAAGGGCATATATATATGCATAAATTAATACCACATTGTTGAGTTTGGGATCACAGGTGATTTACTTTACCTCTTTTGAGGAATCTATACTCTGGTTTTTCTACAGTGAATATCTTTTCCTTATATAATAAAATCTTTACTTGAGGTGGTGATGGTGATATAGTTGCTAAGTCGTATCCAACTCTTGTGACCCCGTGGACTGTGGCCTGCCAGGCTCCTCTGTCCATGGGATTCTCTAGGCAAGAATACTAGTGGGTTGCCATTTTCTTCTCCAATTTACTTAAGGCAACCATTGCAATTGTTAGTGTTTTCCTATTCTTATATTACTGTATATTGTATGTACTAACGGAAAGTGGCGAAGGGGAGAGAGAGAAAAAGGGATGAAGGCAGATAGACATTTATACTGTTTATTATTTTATTATGTATATTTGTTGTGAAGTTTTATGTTAATAATCTGGAAAGAAGTTTCAATGGAACACAGTAATGAATAGTTAATGTTCACAAGACTGCAGTCTATTCTCATAGACTTAATTTTTTTCCCTTTTCTTGGAATGCTAATTTTGTTGTATAAGGAGCAGGTGGCTTTCTCTTTTTTTATAAGTCTCCCTACAGCCTTGTCAGACACAACTCTCAAAACTTTTTTGGGAGCTAACCAAGCTTCATGAACTAAACTCAAAATGGCATATGGACTTCATCTACATGGTCATACAAATCCTTTGGCTGATTACTCCTGCTATGTATCTAATTGGTTTTATAAAATCCATGTCTGAAGTTGGTTTCTATATCTAGACGAGTATGTGATGTTATAGGATGTAGGATGGGAAGAAGGAATGTCATGGCAAAGAGGTTCCTTTAGGTGCTACACTAGAATCTGGTGCCCGTCAATACCACTATCAAATATTGGCAGTATATATCCTAACAAAGGAAGAATGCTAATCGTTTTGAGTGAAAAATTTCTATCATGCATTTCAGCTTAGATCTACTAATAACACTTTCTTAAATGCCTTGTTAGACAGTGAAATCTGGGAATAATTATCAAACACCATATACGGTGTTTACAATAGAATCATATTTCTTTTCTTTCTCTCCCCTTCCCACTTTTTTTTTGCATAAAAAGTAGAACGCAGCTGAATGGTACCCAAATGTCTGTTGTATACCATGCCAATACAGCAGCTCGGCCAAAAATGCGAATAGAACAGTTTGCCAAGTAAAAGAAAACATAACAAATTGGTAATGGTTTCTATCTCGACAGAAAATGAAAATGATCCCTCAATGTGTGGTCACTCATGCGGACACATAAAAATGTCTTAGAAGCAATCATTTTACCTCAGATAACAGACCCTGACAGTGTAGTACAGCACTGGCTGACTTTCACTTCTTAGAAAAGTGGCAAGCGTGACCTACAAAACCGTCTGGGAACCATGTAATTTATGCATAACACACATGCATATGCCATGCACTCATAATATTTGCTATAAATCATTCTGAATATAAGACATCTTTTCCTAGTGGAATATATTTTATAAGAGATGATCTAAATCACCAGGGATTTGATAAAGCTGAACTGGTTTATTTATGAACAGAAGTGATGCCATTGCTTATCAGGTTATAAAATTTCAATAGTTTACACCACAATAGAAAGGCAGTAGATAAGAGCTCCAGATATTTTAATTAGATGTTAGATTAACAAAATACAAAATTGTGTAGGTATATAGTGTAGACTTCTGACTTTCTGGTTGCTGCTGCTGCTTCTAAGTCACTTCAATCGTGTCTGACTCTGTGTGACCCCACAGACAGCAACCTACCAGGCTCCTCTGTCCCTGGGATTCTCCAGGCAAGAACACTGGAGTGGGTTGCCATTTCCTTCTCCAATGCATCAAAGTGAAAAGTGAAAGTGAAGTCTCTCAGTCTTGTCCGACTCTTCACAACCTCATGGACTGCAGCCTACCAGGCTCCTCCGCCCATGGGGTTTTCCAGGCAAGAGTACTGGAGTGGGGTGCCATTGCCTTCTCCAGACTTTCTGCTTAGGTGACTGTAATTGGAAGCAGAAAGGAACCCCTTGAAAGACCTGGTAATGGTTCCTTTATCCTAATCCCTCTTCCTTTACCACTTATTTTTGTTTTCTAGCTGGAGAACTAGCCAATATCATTGACCTGTGATTATTACCCCCGCCACCCCCAATCTGGTGAAGTTTTCCCGTTTGTTTTAACTTTCTAATTGAGGGTGTTAGAATATTGATTGTATTATGAAATCACCTCAAAAATAAAAATGACCCTTTCAAAAACACTAATTGATATCTGATGCTAATGAGGGATTCAAAATGAGAGGATATGGAACCAAGGGACCAGGAAGAACCTTGGGAAGTTAAATGGTCTTGCCAAGTTGAAAGTAAATTTGAATCCTGTGGGTTATGAGTTTCAAATGAAATTTCTGGGTTTAAATTTGTTGGTGACTTTCCTGTTCAATAAAAAAGGACTTAAATGGCTTATAAAAAGGTTAAAAAAACTTATTGGGCATCAAACTGCTCTTACAAAACACCATCTTGATGAGTTAAGTGTAAATGAATCAGAAACACATGGATCATATTTCCTTAAAAAATGCATATGGATTCAAAAATAAGAGGAAGAGGACTTGGCAAAACATTTTTGTGTGTGTGGTGGCTGAACCCAAAACATTTGAAAGATATTTTGAGACATTCAAGGAATCCAAAATAAAACTAAACCTGTCCAGTCATATAAAAAACCAGAAAGTTCTGTGCAATGTGCATTTATCTCTATGGGTCACTCACCACTCACTGAGCCTTCACCTTTGGCAAAGAACTATGGGATAAGCCAGCTTCTGTCTTAAGCAACTTTGAATTTAAGTATAAACAAATACACATAAGCAATAGAAACCTATTAAAAGAGACTTAGGGTTTTACAAACATTGGCATCCTAACCCAAATCATACAGAAATTATAGACTGAGAAATACACAAGTGCTTTCAGGATCGTAGGGTAGATAAGATTTATCCTATTCAACTCATCATCACCTGGTCCTTTGGATTAAAGTTAGATATAGTTGCAGAGTCTTACTTGCTTAAATGTTTTCTTAGTAAGTGTTTTTATGTCCTTTTAAATGTGTGTTCCAGCCCTCTTTCCTCCACCCTCTAGATTTGTGAGTGTTCAACAAATCTTGCTGACTGGTTTCCTGGAGCATGGGAGTGCTGAACAGTGTTTTGAAATGGGGGAGAGATGCTGTTTGGCAGAGGGGAGTGAGGCTGTGATTCTGGGTTGGGGTAATGGCACACTGTGACAGTTTAGAGGCTCCAGAGAGTGAGTCATGTGTGGGGGTGACCCACTGGCTTGCTTGAAGCAACGTGCCTGAGCCAGGGTGTCGTGGGAGGTGGAGGCAGTTAGGTGTGGGGAGGCCTAATATACTACATGTGAAGTCAACTGGAGGACAGAGGAGAATGATAAGAGAAAGCACAATTCTTTTTCTTCCCCCTCCAGTATAGGATAAAGTGCTAAGCACAGGACATTAATCCCTTTATTTCTTATCAGTGTCTTTAAAAGCTGAAAAATATCCAAAGATAAAAATGAGTTAACTGTGTATGTATTGCTAGGATCCAGAAGATCATAAATTTGAAGAGGAACTTAGTAGGATTATGAAATGGACTAATGAGTTCTAAAGTGTTTGTGCGAAAGGGTAAAAAAATTAATGATTCAGAATCTTTTAAGACTGTTTTCTCGTTGTTAAATGTGAGTCTTATCTTTCCCACGATATTAGAAAATTATTTAGGGCAAGGATAGTGTCATATATTTCCTGTGTATATTCTACTGGATAATACAATAGTGGGAATACACAAAGCATTATGCTTATTGAACTGAAATGGAGTAAAAGGAGGTTGAGACCATATAAGATGAGGATATAATCGAATGTAAAGTCTGAAAAAAAAAAAGATGCTATAATAGAACTGTTTTAATAGTGTCTCTGCTCTGAGTCCATTTGTTCATAGTTAATATAAAGAAATCAAAGGCCTTACCATCCTTCATCATCTTCTACTTCTGTTTCAGAAATTTCATTTTCAGGAGTTTCAGCAATTGCTTGAGTGAGTTTAGATTTAAACTGGTTCAGCAGCGCAAGAGTCTGAAATAACAATTAGGACTGCTAAACATCCTGATAAGGGTAAATATAATTTCAAAAGAGACACTCAAATTTGGTAGAAGAGAAAATATCCTTCCATAAAACAATTTTCTCTAACTTTGAAGGAAAATAACAAAACTGCCCTCCAATTATAACCATGACTGATATTTACAAACCTTGACATTGCCCTGTTTGTATTTGCACTAACATTTTCCCCCAGGAATATGTGACTATTTCTCATTTGGGGGATATAAACTTGTTTATATAGAAGACATTTAAAGTTTAAAATGCATGCTTACTAAGAGCTAAGTTTTGAGGGTATACAAAATAGGGAGTATTAATACTTCACTAAGACATGTGAAATCAAAAACAAAACACCAACAACAAACAGCACTTTTCACTGAACAAATTTCCAAAAATGTAAAGATGTCGATGTTGGGAAAGGTGAAATGAAAGAACACATTAATTGTTGGAAGGTGGGTAAACTGGAGTGACATCTTTGGAAAGTTTTTTATACGTCTCAGAAACAGTAAATGCTCATTGTCTTTGGTTCAATAATTCCAATCCTGGGAATACATGCAGAAAGAGAGTCTGAAGCACTGTGAATGGCTCATGCAAAAGATGAGCACTGCGGCAGTGCTCATACGAGTGGAAAAGGAGATGCTAAATGTCCACTTATAAGACAATAGATGAATTTGGTGAAAAGCAGTGACTGTATGATTGCACTGTTATTGAAACTATATTCAGGAAGTAGTCTATTGTTAAGTGAAAGAAGTAGGATATAATGATCACGTTGAGTATATTTTTATAAAAAAGGGACCAGTCCTCTGATTTTTTTTTTTTTGACTCCCATGCCCTTTACAGGTAAGAGGAAACAACAAGTGCCTGAAATATTAATCATACTGTCTCCAGCTATACCTTAACAATTTGTTTCAGAATTTGAGCAGAGAAATCAGAAAAAAAAAATTATTCTACAGTTTTAGAAGGTACATAATTGTGAAATGGGATAAAGTACCACCTGTCTAAAAAAAAAAAAAAATCAAGTTTCTAATTAAGACAATGGCGCACTGAATTCAGTACTGAAATATAGTTGACCCCTAAACAGCATAAGGGCACCCACCCTCTGAGCAGTTGAAAATCCGCCCTCTCTCTACTTCTGTGGTTATGCAACCATTCATGGTTAGTCCAGGACTGTAGTATATATTTATTGAAAGAAATTTGAGTATAAGTGGACCCATGAAGTTCAAAGCTGTGTTGCTCAAGGGCTAACTGTACTTACATTTACAAGGGAAAACGTGTAATAGTTCAATGTGTGAAAAACAAATATAATAGTCATGGTAACTTGGAGGCTCCAGAATGTACCTAAAATATCATTAAGACCACAGTTTATGAAAAAATTTAGTAGGTGTTGGTGGCCTAGAACCTAGGCTCGCTAAGACAGGTGGTGTCAAAATAACTACAAGAAACAAAGGAAATTATTGTTAAAAAATGATAGGGAAAAGTGCCTTATATGTTTTTGTAAGATTTAATGCCTACATAGACAATAGCTGAAAATATACACATTACCACAGTTGCTGAATGAGATGAGTTTTAATGAAAAACTATAAATTCCTATAGAATATCCTCATAAGCATTTAAGGGCTGCTAGTGAGTTAGGGTTTAGATATTTTATTTGTTTCTAAAGTAGTAATTAAAGGATTAAGCACTTCAAACAATGTTAATAAAGAAAACATCCTTTGTTTTAAAACCTTATTCATTAAAAAAAAAACCCATTCTGCCTTCACACTTTTATTGTATTTGCTTTATAATAAGGAAATAAATTATTGTGGAAATATCAGAAAACACAGACAAGCAAAATAAAAATATCTACTATCCCACCACTAAGAATTAGTAGCCACTGTGGACAGCTGGTATATATCCTACAGGGGTTCCTGTTCGTGTGTGTGTATATGTGTATGTGTTTATATATTTATATATTTCAAAAACACATATCTCTACATGCATGTATCTACAAACATGTATCTCTATCACTTAAAAGCAAACCCCATCAATTTTTAATGGTGGGTTTTCACAAATTTGGAAATGTCTTCTCTGGGGACATAAATAAAAATGAAAACAAAGGAGACATCTTAGTGGAATGATTTTAAAACTTCCTAGAAAATTACTAGACATGGATCTTATTCTTTCGAGGTGAAAGTGGCAAGACAGTCTGTTTTTAGAGCCAACTAACGTGATACCGGCATTTGCTCAGAGCAGAGCTGGGACTACGACAAGCAAAAAATACCCTCGTGGCCTTTCTTTTTGTTGTTCAGTCACCAAGTCATGCGTGACTCTTAGTGACTCCATGGACTACAGCAGGCCAGGCTCCCCTGTTCTCTCTATCTTCTACCTAGAGTTTGCTTCGATTCATGTCCACTGAGTCAGTGATGCTATCTAACCATCTTATTCCCTGCAGCCCCTCTTCTCCTTTTGCTGTCAGCTTTCCTCAGCATCAGGGTCTTTTCCAGTGGGCTCTTTGCATCAAGTGGTGAAAATACTGGAGCTTCAGCTTCAACATCAGTCCTTCCAGTAAATATTCAACATCAGTCCTTCTAGTGAATATTCAACATCAGTCCTTCCAGGGTTGATTTTCTTTAGGACTGACTGGTTTGATCTCTTTGCAGTCCAAGGGACTCTTAAGAGTCTTCTCCAGCACCACAATTCAAAAGCATCAATTCTTTGGTGCTCAGCCTTTTTTATTGTCCAGTTCTCACATCTATACATGACAGCTGGCAAAACCATACCTTTGACCATACAGACCATTGTTGGGAAAGTGATGTCTCTGTTTTTTAATATGTTGTCTAGATTTGTCCTAGCTTTTCTTCCAAGGAGCAAGCTTCTTTTAATTTCATGGCTGCAGTCACTGTCCACAGTGATTTTGGAGCCCAAGAAAATAAAATTTGTTACTACTTCCGCTTTTTCCCCTTCTATTTGCCATGAAGTGATGGGAGTGAATGCCATGATCTTCGTTTTTTGAATGCTGAGTTTCAAGCCAGCTTTTTCACTCTCCTCTTTTACCTTCATCAAGACTCTCTTTAGTTCCTCTTCACTTTCTGCCATTAGAGTAATATCATCTGCATATCTGCAGTTGTTGATATCTCTCCCAACAACCTTGATTCTAGCTTGTAATTCATCCAGCATGGCATTTCATATGATGTATTCTGCATATAAGTTAAATAAGCAAGGTGACAATATACAGTCTTGCTGTACTCCTTTCCCAATTTTGAACCAGTCCGCTGTTCCATGTAAGGTTCTAACTGTTGCTTCTTGACCTGCAGATAGGTTTCTCTGGAGACAAGTAAGGTGGTATTCCCAGACAAATAAGTCTGGTATTCCCAACTCTTTAAGAATTGTCCACAGTTTGATGTGATCCACACAGTCAAAAGATTTAGTTTAGTCAGTGAAGCAGAAGTAGATGTTTTTCTGGAACTTGCTTGCTTTCTCCATGATCCAATGAATGTTGGTGATCTCATCTCTGGTTCCTGTGTCTCTTCGAAACCCAGCTTGTAAACCTGGAAGTTCCTGGTTCATATACTGCTGAAGCCTAGCTTGAAGGATTTTGAGCATTACCTTGCTAGCATGTGAAATGAGTGCAAATGTGCAGTAGCTTGAACATTCTTTGGCATTGTCTTTCTTTGGGATTGGAATGAAAACTGACCTTTACCAGTCCCGTGGCCACTGCTGAGTTCTCCAAATTTTCTGACATATTCAGTGCAGCATTTCACATTCAGCATACCAGTCAATTTCACAACATTATCTTTTGGGATTTGAAATAGCTCAGCTGGAATTCCATCACCTCCACTAGCTCTGTTTGTAGTAATGTTTCCTAAGGTCCACTTGACTTCACACTCCAGGATGTCCAGCTCTAGGTGAGTGACCATACTGTTGCGGTTCAGCTCAGTTCAGTTCTGTCTGTCAACTCTTTGCGACACCATGGACTGCAGGATGCCAGGCTTCCATGTCCATCACCAACTCCCAGAGCTTGCTCAAACTCATGTCCATCTAGTTGGTGATGTCATCCAACCATCTCATCCTGTCATCCCCTTCTCCTCCTGCTTCAATCTTTCTAAGCATCAGGGTCTTTTCCAATAAATCAGTTCTTTGCATCAGGTGGCCAAAGGATTGGAGCTTCAGCTTCAACATCAGTCCTTCCAATGAATATTCAGGACTGATTTCCTTTAGGAATGACTGGTTGCATCTTCTTGCAGTCCAAGGGACTCTCAAGAGTCTTCTCCAACACCACAGTTCAAAAGCATCAATTCTTTGGCACTCAGCTTTCTTTAAGGTCCAACTCTCACATTCATACATGACTACTGGAAAAATCATAGCTTTGACTAGACAGACCTTTGTTGGTAAAGTGGTATCTTCTGATTTTTAGTATGCTGTCTAGGTTGGTGATGGCTTTTCTTCCAAGGAGCAAGCGTCTTTTAATTTCATGGCAGCAGTTACCATCTGCAGTGATTTTGGAGCCCCCAAAAAAGAAAGTCTGTCACTGTTTCCTTTGTTTCCCCACCAATTTGCCATTAAGTGATGGGACCAGATGCCGTGATCTTAGTTTTTTGAATGCTGAGTTTTAAGCCAGTTTTTTCACTCTCTCACTTTCATCAAGAGGCTCTTTAGTTTCTCTTTGCTTTCTGCCATATGGGTGGTGTCATCTGCATATCTGAGGTTATTGATATTTCTCCTGGCAATCTTGATTCCATCTTGTGCTTCATCCAGTCAGGCATTTTGCATGATGTATCCTGCATATAAGTTAAAATAAGCAAAGTGACAATATACAGCCTTGACGTAGTCCTTTCGCAATTTGGAACCAGTCCATTGTTCCATGTCTGGTTCTATCTGTTGCTTCTTGACCTCCATACAGATTTCCAGAAGGCAGGTCAGGTGGTCTGAGAGTATTCTCCACTCTAAGAATTGTCCACAGTTTGTTGTGATCTATACAGCCAAGGCTTTAGAGTAGTCAATGAAGCAGAAGTAGATGTTGTTTGGGGATTCTCTTGCTTTTTCTGTGATCCAGCGGATGTTGGCAATTTCACCTCTGGCTCCTCTACCTTTTCTAAAACCAGCTTGAGCACCTGGAAGGTCTCAGTTCACATACTGTTGAAGCCTGTCTTGGAGAATTTTGAGCATTACTTTGCTAGCATGTGAGATGGGTGCAATTGTGTGGTAGTTTGAGCATTCTTTAGCATTGCCTTTCTTTGGGATTGGAATGAAAACTGACCTTTTCTAGTCTTGTGGCCACTGCTGAGTTTTCCAAATTTGCTGGCATATTGAATGCAGCACTTTCACAGCATCATCTTTTAGGATTTGAAACAGCTCAGCTGGGATTCCATCACCTCCCCTAGCTTTGTTTGCAGTGCTGCTTCCTAAAGCCCACTTGACTTTGCATTACAGGATGTCTGAGGTGAGTGACCGCACCACCATGATTATCTGGGTCATGAAGATCTTTTTGGTATAGTTCTTCTGTGTATTCTTGACACCTGTTCTTAATATCTTCTGCTTCTGTTAGGTCCATGCCGTTTTCGTCCTTTATTGAGCCCATCTTTGCATGAAATGTTCCCTTGGTATCTCTAGTCTTTCCCATCCTATTGTGCTCCTTTATTTCTTTGCACTTATCTCTGAGAAAGTCTTTCCTATCTCTCCTTGCTATTCTTTGGAACTCTGCATTCAGATGGATATATCTTTCCTCTTCTTCTTTGCCTTTAGCCTCTCTTCTTTTCTCAGTTATTTGTAAAGCCTCCTCAGACAACCGTTTTGCCTTTTTGCATTTTCTTTTTGGGGATGGTCTTGATCACTGCCTCTTGTACAATGTTACAAACCTCTGTTCACAGTTCTTCAGGCATTCTCTCTATCCAACCTAATCCCTTGAATCTATTTGTCACTTCCACTGTATAACTGTAAGGGATTTAATTTAGGTGATACCTGAATGGTCTAGTGGTTTTCCCTATTTTCTTCAATTTAAGTCTGAATTTTGCAATAAGGAGTTTATGATCTGAGCCACAGTCAGCTCCCGGTCTTGCTTTTGCTGACTGTATAGTGCTTCTCCATCTTCAGCTGCCAAGAATATAATCAGTCTGATTTCAGTATTGACCATCTGGTGATGTCCATGTGTAGAGTCATCTCTTGTGCTGTTGTGGTTATCTGGTCATTAGGACATCTTTTTTTGTGGTTATCTGGGTCAGTAAGACATACACAGTTCTTCTGTGTATCTGTGACCCTTTTTCTTAACCTCTTCTGCTTCTGTTAGGTCCTTGCCATTTCTGTCCTTTATTGAGCCGATCTTTGCATGAAATGTTCCCTTGATGACTCCAATTTTCTTGAAGAGATTTCTAGTCCTTTCCATTCTACTGTTTTCCTCTATTTCTTTGCACTGTTCATTTATAAAGGCTTTATCTCTCTTTGCCATTCTCTGGACCTCTGCATTTGGTTGGCCTTTCTAAACATTTCCTATTTTCAAGATTGGACTTTCTCTAGTTGCATTTGAAAGGCAAGACAGATACTAGCCAAAAAAGCAGACACTGTGGAAAGAAATGGAAGAAAACAGGATCTGCATGGAGGTATTAATGTTTGGCATCCAGAGGAATCAGTCTCCCGGCTCCCGCAGGAGGAATAAAGGACTAACCACTAGCCGCATTCTCTTCAGCACAGAGTGGGCCTTCCAGCTGTGTTGATGAAGAAGATGTGTTGACGGCACCTCCCCTGGTAGACCTTTTGCACACATGTGTATACAAGGGTCTCTCAAATGGCCTTTGCTCCTCCAGTCCTGCCCTGGGTCCTCTACTCTCTATACAGCAACCAGGCTGGAGGGATCTTCCCAAACTGCAAATGAGATTATAATACCTTCTTTCTTTGATGTCTCCCCACTGCTTTTAGGGTAAATCTCAACTCCTTCATATGGCTCAAAAATATCTTGTGTGAACTGGCTCCTGCTTACCTCTCCAGCCTCATCTCTTTCTTTCTCTTAGTTTAAGTTCCAGTCATACTTCACATCTTTTAGTTTTTTGCAAAGAGGTTAAAGAATTCTCATATAGTATTCATGTATCTTCTCTGTAACCCTCAAGCTGACAAATCATTTTCTCAGGGAAGCCTTTCCGGATTCTTATGCCGTATTAGGTCCTACTGTGATACATTTACATAATTTCCTGTATCTAACCTGTCATAATGCTCATACCCTTTTATTGGTATTACTTGTTTAACTGCCTTTTTTTCCAGATAGCTCAGAGAAGATAGGGATGTTTCTGCCTCGTTTACCACCAATTACAGTGATTAGGACATGGTAGATTTTTAATAATTATTTCCTAGGAGGAAGAAAGAGAAATGCAAGAATAACAGTGATCCTTAACATCTTTTGGTAATACATTCAGAGGACTTTGTGACTCCATGAAAACAAGTTAATAAAGCACTTTTCTTAATTTCATTTGATGTGCCATTTCTTTTGAAAATTGCACATAAGTTAGTTCTCTGTAATTATAATAACCTATACCTGAATTCTCGTTGAATTTTCCCTATGATTATTTTCACGCTAGGCACTGATGCATGATCTTCCTTACCAGTAATTAGGTGTCATTTATAATACAGTTCTTGATTAGATTAATTTATTCAAACAGGCCTGGGCTTTTTAATTTACTTTTATTTTGCCCGTTTTATTTATATGCCTAAAATGATGTGTTCTCATATATATATGGCAGCACCAAATATAAGTAATTTTGGTCTGCCCCCTAGCTTTTCAACATAAAGGGCTTCTCAAGGGATCCATCTCACCAAGTGCCAAGTGCTGCATCGTGTTGACTCCCAAGTTGTTGAGCTAACCTCCTCTCTTTTTTATTCTTGATTTCTGACAATCTTTTGTTATATTACTAGCTAAAGATTCAGGAATTACTTTCAGTAAAGAGAGTTTTGCAATATTGTTTATGGTAGAAGTTAACTAGCAGACCAAGTGCCTTATTTATAGGCAGTGTACTATTTCAAGTGAAGTTGGCTAGCCAGCAGGTGAGATGCTGAGCCCTTCATCATTTATAATTATGGTCTCATAATATTCACTTAGCGAAGATTCTATCTGAGTATCTGGTAATATGTGGTTTTACCAGGTTCCTGTGTTTAATTAGGGAGGACTTCGCCGGAGGCTCAGACGGAAAAGAATCTCCTGGCAATGAGGGAGACCTGGGTCAATTCCTGCGTCAGGAAGATCCCCTAGTATACCAGGTCTATACCAGGTGCCCATGATTTAAGGCTTCCCAGGTGGCGCTCATGGTAAAGAACCCACCTGCCAATGCGGAGACAGAGAGAGATCTGAGATCAATCCCTGGATGAGGAAGATCCCCTGGAGGAGGGCATGGCAACCCATTCCAGTATTCCTGCCTAGAGAATCCCTTGGACAGAGGAGTCTGGCAGGCTACAGTGCATGGGGTCACAAAGAGCTGGACACGACTGAAGTGACTTAGCATTCATGCACAAAGTTAAAATCTGAAAGTCTCAGGCTTTATACCTTTCTATCTGGAAAGAACTCTATCATCTGGATCTTAGCTTGAATGGCCAAGGTCCTGGTCACTTCACCGTATCTAATATATCCTTTTTCATTTTTAAGACATAATGTTTTGTCTCATGTATAATCAAAATAGGTTCTGTTAACAACTCCTGCATACAATTAAAAGGCAATGAATTGCATATGGATTCTGGTTTGTGAAGTTACCTGGTCTTCCCGGGAAGTTCCCGTCTTGGCCTGCTGCTTCCTCAAAGCTTCATACTTTTGCTTTTCTCGCCTGTATTCTGCAACAGCACCATCCGGAGCAGCTTCTTCCTCTGAGGAATAATAGACTAGTTTTAGAATAAACACTAAAAAGGCTGTATGGATTCATATTGAAGTCTGTGAATGTCTACTGCTGAAGAGGAGGTCAGAACCTGGGACTGGTTTTCCTCCATTAAAAAAAAAAAAAAACTCAACAAACAAACCAATAAACTCTACAAGCTCCACAATGATTTCCTAGATTAGAAAGTGATTGATGTTAATTAAACAATCAATTTTAATGTCTTTATTTTATACTGCACTATTATAGTTGTTCTCCACTTGTAATTATTTGACTATAAAGTCACCTATGTCACCTTTGAAATAAGATAGTCCTAAAATTCAGCAATACCATTTCATATTGTTCTTTTGCCTTACAAGATATAATCCTTCAATATTGGTTGATTTTCCAATTACTTGCTATTTCTGCTTCCTAGTTAAAACAATAACCAAACAACAACAAACAACTTCAATTTAATAGCATCATAAAATATAAATATATCTAACAAAATATCAGGAAAGTTGCCCAGAAGCAGATAAAAGTAACTTTTACTAAATTAGAAATGAGAATAAAAAAATGGATTTGATCCTGCAATAAATTCCATACAAAGACTAGTTAACATCTGGGTTCACAGAAAACAGTGTTGCCTCAAAAAAAAAAAAAGGTACCAATATTTTAAAATACTTACATTTATATATATTAATGAAAACTTGTGACTTAAGAAAAAAAAACCTATATCTTCTCATCTTTGCAAACCAAGATGAGCCAGTTGTAATCAAGAATATGAAAAACGGTTCTACTCAAGCCTTGGTTTGTTGCTTGCCTCTTTGTTACCTAGTTTGAGAAGCATAATTAATGTGTAATATATTAATAATCAGCCATTTTGTTCAAGAGATTATCTAGTTTAAAAAAAATGTGTGAACCAAGAAACAAGGAGTCTTCTTATGGTTACCTGATATGATTTTGATGTCAAGGGTACAAAGATTCAATTATGTGGGATAGGAAGGTTCTGGAGATTTAAGGTACAGCATCATCTCACACACTAGTAAAGTAATGCTCAAAATTCTCCAAGCCAAGCTACAGCAATATGTGAACCGTGAACTTCCAGATGTTCAAGCTGGTTTTAGAAAAGGCAGAGGAATCAGAGATCAAATTGCCAACATCCCCTGGATTACTGAAAAACCAACAGAATTCCAGAAAAACATCTTTTTCTGCTTTATTGATTATGCCAAAGCCTTTGACTGTGTGGATCACAATAAACTGTGGAAAATTCTGAAAGAGATGGGAATACCAGACCACCTGACCTGCCTCTTGAGAAACCGATATGCAGGTCAGGAAGCAACAGTTAGAACTGGACATGGGACAACAGACTGGTTCCAAATAGGAAAAGGAGTACGTCAAGGCTGTATATTGTCACCCTGTTTATTTAACTTACATGCAGAGTACATCATGAGAAACACTGGGCTGGAAGAAGCACAAGCTGGAATCAAGATTGCTGGGAGAAATAACAATAACCTCAGACATGCTGATGACACCACCCTTATGGCAGAAAGTGAAGAGGAACTAAAAAGTCTCTTGATGAAAGTGAAAGAGGAGAGTGAAAAAGTTGGTTTAAAGCTCAACATTCAGAAAACGAAGATCATGGCATCTGGTCCCATCACTTCATGGAAATAGATGGGGAAACAGTGTAAACAGTGTCAGACTTTATTTTTTGAGGCTCCAAAATCACTGCAGATGGTGACTGCAGTCATGAAATTAAAAGACGCTTACTCCTTGGAAGGAAAGTTATGACCAACCTAGATAGCATATTCAAAAGCAGAGACATTACTTTGCCAACAAAGGTCCGTGTAGTCAAGGCTATGGTTTTTCCTGTGGTCATGTATGGATGTGAGAGTTGGACGGTGAAGAAAGCTGAGTGCAGAAGAATTGTTGCTTTTGAACTGTGGTGCTGGAGAAGACTCTTGAGAGTCCCTTGGACTGCAAGGAGATCCAACCAGTCTATCTTAAAGGAGATCAGTCCTGGGTGTTCATTGGAAGGACTGATGTTGAAGTCGAAACTCCAGTACTTTGGCCACCTCATGTGAAGAGTTGACTCATTGGAAAAGACCCTGATGCTGGGAGGGATTGGGGGCAGGAGTAGAAGGGGACGACAGAGGATGAGATGGCTGGATGGCATCACCGACTCGATGGATGTGAGTTTGGGTAAACTCCGGGAGTTGGTGATGGACAGGGAGGCCTGGCGTGCTGCGATTCATGGGGTCGCAGAGTTGGACACGACTGAGCAACTGAACTGAACTGATGGTAAATATAGTTAATAATACTGTATTGTATACCTATAATTTGCTAAGAAAGGTGATCACCACACATACACAAAGTATAACGCTGTGAGGTGTTAATTATGTTAATTATCTAGATTTTAGTTCTCTAGTTCTCGGTAATTATGGTTTCTCTAGTTCTCGGTCTTCTGAGATTTTTAACTGTCTGTTTTTTCAGATGTGTTTCTTCTCCTTTTTAGATTTCTAGCCAAAATGAACAAACAACTTTAGAATAGCTGTGAGATCAGCTGGTCTTTCATTATATACATCTGTGATACCAGGATTAAGCCTAAGGTTCCATTTGGACTGCATAGAAACTGTGACTCAAACACTTCAACATGGTACACACAGCCAAACGCAAAGATTATCTGCTACACAAACCCAACTGTGTGAAAAAATATGGTAAACTCTTGTATTTCCTAATGGGGCATATTATATCAGCATGAAGTACTTCTGTTTATAGTGTGATCAAATGTTCACAGCACATTCATTTTTCATGCTTTTATTTCTCAGTACTATACTCTGAGTAATTTCCTTAGCTCTACTTTAGTTCACTAATTCTCTGTTTAGTTGTATCTAATCAGTTTTAAGACATAAACTGAGTCGTTGATTTTAATAATCATATTTTAAAATTCTAGATATTCTAGTTCCTTTTCAAATTGACTTTGTTTTTGATGGTCTAAGTCTTTTATTATGATTTTTATACAATTTTTAAAAAAACTTCTTTATCTTAAACACACTTGTTATGTTTTATCTTTTGGATTTTTCTGGGAGTTGCCTTTGTTATGGCTCTGACTCTCTCCCCACAGTGGTGGTTTCTCCATGTGTTTTCTAATTCTTGATTTTGAGTGTTCCTACAGCTAGAGCTGCGTCTCCATCATGCTCCATAGGAATCCCTGACACCCAGGATTGTGTCAACATTCCTCCAGAGAGCTTCTGCATTTGTTTCTACCAGGAAATTAAAGGGGTTCCATTAGTGCACAGCCATTTTCTCCCAAGTTAATTTCCTGGCTTAGGATTTCTGTACCACATAGTGTACATTCAGACTTTATAGCTGTGCCTGGTAGAGGTTTAGAGTTTTGATTTTTTATGACAGCCTTTTTTTTTTCCTTCCATATATAGTTTTGAAAAAATGATGAGCTTCTTTGTGGACTTCATGACCAGGAGGACAGTTTTTCTAGCTCCTTCCTCTGTTGATCCAAGACTGTATCTCTAAGTGTGATATTAAAACCGGAGCTTCTAGCTATCAGAGCCCACATCTGGTTTCAATATCCCCCTGGGCAACTACTGTGTCAGTCTGAGCATTTAATGCTCTAGTTAGGCCTCCCCTTTGTTTCTAGTACCTAGGAATTTTCTTTTCTTTCTTAGCCCCTCTCTCTCACTTCCACTTTCCCTAACCCCCGCCAACGCCCCCTCTGTCTCTTTCAAGCTTAGCTACGTATTTATTTTTTAATTGGAGGATAACTGCTTTACAGTGTTGCACTGGTTTCTGCCTTACAGTGTGAATCAGCCTTCCTGAGCCTCCCTCTCACCCCACCTCCATTCCACTCTCTGCACCATCACAGAACACTGGGCTGCCTCCCTGTGCCGCACAGCAGCATCCCACTGGCTGTCAGTTTCACACAGGGTGGTGTATGTATGTCCATGCTGCTCTCTCACTCGCTCCTTCCCATGTTGTGTTCAGAAATCCATTTTCTATATTTGTGTCTCTATTCCTGCCCTGCAAATGGGTTCATCAGTGCCATTTTTCCAGATTCCATATATATTTAGCTAAGATTTAGACTGGGCTGGATCATATTTTATCTAGCATTTCTATATGTTTGGAGAAAGATGTTCTGTTTTAACTAAGTCCATGTGGCCAGAAGAAAAAGTAGCACATTCACGGCTTCCCTGGTGGCTCAGATGGTAAAGAATCTGCCTGCCATGTGGGAGACCTGGGTTCAGTCCCTCAGTTGGGAAGATCCCCTGGAGAAGGGAACGGCTATCCATTCCAGTATTCTGGCTTGGAGCATTCCATGGACAGAAGAGCCTAGCAGGCTACAGTCCATGGGGTTGCAAAGAGTCGAATATGACTGAGCAACTTTCACTTATACTTTGAATGTCCCTGAATAAGCAAAAATTGAGTAAGTGACCGGACGATGTTAGTGATATAAAATTATCTAATAAAATAGAAAAGGGGCTTGGAAAAAAATCAGTTTCTTTAAGTACAGAGTGCTCCACATCTAATACCTTTCTTAAAAATGTTAATATATGTTGAATAATTTATAAATAATAATGCAATATGACAACTATTTGTCATTAACTGAAATCTCAACAAAATGTATGCTAAATAACTAGGTATAGAGAATGGGGGAAAAAAGAACATTTACTAAATACCTACTATATGTTAGGTACCATGCTAAGGTTCTTTGACTCTCCATGAAAAAAGCATCTATAAACTCATTTTACAAATTAGGAAACAGGGTTAAGACCACAATTAGAATATACTAAAGCTGTAACTTGAACCCAAGTCTCTCTGATACTAAAATCCCATCCTGTGCCCAATTAAAAGTTCAGTTCAGAAAACAAAATTTAATGTGTTCCCGCTGTACACCTGGCTTTTCATTCTAGAAAGTAATTTAATGGGTAAACATAATATATGTAAAAATAGTTAAGAAATCAAGCCACTGATTATAAGTATTATGTTGCTGATTCTTGGATAGACTATTAGCCACCAAGAGACGGTTTAAAGCTTACCTATGCTATTGTTCATGTATGGATGTGAGAGTTGGACTGTGAAGAAAGCTGAGCGCCGAAGAATTGATGCTTTTGAACTGTGGTGTTGGAGAAGACTCTTGAGAGTCCCTTGGACTGCAAGAAGAACCAACCAGTCCATCCTAAAGGAGATCAGTCCTGGGTGTTCATTGGAAGGACTGATGCTGAAGCTGAAACTCCAATACTTTGGCCACCTCATGTGAAGAGTTGACTCATTGGAAAAGACTCTGATGCTGGGAGGGATTGAGGGCAGGAGGAGAAGGGGATGACAGAGGATGAGATGGCTGGATGGCATCACTGACTCAATGGAGTTTGGGTGAACTCCGGGAGTTGGTGATGGACAGGGAGGCCTGGCATGCTGCAATTCATGGGGTTGCAAAGAGTCGGACATGACTGAGCGAATTAACTGAACTTAATGTTATTGTTGTTGTGTTAGTTGCTCAGTTGTGTCCAACTCTTTGTGACCCCATGGACTGTAGCCCAGCAGGCTCCTCTGCCCATGGGATTTCCCAGACAAGAATACTGGAGTGGGTTGCCATTTCCTTCCCCAGGGGATCTTCCCAACCCAAGGATTAAACCTGGGTCTCCTGCATTGCAGGCACATTCTTTACTGCATGAGCCACCAGGGAAGCCATTACCTGTGCTATAGTGTTAGAATGAAAAAAGTGTGAAAGTTAAGTCACTCAGTTGTGCCTGACTCTTTGCTACACCACGGGCTATAGCCTGCCAGGCTCCTCCATCCATGGGATTTTTCAGGCAAGAATACTGGAGTGGTTTGCCATTTCCTTTTCCAGGGAAGCCTGCATAGTATTAGAATAACAAAATTTAAACATATTAGTGATCTTCAAAATAATAATAGAAAATATATTTAAAAGGGTTTGGTGACAAGAATGTCCAACAACACTATAACCATCAATTTACTATTAGAGCATTAGTTTACTAGAGCACCAGAACTTAGCTAGTGTCCCATGTGGATGAGAAGCTGAACTTGGGCTAAAACTTATGTTCTGACTCTGAGAACTGGTGACATTAATACTGTACTTTCCCCGCTGTGTGTTATAAAGAATGTCTTTAACTCTTCCCTAAGAACTAGTCAGAAACATAATCTTTGTTCCACTTGACTCTCTTCATTACAAAACTATTTTGTTCTGAGAAGAAAGGGGTGAGGACTACTCAATTATTGGTTACTTAGCTAATGAACCAATGGTATCTATCTACAAATCTCACTTCATAGACAAAAGGGCTTATACCTTCTACTGTCTCAGTACTAGAGCTCAGGCAGCTGAAAGCTTCAAGTAGGTGCATACTCTTTCATTAAAAAAAAAGTTTATTAAGTGATTATTATGTGCCAGAAACTGTTAATAAAGTTACTTATGATTTTAAATAGAATTCCCCGATGGCTCAATGGGTAATGAGCCATCCTGCAGTGCCTGCAATGCAGCAGACATAGTAGACGCAAGTTCAATTCCTGAATCACGAGGATCCCTTGAAGAAGGAAATGGAAACCCACTCCAGTATACTTGCCTGGAAAACTCCATGGACAAAGGAGCCTAGTGGGCTGCAAAGAGTTGGTCATGACTAAGCATGCACATGATTTTTAAACAGATCCAGGCCCACTGTTTCAAGGAAATTTTTATATAAAATATAAATATATTTATATATTTTTTATATAAATAAAGGTGATATGTTAGTGATAATAGTAAACAACATCTGAAAAGAAAAGGGACAGACTTTAATGAATATGAATATGGAAAAATACCAAAGTTACTAACATCTAATTGTATCTCATCATACTGGAAGCTACAAAGTATGTTTTTATCAAATTTTATATATACCTGAAATTAATTCTAGGAAAAGCACCAGACTTGAAAATAGCTAACATGATGCAAAAAAAGGAAAATAATAAATAACATGATAGCTAACATTTCAAGTGCTCACTAAGTGCCAGATACTGGTTCCTTGAATTACTTGTTTAATCCTCATAAACAAGATATTATTAACCTATTCTGCTGACTGGGTTATAATTGGCGATTATAATCATGGGAATAAAAACCAGGCAGTCCAGCTCTAAAGTACAATCTCTTAACCAGCGTGGTTATTTTTTCCTTCATGTGTGAAACAAAAAAACTTAGAAGAAGATATTCCACTTTGACACAAAAAGGCATCATGTCACCATACTGGAAGTGTCCTGATGAAATATAAAGTCCTACCAAAAAATTTGGTCTTGAATTCCTCCTGGACCATAATAAATAGGAACAGTGATATGCCAAACAGTGGGTTAATGAAAATAATTTCCATCTAGAAAGAGTCCTTTATGGCTTTTCTTGATTCCCCTTAATTAATCTTATATTTCCCTCATTTGAATTTTTAAATACTTTCTAGCTCCTCACTTAACTATATCATAACTGTCTCTTTGTACTGCCCCTTCAGCTATAAACTCAAATGTTAGGGACAGTGCCCTGTTTGTGGGCTAGTATATTCCTTGCATATAGTATGTATTCAATAGATAGAAGCTGAATGGACAAATAAACAAAATGTGCTCATTTTTAGATCTTAAATTACAACAGTGTCCATGGTTACCTTGTAGCTCTTGCTGGATGGAATGGCTCCTTGAGGGTTTGGGCCCCTAGTGAACAAACATTTTTTCAATAGATAGCTGCCTAATTAAGTTGAGTTGTAAGGAATTAGATAATTTTTATGCTTATTAAACGAGGTGAGAGGAGTAGAAGTCAACCTGAAGGCAGTTATCCCTCATGAAGCCCTTGAGCATTGAGCTTTCTGGGTAGAATCTCTGTAAGAGCTACAGCCAATCACTGAAGCTTTATACCATCTCCTTGAGGAGCTAGTGGGGATAAACGGCATATCTTCCACCTCAGTCAAAATGCCTGTTTTTTTTTTGGTTTGTTTTATTAAGAAAATCCACTATAGAAATGATAACATTGGGAATATTCTGTGACATTAAAATGAGAGCTTATGTGTAATATAGCCATAATTATAATCCACAATATTTATTTATTGTACTAATTTTGTTTTAAAGATAACTGAAAGTGCTTAGATGATATCTTTAAAAGGTGATAAGAAAACTGGTTTATCCAATGAAACTGCTAATATAAAAACTAATTCACAATAAAGATATTATTTAATGGAGGTATCTACATTTATGAAGACTAGGCAGAAATTTAGGGAAAGAATGGGCTAAATGTTTACTTTTTTCTGTACTATGTGCCGAAATAAGAAATCTACAACTTATTAATTTCATTTAATCAATTTTTATTTTCAGTATATTTTAAATTTTACAAATCAAACAATGCTGGCTCCATCTGGTGGTCAAAATAAGCCTCTAGAACTTCAGGAAAATTACTCAAAAGTGATTAAATAATTTAGGTACTATGTGAAATAATACGCTTGAATATTGAATACTACACATTGAGGTATGCCTCAACATTGAATGTTAAGTGGAATTGTCTACATCTACACAAATGTAAAACATTTTTCTTTCTGTTGTTCATACTAGCCTCATTTCATCATGTTATTTTGGAGCTTAAAATAATTCTCCAAAGTAATATAGACTACCTTCCTGTGTGCTTTTCTATTAGATGATTTAAGAAATATAAAGGCAACACATTATAATACAGTTAAATTTATCCACATTTTCAGATTGTATTTTATATTTTCATTTGGAATATAACTATATAAATAAATATATATATATTACTTTTTTCCCCCATTTAGGCACTTCCAGAAGGGGTGACTAGTGAACATATGACAGTTCATATCTAGGGGTCTGTATGTTCATGTTCTGCTGCTGCTGCTGCTAAGTCGCTTCAGTCATGTCTGACTGTGCGACCCCAGAGACAGCAGCCTACAAGGCTCCCCCGTCCCTGGGCAAGAACACTGGAGTGGGTTGCCATTTCCTTCTCCAATGCATGAAAGTGAAAAGTGAAAGGGAAGTCGCTTAGTCGTGCCCGACTCTTAGCGACCCCATGGACTGCAGCCTACCAGGCTCCTCCATCCATAGGATTTTCCAGGCAAGAGTATTGGAGTGGGGTGCCATTGTCTTCTCCGTGTTCATGTTCTACTAGCTATTAAATCTTAATTTTTAAATTTAGTAAAAAAGGAATATGTGCAGAATCACAACACAAAATATCAACACTAAGAATTTAAACAGTAATAAATTGCTTATTTTACAGATGGGAAAACTGAGGTTCAGAGAGGTTAAATGGCTGTGCTAAGCTGAGAATATCAGAAACCAGATTTTCTGATAACCCAATGCTGTTTCCTCTCTCTACACATTGCCATGTGTACTTTTTTTTGTAGCGCATAATCACTGCAGATATATTTCATTATAGTCTAATAACCACTTTCAATTATATACAGCTGTCCTCAGTATCTGTGGGGAACTGGTTCCAGGACCCTCAACATCCAGAGTAAAATCCAAGGATGCTCAAGTTCCTTATATAAAATGATATAGTATTTGCATATAAATATGCACATCCTCCCATAACCTTTAAATTATCTCTGCTGCTGCTACTGCTGCTAAGTTGCTTTAGTCGTGTCTGACTCTGTGCGACCCCACAGAAGGCAGCCCACCAGGCTCCCTCGTCCCTGGGATTCTCCAGGCAAGAACACTAGAGTGGGTTGCCATTTCCTTCTCCAATGCATGAAAGTGAAAAGTGAAAGTGAAGTTGCTCAGTCATGTTCGACTCTTAGTAACCCCACGGACTGCAGCCTACCAGGCTCCTCCGCCCATGGGATTTTCCAGGCAAGAGTACTGGAGTGGGGTGCCATTGCCTTCTCCTAGATTACCTAAACCATTTTGTGTGCTAAGTTGCTTCAATCGTGTCTGACTCTTTGCAACTCCACAGACTATACCCTGCCATGCTCTTCTGTCTGTGGGATTCTCCAGGCAAGAATACTGGAGTGGGTTGCCATTCCCTTCTCCAGGGGATCTTCCTGACCCAAGGATTGAACGAAACATGCATCTCTAACGTCTCCTGCATTGGCAAGCAGGTTCTTACAAAAATTAGTACAATGTAAATGCTATTGTAAATAGTTGGTATACAGAAAATTCATGTTTTGCTTTTTGAAACTTCCTGGAATTTTTAATCCCAAAATATAGTCTACTCTTAGTAATTTAAAAACTTGTTTTTTAAAGTCTCATGTATGTTTAGTCACTCAGTTGTGTCTGACTCTTTGCGATCCCATGGACTGAAGTCCACCAGGCTCTTCCGTCCATGGGGATTCTCCAGGCAAGAATACTGGAGTGGGTTGCCGTGCCCTCTTTCAGGGGATCTTCCCAACCCAGGGGTAGAACCCAGGTCTCCCATATGCAGGTGGATTCTTTACCATCTAAGCCACCAGGAAAGCCCAAGAATACTGGAGTGGGAAGCTTAAGTTTCACTCCTTTCCAAATACGAAATTTTGTCTCTTTTTTTTAGAGAGAGTATATTGATTGTCGAGTCTATAATTCAAGTAGCAGGCATGTTGGAAATAACTTATACAACACATAAATTAATGACAACAACACATATACTAAAAATCAATTCAAGTAAAGTTAAATGAACTTATCTAGTAATTAATGACAACAACACATATACTAAAAATCAATTCAAGTAAAGTTAAATGAACTTATCTAGTAAATTAAGAGATAAGAGAACATAGATTGGCAAAGACAGGTTCTGAACCCTAAACGTTAAACTGATTTCAATTAGGCTTAATTGTCTTATATTTTACTAATAAAAGTTTTAAATTATATGACTATCTGATAAGCTTTTCATCAGATGCTTCTCCATTCTTATTAATAATGATCACAAGAAACAAATACAATATATAAATAGTTACTGAGAATTACTGATAGGCATAAATGACTACTCTTCTGGGGGCTCCAGCTTCCCACCTGTTGGCTATAGCCTGTCCTCCTGTTCGCTTTTACCTTATTCTGCCTCATATGGACCTCAGGACTAGCACATGGTTGACTGATGTTGCCTCCAGACCCCTCAACAGAACATACTTTGTACTTCTCCAGATGGTACAACACACAATTCTTGTAATTTGATGGGCATTTTGACAACATCCCTATGTTGCCCTGTTATTCTGAATGTGGAACTTACAAATTATTAATACATATTCTGTGTTGTATCAATAAGGAAAAAAACCCCTGAATATTTAAAAATAAAAAGATTTCATAAAGTCAATCAGTTCAGTTCAGTTCAGTCGCTCAGTCATGTCTGACTCTTTGCAACCCCATGAATCGCAGTTCGCCAGGCCTCCCTGTCCATCACCAACTCCTGGAGTTCACTCAAACTCACGTCCGTTGAGTTGGTGATGCCATCCAGCCATCTCATCCTCTGTCGTCCCCTTTTCCTCCTGCCCCCAATCCCTCCCAGCATCAGAGTCTTTTCCAATGAGTCAACTCTTTGCATGAGGTGGCCAAAGTACTGGAGTTTCAGCTTTAGCATCATTCCTACCAACGAAATCCCAGGGCTGATCTCCTTCAGAATGGACTTGTTGGATCTCAAGGAGGATACTAAAGAAATAACTGCTATCTAAAATCTCCTGAGGCTATGACTACCCTAGCAAATTCAACTGTGCAGAATAACATAATTGCTAACAGTACTTAAAGGAGGATTCTATTATTTTGGAGTAAACTCATGAAGTACTTTTCTTCAAGTTAATTATGAGAGTTTCTAAACTGGTTCAAAATAGCCCTTAAATCATTTCATGTGTGGTATGACAGAGTCTTCTTCCTGTCCTCTATGTGGCTGAGGAAACAAACAATAAAGTGGCTGCTAAAATATAAGCATGACTACCACCAGCACCATCTCCACTTTTTAGGATCTAGCTTGTCTGAGATACTCATAACTCTGTGCCTGCTTTCTCACTTAAATTTATGCTGTAACAACAGGAGTATGATCATCTCATACTTCTGCTGAAGTATAAAGAAACAGAGGTTCAGAGAGTTTAAATATGAAGAAACAGAGGTTCAGAGAGTTTAAATATGAAGAAACAGAGGTTCAGAGAGTTTAAGTAATTTGCCCATGGTTATATGGCTAATAAATGATAGAGCAAGAATTTGAAATCAGGGCTCTTAGACTTCAAGGTCCACGCTTTTGCTAGCCTGTTATATGGCAGACCGTTACGGTGGGGGCACTGTTACACATGAGAGCGAGGGAAAAGCAGACAGTTGTGATGTTGTAGAGCTTGTAGGCTGGAAAATGGATAAGACATACTCTTCAACTATGCGATGGTGCAAATGACATATGAGAGGTCCTGATAAAGTAATTATGAAATTTATGCAGAGGAGGGAAAAATTGGGTGGTGGAAGTGGAAGCAGACCTGGGCCTTAAAGGAGTAATAAGATTTAACCTCAGCAGGTAGCAAAGACAACACAGCCAAAGCACGAAAGCAGCATGGTGCAAGGTATACATGAGGAAGAGGAGTAATATTCTGGGAAAATGAAGAATGGGTAAATAAAATGGGGCATAAAGAAAATAAGTTAAAAATCTGATCACGAAAGGAGTTTGAACTCCCTCAGGGGACACAAGGAGAAAGCCACAATTTATACCGGCTGGTCACAAGTGTTTTTGACCCTTTTAGAAAATGTAATGAAGTGTGCCAAACCACCCTAGGTTGTTAAGTTGTTAGAACTCATTTCTAAGAAGCTTTTTAAAAGGCATTTCCTTATTATAGTACTAGTTTGAGTTAGTTGATACAATTACAATTCCAAGTTTCCTGACATCCACACTTCCCTAAATCAAGGAAAACAATGCATTTCCCAAATTCAGGGATGAAGAGAGCAACGGCAAGTGGGTAAGAGAAAGAGACAAAGAGAAACTGACTCCCCAAATCTTATAGGATTTTTCCCTAATTATTTTAGGAAGAAACTTTGAAAAATATCCCGGAAAAATACATTTTCCACATCTATCAGAATAATTTAATTTAAATGTGAAAATATGTGCCATTATTTGAAAGGACCATACTCGGGATTTCTGGCTCTCTTCAGTGTCTCAGATTTTTTTTTTACCTGCCTAGACTGTTCTGTAATCTGGTTCAGATTTTATCTGTTCTTCCTAACCCCCATCTTTAATGATAGTTCTAACAAGGTACATTTAATGAAGTGAGAGTAGAAAAAAAGATGATCAAATTATGCTTTACCTGAAGTTGACTGTCCAAATATGCTTTCTGGAATCTGGGGTTAGAGGGTGAGTTGGACGGGGGTCATTTTATTCAATCTTAGTGGTAATGCTGGAAATTATAGGCCAGTCCTCTGTCTGCTGATTCTGGCTTCAAGCTAACAGGTCATATTGCTTGTGGCTTCTTTTGTTTCATTTTAAAAGGAAACAATGCTTTGCAGTTTTATAGTGGAAACAATATTGGACAGAAGATCTGACTCCTCAAATCTACCCTTTAAGTTAGGGTGACTACTAACTATCTTTAATACTGGTTTCTTCATTTGCAAAACGGACACAATACTTGTTTAATCTACTTCTCAGGACTGTTATAGAACTAAGTGTAATGAGGCATGTGACAGGATTTTTAAACTATTCACGTTATATAAATATGAGGTATTATTATTTGGCAGAGAATACAGAATACCACATTTTATGCCTATAAGCTACTTTATAGTTATGGTTCCCCTCAAATGACTAAATCTCAGTTGAAGAAGCAAGGAATAGATATAACATTTTTCATTCTATTAACATACTTGTTTGACTAAAAATATTTTTGTATATTAAATCATCTTTTTAAAGCACCAATAAAACTTACAATTGGAAGAAATGTAGAGAATCCTTGTGATGTGCATTATCAGAACAATTTATATTTTTATAAATTTAAATGTTCAGGTAGTATTCTTGTTATGAGGTTTACCCACAACCCTGAATTTGCTTAAGAATAAGCAGTATCTGCTGGCATGCTGATAGGATGGAAAATGCTTCACTACTCCTACCTTCTGAACAACTCCTATATTCAATCTGTTTTGTTGTTCAGTCCCTAAGCCGCGTCCGACTCCTTGCAACCCCATGAACTGCAGCACTCCAGACTTCCCTGTCTTTCACTATTTCCTGGAGTTTGTCTAAATTCATGTCTATTGAGTCAGTGATGCTATCTAACCATCTCATCCTCTGCCGTCCCCTTCTCCTCCTGCCCTCAATCTTTCAAAAGACCTAGCATCAGGGTCTTTTGAAAATTTCAGGGTGAGAAATTTTCCACTTCACCAAGAAAAAAAGTGTAAGATTGCTTTGGTAACGATTTCAGTTTATGAAATTAATCAGACAAACAAACCAAAATAATCCTTGGTTTTGGATTATTGCTCTTTGCATCAGGTGGCCAAAGCAATGGAGCTTCAGCTTTAGCATCAGTCCTTCCAATGAATACTGAGGGTTGATTTCCTTTAGGATTGACTGGTTTTCAGCTGAGATCAGTTTCAACTCTCCAACTGGTTTGAGAGTTGAAAGGACTCTCAAGAGTCTTCTCTAACACCACAGTTCAAAACTATCAATTCTTTGGCACTCAGCCTTCTTTATGGTCCAACTCACACATCTGTACATGACTACTGGAGAAACTACAACTCTGACCTGTAGCTGACACTTACACAAATAGGGCTTTCCATGTGCCACTTATTTTAAGTGCTTTGTGCATAATAACTCATTTAAATATAATAGGGAAGAAGCTGCCACTAGAAAGATGAGGGCATTACATTTGGAAACCTACCATTTTGGAAAAAGCAGAAAACTGAAAAAGTATGTGATGAGTAAATGTTGGTGAGCTCAAACTGAAAAGGGCACCAAAGTCAGATCCAACCTGTGAGTTCACTGAGGGCAGTGACTTTTCTGCTTTACTTGCCGATTTATGTCTAGAGCCTAAAACAGTGCCTGTATGTTTTCAGGCATTTGACAAATATTGTTCTAATGAATAAATTTTTAAAAAAAGGAAAGTCATATTTCAGCGGAAAGTAGATTCTTAAAGAAAATAATTGAGAGTGGGAAATGGTAGTGTGTCAAAGCAGAGTAGGCTGAAAAGCCAGTCTTCTTTGTCTCAAACCATGGAGAGCTGTAATCAGGTGCTCTCTTAGGCTTGGTGTCGCTGAACAATTCTTATATGGTACCCACAGTCAAAAAACAATCAGGAAACCTAGGACATATAACACTCATCAAGGTAGTTTATCAACCAAAGTTAGTCTCTGAACTCTACAGTATAAAAACATATTTAATGGAGGAAATAAAATGATTTAGAAAGTACCTAAGTTTTCAAATGGTATTAATTAATCCTTTAATGAATAAGGATTATTTTGGTTTGTTTGTCTGATTAATTTCATAAACTGAAATCGTTACCAAAGCAATCTTACACTTTTTTTCTTGGTGAAGTGGAAAATTTCTCACCCTCTTATTTTGGATTAGAACATAATTACAGACACATTCTCACTGATTAATTTTTAAAAAATCTCTGGCTTAGTCACAAAAGAAAGCCAACACACTGAATGGACTGGGTTCAATATTTTGAGTTAGCAACTTTACATTCTATTCCCAGTTTGTCACTCACTGAAGTAAAGGCTTGAGTCAACCTCACAAATGCTTTGTCTCTATTTTATTAGATGGTAAACTCAGTATTAATTACTATTGGCTTAAGAGTATATAAGGTAGTAAATTAATTACTGCGGTATGCTTGTTAAAATACCTAGAAAAATGAGAGTGTGAATAATAGAAAAATAAACAAGCTAATCTTGAGAAATATTTCTGAGAAATTAAGTTGATTGGATTCTATCCCAGTAGTCTGCCCAGAATCTTCACAAGATACCACAGACTAGGAAAGTCTTTGGCTGTAGTAGGATAAATATTACAACCATTTTCTTTTCAACCACAGCCAAATTGGTAAGAACACACATAATTTTTCTTATATATTTGCTTAATTTTGAACTCAGCACAATATGAAATGAAAGTGTAAGGGGCGTCTCCATGGGTTTTGTGGAAGAGAAAGTACAGAGGACTTATTTTTGATGCTGTCTTCTTGTAGCAGACTCAGTCTGTCTCCTTAAATCACAGAAAATACTACAACCAAGATGTTTAGAAATGAACCAGAAAAGAGTGGTTAAGTAGGAACTTAATGCCGCTAATTCTTAGTTGGAGTTATCTGAAAAAAGTCCAAACTACAAGGGGGTTTCTGGAAAGTATTCTAGAAAGTATTCTACAGCGTCTAACATATACTGCCAAATAGTAAACTTGACCCTTGAACAGTGTGGGCAGTTAGGAGTGCCAATCCCCCAACAGTTAAAATTCTGAGTACGACTTTATAGTTGGTCCTCCATATCCGTGGTTCCACCTGTACAGATTCAACCAGTCACATGCTGGATGCAGCCACTGAAAAAATCATGAATAAATGGAACTGTACAGTTTAAACCCTTGTTATTCTAGGGTCAACTGTAATAATAAAACTATAAATTTACAAAAATTATAGACATTTATAGGATAAAATTCTATTTAATATTCCTTCTTAGCTGTTCATATTATATATATATATACACATACATATATATATTATATAGGTGCTCAGTCACTAAGTTGTGTCTGATTCTTTGAGACCCCATGGACGTAGCCCATCAGGCTCCTCTGTCCATGGGATCTGCCAGACAAGAATACTGGAGTGGGTTGCCATTTCCTTCTCCAGGGGATCTTCCCAACCCAGGGATGGAACCTATGTCTCCTGTGTCTCTTGCTTTGGGCAGGCAGATTCTTTACCACTGAGTCACCTGGGAAGCCCTCATGTATATACACATATACATATGTATATATGTGTCACATATATGCATACATATGTACATATGTGTCATATATATACACACACATATATATGTGTTTCTGTGTAGAGAGAGAGAGAAAGAAGACGAGTATAGATATTCTACTCTCACTAAGCATTAAACTATCATAGTGAGGGACAAGATAAAAATGACTGCCTAAAAATTCCTTTCCACTTTATATTTCAGACACACAACTTCCAAAACAAGAAAAGGTGCCATATTTTCTCTTATTTCCATGTATTTGCATGCACTGTATCTTCTATCTAAAACACTGTTATTCAGCTAATTTACCCACTTGATCTAGTAGCCTCAAAAATCTGTAAAAGTGAGAGGTTTCCAGAATACAAATGACTCACTGAGAGGTGAAAAAAAAAAAGTAAGAATGCTGTTTATATTTCATTCTATCTTTAAGACATTTTGGTATATGTTATATACAGTACTTACTGAATGAATATGCAGTAGCACTTGCGTGAGTCGTAAACACACTTTAAAAACATATATATTGGAAATGTTCATACTTCATAAGTGACCAAAATGTCCATTCAGTTGACAAATTAATAAAATGTGGATTAGCCATAAAGTTGAAACCATAAAGAGGAATGAGTTAGTTGATATGTCTCACAATATAGATGAACCTTGAAAACATGATAAGTGAAAGAAACCAGTCACAAAAAGCCACATATTATATGACTCCATTCATATGAAATATCTTTAACAGAGAAGTCTATAAAGACAGAAAGTAGATTAGTGGTTGTCTAGGCTTGGGGGAGGGGAGGCTGAGGTTGTTGCAGTCGCCAGTAAAGAATATATCTTCTTTTTGACATGATGAAACTGTTCTAAAATTACAGTGATGTTTGAAGAGATTTATGAAAAAATGCTATACTGGTAACTGGTAGTCTCTCTCTTTCATCTGTTAAAACTACAAACTCTATATCCTCACTGTATATCACAGATTAAAATAATTTTAAGGTGGCTTAAAGAATTAAAAGTATAAATAAAATAATAGAATAAACTATAGGAAGATATGGAGGAATATTTAAACCATCTTGATCAGACACCTGCGGAGTTTAAAAAAAAACTGAAACTGGGTCTCCCTTCCTGAGCTTTAGAATTTTCAGGTGCTTCTAATGTGCAGAAAAGTTTGAGGACCACTGGAAGTGATGAAGGAGACATCAGAAAAGGCATCTTAGAGAAATGGTCTGAAATAACAACTTGGGTATGGAGGCAATATCCATTACAAATAGAAATCATTTCAGGAAGAGGAAGCTGGATGGAAAATAGGTTGCTTTGCAGAAACATTAAGCCTGTGTGGAGCACAGAATCCACAGTGAGAGATGAGACTAGTGTGGCAGGCAAAGTTTAGTCCATGTGGGGCCTTGTATGGGATGCAAAGGATTTCATCCTGTAGGAAATGAGATGCCATTAAAGAATTTTATGAAGGGGATTGACACATGATCAAGTTTGTGTTTAAGAAAGCCACACAGAATGTATTGGCAGGATCTGAGATTAGCAACAGAGATCTGTTGGCAGCCTGTTAGCAGGTTGTTAAAATAGCCCAACAGAAAAAATCGTGGCTAAAATGGTCAGGGTAGGACATAAGGTGTGGACTTAAAACCTGCAGTAAAAGAGGTGGAATTTGCAAGAGAAATGTACAAAAACAGATTTGTTTTGAGGATATGGCAGTATTTTGAGATCTAAATCTAATTCTTTTCATTTAGGAAAAAAAAGGCAAACACTAATCCCTCATTGACACATGATAAATGCTGTTTTTTTTTTTTTTTCTAAAAATACCTCTAGGTATCTAGACAATAAAACAGTTTCTAAAATCATTATCCTTGAGGTCATAGATTTCATATTCATTTTCAGAAATCTTAATTTGTTTATTTGCTAAGTAAAATAGAGTTTCCCTGAAGTTATAATTCTACATTTCCCAAATTTCTTAAAAGAAAAATCAAATCTTAAAAAGAAACCAAAACACCCAGTAGGTAAAATTAAAGTGATTTTGTAAGGTACCATCAGCTCTAAAGTGAGTTGATCACATTAAAGTTAGGGGTTTTCAAAGTGACACTGTTTTTTGATCTTATTGCATCAAAATTATATATTATTCATGATTTCTCTCTGATAGAGGTTACTTCATGTTTCTTCAAGGTTCCGTAAATTATCAAACTAAACTACTTAACTTGTGTTACAGAGATTAAACATGTTATAAGAATGTGCCCTTTTGTCCAGTTAGACCCATTTCTTCCTTTCTCTCTCAACGAGGAAACTTTTCTTGATTTTAGTATTTCTCACTATTCTGAATGCCTCTAAATTTTATAGTTCAGTTCAGTCGCTAAGTCGTGTCCGACTCTCTGCAACACCATGAACTGCAGCACGCTAGGCCTCCCTGTCCATCACCAACTCCCGGAGTTACCCAAACTCACATCCATCGAGTTGGTGATGCCATCCAGCCATCTCATCCCCTGTCGTCCCCTTCTCCTCCTGCCCCCAATCCTTTCCACCATCAGGGTCTTTTCCAATGAGTCAACACTTCACACGAGGTGGCCAAAGTACTGGAGTTTCAGCTTCAACATCAGTCCTTCCAACGAACACCCAGGACTGATCTCCTTTAGAATGGACTGGTTGGATCTCCTTGCAGTCCAAGGGGACTCTCAAGAGTCTTCTCCAACACCACAGTTCAAAAGCATCGATTCTTCGGCGCTCAGCTTTCTTCACAGTCCAACTCTCACATCCATACATGACCACAGGAAAAACCATAGCCTTGACTAGACAGACCTCTGTTGGCAAAGTAATGTCTCTGCTTTTGAATATGCTATTTAGGTTGGTCATAACTTTCCTTCCAAGGAGTAAGCGTCTTTTAATTTCATGGCTGCATCACCATCTGCAGTGATTTTGGAGCCCCCCAAAATAAAGTCTGACACTGTTTCCACTGTTTCCCCATCTATTTCCCATGAAGTGATGGGACTAGATGCCATGATCTTAGTTTTCTGAATGTTGAGCTTTAAGCCAACATTTTCACTCTCCTCTTTCACTTTCATCAAGAGGCTTTTTAATTCCTCTTCACTTTCTGCCATAAGGGTGGTGTCATCTGCATATCTGAGGTTATTTATATGTCTCCTGGCAATCTTGATTCCAGCTTGTGCTTCTTGCAGCCCAGCGTTTCTCATGATGTACTCTGCATATAAGTTAAACAAGCAGGGTGACAATATACAGCCTTGACGGACTCCTTTTCCTATTTGGAACCAGGCTGTTGTTTCATGTCCAGTTCTAACTGTTGCTTCCTGACCTGCATACAGGTTTCTCAAGAGACAGGTCAAGTGGTCTGGTATTCCCATCTCTTTCAGAATTTTCCACAGTTTATTGTGATCCACACAGTCAAGGCTTTGGCATAGTCAATAAAGCAGAAATAGATGTTTTTCTGGAATTCTCTTGCTTTTTCGATGATCCAGTGGATATTGGCAATTTGATCTCTGGTTCCTCTGCCTTTTCTAAAACCAGCTCATCTGTACACCAAATTTAGCACTTGAAATGTCTATTAATTGTGAATACTGTTTAATTATGACTATTAATTATTAAATTGTCTATTAATTATAAAATATCTGTTTCTCATGAATAGTCTTATTCTACCCAGCAGAGGTTAGCTATTTTAGAACAGGGGGAAAGAATTTTGTGGGGTTTTCTTTTTCCTGGTTTAGCACAGCACTATTAGACATTTAGTCTAATGCACTGATGATGAACTTTTTAGACTGTGACTTAGCACAGGAAATAAGTTTTTCACCTTAATTCTACACACATGTTTGGTATACATAACTAACATATAAAACTGTATGTATAAGGCTGAACCATATGAAATCACTGGTATTCTATTGTTTTACCCACAAAAAAGGCAATTTCATATTGTTACTATAATGAAAAAAATAAAAATTTCATAAAACACTATTTACCCTTACTACATGTGATGCATTCTGATGTTTTCTTGTTCATACCATTCCATTAAATCAAAATGTTGATTAAGACACACTACTGATTTCATGCCCCCCCCCCCCCGCCCCCCCGCCAAGTGAATTATCAACTACAGTTTGAAAACCCCTCCTCTAACCTCTAACCTACTGTTCAGGCCTGCCTCTAGCATAAGTTAGGCTTACAGGATAAAAAATCTTGAGAGACTCACAAGTGGCATAGGGCAGCAGGGTAAAGAGATGAAGCACGTCAGAAAGGTGGTGCAATTGCCCGGAAGCTCTCTGTGCATCCCTGAGTACTTAGCAGAACTGGCAAGGACCATACAAAATGGACAGAATACAGAGACTGGAGAGCTTGATTAAATCTTTTCTGACTCGACACAACTAAACTGATCACGTAACTAGACTGTGATTCAGCATGGTTGACTGGTAATGTGCAGAAGGAGGGCTGTCCCTTGGCACACAGTGATAGCTTTATAAGGCTCTCTCCAAAGCCCTTTCCTGAATCCAAAAAAAACTTTACATGTAATGCCAGATTTTCTTCCACAAGGAGAAGAGGCCCATAGGGAATAACTCTGTCTGACACTTCTTTCCTTGCTTTTTAGAAGATCATCGTTTTGTTGGATGAAATGAAACTTTCCATGATGCATAACATGTTCTAAAAGTGAAGCTTATCCAGTTCTGTTAATAATGAGTGAAACAGTACAGATGATAACAGATTGCAGACATACTGCTTATATTCTGATTAGGCTTTTAGCTTATTAAAAATGATGTTTATACAAAGATCTTGTACAAAAGCTTAATTATTAACCATTTTGTCAATGAAAACCCAAAAACATGAGTTCTTATCCAAATGACTCAACTATTATCAGACAGATGCTGATATGTGCATGGGCAAGTGTCACTCTCAGCTCTAAGGCTTCAAGCAAGAGCACAGGCACTCAGGCTAATATGGGAGCAATGAGAATGCATTAACCTGCTCTTTGGTGCTTGAATCATGTGCATTCATACCACCCCCTCTCACCCTTTATGTTACCAGCAGCTTTATCTGATGGAACAGTGTTGACAGAACTTGAACTGGTGCCAGCCCTACTGATGAGAAAAGGTGGAACAGTTGCTGGCTGGAGGGAATGTTTCCTTTTTTGGAAGTAGCAGTAAGATGATATATGAAAAAATGGTTGAAATGGATTATCACAGTTTTCTGATATTAAAAAAAAGTTTTCAGTTTTTAGAAAACAAAGAATCAAAGAAAGTCAAATAAATGGTCAGTGTATACAATAAGGCACTACAACGCTGAGATGAAAAATATAAATCTAAAGGAAATAACACCTGGCCACACAGATAAGCATACTAGAACTGAACTGAGTTCTAGCTCATGCAAGACTGTTTAGTCCTTTTACTGTTTATCTCAGCAGATAAAGCATGACAATAGTAAAGATAAGAATGCCAAGTCCTAGTCAGTTGAGAGGCCTGACTACTTATCATGCCAATCAAAAACTACAGACCTATGATGCCAATATAAAAATCAGAGGGAAAAGAAATTTCCTGTCTAATTTTAGGAAGGAAGAAAAATCTGAAACAAGTAAGTTTTATAACTGTAAATGCTAATAAGTGCAAATAGAAATAGCAGTTTTAATAATAAGTATCTTTTTTTTTTTTTTTTGCTGCACTGCATAGCTTGTGGGATCTTAGTTCCCTGATCAGGGATCGAACCTGGGCCCTTGGGAGTGAAAGCTCACTAATGAACTGCCAGGGAATTCACAATAAGCATCTTTCTTAAACCCAGCACATTTTCAAGTTCCAGACCAAGAGAATGCTTTCATCTGCTCTATCCTGTAATCTCATGTTAGAACTTAAGGGCATTCACTGTGTCTTCTTCACTGAATAGTAAACCTAAATGTCCATCACTCTATTCACCACAAGTTTTGTAAAACTGGACATGCTTAATCACCATGCAATGATAATAATGGATAATGGCCCTGATGTCCACCAAAAGGAGTTACAAAATTCAGAAATACATTTTGAAATGTCAAAGAGGGAATAAACCACATTCAGGATAGCTTTAGTGTTAGATATTTTATTATGCGCACTTATTCTATGTTATACATTATGTAACATGTACACACTTATGGTATATATGTATGCACATACACATAGCTAGTCTACTAGTATCATGACACATTTGAATACTGTAAATAATTCCTTCTAGGTGAAAAAGTTTACAAATACCTTTTCCTCTACTATCTAACAAAAAAAGGTGACAATTATGCCTGTTCACCTTACTTGACTGGTTAAAAATAACAATCTTTGCCGAAACAGATGATTTCTCGTGGGGAAGTGAAGGGAAGGAGGTGGGCAAAACATGGAGGTATCTGAGAGCAAAGCATATGCTGCATACTGTTATGTAAAAAGTACACTGACAGTAAATAAGATAATCAGTAACCAATGTACAAATTACTACAAAAGTCTTTTAATCCTAAATATAGAAAAGAAAAGGCTCATATTAAATATTCAGTATTCTTGTTTTTTCCATTTTGAGACAACAGGCAAAGGAAAAGGTAGACTCATAACCACTTTTCTGAAGGTCAAGGCTCTCTGAGCTTGCATGAAGGGTGACACATTATTCCACAAAATACCATACTAGATATTGACTCTTATGATTATACAGTGGAAGTGAGAAATAGATTCAAGGGATTACATATGATAGACAGAGTGCCTGAAGAACTATGGTTAGAGGTTCGTGACATTGTACAGGAGACAGGAATCAAGACCATCCCCAAGAAAAAGAAATGTAATAAGGCAAAACGGTTGTCTGAAGAGGCCTTACAAATAGCTGAGAAGAGAAGCAAAAGGCAAAGGAAAAAAAGGTAAGGTATATCCATCTGAATGCAGAGTTCCAAAGAATAGCAAAGAGAGATAAGAAAGCCTTCCTAAGTGATCAATGCAAAGAAATAGAGGAAAACAACAGAATGGGAAAGACTAGAGATCTCTTCAAGAAAATTAGAGATACCAAGGGACCATTTATTTCATGCAAAGATGGCCACAATAAAGGACAGAAATGGTACGGACCTACAGAAGCAGAAGATATTGAGAAGAGGTAGCAAGAATACACAGAACAACTATACAAAAAAGATCTTCATGACCCAGATAATCCTGATGGTGTGATCACCCTAGAGCCAGACATACTGGAATGCGAAGTGGGCCCTAGGAAGCATCACTATGAACAAAGCTAGTGGAGACAATGGAGTTACAGTTGAGCTGTTTCAAATCCTAAAAGATGATGCTGTGAAAGTGTTGCCCTCAATATGCCAGCAAATTTGGAAAACTCAGCAGTGGCCACAGGACTGGAAAAGGTCAGTTTTCATTCTAATCCCAAAGAAAGGCAATGCCAAAGAATGTTCATACTATGGCACAACTGTACTCAATGCTTAAAATTCTCCAGGACAGGCTTCAACAGTACGTGAACTGTGAACTTCCAGGTGTTCAAGCTGGATTTAGAAAAGGCAGACAGACCAGAGGTGAAATTGCCAACATCTGCTGGATCATCGAAAAAGCAAGAGAGTTCCAGAAGAAACATCTATTTCTGCTTTATTGACTATGCCAAAGCCTTTGACTGTATGGATCACAACAAACTGCAGAAAATTCTTAAAGAGATGGGAATACCAGACCACCTTACCTGCCTCCTCAGGAATCTGTATGCAGGTCAAGAAGCAAGTTAGAACTGGACATGGAACAATGGACTGGTTCCAAATCAGGAAAGGAGTATGTCAAAGCTGTATATTGTCACCCTGCTTATTTAACTTATATGAAGAGTACAGCATGCAAAATACCTGACTGGATGAAGGACAAGCTGGAATCAAGACTGCCAGGAGAAATATCAATAACCTTAGATATGTAGATGACACCACCTTTATGGCAGAAAGTAAATAACTAATGAGCCTCTTGATGAAAGTGAAAGAGAAGAGTGAAAAAGTTGGCTTAAAACTCAACATTGAAAAAACAAAGATCATGGCATCTGGTCCCATCACTTCAGGGCAAATAGATGGGAAAACAGTGGAAACAGTGACAGACTTTATTTTTTTGGGCTCCAAAATCACTGCAGATGGTGACTGATGCCATGAAATTAAAAGACACTTGCTCCTTGGAAGAAAAGCTCCGACCAACCTAGACAGCATATTAAAAAGCAGAGACATTATTTTGCCAACAAAAGTCCCTCTAGTCAAAGCTATGGTTTTTCTAGTAGTCACATATGGATGTGAGAGTTGGACTATAAAGAAAGTTGAGTGCTGAATTGATGCTTTTAAACTGTGGTGTTGGAGAAGACTCTTGAGAGTCCCTGGACAGCAACGAGTTCAAACAAGTCAATCCTAAAGGAAATCAGTCCTGAATATCCATTGGAAGGAGTGATGCTGAAGCTGAAACTCCAATTCTCTGGCTACCTGATATGAAGAGCTGACTCACTGGTAAGACTTTGATGCTGGGAAAGATTGAAGGCAGGATGAGAAGGGGTTGACAGAGGATGGGATGGTTGGATGGCATCACTGACTCAATGGACATGAATTTGAGTAAACTCTGGGAGTTGGTGATGGAGAGGGAGGCCTGGCGTTCTGCAGTCCATGGGGTCAGAGTCGGACATGTTGAGAGAATGAACTGAACCATGGAAAGAGGACTGCAGTTGCTGCCAGGTAGTTTAGGTTCTACCAGTGTGTTGGTGCTCTCGGGGAAAAACAGGTTAACTTATCTGAGCCATAATTTCCTTGTGCCAACCTGTCCCACCTTCCTCTTGGGTTCTTGTAAGAGATAAAGTGAAGTCGCTCAGTCGTGTCCAACTCTTCGCGACCCCATAGACTGTAGCCTACCAGGCTCCTCCGTCCATGGGATTTTCCAGGCAAGAGTACTGGAGTGGGTTGCCATTTCCTTCTCCAGAGGATCTCCCAAACCAGGGATCAAACCCAGGTCTCCCACATTGTAGGCAGGCGCTTTACCGTCTGAGCCACCAGGGAAGCGTTAAAGTAAATGTCACTCAGTTGTGTCCGACTCTTTGCGACCCCATGGACTGTAGCCTACCAGGTTCCTCCATCCATGGGATTTTCCAGGCAAGAATACTGGAGTGGGTTGCCATTTCCTTCTCCAGGAGATCTTCCCAACCCAAGGATCGAACCCAGGTCTCCCGCGTTGTAGGCAGATGCTTTACCATCTGAGCCAACGGGGAAGCTCTAAGGTGGAGCAGAAAAGGAAAAGGGCACTAAATTATTCACAAGTACAGGCTTATGTTGAATGCGAATGTGAATGTGAAGTCGCTCAGTCGTGTCCGACTCTTTACGACCTCGTGGACTGTAGCCCACCAGGCTCCTGCGTCCATGGCATTCTCCAGGCAAGAATACTGGAGTGGGTTGCCATTTCCTTCTCCAGGGGATGTTCCCGACCCAGGGATCGAACCCAGGTCTCCTGCATTACAGGCAGATGCTTTAACCTCTGAGCCACCAAGGAATCATAACATAAGCCACTAAGGCTTATGTTAGACACAGTTGATTGTCCAAATAATAAGCCTACTTTTTTTTTTGCTAACAAAATCTAGACCTGTTTTGGGCAATAGAATGCTTAGTAATGGAGGACAAATCATGCCTGTTTAAGCCAATTAGTTCATCTTTCTTTATCCAAATATTGTTTTTTGAATATCTGTTGTTGTTGTTGTTCAGTAGCTCAGTTGTGTTCAACTATTTGTGACCCCATAGACTGCAGCAGGCCAGGCTTCCCTGTCCTTCACTGTCTCCCAGAGTTTGATCAAACTCATGTCCATTGAGTTGATGATGACACCCAACTATCTCATCCTGTTTACTCCCTTCTCCTCCTGCCTTCAATGTTTCCAAGCACCAGGTCTTTTCCAAGGAGCCGGCTCTTGACATCAGGTGGCCAAAGCACTGGAGCTTTAGCTTCAGCATCAGTCCTCCCAAGAATATTCAGGGTTGATTTCCTTTAGGACTGACTTGTTTGATCTCCTTGTTGTCCAAGGGACTCTCAAGAGTTTTCTCCAGCACCACAGTTCAAAAGCATTACTCTTCAGTGCTCAGCCTCCTTTATGGCCCAACTCTCACATCCATATATGACTACTGGAAAAACCATAGCTTTGACTCAAATATGGACCTTTGCTGGCAAACTGATGTCTCTGCTTTTGAATACAGTATCTAGGTTTGTCATAGCTTTTTGAAGGCCTACCACAAACCAAACATTGTTCTAGTGTTAGGAAAGTAGTAAGGAAAACAGACAAAAATTCTGGTGGGGAAGACAGAAATCAATAATAAGTAAAACATACAGTCTGTCAGAAAGTGGTAAGATAGTACAGAGAAGAAAGAAGTAGGGAAGAGCAGTCAGGGAGTGCCAAGCAAAGGTGGTCTAAGACGGTCCCAGTGAGAATATGATCTGACAGGTAAGGGGATGAGTCATTGGAAGCCTGGAGGAACTGCAGTCAAGACCAGGTATGAGCCCATACAATGGCCCCGGGGCAGGAAACAATGCCCAACATGAACTCAGATCTACAAAGAGGCTGCCTTGCCTAGAACAGAATGAAGGAGTGGAAACTCCGAGTAGGGGAAGTGAGACAGGTAAAAGGAGGTGGGGGAACAGATCGGGCAGACCTTCGTAGGCAAACGCTGAGGCTTTGGCTTTCAAAAAATCCATTGGTAGGTTAAAAAAAAAAGGAGTGATAAGATCTGCCTTACACTTTGAAAAGACGATTCTGGTAACCATGTTGAAAACAGACTTTCAAAAGCAGAGAGCAGTTAAAAAACAACTGTACTAATTTAGGTAGGAGATGACTATGGCTCCCACCAAGGTGGTAACAGTGGAAGTGGTCAGATTATGTATCCTAGATTTGCTGACCAGATGGAAGGTATAAAAGAATGAGAGAAGTTAAAGATGAGTCTAAAATTAACTGATATAGGGAAGATTTCAAGAGGAGTAGGTTTGGGATATAAGATTAGAGGTTCAATTTGGGACACGCTAAACTTAAGATGCGAACTACTAAATACTTTTCAAATTATAAGCATATAGATGATATTTAAATCCATGAGACTTACAGCAAAGTAAGGCTAGAACAGAGAAGAAATTGAAGGCTAAGTAAAGAAGGTGACTAAAAGAAGGGGAAGTGATCAACAGTGCAAAATGCTGGTGGCAGATCACTTAAGAAGAGGGCTGAGCAGCTGACTTGCAAGAATGAAGTAAGTTTAAGGGGGAATGGCAGAAGAGGAATTGGAGATGGCAAGCATATACAGTCTTCCATGGAGTTTTTCTGGAAAGAGGAACAGAGCTAAAGAGCATTAGCTAGAGGGAACTATGGGGACAAAAGAGTTTTTGTTTGTTTTTTAAATGGGGAAAATACTGCACATTTTCACGCTGATGGTAAATGATCCAGTAAAGAGGGTGCAGGACAGAAAGAAGAGAACTGTTGGAGTGTATCTGCAAGTGGGCAAGAGGTAGCTCTGGGTAAGAGGTAGATCTGATAGATAGCATGCTTAAGAGGTAGAACTGATAGAGTGCCTGAAGAACTATGGATGAAGGTTTGTAACACGGTATAGGAGGCGGTGGTCAAAACCATCTCTAAGAGGAAGAAACGCAAAAGGGCAAAACGGTTTTCTGAAGAGGCCTTACAAATAGCTGAGAAAAGAAGAGAAGCAAAAGGCAAAGGAGAAAAGGAAAGATATATCCATCTGAATGCAGAGTTCCAAAGAATAGCAAGGAGAGATAACAAAGCCTTCCTAAGTGATCAATGCAAAGAAACAGAGGAAAACAATAGAATGGGAAAGACTAGAGATCTCTTCAAGAAAATTAGTGATACCAAGGGAACATTTCTTGCAAAGATGGGCTCAATAAAGGACAGAAACAGTATGAACCTAACAGAAACAGAAGATATTAAGAATAGGTGGCAAAAATACACAGAAGAACTATACAAAAAAGATCTTAATGAGCCAGATAACCAGGATCACACACCTAGGTCACACACCTAGAGCCAGACATCCTGGAATGCGAAGTCAACTGAGCCTTAGGAAGCATCCTTACAAACAAAGCTAGTGGAGGTGATAAAATTCCAGTTGAGCTATTTCAAATCCTGAAAGATGATGCTATGAAAGTGCTGCACACAATATGCCAATAAATTTGCAAAACTCAGCAGTGGCCACAGGAAAAGGTCAGTTTTCATTCCAATCCCAAAGTATGCAATGCCAAAGAATGCTCAAACTACTGCACAGTTCCACTCATCTCACATGCTAGTGAAGTAATGCTCAAAATTCTCCAAGACAGGCTTCAATAGTATGTAAGCCAAGAAATTCCAGATATTCAAGCTGGATTTATAAAAGGCAGAGGAACCAGAGATGAAATTGCCAACATCCACTGGAGCACAAAAAAAGCAAGAGAATTCCAGAAAAACATCTACTTCTGCTTTATTGATTATGCTAGCCTTTGACTGCATGGATCACAACAATTGGAAAATTCTTAAAGAGATGAGAATACTCTCATACTGCCTGCCTCCTGAGAAATCTGTATGCAGCTAAAGAAACAACAGTTAAAACTGGACAAAGAACAACGGACTAGTTCCAAAGTGGGAAAGGAGTACGTCAAGGCTGTATATTGTCACCTTGCTTATTTAACTTACATGAAGAGTTCATCATGCAAAATACCTGACTGGATGAAGCACAAGCTGGAATCAAGATTGCTGGAAGAAATATCAATATCCTCAGATATGCAGATAACACCACCCTTATAGCAGAAAGCGAAGAGCAACTAAAGAGCCTCTTGATGAAAGTGAAAGAGGAGAGTGAAAAAGTTGGCTTAAAACTCAACATTCAGAAAACTAACATTATGGCATTCAGTCCCATCACTTCATGGCAAATAGATGGGGAAACAATGGAAACAGTAACAGACTATTTTCTTGGGCTCCTAAATCATTGCAGATGGTGACTGCTGCCATGAAATTAAAGGACACTTGCTCCTGGAAGAAAAGCTATGACCAACCTAGACAGCATATTAAAAAGCAGAGACATTACTTTGCTGACAAAGATCCATCTAGTCAAAGCTATGGTTTTTCCAGTAATCATGTAAGGATGTGAGGGTTGGACCATAAAGAAAGCAGAGCACCAAAGAACTGATGTTTTTGAACTGTGGTATTGGAGAAGACTCTTGAGAGTCCTTTGAACAGCAAGGAGATTAAACCAGCCAGTCCTAAAGGAAATCAGTCCTGAATATTCATTGGAAGGACTGATGCTGAAGCTGAAGCTCCAATACTTTAGTCACCTAATGCGAAGAACTGACTTGCTGTAAAATACCCTGATGCTGGTAAACATTGAAGGCAGGAAGAGAAGGGTACAACAGAGGATGAGATGGCTGGATGGATCACCGACTGGATGGACATGAGTTTGAGCAAGCTCTGTGAGTTGGTGATGGACATGGAAGCCTGGCGTGCTAGAGTCCATGGTGTTGCAAAGAGAAGGACATAACTGAGCAGCTGAACTGAAGAGGCTGCAGGATCTAGTGCAGAAGTGGAGGAGTTGGTCTGGAGTATGAACAGCTACAGGGCAACAGGCAAGCAAATTGCACAGATACAGGTGAGTTGGTAGCTGTGGTGATACATGTTTTCTTCTAGTTGCTTATAGTAAAAAATCTCACTCCTCTTTGGCAGTGATTAGTCCTATGGGTCTAGTTTTGACCAATGGTATGCAAAGGGACATCTGGCAGGGGATTCTGGGAAAGATTGTCTTTCCCATAAAGAGAAAGGTCCAAGATAAGAAAGGCCTTTTACATTTTCCTTTCATTCTTACCTTGGATGCTATTTTATGAAGATATAATGCTTAGAGTTGGTGTGGACATCTTATTACTGTGATGGGAAATCCACTATGTATGTGCCAGTAACTTTGCAAATGTGTGTAGACGGTAAGGTCCACAAGGGCAGAGGTCTTTTTCTGCTTCCCCCAACCCCAGTTTTATTGAGGTGTAACTGACAAAACTGTAAGATACTTAGGATGTACAGTGTGATGATTTGACCTATTTATCCATTTTAAAAGGACTCCACAGGTCTTTATTTTGTTACCTGGTGTATCCAAGGTGTCCAAAAAGAGTGTCTGGCACATAGTACACACTCAATACATATTTGCTAAATAAATGAAGTATTATCAAATGGGTTGTGCTTTTAAGAAACGCACTGTACATTGATATATACTAGCAAATAAAGAAATAATTACACTCCCATGCTCTAAGTGGTAAAATAGGGGAAAGCACTGGATGTTAGCTAACCTTGATTCTGAAAGGAAATGAACTTCTTTGCAGATTGTGAAAATAAGCTTCCACCATTTGAATGTTAATTATAAAATGTTTTGCCTCATATGAATATTTTGATAATTTCTTTATAAAAATAAATTGAAAAGAAATTTATTTTATATAATCCTTATATTTTTCCTTAGTAAGACACAACTAGGGCCATGATCTAGGAGAACATTTGTTTTTTTCATTAACTTCATTGTTCTCTCTTGTCTCCATCTTTTTTTTTTTTGACCTAGGAGTACAATCATACTGATGAAACATTTTACCACAGCTATCACCAGTTTTTATTGAAAAGCACACAGGATGCCCTGTTTTAAACATTTAAGAGTTTCAATGTCTGCTTTTTTCTTTAGAAGAGTTATATTTCTCTGTTCCATGCCAGGATGCTTTTTCCTCCTTTCATTTTTAGCAGATAAAGCATTATCTTTTTCTTCTGGAATCACTTGTGTACCTGAGTACAATCCTTTATTATACGACAGAAGATAAAGTATTTGCAATTTTATTATAGGAGCACACATGTGGCATTATATATACAGGAATAAAATTAAAGCTGAAGTATCCAAAGCTTGGAATAAAATCATATTTTTGCTGCTAAAGGCAAGAAAAATTATTTAGTCTACAGTAATGAGTAAGTAGCAGCAAAACAAATATTTGGTTGACTGTGGAAAGCCAATGTTTTCATTACTTGTTACAAGCATAAAAGCTAAAAACAGGCTGACCAAGCACATTCTAACAGCAAATAACACATGCATTCATCAATTCTCTGGTATATGTATTATAAAACTATGATTCCTAATTTCTGGATTTATATGTAATGGAGGCATAACTGACTTTGCCTTAAATATAGTATATGCTATTATGCATATATGCATACATATATATTTATATTGTCCATTTATTTTTAAAAGATCTATTGCCAATTTTTTATTGGTAGAAGATACACTTCCTGCCCTTAAAAGTGCTTCCATCTAGTACAATATACTTAGCATATTAACAAACTTGTTTATAAATTATTTACCTACACATGTAAATAACTCCTTTGATAATCTGCAAAATGGTCATATTTGCTGAATGCTTGCTATGTTAAGAAGTCTGTAATTGGTAATTTATATATATATTACTTAAATTGTTGTACCTAATTTATTTATTATATTCAGATCTTAAAGATAAGGAAACAGGCTCAGAAATAACTCACCTATCCCCAAAGGTTGCCCATCCCCCAAATCAGAGTAACAAAGCCTGCATCTATCTGAGAATTCTGTAAAATCATATTCCTGATAGTACAGCAGGGACAAGCAAATAGTTCAAGGAAAGGACATTACATATAGTGCAACATACATACATTTATTCACTCATGCAAAACTACAAACATATAGCGTATGCAAATGTAACAAAATGTAAACTACCGGCAAAACAAAGTAAAAGACGTAAAGAATCACTGTATTCTTGCTACTTTTTGTAAGTTTAAAATTTTCAAAAGTAATCATTTCTTATGATTTGAATGCTTCATTCCCGTGATCTTTGGAAAATCAGTTTTTCTAGGCTTAAAAAACAGAGATTTAATTCTGTTCAGCATATAGCCAATGAGCATCTCATTTATAAAACCTCATGTCAGGTCCTACAGATCAGCTGGGAGTAATGTTCTGAGTGTGATACCCAGACTGCGCTTGGACTATCAGCTTCACTTGAAAACTTGATAGAAACTCAAATTCTTCAGTTCCACCCCAGACCACTTATGATCTACAGAACATAAGAGCAGTAATTGGGAATAGGATGCTAAACTGTTTGAAAGTAAGATTATGGAGAACAGCATTAGATGATTTTATACTTAATTTGGTACACAGTAAGACACTACAGAAGGTTTAATACAAGGTTTAATGAGCAGAGGAATAATACAATAATTATATTAAGAAGATCACTCTAGTAGTAGTGTATAGAATGTGTTACTTCTGGGAGATTCGGGAGGAAAAGAGCACTGTAAGTTTTTTATAAGTGTGCCAAGAAAGATGTGTTAAGAACCTGAACTAGCCTATGGGACTAGAAGGGGACAGATGAGAGATTTCACAGTGGGTGAGTGTATTGGCTGAATGAGGTACAGGCACAGGATAAGGAACTGTGGTGAGAAGAGCTGAGAGGTAAGGGAGAGACGAAAGGGAGCAAAGGTTACGGAGATTTCACGCCTGGGTGGTTGATAGAAGAGTTTGGATCCAGATGAATTCAAGAAAACTTCCTATAGCTGGGCCTTTTAAAGGCCAAGATCCCAGCCTTATAATCCTATAAAAGCATGTTCTTCTAAACAGTGTCAAGTAAGGAAGTGGTGATTCCAGCCTTAACATTCTATAAAGCATGTTCCTCTAAACAGTGTCATGTAAGGAAGTGCTTTTCAGACGTGCAGATTTTAGAGATCTAAAAACATTCCAAACAAACGTAATGGATGAGTTGCTTTTTAATTTCATAAATTAAGAACTCCAAAAAAAAAAACAACACCAAAAAACTTCTTTTAGCTGTTGAGAGTAAAAGCTGGTAAAACTACTTTGGAGAAAAACGTCAATATCCAGGGGAGGTGTTCGTATTCTGCTGAACATGGCTTGTGTATTGTGTATTTGCTTCTCCCTCACTGCAGGCAGGGAAGCCATCAGGGAAGCCCCATCGCTAAGAACATACATCAGCTGAATCAGAGCTCTGACACCTTCTACTTATTGGATCTGGGACCTAGAGTTCAGTTTCTTCATCTGTAAAATGTAGATAATAACAGTGTCTACCTATTGTTTTGAGGATTAACTAAATTAATACATATGAGGCACTTAGAACAGTGCCCATGCCCAGTACATAACAGTGGTAAACACTGCCTGCCAATAGGATCATCAAGATGTTGACAGCCCAGATCTAGCAATTCCATTCCAAGACCTTACCGAGAGAAACTCTTTATTTACGTGCACAGTAAATGCTTAAGGATGTTTTCTGCAGAACGTTTAAAATAGCAAATATACGGAAAGAATGTCAAAGTCCATGAACAGGTATAAGCATTCAGTGAATACACCATTTAAAATGAATAAAGATGTAGTACATTTAAAAACAGACAAGTGTGGAAAGCATAATGCTAAGTGCAAATATAAGGTGCAACTGGATACATAGCATTTGATAATGCTTATTTTAAGGGGCATACTAACAATATTATTATTTTTAATGACTATATACAAATATATGTAGTAAAAGTTTAAAAATATGCACAGGAAGGAAACACACTTACTTCTGGGTAGTGGATACTTTTGAGGAGGGAGAGAAACTAAACTGGAGAGTACATATATATACAGATGACTTAATATATGTAAATCCACATTAAAAAACCCTCTAAAACAAGTGTGAAAAAAATATTCTGGTTAGTTAGGTAAAATATAGGTTAAATCCCTGTACTTCTCTGTGTTTTAAAAATATTTCATAAGGTAAAAAGGGGAAAAAGCAGAAGAAAAAATGGCAGCCCATCAATTTGAATAAAATTTAAAACTTACATCTTAATGAAATGTAGAAGAATTAGAAAAGCTGAAGAATAATATAAAACACATTTTTATACAAAATCATCAATTTTTAACATTTTGCCACAGGTTTCATTATTTTCTCTCCCTCCGCATATTTTCTCTCAACCCCTTGAATGCAGTTTACCATGGCCCTTTAGTCCTTAATATTTCAGCTTATAATTATTAGAACAAGGATGGCCTCTTATGGAACTAAAGCATGATTATCAAATTCAGAAGATAAAAATTGATGCAATGCTTTAATATACCATCCACATTCCAATTTTGTCAAGTACCTCAATAATGTTCTTTTCTGGCATTATTTTTTTTCCTCTGTTTCAAGAGACAGTCTAAGATCATGTACAGCATTTAGTTTAACATCTCTTTACTCTCCTTAGCCTTTCTTTGTATTTTATACATGGACATTTTTTGAAGAATATAGGGCAGTTGTTTTTTTAATAAACAAGTTTGGGTTTGTCTGATGCTCCCTTATTAGAATTCAGGCTAAAGCACCATATGAGGGACTTTTCGTCCTTCTCAGGGTATCATTAGCAGATACGTGGTGCCCCTCACTGCTGATGTTAATTCTGATGAGCCAATCAAGGGCTTCCCTGGTGGCTCAGCTGGTAAAGAATCTCCCTGCAATGTGAGAAACCTGGGTTCGATCCCTGGGTTGGGAAGATCCCCTGGAGAATGGAACGGCTACCCACTCCAGTATTCTGGCCTGGAGAATTCCATGGACTGTAAAGAGTCAGACACAATTCAGCGACTTTCATTTTCAATCAAGGTGTTATTTGATTTCTCTAGAGAGAAACAATGTATGTATTTCATATTGCAACTAATAAGCAATCAGTGGGGAGGTACTTTAAGATCATGCAAATACATCGCTCTTCATCAAACAGTCCCCATGCATTTAGTATCCTTTGATAATTTTTAGCCAAACCCATCTTAACTATGAAAACTTCAATTCTACCACACTCTGCACATCTACTGGTTGGCATCTTACTATAAGAAGACTTTCCTTTGCTTCTAAGTATTTATTTACTCATTTATAGCTTATGGACTCACAGATATTATTTTAAATTTCATTCCTGTTCTAAATTACTATTTTTTGCATTTTCTTTTTTTTTTTAATATTTATTTTTGGCTGTGCTGAGTCTTCACTGCTGTGCAAGGGCTTTCTCTGGTTGCAGTGTGAGGGCTTCTCATTGTAGGGCTTCTCTCATGAATCCCAGGCTCTAGGCACTCGAGGTTCAGTAGTTGTGGCTCACAGGCTCCAGAGCCTGGGCTCAGTTGCCCCTAGGCATGTGGCATTTTCCTGACCAGGGATAGAACTGATGTCCCTTGCATTGCAAGGCAGATTCTTAACCACTGGACCACCAGGGAAACCCATATTTTTTGCCTTTTCCTATTAAGGTAAAAATCCACATAAAATTCACCATGTTTAAATGTGTAAGTCAGTGATTTTTAGTACAATCATAATATTGTACAATCATCACCACTATATAATTCTAGAACAGTTCCATCACCCAAAAAAGATATGGTACCTCTTAGCAGAAACACTCTGAAAAGTGAGTCACAATTTTCACCACCCTGCAGCTCCTGGCAACCACTAATCTTTTTGTCTCTATGGATTTGCCTATTCTGGACACTACATATAAATGGACTCATACCATGTGACCTTTTGTGTCTGGCTCTTTCATTTAGCGTAATGTTTTGAAGGCTCATCCATGATGTAGCATGTGTCAGTACTTCATTCCTTTTTATGGTTGAATTACATTTCATTGCATGGAACTATATTTTCCCAGGTTGTTTCTGTTTGGTTTGTTTCTACTTTTCAGCTATCATGGATAACTGCTGTGAACACTGTGTACAAGTTTTTGTTTGAACTCTTGTTTTCAATTCTTTTAGGTATATAGCTAGGAATGAGATTGATGGGTCATCTGTTTAATTCAACGCTTAACTTTTTTTGAGGAAGTGTTAAATTTTTTCTACAGTGGTTGTACCATTTTACAAGCCCACTGGCAATGTATGAGGGTTCCAATTTTTCCATATCCTTGCCAAACCTTCTTCCCTATTCCCTTCCTCTTTCCCTTCCTTCCTTTCTCTTAAAATTAAAGACATCCTAGTAGGTGTAGAATAGTACCTGACTGTGGTTTTGATTTGCATTTCCCTGATAGCTAGTGATGTTGAGTATTTTTCATCTTATTGGCTGCCTGTATATCTTCTCAGAATAAATGTTTTGCCTATTTTTACACTGGGCTGTTTACCTTTGTGTTCTTGAGTTGTACATCCTCAATTAGCTGCAGCTCAAATTATTCCAGATGTGACCTGGGAGTAGGGAGGGGCCTTTCAAGATGCCTCCTATGACTTCTTGACACTTGCTTGCATAACAGGTGATCCAGGCTTAAGAATACTGCTTTTCTCCAAAGAGCTGTTTCCTCTCACTGGGAAATAGTATTAGAAACCAATATCTGGGTGCTAGGTGTGTTCATTGCTGTTGATTTTCTGCTTTTAGGTCTTTTTAGCAATCATAGGTAGGAAATACACATATCTATGTATATACACAAGAGAGTTCCAGAAAAACATCTATTTCTGCTTTATTGACTATGCCAAAGCCTTTGACTGTGTGGATCACAATGAACTGTGGAAAATTCTGAAAGAGATGGGAATACCAGACCATCTCACCTGCCTCTTGAGAAATCTGTATGCAGGTCAGGAAGCAACAGTTAGAACTGGACATGGAACAACAGACTGGTTCCAAATAGGAAAAGGAGTACGTCAAGGCTGTATATTGTCACCCTGCTTATTTACCTTATATGCAGAGTACATCATGAGAAATGCTGGGCTGCAAGAAACACAAGCTGGAATCAAGATTGCTGGGAGAAATATCAATAACCTCAGATATGCAGATGACACCACCCTTATGGCAGAGAGTGAAGAGGAGCTAAAAAGCCTCTTGATGAAAGTGAAAGAGGAGAGTGAAAAAGTTGGCTTAAAGCTCAACATTCAGAAAACGAAGATCATGGCATCTGGTCCCATCACTTCATGGGAAATAGATGGGGAAACAGTGGAAACAGTGTCAGACTTTCTTTTTTTGGGTTCCAAAATCACTGTAGATGGTGATTGCAGCCATGAAATTAAAAGACTTTACTGCTTAGAAGAAAAGTTATGACCAACCTAGATAGCATATTCAAAAGCAGAGACATTACTTTGCCGACTAAGGTCCGTCTAGCCAAGGCTATGGTTTTTCCTGTGGTCATGTATGGATGTGAGAGTTGGACTGTGAAGAAGGCTGCCTGGATGGCATCACGGACTCAATGGACGTGAGTCTGAGTGAACTCCGGGAGATGGTGATGGACAGGGAGGCCTGTCGTGCTGTGATTCATGGGGTCGCGAAGAGTCGGACACAACTGAGCGACTGAACTGAACTGAACTGATGTATATACATATATACGAAATTATGAGTTTATGCAAATTCAGTCCCTCTCCCAGAGTGTTTATCTTCCCTCTTCTGTATTTTTTATTTCCTTTCTTCTCTGATGAGAACTCTGGCTCCCTACAACATCAACATATGCATTCATTTACTAAATCTCATTCATAAACAGCTTTATAATTAGTGGGTCTATAGAACAACAAAAATAAAACCTCCTAAGAAGAGTTCAAAATTTGTTGGCTATTCTCATCTTCCCCCCAGACCAAACATAATATAGTCAAAATACCAAGTTCAAAGTTTGAATTAATTTTCTCTTTCTTTTATCCTTCATCAGTGTAATGTTATTCATTTGACTTATAGTTGGGTTTATTTGTTTCTGTTTACATTCAGTTTTAGTCTTTTTTTTCTTCCTGTGCTTGCTGATTTAATTTAATTTTTAAAATACATAGAACATGAGTATATTTCCCAAAGTCAAAACCACACCAAAAGACAAACACGGACCAGTGTTACTGCCTCCCCATCTCTTCCACCCATTCTTGCTCTTCTGCTGCTTACAGACAACAAACTTCACTGTTCTCTAGCTTATCCATCCCATGCTTTTTTTATTTTTGCAAAAGTAAGGGTGTATGTGTATACTTATTTCCTCATTTTTCCCTCACATAAAAGTAAATATATGGCATATGCATAGCATATACTTAGTTTTTTCACTTATTTTCAAATAATAATAAAAAAAAGTTTAAGACTCTAAAAAGGTATTTTCAAGGATTCCCCTGGGAAGGAAGTAGTAAATTACGAGTTTTCTCCTATCTTTATTTGAAGTAGTCCCCTAGTAATCCCTTTTCAGCATTAGCTTTGCAACACAGAGATTGCTAAAAGAAAAACAAAACAACTGATAATTGAAAACAAACAATATTGTCATTTCCTATGATTATACTGGATATCTGGACTTTTAAAAGTTTATTTTTGCTATGGAAGAGTAAAAAAAATGTATTTCAGAGAAGCAACTGGCATGCCTGTGTTGTAAACCTGAAGAGGCAATGGTGATAAGAAAAAGACTCAAGTTCCTCAAGAGAATTTGAGAACTGAAAACAGGCAATGAGTATGGATGACTGTTGACTTTTAAAAGGACAATTTTTGCAGCCACTATGGAAAACAGTACAGAGGTTCCTTTAAAAACTAAAAATAAAGCTACCATCTGATCCAGTAAACCCACTTCTGGGCATATATCCAGAAAAGATAAAAATTTTAATTCGAAAAGATATGTGCACTGCAATGTTCACAGCAGCACCATCTACAACAGCCAAGACATGGAAGCAACCTAAGTGCCCATCGACAGACAACTGGACTAAGAAGACATACACAACGGATATTACTCAGCCATAAAAAAGGATGAAATATTGCTACTTGCAGCAACACGGATGGACCTAGAGATTATATTACACTATAGTGTAAGTATTATACTAAATGAAGTACATCAGATAGAAAAAGACACATATATGATAATACTTGTATGTGGAATATAAAAAACAACATTAATGAATACAAAAATAGATCAGATTCACAAACAGAAAACAAACTTATGGTTAACATAAGGAAAAGGGAGGTGGGAAAGAATAAATTAGACGTGTGGGATTAACAGGTTCAAATTACTACACATAAAATAAATAAGCAACAAGGATTTACAGTAAAGCACAAGGAACTATATTCAATCTTGTAATTACCTATAATGGAAAATAATCTGGAAAGATATATCAGTTCAGTTCAGTTGCTCAGTCATGTCGGACTTTTCGCGACCCCATGAACTGCAGCACACCAGGCCTCCCTGTCCATCACCAACTCCCGGAGTTCATGCCAACCCATGTCCATCGAGTCGGTGATGCCATCCAGCCATCTCATTCTCTGTCGTCCCCTTCTCCTCCTGCCCCCAATCCCTCCCAGCATCAGTCTTTTCCAATGAATCAACTCTTCGCATGAGGCGGCCAAAGTATTAGGTGGTCAAAATATATGTGTGTACATGTATATACAAACTGAATCACATGCTGCATACCTGAAACTAACACAATATTATAAATAAACTATTTTTAAAGTTCTTAAAATGTTTGTCAGTTAGTTGTGTCCAACTCTGCGACTTCATGGACTGTAGCCTGCCAGGCCCCTCTGGTCCATGAGATCCTCCAGGCAAAAATGCTGGAGTGGGTTGCCATTCCCTTCTCCAGGGGATCTTCCCAACAGAGGGATTGAACCTGAGTCTCCCGTATTGCAGGCAGATGCTTTACCATCTGAGCCACCAGCGAAGTAAATAATTCTATTTAATAAACTATACTTCTATTTTTTTTAAAGGACAGTTTTCACACAGTTGTGAAGTTAAGAACCTAGATCCCAAGAAATAATTAGAAGCTGTAAAAAGAGACAGGATTTTTAAGATTGCTCCTTTCAGAAGTAGATCAACAGTGGAAAACAGAATTTGAGAGGAAATAACAAACTTCTTCTACAGAAGAAACAAAGTTAAAACATCATCTTTAAAGTCAGGGGAGAAATGAGCAGATACCAGACAAAGGGAAAAAAGTTTGTGGATGTGGAGAGACTTTTGCACAAGAACAAGGATTGAGAAGAGAAAGTTCCTGAAGATCGTGGGGCTGGGTAGATAGGTGGTTAGTCTTAAAAAGAATTAGGGTCACCTTGTCATGAGTCAAAAGAGTCTGGAGAAATATGTGGGGAAACAAATCCGGTGGTGGAGGGGAGTGAAGTTGAGGAAGCTCATATCAGATGGTCTTCTGAAAAGAGTAAAGATGAGGTAATCTGTGAAAAGTTGGGGCAGGGAGGCAGCGTTGACACTGTGATGTGAGAACTGTGGAAAATGCTTGGCAGAGAGAGAGGCTACATGGAGAACCCAGAACAGAACGAACAATATAAATATGACAATCTCTGTACTGGAATTTATTCAGCTTTGAGTTTAATAATGTAAAGTACACTTACCTACATTAAAACCAGGGATGTCAATAACAAGTAAACTCTTTCAATTTTTCCCTATTTCAGTGGAACATTTGCCAGATACTAAATGATGTGACTGTTCTGAAATTGCTGCCATCTTTTTATTATTGGACTAAAAATTTTAAGCTATCCCATAAAATCACAAACAATATATCAACTCAACAAAGAGTTGAACTTTTAAAAATACAGCACTTGCTAAGTCTGAACTAGAAATATGCATATTTGTGATTATATGCACACATTGTATTTACATGTTATTTTAAGCTTGTAGTAATAACTATCTAAAGAATTCTCTTCACCATTATAAGTACTTAAAAGAATGAACTGATTTAAAGGTTAATGTTCAATAAACATTGCTTTTACACAGTAAAACACCATTCTTTGAGAACAGTTTTTAGGAATGTCTCGATTTTTAGAGCCAAAAAAAAAAAGCTGACTGCTCATAAAATAAAATGGTGGTGAATCCTAGTTCAGAGAGAGATTAAAAAGTGAGACAGTTAAAGAAACTGAAAAAACATTCTGTGAGATAACTCTGTGAAGCAAGTAGCATAATATGCTTTTTTCCTACTTTGTTTGAAGTCTGCCATATAATAATTTTCTTTCAACACTCCTCTTACAACACAGATATTTTAAAAACAAACAAACAAACAAACAAGCAAACTTTCTGGCAACTTAAAACTAGTAGAACTGTCACTGTTGGTTGCTCAGTAGTGTCTGACTTTTTGTGACCCCCATGGACTATAGCCTGCCAGGTTCCTCTGTCATGGAATTCTCCATGCAAGAATACTGGACTGGGTCATTACCTAACATTATAAAGTATATTTGCTTCATTACTGCCTAGCCCAACTCACCATTGCCTATCCCAACTCACCCCATGCCTAACTAGAATGTAAGTCCCCTGAGAACAGATACTTATCATTTTATTCTTTGTTTTCTCAAGAGCCTTGAATGTTTAGACTAAGTTCTCAATAAATATGGATTAATAGATAAAAAATCTGGAGAAGGAAATGGCAACCCACTCCAGTATTCTTGCCTAGAGGATCATGTGGATGGAAAAGCCTGGTGGGCTGCTGTCCATAGGGTCGCACACAGTCGGATATGACTGAAGCTACTTAGCATGTATACATACATTGGAGAAGGAAACGGCAACCCACTTCAGTATTCTTGCCTGAAGAAACCCAGGGACAGAGGAGCCTGGTGGGCTGCCGTCTGTGCAGTTGCACACAACTGAAGTGACTTAGCGGCAGATAGAACATCAAATATATAATCCTAATGCATATAAAGGAAAATGTAATCCTAAGGAAAAAAGGTTTATATGATATAACATCAGCCCTGTGGATACTGGGAACTATGTATTTGGTTGATTAGATCATTGCTAAATATCTAAGATACAGTCAAGAGTATAAATTGCTTTTTAAAGATTACCATTTTCTTTTGCATAAAATAAATGGTTTAAAGCTTATGTATATTTAATGAAATTATGTTTAATTAGATGAAAGACATATTTATTGCGAGCCTTCAGTATACATGTTATGGATTGATACAGAAGATTAATACAAGGCAGAATATGGTAAGTATCATAAGAAATTTATTGAGATATCCAGGGAAATGTATTTTGAAATGTCTGAGGTATGGAGCTAGAAATAGATTGGTGAACCAGCAACCATATCTTTTGTGGGATTTTGATTAGAGTCTAAGGGAGTTTGGGAAAGGTTTGTAGGTGGAAGAGTGTTTGAGATGGGGCACAAAGGACAATAATTCCAGAGACTAAAATGGTGGAAGGATGGTACAACAAAATTGTATAAGCAGTAAGCAATTTGACACAGACAAGAAAGGGTGGAGGGTAGTCAAAGATCCATGGGGCAGCTGGGGGAGAAGATGGAATCTGTCTGGGGAAATAATGGAAGAAAAGACTTCAAATCTGTTTTACAGCAGATTCTGAGTGCATATCATTTTCTTGAAAACAGGATGGGCATAGACCGAGAGTTTTTCTTGGCTTAGCTTATCTGACTTAATCCTCTAGACAATCATGTGAGACTGGTATTATTATAATTGTGGTGGGCAAACTGCTCCTCTGAGTCCATGTGACTCTAAGGGAGCTGATTCTATCTATGGCATGAGAAATGGCATGTGCTTCAGGACTGCTCAGTTAAAGCCTTTAGTTCTACAACTACATTATAGTAGCAGCAGCAATGAGGTGGTGTGAGATTTTTGTTGAGACCTCTGGGAAAAAGGAAAGCATCCTCTGTCCACTGGATTAGATTCAGGGAAGATATGAGGAGCTGATATGACTATTCAAACCCACAAGGGGGAAAACCTGAATGGCACAAATAAGGTGCGTATATGGGGACTGAGGTGGGGATGTGAAAGCAGAATGAAAAGATGGAGACACAGAAATCAAGGTCTACCTGACATTATTTTAGCCTCTGATAAAGCTGTGCCTGAAATCAGTTCTATCTATAGCTCCAAAATACCAAGGGACTATTTCATGCAAAGATGGGCACAATAAAGGACAGAAACAGTATAGACCTAACAGAAGCAGAAGATATTACGAAAAAGTGGCAAGAATACATAGAAGAACTATACAAAAAGATTTTAATGACTCAGATAACCATGATGGTGTGATCACTCACCTAGAGCTAGACATTCTGGACTGTGAAGTCAAATGGGCCTCCGGAAGCATCACTATGAACAAAGCTAGCGGAGGTGATGGAATTCTAGCTGAGCTATTTCAAATCCTAAAAGATGATGCTGTGAAAGTGCTCCACTCAATATGCCAACAAATTTGGAAAACTTAGCATTGGCCACAGAACTGGAAAAGGTCAGTTTTCATTCCAATCGCAAAGAAAGGCAATGCCAAAGAATGTTCAAACTACTGCACAACTGTGCTTATCTCACATGCTAGCAAAGTAATGTGCAAAATTCTCCAAGCGAGGCTTCAACACTATGTGAATTGAGAACTTCCAGGTGTTCAAGCTAGATTTAGAAAAGGCAGAGGAACCAGAAATCAAATTGCCAACATCCACTGGATCACAGGAAAAGCGAGAGAGTTCCAGAAAAACACTGACTTCTGCCTTATTGACTACGCCAGTAGTCAATTGGAAAAGCCTTTGACTGTGTGGATCTCAACAAACTGTGGAAATTTCTTAAAGAGATGGGAATACCAGATTACCTTACCTGCCTTCTGAGAAATCTGTATGCAGGTCAAGAAGCAACAGTTAAAACCAGACATGGAACCACGGACTGGTTGCAAATTGGGAAAGGAGTATGTCAAGGCTGTATATTGTTACCTTGCTTATTTAACTTACATGCAGAATACATCATATGAAATGCCAGGCTGGATGAAGCACAAGCTGGAATCAAGATTGCTAGGAGAAATACCAATAAACTCAGATATGTAGATAATACCACCCTTATGGCAGAAAGTGAAGAGGAACTGAGGAGCCTCTTGATGAAAATGAAAGAGTGACAAAGCTGGCTTAAAACTCAACATTCAAAAAACTAAGATCATGGCATCCCATCCCATCACTTCATGGCATATAGGTGGGGAAACAACAGAAACAGAGACAGACTGTATTTTCCTGGGCTCCAAAATCAATGCAGATGGTGACTGCAGTCATGAAATTAAGAGATGCTTGCTCCTTGGAAGAAAAGCTATGACCAACCTAGACAGCATATTAAAAAGCAGAGACATTACTTTGCCGACAATGGTCTGTCTAGTTAAAGCTGTGGTTGTTCTAGTACTCATGTATAGATGTGAGAGTTGTACCATAAAAAAAGTAGAGTGCTGAAGAATTGATGCTTTGGAGCTGTGGTGTTGGAGAAGACTCTTGAGAGTCCCTTGGACAGCGAGGAGATCCAACCAGTCCATCCTAAAGGAAACTGGCTCTGAATATTCACTGGAAGGACTAATGCTGAAGCTCCAATACTTTGGCTACCTGATGCAAAGAACGGACTCATTGGAAAAGACCCCAATGCTGGGAAAGAGTGAAAGCAGGAAGAGAAGGGGACGACAGAGGATGAGATGGTTGGATGGCATCACCAACTGGATGGATGTGAGTTTGAGTAAGCTCCAGGAGTTGGTGATGGACAGGGAAGCCTGGTGTGCTGCAGTCCATGGAGTCACAAAGAGTGGGACACGACTGAGTGACTGAACTGAATTGCTAGCTCAAATATAAGCTTTTTAGAATGTCAATAAGCCTGATTAACTATTTTACACCATAAGATTCCCAACTGACAAACAGAATGTCATTTCCATTTTACAAAAGAAGAAATTGAAGGATAGAGAAAGTAAATAAGTTGTCCAAGGTCACATAGGGCTTAAATAATAGATTTATAGCTCAAATTCATATCTGATGGCTTCAGGCCCATGTTGCTAACTATGAATTTTTTATTTTGTGTGTTTTCATATATATGTGTATATATGTCTAAAAAAGAGAGTGAGGAGACAGAAAATCAGGATTTAACTTTAGTTTATTTTGGTATATAAAAATAATACCTACTACTCATTGAGCACACTATGCCTTTACCTAAAATTTCTCTAGGTGCCAATCATTACCAGCTTGTCCGTATCTATGTCTAATGGGATTTCCTTGTCCACAGCTGCAGCTCCTTCTATTAGCCTCAGAGGCTAGAGTCAGGGGTAGCATGTGAGACATGCATGCTCCCAAGGGACTGTGACTTGTGTAGCTAGTCAAAATATGTGATAGGCCAATCAGGTTCCTTTCTTGAAAATATGGTGAGACTGAGCCAGTTGGTGGTAGGCAAAAAGCTGTGCATATTCAGAGATAGGATGGGCATTATGATACCATGTGCAACACAGAATTCTACAGGAGATGAAAAAGAGAAGACTGTACAGAAAGAACAGAGAAGGGCAGATGTAAAAGGAAAAGCAGAGACACAAAGCGGAAAGGAGACGGCATATCTCTAGGAGGAGGACAACTTCAGTTTCTGGTCATATTCTGTTCGGTTTCTATCTCTGGGTATTCATGAGATTCCACTGTATGCTTACAAAAATTTCCTTTTCACTTAAGCTAGCTTGAATGGTTCCTGAAGCGTGAAACCAATAAAGTATAAACTTGAACAACAGGTCATCCAACTGAATTATCACAGTGAATTACCCATGAGGTAAGGTATTTTCTAGATAAAAAACTGAGGTTCAGCAAGTATAAGTAAATTTCCTAAGAAAAATAACTACTATGAGATGAAGCTAGGATTAAACCTCAGGCTCGGTGTCTTAACTCCACAAATATAAGAGTAGCTGGAACACGGGAACATCAAGACAAGGAAACCAATCGGGAATTAATGACAACATTTTAGGAAGAGGTAGTGAGAAACACACCAAGAGCAAGGATGAGGTAACATAACTGAAGGGACAGGTAAAGATGGACAGGGTTGCCTGTGGGTCTAGGGAGGAAGGGCGAATAAGAGATGAAGGATGAGCGAAGAAGTGGAAGAAGCCAAAGATGATACTAAGATTTTTTAACTTGGCTGACTGAAAGAACATTGGTGCCATTAATAATACTAGTAGGGGAATTAGGTCAGGGGCTTATTTTTTTGGAGAAGAAAACACATTTAATTTTAGTCACTATTAGTTTTACATGGGTCTGAAGCTCAGAATTTTGGAATTATTTTAAATAACTGACTTCACTGAGGTCTTTGTAAAACCAAATAAATCATCATATATATAGAAAAAATTCAGTACTGCACAAGTACAAAGCTTTAAATTAAGAGATAAACACCATATTTAATCTTAAGAAGAGATTGCTTTAGATTTCTAGCCAGCTTTTACAGTGACAAATTTACTGTATCCAAATGACAAAGTGGAGCAACAAAATCAAAATCTAGTTATTTAGTCCTATACAGTCAACAGCATGTGTGCACACACACACCCTCAAACATTTATATCTCTAAAGGATATAATAGTGTTTTAAATTGTACAGCAAAAATATATGGATATAATGAAAATGACTTGTTTTTATACCTTCCACTTCTCCATGGAACTTAAAGTCCTTTAACAGACATTATCTCATTGTTTTAAGAACTGTTATGAAACAATATGACATTTATACAACACGATTCATTCTCAATCATCCCAAAGGGCTTTACAAACCTTGGAAGAATGACTTTGCTCATGTTCAATACATAACCTCTGAGGGATGGAGGTGGGGTGGATGGGAAGAAAAGTGGGCAGGACTGTGGTGGGTATTCTGTGGAACAGAGCAGTAATATTAAACAACCATTTAAGAAAAGAAGTGAAAGACATTATTAAACTGAAACCAAGAAGAAACAAGCAGAAAAGATTCAAGGTAAGACTGCATTACACTTGTTAAATTAAAGAAAAATATTAATACCAACTTGTCTTATTTTCATTTTTGAATCTTATTAGAATGACATACAGATATCTTCAAGATTTATTATTTAAAGACTTCTCTCCTCCTTCCCTCTTTTTTTTGGACTGAGACTAGGATGCTGAAAAACAAGCACTCAGCTGGAAAAACAGAAAGGGTTTTTTTTGTTTTGAATTTACCAGGTGTATTAGTCAGGGTTCTCTAGAAAAGCAAAACCAATAGGATTAGATGCAGTAAGAGGTTTACTATAAGGAACTGGCTCACAAGATTATGGAGGCTACAAAGTTCCAAACCTGCAGTTGGCAAGCTAGAGATCCTGTCTGAGTCTGAATGTCCAAAAACCAAGAGAGTTGATAGTTTAAGTTCTCATCTAAAAGAGTCATAGGTTTGAAACTGAAGAAGAGCTGATGTTTCAGTTTGATTCTGAAAGCAGGAAAAGACTAGTGTCCCAGCTCAAGGTAGTCCGGGCAGGAGTTTTCTCTTACTCTCAGGAAAACAGGCCTTTTTGTTCTATTCAAGTCTCGAACTGATGGATGAGAGCCATCTACCTGCACTAGGGAGGGCAATCTCCTTTACTTTGCTACCAATTCAACTGCTAATGTAATCTAAAAACACCCTTACAGACACACTCAGAATAATGTTTGACCAAGTATCTGGGTACTTTGTGGCCGTATAAAGTTGATACATAAAATTAAATATCACATCAGATTAAGGGCCTTTGTCCTTTCTTTGACAAAATTAACAGAACTCAGCTTTCCTATTACACATGCAGTCCATGTAATAATGCATATACAGAAGATACTGCCAGATGCCCTACTTGGAATAAGGAAATATGTTTTCCTGGGCTACTAATGCTGGAAGGCTGCAGGACCTCAGTGTGGTCTCCTCTAGTCATAATTACCCCAAGGGGACTACAGAAGATGGGTGGTACCTTGGTTGGGCACATGTGTGGAAGCAGAGGGGATTCAGGGGAAGAGCTGAATATCACAAAGAACTGCAGAACTAATCTCCCAGCCCCAAGACATATGCTTATGAGGGAACAGAGCCAGTTTTCTGGAGGAATGAGAACATAAGCCTTATAGGCGACTTTGACTATCCATTTAGCTACGGTAAAAAGGGGAGAACATTCTAAAATACTAGCTGAGGTCCCGAACCTGAAGATAACTTTCCAACACACAGCAAATCCTCTATACTATTACTGCCCCTATCACCACTGCCACCAGAGCTGCCACCAAAGACACTGCATACCTTACATGCTCAAACCTAACAATAAACAAATGAATATACTCATTGCACAGAGGAGGAAACTGAGGTAAGAGAGGCCAAATGTTGTGGGTATGCTTTTGTTTGCCTAGTGTATTTCTGACTGCTTCCTCTGATGACAGATCCTGCCCCTGATGACAGAGTGACACACCAATCAATTGATGTCTGACTTCTGGGAGGTGGGTACACAAGGAAGCTAGAAATAAGCTAGGGTGAGTCGTCTGGTGATAGATCCTGATAAGAATCCTAGACGTCCGGCATCCAATGCCTTTGGTCTTCTTGCCCTTCCTGAAGCTTGGCTATTCAGTGTGCTATCTCAGTATCCTATCCTGTGGTTTAAATTGTAGTTGGGTGAGACCAAGAACCTTAAGAAATACACAGATATACAACTTATCCAAGAGCAGGAGGTATCAGTGGAAGAGCTAATTCTCAAAACTAGATTCTTCTAACTTTAAAAGTTGTACTTTTAACCATGACACCTCTTGTCTTTGAAAATTGAAATCCTATAGTCTTATCTGCCACCAAAAGAAACTACAGCATTTTTCTAATCATGTATGTATCTTGGCTTCTTTAATAAACTTTTTGAAAACAGTTAAGCTAACATGGAAAATCTTGTAAAATTACTCTGAAAAATACAATTTCATTTTATTGTTGAAAGGGCAAATCTTTAGTAGGCATATTTGAGTTGTGTTATTTGAGTACTATATAAAAGAGACAGACAAAGTAAGAAAATGATACTTGAAAATGATAATCTTTCTCAATCAGTGAGAAGAAATAAGAGCAAAACCGTCAAAGACCTTCATAAGTTCAAAAAAACCACAGACCTTCTCCTGCAGGTTAATACAATGGAAACACTCAAATATTCAGATTCTGCTGGTTCTACAACTGTATGAAATGGGCTAGATGAATCTCTCTGAGTTTCAGTTTCCTTATTTATAAAATGGGGATCGTAATATCCATCTGTATAGGTTGCTGTGTGATAACTAAATTCAGGTAAATAATACATAAAACTTCTAATATACAGTCTGGCACATGGTAAGCATATATGATACGGTAGCTGCTATTACTGTTGTAGCTGTCATTAAACTGAGTCAGGTGAAGGTGGTTAGAGGACTGTCAGGACAAGGATGTTGAGAAGGGTACAGAAAAACAGTTGGAAACCAAAAGCATAGAAGTATCTAATGGATAGGAATTTTTAATTTGTTGTCAAATTAAAAATATACACATATGTGTGTGGGGGTGTAATCGTATTTATTGTAACACATACATTGAAAAATTCTGGATGTCTGGTGCTGCTCTATCAAAATCCTAAAATTGAATTCATGTGAGTAGGTCTAGAACCTTATAGTGGACAGAGCTGGAAGGACTTTGAGGAATTTGTTAATGAAAGCTTCAAAATCCTGAAGGAACTGTTTGTAGAAGCATAATAATCTCTGAGGATACCACCGGTGAGGGTTAAAGCAAAGTGAGTGTACAAGAAGTTCATAGAAACTCTATTCAAACAGGCAAGAAGTAGGAAAAACTCAAAGGGCTTCCCAGGTGACTCAGTGGTAAAGAATCCGCCAGCTAATGCAGGACACACAAGAGATGCGGGTTTGATCCCTGGGTCGGGGAGATCCGCTGGAGTAGGAAGTGGCAACCAATTCCTGTATTCTTGCCTGGAGAATTCCATGGACAGAGGAGCCTGGCGGGTTACAGTCCAAAGGGTCACAAAGAGTTGACACAATAGAGCGTGTGTGCTCATGCATGTGCGCACACACAAAGAGGAAAAAACTCAAAGGTCCGTCAACTGATTGGCAGATAAACAAATGATGGTATATCTATTCAATGGATTATTAACTGTCAGTAAAAAGGAATAAACTACTGATACATGATACAATAGGGAGACCTTGAAAATATGCTAAGGGAAAGAAGCCAGTCATAAAAAACTAAGGGAAAGATTTCTATATAAAAAATTCAATTCAAAAATGAAAAATAAGTAAACTAGACTTCATCAAAATTTAAGTTTTGTTTTTTGAGAAAAAATTAAGAGAATGAAAAATTAAGTCAGTATCTGTGAGAAAACATTTGCAAATCATATGTCTGATAAAGGACTTGTATCCAGAATGCAAAATCCAGTAAAAGATAACAATAATAAATGGTCAAAAGATTTAAATAGGCTTTTCACTAAAGACTATATACTGATGGCAAATAAACATGAAAAGATGCTTAACATTATTATTAATTAGAGGAATGCAAATTAAACCACAAGGTAACATTACCAATTATTAGAATGACTAAAATTAAAAGTGACCATACCAGTGTTGATGAGGATGTGGAATAAGAGTATCTCACACACTGCTTGTAGGAATGTAAAATGGCACAACTAGCTTGGAAAACAGTTTGTACGTGAAGTGTGCTAGTTCTTTATGACCTCATGGACTGTAGCTTGCTAGGCTCTTCTGTCCATGGAATTCTCCAGGCAAGAATACTGGACTGGGTTGCTATTCCCTCCTCCAGATCTGCCTAGGATTAGAACTTGGGTCTCCTGCAATGCAGGCAGATTCTTTACGACCTAAGTCATCAGGAAAACAGTTTGGCAATCTTTAAAAAGTTAAGCATACAAAACATAAACCTATCACATGACCCAGTCATTCTACTTCCAGATATATATCCAAGAGAAATAAGACCATACAGCTATATAAAAACTCACAGTAAAAACAAAAACCCTCACGGCATATCTATATCATGGGTACTACTTAGTATAAAAGGAATAAATTACTGATATATACAATAACATGGATAAATCTCAAAATACTTATGCTGAGTGAAAGAAGCCATGCCCCAAAAGGGTATATTATGTAAGAAATATATAATTCTATTTAAATAAAATTCTGGAAAATACAAACTGCTTTATAGTGATAGGAAGAACTTGAGTGGTTGTCTGGGGATTCAGTTCAGTTCAGTTGCTCAGTCATGTCTGACTCCTTGTGACCCCATGGACTGCAGGACGCCAGGCCTCCCTGTCCATCACCAACTCTCGGAGTTTACCCAAACTCATGTCCATTGAGTTGGTGATGCCATCCACCCATCTCATCCTGTCATCCCCTTCTCCTCCCGCCTTCAATCTTTCCCAGCATCAGGGTCTTTTCCAAGGAGTCATTTCTTCACATCAGGTGGCCAAAATATTGGAGTTTTAGCTTCAACATCAGTCTGGGGATTGGGGAGGGGATTATCAAGCGGCATGAAAACATACTGGACCTTGAAGAAAATATTATTTTGATTGTGATGAAGGTTTCACAGGTATGCTGTTGTTCAGGAGCTAAGTTGTGTCTGACTCTTTGTGAACCCCATGGACTACAGCCTGCAAGGTTCCTCTGTTCATGGAACTTTCTAGGCAAGAATACTGGAGTGGGTTGCCATCTCCTTCTCCAAGTATATACATATGTCAAAACAAGTCAAACTATTAACTTTAAATTATTCCTTAATAAAGCTGTTAAATATTTTTATGCATTCAAATTAATGTTTGTGGATTTTGTTTGTGACTGGGTCCTTTCTGATACCCACTCAATTTAAAGTAGCTCTCTGGTCAGTGTTTCACACTATCCTGTTTTATATTACTCTCTTAGCTCTTACTATCTACTTTATTATTTGTTCATCTGTACTCTTCATTTTAACATTTTTAAAATATTATCCTGAGTTTCCTTCATTCTTATTTTTCTCTTTCCCCTTACAAGTTATAGAATTATCCATTTAGATAGAAAAGTCAATTTAATTCATTCCTTCTGCAAATATTTGTTGAATACTTTTTATTTTGTGAGTCACTGTGTCAAGTACCAAGCACAGGGAAGGGATGAATCAGCTATGACTCCTGCCTGGCAGGGCACCCTTCCAACTATTGCTCTACTTTATTGCCCTTCATTTTATGGTGAAATCTTAGTTCTCTCTCAAAATCTGGCTCAGATACTTGGTCAGGTTTTTTCAACCAAATGGATTACTGCCTCTTTAGTTCTTCAGGCTTTGGTTTATATTATGTAACAGAATTTGCTGATTTTCTCTGTGAATTTATTCTCTCCTTTTACCTTTTAGTGACAGAACCAAGCCTCACCTCCCCAGTCCTAACATTAAGTTCTAGTCAGGCATTTGGCCACCCAACTGTATTCTAGCTTTCTGAGAGCTGGGTATGGCCATGTGATTTCAGGACAATATGATATGAATGAAAGTGCTGGGTGCCACTTTTGGGTCAACTTTAAGATGAAGCCCTTTGTCTGGTCCTTGATTTCTCCTCTTCCCTCATTAGAACAACAGACATACAGGTGAGCAATGCGGACACTGAAAAATCAAAATGAAACGAAATTTGGCTCTTGAATCACTTGCTAGCCCTGAAGTGTTTACACGCCGATGGCCTGCGCGAGAGAAACAATCCCCAGTTTCAACTGAACACTGTATTTCTGTGTCCCTATCTGCTTCTCTCGCTCACTCTTTTTAACAGCAGCTTCTTTTGTATTGAATAAAAGCAACACTGGTAATAGAAACTTTCCCCTGTGGAACTCCTTGTACAAAGTAAGCAGATCTTATTTTCTCAGGATGGGAAGGACATCCAATAAATACCAAATGACAAATGTCTAACACAACATCATCAAATCAATTTCCTCATTATCTACCATGTGTTATATAAAGGACTAAGAAGTTATGCCAGGAGTAATTTATTATTGTAACCCTGTTTTAAAAACTATTTTGTTGATCCTGTTATTAGTTCCTTTTTTCCACTTCGTTGCATTAAATTTGCCTGTTTCTTTTTCTTTTTTTAAAGCTTCTTTACATGAGAAGCATTTTTTAGTAATTTCCTAAAATAGTACAAGTATCTGAAGCTATGATTTTCCTTCTAAGTACAGCAATAGACACATCAACATATTTGGAAATCATTCACTTCAAAATCAGTTGTTATTAATTCTTAACAACTGCATTTTGTCAGAGAAGGTAGGCTGTTTGAAAACAGTCAACTGAAACCTTTCTAATTTTCTTCAAGGATGCTGGCAAAGACTGCATTCTGAAGCTGTTGGGTGCAATATTCTCTATAGGTGTATTATATAAAGTAGGTTAACTGAGTAGTCCAAATCTATAGTTTCATTAATTTTTCTATATGCTTTTAAAATCAGTTATTGAGAAAAATGTATTAAATTCTCCCACTATGATGAACTTATTTACTTATTATAGGTCTACCAATTTTTGCTTCATACATTTTGAGTTTGTGTTACTGGGTACACTCAGGTTTAGGATTGTTAAATCTTCCTGGAAAAATACATTTTTTGTTATTAGGTAGAGACTTTCTTTATCCCTAATCATACATTTTGGCCCTAAGAATTAGATTGTACAATATATTTAAGATGTTTCTCAAGTAAATAGTACCTGATTAAATTTCTTTTTTCAACCCAGTTTGACCATCTCGATCTTTTAAAGTATTTGACTTTTTGCATTATTTCAGTATAATCACTAGTATATCTTTATTTTATGTCTACTATCTTATTTTGTACCATTATTTTTAATAACCTATCCAGACTGCATTTCTTTTTCTCTTTTTTCTTGCTTCCTTTTCAGTTCAATTTTTCCTTAATCCATCTTTTTTCTCTACCAGTTTGGTAGTTATTTTTCCATTCCTTTTATCAGTTTTCTTAAAAATATTAACATGCATATTTACTGTGATCAAGTCTAAAAGTTAATTTGGGTCTTTACTTTCTTCCCAAATCAGAACCAATACAGGGACCATAGCATGCTTTTCCAAACTTCCTTATCTGCTCCTCAAACTTATATGCTATTGTTATTATATATTTTATTTTTATTGTTAACATAAGACATTATTGTTATTTTACTCATTCAATGTTCCTTCAGATGTACTCATATATTTATTACTTTCCACATTCCTTTCTCTTTGCACTACAGATTTTCCATATGGGCTCACCTTTTGCCTAAAGTATGTCCTTTAGAATTTCTTTTAATGACGGTATGTAGGTAGCAAAGTCTCTCAGTTTTGAAGAACATTTTCCTTCAACGTGCTGAAGATTATATTCTTATGTCCTCACTTGTTGCTGTTGAAAAATCAGCTCTTCCTTTTAAAAAGATGTCTTTTCTCTACTGCTGCTTTTAAGGTCTCTCTGTGTTGAATGCTAGGAAGTATTAACTTGACGTGTCTAGAACTGATTTTATTTTTATTTATTCTCTATTCATTTTTTTAAAAAAACTTCATTACTCTGTGAATTGATCTTTTCCATTAGAGAATTTTCAGCTATCATCTCTTCAACTCTTGCCTTTGCCTTTTGATCTCTTCCTAGAATTTGATTAGACATTAGGTAATTTTCTTTCTCTTCTAGGTCTATCATTTGGGGCTGAATTTCACATAATGTTTTCAGATCTGTCTTTCAGTGCACTAATGTTCTTTTAAGCTGTGTCTAATTTGCTAAAAAACCAACCAAAAAAAAAACCTCCTGAGTTTTTAATGTCAACTATTATAGATTTTATTTCAAGGAAATTAACCTTTTTTGTTTCAAAATTTGTTTGTTCTTAGTTTATCATTTCTTGAAATACGTTACACATACTTAACATTCAGTGTCCGAATGAAGTCCTAAGAATCTGTTCGAGTCTGATCCCGTTCTCTGTTGTTTCTATCAGGTTTTTGACAGGACGCCTGGATTGGTGTGTGTCTGTTTGTGTTTTCATTCAGAACTACTCTATTTTCTTTTGAATTTTAAGAAGAGGGGATGAAAGCAGGTTCCTCTTAAAAAGATTTATGCTTTCTTCTATCAGACTTATGCGGGCACTAAGAATCCAGGACTATTCCCAACTACATTCTTGGCTGGAGGATTCTGAAGCCATCCAAGCATGGTCAATTGGCACTCCAAACTAATGGGAAGACTGCCTTGTGGCTAGACTTCCTAGTAAATGCTCTTGCCCCAAAATACTCTGTGACATGACTCAAGACAGGTAGTTTTCCTTGTAGTCTTCTGATGGGGGATAAGGTGATTTTGTTTATTTCTAATTCTCCCTGCCATGAAGGATGAGATCGTTTGGGCCCCCAACTACATGGGACAGTCTTTTATTAGTCAGCCTCTACCTTGGGAAGGGCTTGGGTTTTATGTTCTCTCTTGGTAAGACCTCAAAAAACAATGTTTCAGTTCACCCAGTTTAGCAAATGTCATTAGAGTTTCAGCTAGACCTGGTGCCCCACTTACTTCTATTACCTCACACCTTTACTTATTCCCTGGTTTGAGTATTTCTTGTGGGCTTTTTTTTTTTTTTTAAAAGCTCATAGGAGCATACGAGAAGTTTTTTTTTTTCAATAGTATATCCAACATTTCTAGTTGTTTTTAGCAGTAAGATCAGTTTGAACTCAATCTGCTGTGTTGTTAGAAATGAACATTTTCTACAACATTACAATTTTTGTCACTCATTCAAAAATCATATGTTTTAGTCTTTGAAAAAGCACAACAAGTCTAATGATAAAGTGCTCTTTAAAGGACTCTAGGTTTGTTGAGAAGATCTTAGAAACAATTATTAGCACTAAAACCAAGGTGAGTTTTAATAAATAACAATTGAAAAGTTACAGCCTGTACCTACTCAAGATTAGATCAAACTGAAAAGTAGAGCTGTAGAAAGAGCACTGGACTGGAGACCAGGGGACCCCAGCCCCAGTCCTGCTACTGGCTGTGCGGCTTGGGTAGGCCCCTTAACGGGCTGGCCTTTGGTTTCCTATGGGTTTCCTGGTGGCTAGGATGGCAAAGAATCTGCCTGTAATGCAGGAGTCCTGGCTTCGATTCCTGGGTCGGGAAGATCCCCTGGAGAAGGGAATGGCTACCCCCTCCAGTATTCTTACCTGGAGAATTCCATGACAGAGGAGCCAGGTGGGCTATAGAGTCCATGGGGTGGCAGAGTCAGACACGACTGAGTGACACTTTTGATTTCCTATATATAATGGGGGGGTAGGGCTGGATGTTCCTCTCAGGACCAAACCTCTGTGACAGCACAGAGCTATGGGATGTAGACTATACTCAACATAGAAGTTTCTGATGTCATGGCATTGCTTATGGCTAGCCTAGTTTCACATTTTAAACATACTGCAGCATGTTTTTAAAAAGCTTACACTCTGGTGAAGCCATTAAAAAAAATCAATATAGACTACTTTTGTACTTCAAATAAATTCTTAATGATTCTTAATATTTTGACATCTTCTTAGTTCTGAGAACTTCATTATTCTCTTTGTTCTATCTGGTATTTCAAAATTTTTAATGTAGCTATTAACAAAATTTATGGATTATCTGGTTTTTGCATGAAAAATTACTATTACTCAAAAGCTGCATCTGAGTAATCTGCCAGGAGTTTATGTGAAGAATTTTGAAAACAGAACCATTTAAAACTGTCAGCATATTGCATTAATCATTAAAAGAAAAAAAACAACCTAATACCACACAGATTAAATTGTCCCAAGTAAGTTTTAATGCAACATATTCACAGGTTTACACTATAAAGTTGTGAAAATAATATCTTTTTCAAATTTGATTAAGTGCTGCAAGATGTTGAAGAAACTCAGCACTCAAATGAGTTATATGTTTGATGTCATTTTTGGCAAAGCCTCAGAAAATGTCACATAAAAGAAAAACATCTTACTTAAAATAAGGTCTTGACAGCAGTCTGGAATAGTTAACACCATTCCCAAATGGAATTGCTGGTTATAATCAAACTTTTAATGACGGTATTAGTTCCCTCTTCGAGACAATTTAAATACCCAAACAAAACAAAATAAAATAACAATATGTGCACGCACACATACACAGCCCTCACCTCTTTTATTTTCTAATGTGGACGAATTTTTAATTATTTCAATTCAAGCTCCAAATATCTTACAGATTTATCAATGGCCACTTGGGAAATGACAAGATGGCAAGCTACCAGGCAATGTCAGTCTTCTTGTTTTAACTTATGAGAGGTACAAATAATTCCCATCAGCAATGCAGATGGAGTCCCTCACATCTTCTAAACCCCTGAATTAAAAACATTGGGAAATTTTCATCTCTCATTTACATTTATACAGTCTTTATCATCTTCTAAAGTCTACTCTATCAGATATGAGAGAATGAAGAGGAAGACATGTCCCTAAAAGCAAGTTGTCCATTTAAGAGTTAACAGTCAATTCACTTGGAAAGTTTGAAAAATATATATATTACAAAAAAGATTATGATAAAATAGGATTATGGAAAACAATACGCATGTGTTTCTGGCATGAAGATTTAAAAGTACAGAAAAATAAATATCACAAAGTTAACCATGGCTATCTTTGGAAGACGTATTATGGAGTGGTCTTTCTTTTTCTCATTTATACTTTTCTATATTTCTGCTATCTTTGCAAAGGACATATGTTACTTTTACAATTGGGAGAAATAACATACTTTTTTTTCTTTTTAAAAAGAGACAGTTATGGCCAAAGGTTAATACTTATCCGAATCAATTAATAAACCTATATTTAATGGGTTAGGAATGGCATTGATATTAAAAAGGAAGACAGGCTGCAGTTACTAAAAAAATAGCTTAAGGTTTTTGTCAAATTTCCAATATTGGAATTACATCAATCACCAGGCAAAAAGAATGCTTATTAAAAAACTATATTAAGACAGTGAAGGGCAGCAAAGAGGTATTCCTAATACACTGGCTTTTAAAAGTAGCAAGAGATGAGAGTCCTAAGTAACTGCTAGGAGGTCTGCAAGACGGCACAGAATTCAAGAAAATAAAATTAAATATGCCCACAATGTATAATTCTTAAAGCACAACAAGATTTGTTCATGGTGGCTAGCAAAAAGTCTGAGAAGGACTGTCTAAAAAAGAATAGAGTTCGCTATGGACTCACAAATTAAAGATAATCATCTCTTACTCACTTTATAAAAAGATTAAATTCTTGGTCTAATTGCGAGGGTATGTACATCTTTATACTTGTTATATGCTTTTAAAAGTCTTTATTATTTTAAAAAGTATATTTTTGAAAAACATACTGTTACAAATAAACATAAATGTAAATGTACATAAATGTAGTAAATGTACGTAAATGTAGTAAAGGTACATAAATGTAGTAAACTGCATTCAATAAGATTTCACTTGACAGACTGTCCTGACTATAGAAGAAAGCTTCATTTTTCCAGGACTTCTAGGAAATGAAGGATTCCACACAATTAACTATTTCAGATAAAAAAATCTTATCTTTAGCTGATAAAATAATTAAAAACAGTTTTTCAATCAATCAAGTTAGACCCACTGCCCATTCTCTGCCTTATTAAACAGTAATAAACAACATCTAAACTTTTCTTAATGAACCAGGGTTATTAAAATGAGCATCAATAATTTGAATATTGACATACTTTCAAATATAGTGAAATATCATCTATAGTAAATATGTCCATAACATTCCACTACCACCTTCCTGTGTTTCCTTACCTAATGTAGTGTTCAGTATCAACTCTTACTGCTACCTGAACGGATGTCCCCAGCTGTATCTTTATCTCTCACTTTAAAAAATTTTATTTTCTTTTTAGTTCAATAAAATAGTAGGCTAGGAAGATCCACAGGGAAGTCCTGCCCTGGGTTTTCCTTTATTTCCTTTATTTATTTTCTAGTCCTTGAGATATACTTTATACACCATCAAATTTTCCCTTTTAAAGAGGACTGTCCCACACTTGTATTATTCTTTAACTTGTTTTGAAACGTAAAATCAGATAAACAATTTGTTAGTACCATGCTCAAAGTAAGAATCTATAGACTATTACTGACGGTTGGACTGAAAGGCTTTCTATAAGTCAAGGGCAAATATACTTTCACTTTTCTGTGTAAATAACATTAAAAGGTGGCAATACAGTAAGAGCAGACTATGGGAAAAATAGGTCTGATACTTCTAGCCTCCAAGAAAAAAATGATGACTTAAGACTCCCTGAAGAGAGTTAACTGCTGTGGCAAACAGGACCAGTTTGCTCAGAGAGGAATTAATTATACATAGTATCAGGCACAACACAGAGCTAACATTCCACAATGGTTTCTGTTTCTTATAAAAACCAAGATTAAGCTAGTTTAACATAATATGTTAGACGAAAAGTAGTTAAAAAAAAACCAAAAAACTATATACTTTCACAACCTATTAAGCGTGAAGGGCCTTAATCTGACTTAATCCAGCATTAAAAAGACTGTTTGAAGAAACCTGAAATGGCCCAGAGCAATTTGAGAGGTACTAAGCACCTCAGGGATGTGTTGCATGAAGAGGCTTTTAAATTCTTTCTTGATTTACAAGCTCAGATTGCTCTTCCTCCTCTAATTTCTGGCACTAGTCATACAGCAGGTATTGTGTGCCTGGAACTTTGAAAAGAGGATCTGACACCTTATCTCCCTAAAGCTGATTAGAGAATATGTCCAAACATGTATTTCTATGTGACTGTGTTCAGTTTGGTACTGGTTTTGATATGATGAAACTTAAAGAAATCTGGAAAGGACTTAGAGGCATAATTTAATGAAAAGGATTATATAGTTTATTAAAGAACTTGACAGAGCCAACCCAGGAAACCAACTCTATCTCCAATTAACTATCAATCTTACTTGAAATTTATTACCCCCTACAAAAATCCTATGCACAGGCCTGGATGATTTACAGTGGGACTAAAGAGACTCCCAGGCTGTAAACAGACTGTCCTGCAGTACATCTCTTTTGACACTGCTGGTATCTAAAGTAAAACACCACATTCCTTGTTTACTTAAATTGGGATGTTAGAGCCTACTGCAGAATCTGTATTCAACTGAGAAATGTAACTGTTTTGAATTTTAGAATCAAGTTTCACATTACTATTCCGTCACATTCTAGTTCTCTAATTTACTGAAGCCTTCTTTTACACATTAGCTGAAGCCTTTAAAAACTAAATAGGTGGCAGAGCAATGGCAAAAATTATGAGGTTATATTTATGTAGTGCTCTTCTTCATACATAGAAGCATAATTACATCTATTACCTGACCATATCTCTGTGATAGAAGAAAGAGCAGAACTTGAGGTTTACTGGGAAGACTGAAGGGAAAAATGGATGGCCCCATATTCAATTTTACTACATAGAGAAGCTTTTTTACTACACTAGTGTTAAAAAAGATTTATACATTGACTCAATTATATGTACATGCTTTCATACTAGGACAGAGATGTTAAGAGGCTTCTGGTTTACGGATCAATATTCTTTTCCGGGGAACAGCTTTGTTGAGGCATAACTAGCATACAAATGAGCTGTACATGTTTGAACATGCACAGTTTGCAAATGAGCTGTACACGTTTGAACATGCACAGTTTGATGGGTCTGAACATGTGCATATACTCAGGGGCCACTATCACTACAATCAGGTAATATCAAAATGGCAATGTATTTAGAATTGCTTAATTGTATGTGGTCCAAAGTATTTATTAATGTAAAAGTAACAATGAATTTTAATTATTTTATTTTCTGTCATAGTGGAACTGAAGGAATTAATATAGAATAAATACAGTAAAACATTAAAAAAGCAGACCTTCTGTTAAGATTATATAAAATCTCATTTTAGATTTTCTATATGGAGAAACAGATGGATCCTGGTTTCAAAGTACTTTCCTCAGGTAATAGAAAAGATTTAGAAGCCAAACTGGTTAAAATGAAAAAAGGGAAAGTTAAAGTATTAGTCACTCAGTCATGACTGACTCTGCGACCCCATGGACTGTAGCCCGCCTGCTCCTCTGCCTGTGGAATTCTTCACACAAGAATACTGGAGTGGGTTGCCATTCCCTTCTCCAGGAGATCTTCTCAACCGAGGGATCAAAAAAGGGTTTCCCCCCATTGCAAGTAGATTCTTTCCCATCTGAGCCACCAGGAAAGCCCATGGTTAGAATACAAATTCCTAATTATCTACACAGATCTGGCTAAGGATCTAGCTCAGGAAATTCGACAGAGATGATAAAACTAAGGGAATACTACTCCCTGATCAAAGGTGATTCCCTGCGATGACAGCAGCCCTGAGGAGAGCACCACATCTTCTAGAGCGCCTGCCTGCGTGGGAGACCTCCATTCACACACTGACCGAGCTCGGGAAACCAGTGCAGGGACAGCAGCACACAGAAGCTTTCTTGTTCTTAGGGGTCTCTTGCCAAGTGCTTTTAATGCGGAAGTAATACATTAAATTCTAAAAAAAAGTGGCAGTAGTCAGCAAGTATTAGACTTGCCAAATTAATTCATAAAATCAGGAAATACTACTACTGGAAGCTTTACTTAAGAATGCAAATACGTAGTTCATACACACATACTTTTTAAGAAAGAATATAATTATAAAAATACAACTGTGAAAACACAGTTAAGGAAAGCTCATTGTGAGATTTAATTTATGTCATATTTACATGTAGCTATGTTGATTAGAGGCTTTAATTCTAACACCATATTAAAATTCATATTTTAAGTTTGTAAGTCTGGACAGAGAACAAAATAAAACCATGAATAACTATATTTCTCTTACAAATATAAAATTATTATTTTTTATATAGCACTGTAAATTTATTAAAGGTCTTCTCATTACCTAATTCGGAGAGGGCAATGGCAACCCCCTCCAGTACTTTTGCCTGGAAAATCCCATGGATGGGGGAGCCTGGTAGGCTGCAGGCCATGGGGTCGGGCAGCAGTTGGACACGACTGAGCGACTTCACCTTTCACTTTCCACTTTCATGCATTGGAGAAGGAAACGGCAACCCACTCCAGTGTTCTTGCCTGGAGAATCCCAGGGACGGCAGAGCCTGGTGGGCTGCCGTCTATGGGGTCGCACAGAGTCGGACACGACTGAAGTGACTTAGCAGCAGCAGCAGCAGCATTACCTAATTTACTTCTTACAAGCAACCTGAAAGGTGCACAATGCATTTTATCTCTGGATTTATGATAAAAAACCAGAGTCACTAAAGCTTAAAAAACTTCAATGCTAGTAACTGAAAGTGAGTCAATACCTTCCTGTATACCTTGAAAGAAAACATAACATTCTAAACGATTCTTATAACCATTAGTGTTACAGATAAATGAGCACCTAGTATTAATGTCAAAATTTGTATTAAAAATAGTAAATTCTTCTTAACGAAGTATTCCAAGTAATAAAAGTAGTAGTAATCAAGAAAACAGTCACCATTAGAACACCACAGTAAATAACTGTTGCCTGTATGCAATATCCATCAATGGAGGCTGAAATTAGTGGGAGGAAATTCAAAAAGAAGCAGGATATTTGTGTAGTCGCAAAATATCTTCCCCCACAACAGTTATAATTTCAAAGGGAAAAAGCAACTTAACAGTGTAGCAACTAAGCAGAAACCACATTAACCAGGTGATCATGGTAGTATCACCAATAAAAAGAAAGCCGACATCTTGTTACTTCTGGAACAATGTATGGAGAAGGACACCCCACTTATGTGGCAATCTTTCCAACAAATGTGTAACCTCAGTCTAATCATAAGAAAACAGGAGACAAACTCAACCTGAGACATTCTACAAAATATCTAATCAGGATTCTCCGAAGTGTCAAGGTCAGGAAAGACAAGAAAGGATGGGGGAAGTGTTAAAAATGAGAAGAGACTAAGGAGACATGATGACTAAATGTGGTATGGAATTCTGGAAGGAATTACAGAACAGACAAAGGACATTAGTGGGAAAACTGATGAAATTCTAATAAGTTCTGCAGTTAGTAATAGTGCTGTGTTAACATTAATTGCTTAGTTTTGATCCTTGTACTATGGTTATATAAGACCTTAACATTAAAGGTATATGGAAACTCCTGATTTTTATAACTGCTGTGTAAACCTAAAATTATTTCAAAATAATACAAAAAATAAATGGCCCATTCTGAGACTAAAAGAAAAACGACAGCAACCAAATGACCACACTTTTAGAGAAGCTAATTTTAACTGCCTTTCAGATTTAGGGAAAACCCAGGTATTTCTAGATGATACAAGAGAAATTAAATTGAGAAAATTACCAATATAATTCTCTAATTACAGCATAGAAAGTTTTAATCTGGTTAACTTTCATATAAACAGACTGAAATAAGCTCCAGAAGACTCTTTTTTTGTGTGTTAAGAAATCAATGTTTTAAGACTCAAATCTTTCTTTACCTAATTGTATTAAGTATTTCAAAGGCAGATAAATTAACTCAGCAATGTTTACGTCTAGTATAAGTCTTAACCATACAGCTCTATTTAAGAAACTTCCTACTGCAGTTCTCTCACTTCTTTGAGATCATAAACTACAAAAGCAAGAACCATCCATTGCCAACTTCACAGTACATCATGGACTTTGAGATGGAGTGTGGGAATAACAATTACTAGCTCAGAAAAGAATAAAAAAATGAAGATCTTCCCAGTTAAAAGGAATTACTTTCATATATTTAGAGTGCTTTTTAATTATAAGAAACAATCTCCTGGGAAAATTATACATAAACTTAAAGAATCCTTATTGTACTTCTTCAAATCTCAATATTGCCAATATATCTTCTTTCTATTCTGGGTTACATTTTACCAATATGATCTAGTCACATATATAAGTTTATCCTTTTTTGGGTGAGTTAACTTTTTAATAATTTGTTTCATTCAAACATATTTTGGCAATTTCAAGTTCTTCATCAAGTATCTTGCCTTTACTACAATAGTCATTGGGAACATGGTGCAAATCATCTAAGAACTTTGAGCTTTAGAGGGTTATGTGGTATAACTTGCACTACTTAAAATAAATAATAATCACATGGTCAAATGCTGTACCACTGTTTGGTTTTGGAATGTGTATTCTTTAAGGTTAGATGTTACATCTTATGCTTTATCCCCAGTCACTATTACAGAACCTAGTATCAATTGATACAATTATTCATGCTTTCCAAAAGGGAGAATACACAAGATATATGCACAAAGCAAATTTATTAAGCCAAATTTAGTGTACATTATTAAAGATAACAATTAAATTTCTGATCATGTTCACCAAATCTATAACGTATTTTACTATTATAAAGAGAAGACAGATTAGAGGGTTCCAATTGCTATTTTGGAAACTGAACATTACATGTTTCATAGCTGAAACAGTTAAAAGATCTTCAGTGCAATAGCTTTTCTGAAGCTGTTCTAGCTTAATAAAAATAAAAAAAATCACAGTACAATAAAGAAATATTTAACTTGTATAAAAAGCAGGGTATTATTCTGATAAGCTTTTGATCATTTTTATCAATGTTTTAGATTTTCTGTACTTAAATAAGAGAAAAATAAAAAACCAGGAATTTGTATTTAATACTATTCAATGATGTATGAATAATGTTTATACAAGTGCCATGTGCAGGGCCTAAACACTTTTATCAAATGTTTTAAAGAGTACACAATGTTAAAAAAAAAAACAACACTCTATCCTGTGCACTTCTAGATATGTGCTATGACAACATAAGTTTTGCCTGATGTTAACTACTCTCTTTATTAAGCAACAGTAGTTATGATCACATTTGACTGAATTTCCTTTTCAGACAAAAGTTCTAAGTGAAACAATTTTATTGACTAACTAGCCAAACAAAGTAATAAATACCACCACCACTCAATTCAGGAAGGAGAGAGGGAAGAAATACCAAGTGAAAATATAAGCTTGATAACCGTGCTTACCTTCACTTCTTTTTTCTGCTTGTTTTGCGGAATTTTCTGCTTTCTTCTGTTTTGCTGCTAAGAGTTCCCGCTTTAATTGTCTTGCTTCTTTTCTGAGCTCTTCACTACAAATCAAAAACAATTATGTAAGTTTATAACAGACTGAGAAAAGCTGTTCAGCAAAAAAACCTGAACCCAGTTGTCATGTACGGTAAGAAAACATAAATAATGTAATTCATTTTGTTTCTGTGTATGTGTATTTATGGTATGGAAGTGAAATGAAGTGACAGTCACTCAGTCGTGTCTGACTCTCTGCAATCCCATGGACTGTAGCCTGCCAGGCTTCTCTGTCCATGGAATTCTCCAGGCAAGAATACTAGAGTGGGTTGCCATTCCCTTCTCCAGGGGATCTTCCTGACCCAGGGATTGAACCTGGGTCTCCCTCACTACAGGCAGATTCTTTACCATCTGAACCACAGGGTATGGAAACATACTTAAAAGATATATTAAAAGTTGTGATTTCACCAAAGCAATATAATATGAAAGTGAAAGTGAAGTCGCTCTGTCCAACTCTTTGAGACCCCATGGACTGTAGCCTACCAGGCTCCTCCATCCATGGGATTTTCCAGGCAAGAATACTGGAGTGGGTTGTCATTTTAGAACCCAGGTCTCCCGCATTGCAGGCAGACGCTTTACTATGAAATATAGGGGCATCCCAGGTGGAACAGTGGTAAAGAATCCTCTTGCCAATACAGGAGACCCAGGAAAGGCAGGTTCGATTCCTAGGTTGGGAAGATGCCCTGGAGAAGGAATTGGCAACCCACTCCAGATTCCTGCCTGAAAAATTCCATAAACAGAGGAGCCTGGTGGGCTCCTCCATGAGGTCGCAAAGAGCTAGACATGACTGAAGCAACTTAGCACACACACAGGCACGCACTATGAAATATAGCCCTTCAAGTATATCAAACAGTTGATGAGCGATAAATGAACCTTTGTTCTCCCTCTAATTTACTTTCAAATTTAACATTCTAAATTCAGTTTAATAACACACGGAGATTCCGAATCAAAACAAACTTTTTAATATAAATACTATTCTCTAAACTTGGGCATACACAAAAAATATCTGACTTCAAAACTTACTGAATTCCTGAACTGGTACCAGTAACTACCACTTACCAAGCAATTATTACATGCTAGGAACAATGCTAAAATTTGTCTTAAACTCAGTTCATTTCTAACCCTTTTTTATTACATGCTAGGAGCAATGCTAAATTTTTTTTAAACTCAATTAGTTTTTAAACCTTTTGATACCACAATTTACCAAATAATTTTCTCTTCTGTGAAACCTATCAGGCTGAGATAGTTTGATAATTAGTACAATCATATATCAAAGGCAAATGAAGATGTAAGTGCTAGCTTTACTGCAACACTTACATGTTATGTGACTGGTTTCTACAAGCCACTTTAGGGCAGGAGATTCAATTTCAATAATTGGAAACAATTATTAACTGCTCATGTCATGAACCCTGTGAGTCACTTGCAAATAGTTAAAACTATGCATTTTATATCTGTGATGGTCAGGCATTCACTCTATTTTCAACACGCTAGAGTGTGTCATGAAGACTGAGAACACTGTAGCCCAAGGAGGCACCCCATTCTGGAAGTCTCTAAAGACACTGGTTCTACGCTGATTCAGCCTTTAGTCCAGCTCAGCAGTTCAGTCGCTCAGTCATGTCCAACTCTTTGTGACTCCATGGACTGCAGCATACCAGGCTTCCCTGTCCATCACCAACTCCTGGAGCTTGCTCAAACTCATGTCCATCGCAGTGGTGACACCATCCAACCATCTCATCCTCTGTCGTCCCCTTCTCCTCCCGCCTTCAATCTTTCCTAGCATCAGGGTCTTTTCCAATGAGTCATTTCTTCACATCAGGTGGCCAAAGTATTGGAGTTTCAGCTTTAGCATCAGTCCTTCCAATGAACACCCAGGACTGATCTCCTTTAGGATGGACTGGTTGGCTCTCCTTGCAGTCCAAGGACTCAAGAGTCTTCTCCAACACCACAGTCCAAAAGCATCAATTCTTTGGCATTCAGCTTTCTTTATAGTCCAACTCTCACATTCATACATGACTACTGGAAAAACCATAGCTTTGACTAGATGGAACTTTGTTGGTAAAGTAATATCTCTGCTTTTTAACACGCTGTCTAGGCTGGTCATAGGTTTTCTTCCAAGGAGCATGCGTCTTTTAACTTCATGGCTGCAGTTACCATCTCCAGTGATTTTGGCGCCCCCAAAATAAAGCCTTTAGTGCTTCCTCCTAAACTCCAAGTCTCAATTTTTTTTTACTCCTGTCCTGTATTAGAGTCACCAAACTGATGGGTTTTATAATGTGTGTGACTCAGTTCTTTTCACACTTTTTCTGTATCAAACACACACAGCCCTATTTGTATGTATCTACATGACCTCCAAGGTCCTCAATTCTGAAACTTCCCTCTCTGATCACTATGCTTTTAACTTTCTCAGTCTTTCATTCCTACTGAACTTAGCTCACTCTTCTATGAATGAAAGCCAACTCCTTAATCACAGTTCATGGTCCACCAGTCTTATTCTAACCCAACTGGCTCTCTGTGCATTCTGATGCTATGGTCAGTCATTTCCCTCATGTCCTCACCAGGATCCTTAATTTTCTTGTTTGTCCTGTTGGATGCATCATAATCATCTACAAGAATTGTTAAAACATGTTCAGGGAGACGTATCTCCAGGAAATATGATTTCTTTAGAGGTGAGGCGTTGCCTGGAATTCGCTCCTGTGACAAGTTACCCAGGTGACTCTAACATCACTCAAGTTTGGGACCCAATGCCTTAGGACCTTACTACAGAAATTATCTTCTCTTTCTTAACAATTTCAAGTGCTTCTACTTTACTGATCCTTTCATTCGGCCAACAGCATACTCAAATTTCCCCGTACTCTGCTCCAAACAAGAGATCATTATCTTTACAAGTGGACTCCTTGCCTGAAAGAACAGCTTATATACAGAATCTAATTCATCAAGCTCTAAGTTCTTTTTTTTTCTTTTTTTTAAGCTCTAAGTTCTTAATCTCTTGCAATCGATCCTTCTTGTACTCTACTGAAATTCGTTCTGTATCAGTCAAGTTCGTTGGTCTTTTCTCAGTCCTCTTCTTCCTCTTTGGCCTTCTTATCATCCAATGATATGAACTACTTCCTTCTGAAAATTTCTGCTAATCAGACTAGGTACCACTTTAGAGTCCTGATTCTCCATTTCTCCTCTGAATTACTCTTTCTCTTCTCATACTATAATTGTCATTTTCCTCATTTCTATACCCTGTATGCTGGCATTTTATCTAATCTTATAAACTATCACTTCTATAATAGGATATTTCCAAATCTAGATGTTTCCCCCTATACTTCTATCTATTACAAATCTCTACATAAATTAGTACTGTTCAACAGAAATATAAGCCAAGACACACATACAATTTTGTTTCCTAGCACATTTTAAAAACTGGTAAAAAGAAACAGGTTAATTTTAAAAACATATTTTATTTAGCTCAATAACTAAAAATATCCAAAGTATTATTATGTTAACATGGAATCAATATAAGAATATTAATAAATACACTATTTTACATTTTTTCCATACTAACTCTTCTAAATGCAGTGTGTATTTCACACTTAAAGGACATCTCAATTCAAACTAGTCACAGGTCAAGGGCATAGATCCAGATGTAGTTTGAGGCTAGATGTCACAAGAATTACAAACTCTCTATGTCCAAACTCCAAATCATCTTTTCCCTGGTCAAATCTGTTCCTTCTCCTGAAGTCCCTATTTGATCACGAGACCGATTTCCTTCTAATAACCAAACTTTAAACTTCCCCTGGGACTGTTCACCCTCCCTTTCACTGAATCACTGTCCCAGTGTGTCATTTTCCGATTTCTCTCTTACATGCAACTGCTCTTCTTGACTCTCACCATCAATGCCTGGGTTAGGCTCTCATGATCTATCTCTCAGATAAATGTGATTACTTCCTATTTCTTGAAGTTATATGAAAACAGAAAATAGCAACCACATCTTTGCTCCATCTACTAAATACTAGCTTAAGTTTTTTTTTTTTTTGGTAAATAATTCAAGAAATTCAGATGATATTTTCCGAAGACTAAGGTGATGGGAAGGTTATTTTGAAAGCTGAAGAAGTGCTGCATGACAGCCGAACAAACTAGTTATCAGGGTGATCTGAAGTATGCAAAGAATGAGGGGCAATGAGAGTATAAACTATTGTAGAGCCAGTAAAGCAAAGATATCAAAAAGACTAACACAGATATTAAAGCACAGATATTAAACAGATCAGAACGTCCTTATTTAAAAGCCAATTCCATCACTTATTGTCTGGAAGATCTAACAACAATTATTTAACTTCTCTGAGATTCAGTTTCCTCAGCTATAAAGTCAGAGTAAGGTATTTAAAATATTGGGCATTCAGTACATTTTCAACAAATGATGGCTATTATTATTTGGATCTGTTAAAAATAGTACCAGAGTTAAGGTCTGTTTGTCAAGTAGGAATATTTTCTTATATTATTTATTATAAACAAATGCCACCTCTACTGCATATGAAGATCAACTCTGTTCATAATTTTTAAAAAGGGTAATAAATGTTTAATGCCAGCTTCTAAAAATCTACTCTTAAATAGACAAAGATTTAGATACACTGCTGAAGTAGCCATAATAATAAACAAACTGAACAATGATGAATAAGAACTCAAAAAAGACAAAGTAAGAGGTTTTTGTCTATATACATAAAACTATGTTTCATTATACTGAATTTTTCAAGTAATTAAAAATTTACAACACTGTCAAAATCTCTCAAGACTATTCAAACAACACCATTTGTTAGTACACGTGGAATCTGTAACTCTTAGAATGAAGTGCATGTTTTTAACCTAGTCTTTAGATAACAGTCTAGTTTTAGGGGACCCAATCTTATATTCTCTGGAATACAATTTCATTCATTGGTAATAGAATATCTTTGAACCTGCTAAAAAAAGAATGAAAATTGTAAGCCTGGACTATATGTCACTTTACACAGCTTACAAAGCAAGAATACAAACTGTGGGCTTGCTTGAGTCCAGGCAGCATCTGTTTGGCTTCCTCAGAGCCTAGTTTCCACCTGTATGATAAAATAAATACTTCTATAGCTACTGTTAATTTTAAGCTAATTAATTTTTTTCCTAATAGATCTTTAATTTGGATTCATTTGAATTTTAACATGGTTTTTATGACATCAGCATCAGCTAATTAGCCATCAGTTAATAATTCATCATATATATTTTTTTAATTTGGTAAATCTGTAGTATCAGTTCAGTTGAGTTTAGTCGCTCAGTTGTGTCCGACTCTTGCGACCCCATGAACCGCAGCACACCAGGCCTCCCTGGTCCATCACCAACTCCCGGAGTTCACCTAAACTCATGTCCATTGAGTTGGTGATGCCACCCAGGCATCTCATCCTCTGTTGTCCCCTTCTCTTCCTGCCCTCCATCTTTCCCAGCATCAGGGTCTTTTCCAATGAGTTAGCTCTTCGCATAAGGTGGGCAAAGTATTGGAGTTTCAGCTTCAACATCAGTCCTTCCAATGAATACTCAGGACTGATTTCCTCTAGGATGGACTGACTAGATCTCCTTGCAGTCCAGGAGACTCTCAAGAGTCTATTCAACACCACAGTTCAAAAGCATCAATTCTTTGGCGCTCAGCTTTCTTTATAGTCCAACTCTCACATCCATACACGACCACTGGAAAAACAATCGCCTTGACTAGACGGACCTGTGTTGACAAAGTAATGTCTCTGCTTTTTAATATGTTGTCTAGGAGTAAGCATCTTTTAATTTCATGGCTGCAATCACCATTTGCAGTGATTTTGGAGCCCAGAAAAATAAAGTCAGCCACTGTTTCCCCATCTATTTCCCATGAAGTGACGGGACCAGATGCCATGATCTTCATTTTCTGAATGTTGAGCTTTAAGCCAACTTTTTCACTCTCCTCTTTCACTGTCATCAAAAGGCTCTTAGTTCTTCTTCATTTTCTGCCATGAGTGGTGTCACCTGCATATGAGAGGTTATTGATATTTCCCCCCGCAATCTTGATTCCAGCTTGTGCTTCCTCCAGCCCAGTGTTTCTCATGATATACTCTGCACATAAGTTAAATAAGCAGTACACTTTGCTCCAATGAAAAAAATAATTAAAAAAAAATCACCCCAGTAAAATATCAGGAGCCTCCACTTCCCTATGACCACAGTCTCCATCTTGGTCTACATGCTTCTGGTCTGACCTTTCTTACATTCACTTTGCACACTGAGGCCAAATCCTACAATTCTACTTACTGATCATTATAACTCCCTAAGTCCTACTGACTCGTGCACTAATTTCTTTCCCCAGCATTCAAGTGCCTCTCATGAGAAACTGTGGAACTACTTTTTAATTTTATCTGTCACAGATCCTCTACAATTACTCTAAATTTCAGCCAAAACATACTAGGCATAATTACCTTGGCAAACTCTGAGCTTCACCACACATACCCCTTTGTTCGTGCCATTTCCATTACCTAAAATGGTCTTTATTTCCTATTTCTGCTAACTAAAGTCTTCCTCATTTTTCAAGGTTTCATGGCGAAAGTAGCCCCTGAGCACAGCCTTGGGGCAAGGTTGTCAAGCTCACTGAACCTCAATTTTCTTATCTATCAGTTCATTTCAGTTCAGTTCAGTTGCTTAGTCGTGTCCGACTCTTTGAGACCTGATGAACCGCAGCACGCCAAGACTACCTGTCCATCACCAACTCCCGGAATCCACCCAAACTCCTGTCCATCGAGTTGGTGACACCATCCAACCCATCTCATCCTCTGTCGTCCACTTCTCCTCCATCGCTCAATCATCCCCAGCATCAGGGTCTTTTCCAATGAGTCAACTCTTCGTATAAGGTGGCCAAAGTATTGGAGTTTCAGCTTCAACATCAGTCCTTCTAATGAACACCCAGGACTGATCTCCTTTAGGATGGACTGGTTGGATCTCCTTGAAGTCCAAGAGACTCTCAAGAGTCTTCTCCAACACCACAGTTCAAAAGCATCACTTCTTCGGCACTCAGCTTTCTTCACAGTCCAACTCTCACATCCATACATGACCACTGGAAAAACCATAGCCTTGACTAGACAGATCTTTGCTGGCAAAATAATGTCTCTGCTTTTTAATATGCTGTCTAGGTTGGTCATTACTTTCCTTCCAAGGAGTAAGCATCTTTTAATTTCATGGCTGCAATCACTATCTGCAATGATTTTGGAGCCCAGAAAAATAGTCAGCCACTGTTTCCACTGTTTCCCCATCTATCTGCCATGAAGTGATGGGACCAGATGCCATGATCTTAGTTTTCTGAATGTTGAGCTTTAAGACAACTTTTGCACTCTCCTCTTTCATTTTCATCAAGAGGCTCTTTAGTTCGTCTTCACTTTCTGCCATAAGGGTGGTGTCATCTGCATATCTGAGGTTATTTATATTTCTCCCGGCAATCTTGATTCTAGCTTGTGCTTCCTCCAGCCCAGAATTTCTCATGATGTGCTCTGCATATAAGTTAAATAAGCAGGGTGACAATATAGAGCTTTGATGTACTCCTTTTCCTATTTGAAACCAATCTGTTGTTCCATGTCCAGTTCTAACTGTTGCTTTCTGACCTGTATACAGGTTTCTCAAGAGGCAGGTCAGGTGGTCTGGTATTCCCATCTCTTTCAGAATTTTCTACAGTTTATTGTGATTTGCACAGTCAAAGGTTTTGGCATAGTCAATAAAGCAGAAATAGATATTCTTCCAGAACTCTCTTGCTTTTTTGATGATGCAGTGGATGTTGGCAATTTGATCTCTGGTTCCTCTGCCTTTTCTAAAACCAGCTTGAACATCTGGAAGTTCATGGTTCACGTATTGCTGAAGCCTGGCTTGGAGAATTTTAAGCATTACTTTACTAGCGTGTCAGATGAGTGCAATTGTGCAGTAGTTTGAGCATTCTCTGGCATTGCCTTTCTTTGGGATTGGAATGAAAACTGACCTTTCCCAGTCCTGTGGCCAGGCTGAGTTTTCCATATTTGCTGGCATATTGAGTGCAGCACTTTCAAAGCATCTTCTTATCTATAAGTAGTGACTATATTCAGCCTATGTATTATAACAAGACCAATGCAAAGATTAAGGATTAAAATAAGATCACTATTAGGTGCTTAGGGCTTCCCTGGTAGACCAGCTGGTAAAAAATCTGCCTGCAATACAGGAGACCCCAGTTTGATCCCTGGGTTGGGAAGATTCCCTGAGAAGGGACAGGCTACCCACCTCAGTACTATTGGGCTTCTCTTGTGGCTCAGAATGGATAAGAAAGCTGTGGTATATATACACAATGGAGTATTACTCAGCCGTTAAAAAGAATTCATTTGAATCAGTTCTGATGAGATGGATGAAACTGGAGCCGATTATACAGAGTGAAGTAAGCCAGAAAGAAAAACACCGATACAGTATACTAACACATATATATGGAATTTAGGAAGATGGCAATGATGACCCTGTATGCAAGACAGGGAAAGAGACACAGATGTGTATAATGGACTTTTGGACTCAGAGGGAGAGGGAGAGGGTGGGATGATTTGGGAGAATGACATTCTAACATGTATACTATCATGTGAATTGAATCGCCAGTCTATGTCTGACGCAGGATGCAGCATGCTTGGGGCTGGTGCATGGGGATGACCCAGAAAGATGTTCTGGGGAGGGAGGTGGGAGGGGGGTTCATGTTTGGGAATGCATGTAAGAATTAAAGATTTTAAAATTTAAAAAATAAAAAACTAAAAATTAAAAAAAAAAAAAGATCCAGCACAGCCAAAAATAAATAAATAAACATTTTAAAGACATAAAAAAAAAAAAAAAAAAAAGAATCCGCCTGCAATGCGGGAGACCTGGGTTTGATCCCTGGGTTAGGAAAATCCCCTGGAGAAGGGAATGGCTATCCACTCCAGTATTCTTGCCTGGAGAATTCCATGGACTGTATAGTCCATGGGGTCACAAAGAGTTGAAAACAACTGAGTGACTTTCACTTTCATTAGGTGCTTAGAACGTGTGCTTAGTTGCTCAGTCGTGTCTGACTCTTTGTGACGCCATGAACTGTAGCATACCAGCCTCCTTTGTCCATGGAGATTCTCCAGATAAGAATATTGGAGTGTGTAGCCATGCCCTCCTCCAGGGGATCTTCCCAACCCAGGGATTGAACCCAGGTCTCCTGCATTGCAGGTGGATTCTTTACTGTCTGAGCCACCAAGGAGGCCCAAAGTATTTGTCCCTCAGTCATATCTGACTCTTTGTGACCCCATGGTCTGTCCATGAAATTCTCTAAGCAACAATATTGGAGTGGTCTGTCATTTCCTTCTCCAGGGGACCTGTCAACCCAGGGATTGAACCCGCGTCTCCTGCAGGCAGATTCGTTACCATCTGAGCTACCAGGGAATTTTTTCTTTTTTTAAGTAAGAAAATATACTACAACCAACTCATGACTATTAAATTATATAAGCAATTTAAAGAATTAAAACTTTAAATAAAAATCAATGATTTTTATGTAAAATGATATTAATTACTATACTGTTAAAGATATACACTCTAATCTCATTGATGGATGTTGTTTTCATCTTAATGCCCATGTCCATTTCAAAAGATTAAACAAAACTTCTGCATAAAAAAAGAGACATGTTTCAGAAGACCTACACCCAACATCACTACATGGTTACAGGAAAGCAATTAATTCTCTTCCTTTATCTCAGTTGTATCATCATCTAAAAATAATCCGAGGAAGGTATAAATTAATATTTTTGAAATGCATAATCAACTATAAATGTAAAAAGTGACTGTACTCTGTATATCATTCTGTTTCAATTCCTTTGGTTTTAGGATCTTAAAGCCCATTATCTAAAGAAATGGTGAGAGGTCTAGACACAAAGAAGTTGAAGTGTAGAGACAGTGAGAGTTTTTTACTTTTTTCAATATTGCCTAAATCAATTACAATACTATAAACATGATACAGACATCCTAATTCTTTATGCAATTTTCCCCTTAATATGCTTCCTACCCACTGAATGAAAAATACGTTTAGACTTGAATACCTTATTTTTGAGCTGAGTATTTTTCATGCAACAGAACACACTATGAATAAGTAAGTAGGCAGTATATTTACATTTTTATCAGACTGTTTATATTACTTTATAAAAGGTAGAATTCTTGCAACTTTTAAAATCATACAAATTTTCAGCTTGAGATTGAGGATTTAATATGGCAAGGATACGTATCCTGCATAATTTTCAGTCAGTTTTTATTTTTTCCCAGATGCTTTTCTCATTTTCTCCAGTTTCCAGGAATGTGCCTTAGGAAAATTTTGAGTTATATCTGTTCTTTTTACATATGGCATGAGAAATATTATCTTAATATAAGGGTGGTGAACTCAAACACTGAACTCTAACATTCACTTAAAAAAAAAAAGTAAAGTTATCAAGACTTGAGTACTTGACATGCTTTTGAAAAGAACTTTAATCTACAAAAATAAAATGGAATATGTATATATATCTTACATAAGATGGTAAATGAATTTGCTTAGAGACCTTGTTAAGCAAGCTGACCGCTAAACACATGTCCATTACAGATCATTGCTTCTTGGACCATGGATGTAGTACTTGCAGTTAGCTTAAGCCTACTATTTCCCAACATCTGATAAGAATTCATAACACATGGAAATGATTGCAAGCTAAACAGTACAGCCTTCATGGTTTTTAGTTTGTCGCTGTAATCACAAAGATACTGAATCTGTTTGTAATGAAACAACAGCTTGGCTGTTGATGAAATCATAAAATGGCCATAATGAAAGACCATCATAAGTATTAAAACTATAAATGTATGACATGATTTTTAGCATGGTATCATCAGCAAAGAGCAGAAAGAGCAGAGATGCAGGTTAAACATGTATTAGGAAGTATAGTATGCTACAGTTTATACATTAATTTTGAAAGTATACACAGGAAATAAAAAATCAAAATCAAATTAAATCACAGAACCCCTGATTTGTGTGTACAGAGTTCTGTTCTACCTGTTTCTAGCAGTATGGGCTTAGACAGTTAAGCTAACCAATGTAAATCTGTTTTCTCATCTTGAGAATTAAGGTAAAATTGTAAGGAAGAAACATGATTCCATAGAAATTACTCAGTATACTTACATGGTGCTTGGCTCAGAATATGTGCCCAACATGAGTTTGCTTCTTCAATTACCATCATTCTTCTCCTCTCCAGTATTAACTCTACTATTCTTACTATTCACAGGATCAATTACTGACAAAATAAGATCTCAGGCTAACTGAAGAGATCAAAAAGGCAAATTCTTCCATTTTTCTCATGGATGCACAGATTTTAAAAGCTCACTGATAAGTTTTGTGTGTGTGTGTCTGATGTACTGCTTGGATTAAATATCATATGCTATGAAAATGAGGAATATAAAGTAGATAAAACCCCTAAAAATTACTAAATTCTCACATCTTAATTGTGGTTACTAAACACTTGGAATGGAATTGCTTATTGTCATCCATATAGTCTAGTCAAGAAGATAAGGAATAAACAAGTCAACAAGGAAATGTATATATGTATGTGTGTGTGTGTGTTTACACACTTATAATTTCTACGAGGGAGATTAACAGAGAATCTACATTATTTTAGTCTAAATGATCCTAGACGTATCTATCAGAAGATAAAATTTAACCTGACAGATAATGTTGCACATGCCCTTTTATAATCTGTTATACCACTGTGTAGGAAAAGAAAGACTGTAATACCGATCCATAGGTACATAGTACATGTACACTGAAATTTGAGAAGGAAGAATTTAAATGCACCTGCAACTAGCCTTTAGACTTACAGTCTTATTCCTTTCATATGAAAGAGCACATTTATTTTTAAATAAAAAGTTTAGACATCTGATATAGATTGTCAACCTCCTTCATATATTAGAAAATCTTATTGTCTATTCCAGAACAAACTAAACAAGAGTAAACCCTGCACTAAATCACAAAGTATCCAGAATAAGCAGAGGTGATAGTATTATTCTATCTAAATACCAAGTAAAAAATTCTAAATCAAACATGTTATTTCACAGGAAGAACTTGGCTTAGCCAGTATTTCAGAGAAGTAGAGTAAATCTATTGTGGCAGAAGTTCGGTCTTCAGCCATATGTCTACTCCATAATCCAACTTGATAGAATGACATTAAATCAATATGAAAAACAAATGAGGTTTCCAATTCCAGTAAGGCAGACTACTAGGTAACCCCAAAACTCTCTTACAATCAAATACCTAGGAGGGCTGAATAACACACATTAAAAAAAAATACGTTTAAATGCATAGCTTAGCTCACTAAAAACCAAGGGGTTGAAAACCAAGGGGAAGACTAAAAACCAAAGAAGCACTGGTACTATTATTGAGACATTGAGTTATTCTACCTAGGAATGTGGGTTTAACATGGGGTTTTAATCATGAACTAGAACTCCTACACATAAAGCTTAACATTCTCCACTCACTGGAAGGGTGGGAATAAACACATCAACTATAAAACAGAGAAAGGCTGCAGTGAAGCTTGTCTGTCTCAGATCTATGTGGATAAGAAGGCGTTCAAGCTAATGCATATTCTCAGGGTATTTAAGGAGTATTTTCAATTAAAATCACTAATATAGTATGGTACTCTGATGCACCTGCTTGATCTAAAATGAAATCCTCTCTGAAACAGAGAATCTTTAATTTAGATATCACAGAACTCTAAAAAAAAAGTTCTAAAAAAATCAGCTCTCAATAAAAAGAGTTCATAATATACAAGGAAACAAGGCATTGTTTGTAAGAATAAAGGAACAATAAGTAATTGAACCTGACGCTCAAAACTTCAGATACTGCAAAAATAAAACAAATATGTTTATTATATGGAAAGAATGAAAGAGAATAAAGAACTGAATATGAGATCTACAACAGTAACTGGAAAAAGAATAAAAATACTTTCAGTTCAGTTCAGTTCAGTTCAGTCGTTCAGTTGTGTCCAGCTCTTTGCGATCCCATTAATTGCAGCACGCGAGGACTCCCTGTCCATCACCAACTCCTGGAGTTCACCCAGACTCAAGTCCATTGAGTCAGTGATGCCATCCAGCCATCTCATCCTCTGTCATCCCCTTCTCCTCCTGCCCCCAATCCCTCCCAGCATCAGAGTCTTTTCCAATGAGTCAACTCTTTGCATGAGGTGGCCAAAGTACTGGAGTTTCAGCTTTAGCATCATTCCTTCCAAAGAACACCCAGAACTGATCTCCTTTAGAATGGACTGGTTGGATCTCCTTGTAGTCCAAGGGACTCTCAAGAGTCTTCTCCAACACCACAGTTCAAAAGCATCACTTCTTTGGCACTCAGCTTTCTTCACCATCCAACTCTCACATCCATACATGACCACTGGAAAAACCATAGCCTTGACTAGACAGATCTTTGTTGGCAAAGTAATGTCTCTGCTTTTGAATATGCTGTCTAGGTTGGTCATAACTTTCCTTTCAAGGAGTAAGCGTCTTTTAATTTCATGGCTGCAGTCACCATCTGCAGTGATTTTGGAGCCCAAAAAAATAAAGTCTGACACTGTTTCCACTGTTTCCTCATCTATTTCCCATAAAGTGATGGGACCAGATGCCATGATCTTCGTTTTCTGAATGTTGAGCTTTAAGCCAACTTTTTCACTCCCCTTTGTCACTTTCATCAAGAGGCTTTTTAGTTCTTCACTTTCTGCCATAAGGGTGGTGTCATCTGCATATCTGAGGTTATTGATATTTCTCCCAGCAATCTTGATTCCAGCTTGTGTTTCTTCCAGTCCAGTGTTTTTCATGATGTACCCTGCATATAAGTTAAATAAACAGGGTGACAATATAGAGCCTTGACGTACTCCTTTTCCTATTTGGAACCAGTCTGTTGTTCCATGTCCAGTTCTAACTGTTGCTTCCTGACCTGCATATAGGTTTCTCAAGAGGCAGGTCAGGTGGTCTGGTATTCCCATCTCTTTCAGAATTTTCCACAGTTTATTGTGAAATAATAATAAATTCATTCTTCTTAGTATCTTCTGCTTCTGTTAGGTCCATACCATTTCTGTCCTTTATTGAGCCCATCTTTGCATGAAATGTTCCCTTGGTATCTCTAATTTTCTTGAAGAGATCTCTAGTCTTTCCCATTCTGTTGTTTTCCTCTATTTCTTTGCATTGATCGCGGAGGAAGGCTTTCTTATCTCTCCTTGCTGTTCTTTGGAACTCTGCATTCAGATGCTTATATCTTTCCTTTTCTCCCTTGCTTTTTACTTCTCTTAATTTGGCCTTGGAGTACAGAATGAAGCAGGGCAAAGGCTAATAGAGTTTTTCCAAGAGAACACACTGGTCATAGCAAACACTCTCTTCCAACAACACAAGAGAAGACTCTACACATGGACATCACCAGATGGTCAACACCGAAATCAGATTGATTATATTCTTTGCAGCTAAAGATGGAGAAGCTCTATACAGTCAACAAAAACAAGACTGGGAGCTGACTGTGGCTCAGATCATGAACTCCTTATTGCCAAATTCAGACTTAAATTGAAGAAAGTAGTGAAAACCAATAGACCATTCAGGTATGACCTAAATCAAATCCCTTATGATTATACGGTGGAAGTGAGAAATAGATTTAAGGGACTAGATCTGATAGAGTGCCTGATGAACTATGGATGGAGGTTTGTGACACTGTATAGGAGACAGGGGTCAAGACCATCCCCATGGAAAAGAAATGCAAAAAAATATTTTAGAAGTAATAAATAGTTAAATTTAAGGTTAATGAAAAGTTGAATAGCTGAAAAAGAGAATGAGTGAATCAAAAGACCTATTTGAAAAAAAATGAGTAACATAGGATGCAAAACCCACAGAGAAAAACATCAACTATGAGACTTTAAAGGACATGGAAGACAGAGTGAGGTCTACCATACGTATAAGTGAAACTGTAGAAAGAGAAAAATCGAATGAATGAGACTGAGATAGTAATGTCTGAGAACTTTCCAAAATTGATGAAAAACATTAGCTTTCAGATTTAGGAAGCTCAATGAATTTAAGCAGGATAAATGAAAGTAAAATCCAAATGTAGACATCTCGTAGTCAAAATGCAGAACACCATAAACAACCAGCATAAATTAATAAGGATAAATCACTTCAAATCGAGTTCGCTTTTTTCTTTGACAGTACACTGGACAGAATCCCATGGACAGAGGAGCCTGGTGGGCTGCTGTCCATAGGGTCACACAGAGTCAGACACGACTGAAATGACTTAGCAGCAGCAGCAGCACACTGGACATATTGTGAGAATAAAGTAGTCATGGACTTATGCAGCAAAAGATTTAAGTGATATCTTTCATTACAGCCATTAAAGCAGAGAACAAATAATGCCTAGATGCTTAAGCAAAAATGATTTTTAATTAGTCTCAACTAGTGCAACTCTTCCCAGAATGCTAAATAATAAGTCAAAGTTAACTTTGAGATATATTTCTACTAAGATACTGTCCACTAGGTCCTTACCATATTCTGACATATGACGTTGCATTGAACATAAATCAGAAGACAAAACAATTACAGATAGAGGGTATATGAGTGGGTCAGGAGGTAAGAGGAGTAATAGCAGCAGCAAGAACAAAAAAGACTGTGAAGCATTTAGTTGACTGCACAGTCTGAATCAGGCTTCCCTGGTGGCTCAGACAGTAAAGCGTCTGCCTACAATGTGGAAGACCCGGGTTCGATCCCTGGGTTGGGAAGATCCTCTGGAGAAGGAAATGGCAACCCACTCCAGTGCTCTTGCCTGGAAAATCCCATGGATGGAGGAGCCTGGTAGGCTACAATCTATGGGGTCGCAAAGAGTTGGACACGACTGAGCGACTTCACCTCACCTCACCTCACCTCACAGTCTGAATCAACACTATGATGTGACTGCCAAAAATGGTTATGTTCACTAGGTCTAGGTGGTGCTAGGTGGTAAAGAACCTTCATGCCAATCTAGAAGACATAAGAGATGTAGGTTCCACCCCTGGGTCGGGAAGATCCCCTGGAGAAGGGAATGGCAACCCACTCTAGTATTCTTGCTTGGGGAATCTCATGGACAGAACAGCCTGGCAGGCTACAGTCCATGGGGTCACAAAGAGTCAGACACAGCTGAAGTGACTTAGCACACAAGAAAAATACAGTATTTACACCTTGCATAACTGTTCTGCAGTCCTTGAATGTTCTTTACTCTTTGCTCAGTTTTTGTTCTCTTTGCGCTTCAGTTTTTGAGGATTCTATTTGATATATCCTTTAGCTCAGCGATTCTTTCCTGAGTCCAGTGTGCTAACTAGCCCATCAAAGGCATTCTTCATTTCTCTTACAGTGTTTTTGGTCTATAGAATTTCTTTTTGGTTTGTTCTTAAGATTTTCATCTCTCTGCTAACATTGCCTATTTTTCTTTCATGCTCTCTACTTTATCCATTAGAGCCTTAAGCATAGTAATTGTAGCTGTTTCAAATTCTGTTTGATAATTCCAACATCCCTGCCATGTCTGGTTCTGATGTTTGCTTTATTTCTTCAACTTGTGTTTTTGTCTTTTGGTATGCCCTACACTTTTTTCTTGATAGCCAGATATTATATACCAGTAAAAGGAATTGCTATAAATAGAACTTGAGTAATGTAATAGTGAAGTATGGGGAAAGGGGGTGTGTCCTACAGTCCTGTGATTAGGTCTCAAGTCTCTTAGTGATACTATGCCTCTGGACTGTGGAACATAGAAATGTGTCTTAGGTTTTTTCTCCTCCCTTAGGTAGGGACAGGATGGTTAGGATGGGCTGCAGCTGGGTGTTTCTATTCTCCAACATGGAGGGTTAGAGCCACCTGAAGCTGGCCATTTCCCTTCTCCCAGGTCCATTAAGCTCTGATAACCTGCAGCAAGTTGCTGCTGCTGCTGCTAAGTCACTTCAGTCGTGTCCGACTCTGTGCGACCCCATAGATGGAAGCCCACTAGGTTTCCCCGTCCCTGGGATTCTCCAGGCAAGAACACTGGAGTTGGTTGCCATCTCCTTCTCCAATGCCTGAAAGTGAAAAGCGAAAGGGAAGTCGCTCAGTTGTGTCTGACTCTTAGCGACCCCATGGACTGCAGCCTACCAGGCTCCTCCGTCTATGGGATTTTCCAGGCAAGAGTACTGGAGTGGGGTGCCATTGCCTTCTCCTGCAGCAAGTTGAGCTCTAGTTAACTGGTTTTCCCTGAAGGAAAACAGAAAGAGTGCTCTGGTCTAAGTCAAATGGTTCCTTTCTTCCTCCTCCTAAAGGAAGAAGTAGAAATTTTATTTCTGTGATATTTACTATGAGGACCTAGTCAAGCATTCAAAAATAAATCTCACAATATTGTGCCCCCTACATGACCAGGTGCCCCTGGAGTTTTTAACTCTCAGACTTATCCATGCTGAGCCTCCATCAATTCGTCAATTATAGTTCAGGTTTCATATTCTAGCACTGGTTCCAGTGCAATTTCTGCTTGTGCTCAGATAAACAGTTGAACACAGGGAGTCAGTTTCTCTCTCTAATCTTGGCCGGCAGCAGTTTGCCCTGTGTCCTCACCTCTTTTAGTGACCCAAGAAGAGGGAAAGGAAGTTTAGACAGATAATTTTATTAAAAGAGACTATTTTATTGTACTTGAATTTAACACAAAAATATTAAACAGAAGTAAACCGAGAAATTTCTAATTTTTACATAAATGTTTGGCTACCCACTCTAGTATTCTTGGACTTCCCTTGTGGCTCAGCTGGTAAAGAATCTGCCTGCATTGTGGGAGACCTGGGTTCTACCCCTGTGTTGGGAAAATCCCCTGGAGAAGGGAAAGGCCACCCACTCCAGTATTCTGGCCTGGAGAATTCCATGGACTACAGTCCAGAGGGTTGCAAAGAGTTGGACACAACTGAGTGACTTTCACTTCTTTGTCTCAAGAGCTTTCTTAAGAAATGTCTCCATTTTATGAAATGTTATGAAAATACTAAGAGAATAGAGTCACTTTTTAAACTACATGATTTAATTTTAGTTTATATTGATTAACATCCTGCCCTAAAGGTTGAGGAAATTAATTACAAATAGCTGTGAAAAGAAGAGAGGTGAAAAGCAAAGGAGAAAAGGAAAGATATAAGCATCTGAATGCAGAGTTTCAAAGAATAGCAAGAAGAGATAAGAAAGCCTTCTTCAGTGATCAATGCAAAGAAATAGAGGAAAACAACAGAATGGGAAAGACTAGAGATCTCTTCAAGAAAATTAGAGATACCAAGGGAACATTTCATGCAAAGATGGGCTTGATAAAGGACAGAAATGGTATGGACCTAACAGAAGCAGAAGACATTAAGAAGAGGTGGCAAGAATACATGGAAGAACTGTATAAAACAGATCTTCATGACCCAGATAATCATGATGATGTGATCACTAATCTAGAGCCAGACATCTTGGAATGTGAAGTCAAGTGGGCCTTAGAGCATCACTACGAACAACGCTAGTGGAGGTGATGGAATTCCAGTGGAGCTGTTTCAAATCCTGAAAGATGATGCTGTGAAAATGCTGCACTCAATATGCCAGCAAATTTGGAAAACTCGACAGTGGGCACAGGACTGGGAAAGGTCAGTTTTCATTACAATTCCAAAGAAAAGTAATGCAAAAGAATGCTCAAACTATCGCACAATTGCACTCATCTCACATGCTAGTAAAGTAATGATTAAAATTCTCCAAGCCAGGCTTCAGCAATACGTGAACCGTGAACTCCCTGATGTTCAAGCTGGTTTTAGAAAAGGCAGAGGAACCAGAGATCAAATTGCCAACATCCGCTGCATCATGGGAAAAGCAAGAGAGTTCCAGAAAAACATCTATTTCTGCTTTATTGACTATGCCAAAGCCTTTGACTGTGTGGATCACAATAAACTGTGGAAAATTCTGAAAATGATGGGAATACCAGACCACCTAACCTGCCTCTTCAGAAATCTGTATGCAGGTCAGGAAGCAACAGTTAGAACTGGACATGGAACAACAGACTGGTTCCAAATAGGCAAAGGAGTACGTCAAGGCTGTATATTGTCACCCTGCTTATTCAACTTATATGCAGGGTACATCATGAGAAACACTGGACTGGAAGAAACACAAGCTGGAATCAAGATTGCTGGGAGAAATATCAATAACCTCAGATATGCAGATGACACCACCCTTATGGCAGAAAGTGAAGAGGAGCTAAAAAGCCTCTTGATGAAAGTGAAAGAGGGGAGTGAAAAAGTTGGCTTAAAGCTCAACATTCAGAAAACGAAGATCATGGCATCCTGTCTCATCACTTCATGGGAAATAGATGGGGAAACAGTAGAAACAGTGTCAGACTTTATTTTGGGGGGCTGCAAAATCACTGCAGATGGTGACTGCAGCCATGAAATTAAAAGACGCTTACTCCTTGGAAGAAAAGTGATGACCAACCTAGATAGTATATTCAAAAGCAGAGACATTACTTTGCCGAGTAAGGTCCATCTAGTCAAGGCTATGGTTTTTCCAGTGGTCATGTATGGATGTGAGAGTTGGACTGTGAAGAAGGCTGAGTGCCAAAAAATTGATGCTTTTGAACTGTGATGTTGGAGAAGACTCTTGAGAGCCCCTTGCACTGCAAGGAGATCCAACCAGTCCATTCTGAAGGAGATCAACCCTGGGATTTCTTTGGAAGGAATGATGCTAAAGCTGAAGCTCCAGTACTTTGGCCACCTCATGCAAAGAGTTGACTCACTGGAAAAGACTCTGATGCTGGGAGGGATTGGGGGCAGGAGGAGAAGGGGATGACAGAGGATGAGATGGCTGGATGGCATCACGTACTCGATGGACGTGAGTCTGAGTGAACTCCAGGAGATGGTGGTGAACAGGGAGGCCTGGCACGCTGGTCACAAAGAGTCGGACACGATTGAGCGACTGAGCTGAACTGAACATTTTCTTCCTACTTTTCCTTCCTTCATTTTCCAATTTGGGGTATGTTAGTGTTTTTAAATTGTCAAAGTCTACAGAATCTGCACAAAATTTTCAGAGTTGTATAGCCTCAGTTTTCTTTTTAAATGGATTCATTGTTTGCCACCATCTCTTTTACTCCAGTACCTTTCTCTGGTCCTGAGTTGAAGAGATGGTTGAATAAGGTTTACTTACTGTTAATGATAGTTATTTCTGGATAGTTTTCAGTGAGCTGTCATTTTCGGCTTCCTATTTTCTCCTCTCTCTGATGTATTGCCTTCATTTTTTATGAGCAGGCATCATTTTTACAAAAAACGAAAGTCATGTAAAAAATTTAATTAGGTACATTTATCACAGTTTCTAACATTGAGTATACTATGTAGTATATACTAAATAAAAATAGTCATAAGTTAAGGGGAAAACAGTATCAGAATACTAATCCTGGAAACCACCAGAGGGAGGTGTGGAAGCTAGGAAAGAGCAGAAATTTTGTGAGAAGACAGACATCTCAAATGTAGCACACAGGATAAAAATTACTAAGAAAAAGACGTCATTTAAAATAATGTCTACCTAAAAAAAGATGGGGTCATTTTAGTGAAGGTCATACTTACTCAGTGACAGAAAAGCTTTACGCAAATTGTTTAATACAGATTTCCCATTTCCCCCAGTATTCTGAAGTCTGTTTTCCTGACATCAAAATGATTTCTAGATTACATAAAAGAATGAAAATGTAAACAAATGATTTTAAGTACAAAATGGACTATATGACTATATAAGGAAAAGAAACTGAGGCAAAAATTTTTCTGGCATTCAGCTGGACTTTTAACAGTATGAATCAGAATTATATAAATTGGCTCCTAGAGAATCATGAGGTTTTATACAGTGTTCCACAAATGGAGCTGCATGGAGGTGTTCCTCTTACATCACTGAAACTTTTCACATTTTAAGTTTAGGGACAATTGGCCCTGCCTTTCTTATAGCATGCAGAGATGCTGAGGTCTCAGTTTCATCTACAAGTCCACTTCACATGCCTCCGGAACCATTTACGAGGAAGACAAAAAGTACAATGTGAGCTAGCATTTTCCTGGCTCCAAACTGTGCTGTGCCTCACTCAGTTGTGTCTGACTCTTTGCGACCCGTGGACTGTAGCCCATCAAGCTCCTCCGTCCATGGAATTCTCCAGGCAAGAATACTGGAGTGGGTTGCCATTTCCTTCTCCAGGGGATCTTCCCAACCCAGGGATCGAACCCGGGTCTCCCACATTGCAGGCAGACGCTTTAACCTCTGAGCCACCAGGGAAGTCAGGATAACTTTTTAGAGCTCAAATTTGATCTCATTGCTTCCATGCTACACAGCACCCCTTAATTCTCAAGGTCCATATTCATTAGCTCTACTACAAGGTTCTTCACGGTTTCAGCTGTTGTATTCTCCAGCTCTAGCTCTGGTGCGTCAGTCCCTATGTGCATCTCACACATTCTAAAATCCTACTATAATAGTTCCTAGAATGTATCATAATCTTTGACACCTACTCCTCATGGCCTACAATACTCCTTCCTCTTACATCCTTCCTCCACATAACTCAGTTTGTCCTCAGTTCTCAGTTTTCATGCTGAGACTTCAGAACTCCTGATACTGGTACACAAGCTGCCTGTATTTTATCCTTACTGTTACACTTACCATACTGTATTTTAACACCCTATTATTTGTTTGTAATCTCCATTAGTCCAATAAAATTGAGTCACTTCACTTTTACAAACCTAATAACTAGCATAGAATCTGACACATAAGCAGTATTCAGCATTCAGAAAACACATCAAATTGAACCAAATTGCTGGTGGCATTAATTTTTCCTCAAAACTGCCTAATGCAGCAATTTATCTTCATTTTGAATAGGTGAAAAAAAGTACATTTAACACTAAAAAAATAGTTTCTCTTAATCACTGACAGCATGTATCAGTACTAAATCTGTGTACCCTTGAACTCAGCAATTCCAGGCATTCAACTAAGGGCTCCAAAGTGTTCAAGCACCTGGACCAATGCAAAAAAAATAAAAAATAAAAAAGTGCTGGCTGTTCATTAAAACATCATTACAAATGGGAAATGTGTATTTAAAATAATTAGACTATATAATATAGATTATATAATAAAGACAAAGAATCATTCAATTTATATAAAACCATGTGTTTGTGTGTGCATGCCAAGCTGTGTTCAGTCGTGTCTGACTCTTGTGATCCCATGGACTATATATAGATCGCCAGGCTTCTCTGTCCATGGGATTCTCCAGGCAAGAATACTGGAACGGGTTGCCATGTGAAAGATTTGAAAGTAAGTTTACCAAAATGAAAACAATAATTAGCTCTGTACACTATAATACCACATGACTTGCTGATTTTTATAAACTCTCAATTTTGATTATAAAGAAAAATCTATTTCTGTTAAAAAAAAATAAAGTTTTTTTTTTGACAATTTGAATTGGAAATATATTTATTTTTTTTCTTTTTATTTATTTATTTATTTTTTAAGTTTTTTATTTTTAAAATTTTAAAATCTTTAATTCGTACATGCGTTCCCAAACATGAACCCCCCTCCCACGTCCCTCCCCATAACATCTCTCTGGGTCATCCCCTTGCACCAGCCCCAAGCATGCTGTATCCTGCGTCAGACATAGACTGGCGATTCAATTCTTACATGGGGAATTATTTGAAATAATTTTCCCTGAACATCTTTGGTATGTATTATGATTCACTGTTTCCTCCTTGATCTTTAAAGCAAAAAAAAAGAAATAAAATAAAAAATTACAACTAAGAACTTAAATTTAATCAACTGAAACTTCTCTGATGTCCAGCACTTTGAATGCATCATTCTGACCAATTTAAGAATCCATCTGTTAGAACTTTCTGATTTCCACAACAGTCACAGTGCACAATCTCAGATATTAATCGCAGATATTTTAGAGCTTATTAATAAAATATACTATTCCAGAAGAGAAGACAGAGTTTAGCATATTTGAATGCTTATACAATGTTTAGATTTTCCTGCTTGTAAGACAAATTTTACTATAGGGCATATTATAGTTTGTACTAAGTAATAAGCTGACTATCACACAATGGCATTGAGATTTTTAGAAAAGCTTTCTTAAAATTTCCATTGCAATTTTATTACCTGTCACTACAGATAAATAAACTTGCTGTACAAATTTTATAAAATTATGAACCCAAATTACTCAAAATCTTTTACTCAAATTTGATCTCACCTCTCAAAACTAAACATTTTGGGACCTACACTGAAATATGCTTTTGATCCACAGCCACTAGAAAGGTGTTTGGAGAATGAACATAAACCTTAATATTTTTTTTAAAGCTTCTTTCCTATCCTCAGAGCCATGGGGGAAGGGAATGGAGGTTGGGGGAAGGAGCAAGAAACCAAGACAATACGAGGAAAAGAGGAAAAAAAATTCTAATACTTTTAATAGTAAAAAGTAAAGCTCTAAATTTAGAGGAAAAACTCCACTAGTTTTCTTTCCTTTCTGGCTACATAACACACACACATGGTACAGTATGAAAGTATTACATATCCAATAGGCACTGAGCCACAGCAAAGGCTATCAATCTGTGTTTCCTGACTTTTGTAAAAACTCTCACCTACAACAGTGAGATTAATTAGTATGCAGTATTAATTTCTAATTAATTAGATTCTCGACTTCTAGAACCCTGGCTGGTATTTAGCTGAAAACAAGCTGCATCCTCAGAGCATTAGTGGCTGGATGCAAGAACTGACTCACTTCCAGGCTATTGCTGCAAAAAGGTCAGCTTCTCTTTTCTGCAAGTCGATGTAAACCTAACCTCTCTGTGGGTTTCCCAGTCTGTTACCACCTGGCAGACAAAGAGGACCAAAAAACTTGCTTGAACTGTGCTAGACCAAGCCGTCAGGAAAATAAGGACAAGATGTGAGCTTGAAAAAGCACTCTGGAAACTACTTGCACCTAATAAAAACATATTTTTAATTCGGCTTAATGCGAAATCCAAACTAGCGCCATCTAAACGGAAAAGATGCTTTATTTATACTTATGTGAGTTTTTTATTTAGGCTTGATTCGTGATTCATGAATACAAGCTGCCATTTTATAGAATAAGGTGTACATTTGGCCATCACATACCCCTCCTGCTTTTCGTTAAACCAATATGAAATGTGTGGCAAGATTCAGTATTTGTCCTTCAGTTTAGTTCAGTTCAGTCGCTCAGTTGCGTCCAACTCTTTGCGACCCCATGGACCACGGCACGCCAGGCCCCCTTTCCATCATGAACTCCTGGCTTACCCAAACTCATGTCCATCGAGTCGGTGATGCCATCCACTCATCTCATCCTCTGTAGTCCCCTTCTCCCCCTGCCGTCAATCTTTCCCAGCATCAGGGTCTTTTCAAATAGTCAGCTCTTTGCATCAGGTGGCCAAAGTACTGGAGTTTCAGCTTCAACATCAATCCTTTCAATAAACACTCAGGAATGATCTCCTTTAGGATGGACTGGAAGGAATTCCTTGCAGTCCAAGGGACTTTCAAGAGTCTTCTCCAACACTACAGTTCAAAAGCATCAATTCTTCGGAGCTCAGCTTTCTTTATAGTCCAACTCTCACATCCATTCATGACTACTGGAAAAAACATAGCCTTGACTAGATGGAACTTTGTTGTCAAATTAATGTCTCTGCTTTTTAATATGCTGTCTAGTTGGGTCATAACTTTCCTTCCAAGGAGTATGTGTCTTGTAATTTCATGGCTGCAATCACCATCTGCAGTGATTTTTGGAGCTCCCCAAAATAAAGTCTGCCACTGTTTCCCCATCTATTTGCCATGAAGTGATGGGACTAGATGCCATGATCTTCGTTTTCTGAATGTTGAGCTTTAAGCCAACTTTTTCACTCTCCTCTTTCATTTTCATCAAGAGGCTCTTAGTTCTTCTTTACTTTCTGCCATAAGGGTGGTGTCATCTGCATAGCGGAGGTTATTGATATTTCTCCCGGCAATCTTGATTCCAGCTTGTGCTTCTTCCAGCCCAGCGTTTCTCATGATGTCCTCTGCATGTAAGTTAAATGAGCAGGGTGATAACATACAGCCTTGGTGTACTCCTTTCCCAATTTGGAACCAGTCTGTTGTTCCAGGTCCAGCTCTAACTGTTGGTTCCTGCACTGTATACAGATTTCTCAAGAGGCAGGTCAGGTGGTCTGGTATTCCCATCTCTTTCAGAATTTTCCACAGTTTATTGTGATCCGCACAGTCAAAGTCTTTGGCATAGTCAATAAAGCAGAAATAGATGTTTTTTTCTGGAACTCTCTTGCTCTTTCAATGATCCAGATGATGTTGGTAATTTGATCTCTGGTTCCTCTGCCTTTTCTAAAACCAGCTTGAATATATGGAAGTTCATGGTTCATGTAGTATTGAAGCCTGGCTTGGAGAATTTTGAGCATTCTTTGGCATTGCCTTTCTTTGGGATTGGAATGAAAACTGTCCTTTTCCAGTCCTGTGGCCACTGCTGAATTGTCCAAATTTGCTGGCATACTGAGTATAGCACTTTCATAGCATCATCTTTTAGGATTTGAAATAGCTCAAGTGGAATTCCATCACCTTCTCTAGCTTTGTTTGTAGTGATGCTTCCTAAGGCCCACTTGACTTCACATTCCAGGATGTCTGGCTTTAGGTGAGTAAGTACACCATCGTGGTTATCTGGGTCATGAAGATCTTTTTTGTACAGTGCTTCTGTGTATTCTTGACACCTCTTCTTAATATCTTCTGCTTCTGTTAGGTCCATACCATTTCTGTCCTTTATTGAGCCCATCTTTGCATGAAATATTCCCTTGGTATCTCTAATCATCTTGAAGAGATGTCTAGTCTTTCCCATTCTATTATTTTCCTCTATTTCTTTGCACTGATCACTGAGGAAGGCTTTCTTATCTCTCCTTGCTATTCTTTGGAACTCTGCATTCAAATGGGTATATCTTTCTTTCTCTCCTTTGCTTTTTGCGTCTCTTCTTTTCATAGCTATTTGTAAGGCCTTCCCAGACAGCCATTTTGCTTTTTTGCATTTATTTTTCTTGAGGATGGTCTTGATCCCTGTCTCTTGTAAAATGTCACAAACCTCCATCCACAGTTTGTCAGGCACTCTGTCTATCAGATCTAGTCCCTTAAATCTATTTCTCACTTTAGATCATATCTGAATGGTGTATTGGTTTTCCCTACTTTCTTCAATGTAAGTCTGAATTTGGCAATAAGGCGTTCATGATCTGAGCCACAGTCAGTTCCCGGTCTTGTTTTTGCTGACTGTACGGAGCTTCTCCATCTTTGGCTGCAAAGAATAGAATCAATCTGATTTCGGTGTTGACCATCTGGTGATGTCCATGTGTAGAGTCTTCTCTTGTGTTGTTGGAAGAGGGTGTTTGCTATGACCAGTGTGTTCTCTTGGCAAAACTCTATTAGCCTTTGCCGTGCTTCATTCCGTACTCCAAGGCCAAATTTCCCTGTTATTCCAGGTGTTTCTTGACTTCCTACTTTTGCATTCCAGTCCCCTATAATGAAAAGGACATCTTTTCTTCTCACAGCTTTTCCAGTCCTGTGGCCACTGCTGAATTGTCCAAATTTGCTGGCATACTGAGTATAGCACTTTCACAGCATCATCTTTAGCATCTTTTTTGGGTGTTAGTTCTACAAGGTCTTGTAGTTCTTCGTAGAACGGTTCAACTTCAGTTTCTTCAGCATTATTGGTCGGGGCATAGACTTGGTTTACCGTGACACTGAATGGTTTGCCTTGGAAACAAACAGAGATCATTCTATCGTTTTTGAGACTGCATCCAAGTACTGCACTTTGGACTCTTTTGTTGACCATGATGGCTACTCCATTTCTTCTAAGGGATTTCTGCCCACAGTAGTAGATATAATAGTCATCTGAGTTAAATTCACCCATTCCAGTCCATTTTAGGTAGCTGATTTCTAGAATGTCAACATTCACTCTTGCCATCTTCTGTTTTACCACTTCCAATTTGCCTTGATTCATGGACCTAACATTCCAGGTTCCTATGCAATATTGCTCTTTACAGCACTGGACCTTGCTTCTGTCACCAGTCACATCCACAACTGGGTACTGTTTTAGCTTTGGCTCCATCCCTTCATTCTTTCTGGAGTCATTTCTCCACTCATCTCAGTAGCATATTGGGCATCTACCCACCTGGGGAGTTCATCTTTCAGTGTCCCATCTTTTTGCCTTTTCATACTGTTCATGGGGTTCTCAAGGCAAGAATACTGAACTGGTTTGCCATTCCTTTTTTCCAGTGGACTACATTTTGTATTTGTCGTTAATTTTGTCAATAAACTAAAATTTGTCCAATGGAGTAAATTCACTAAAAAATTATAAGCAGTGAAGTAATATGATCAGAACTTCACACAGTTCCTTTTATCTTTCTGTCTATTCTAAAATGTTCCAAGTGCTGTGCTAAGTACAACTATATACACTTTCGCCTTTAGACCTCACATCAAAATCTATAGAAGTTTTATTTTACAAGTGGACAGAGGGAATGCTATGGGGAATTGAACAGAGGGAATGACATATGCAAAGATAATGAGGCAAGAAACTGCAAAATAAATGAAGTAACATTTCAGCTTACCTAGAAGACAGTGCACAATAACTTAAACTCCAAGTCTAAACCTGGGATAACAAAACAACATACTTCATACATACTGCATTCTAAATGCCAAAAGAGTCTGATTGGACAGATAAGCTTAAAGATCACTTAAGATAACAGTGGGGGCAGGTGGAAAGTGTTTTCAACGGAATCTAGTTTAAACAGTGTTCTCAACTGTTAGCACACATCAGAATCACACTGGTCTCTACTCCCATGCTCTCTGCTTCCTTAAGTCTGAGGTGGGGTCTGAGCTTTCCATTTGCAACAAGTTCCTTGGGGAAGATGATGCTGCTGGTCTGAGAACCATACTTTGAGAACAAATGGCTCAAAGAAATGTCACATATGCAAATCTTCAATTTTGTTAATATTAGTTTAAATTTGAAAATAAGTCTAAGTCAGTTATTGAATAGAACTAGTTGCTTTGTTGTTCCTCACTTAGTTGTGTTAGATTCTTTGTGGCCCTGTGGACTGTAGCACGCCAGGCTTTCCTGTCCATCACCAACTTCTGGAGCTTGCTCAAACTCATGTCCAGTGAGTTGGTGATGCCACTCAACCATTTCATCTTCTGTCACCCCCTTCTCTTCCTGCCTTCAGTCTTTCCCACCATCAGGGCCTTTTCCAATAAGTTGGCATTCTGCATCAGGTGGCTCAAGTATTGGAGCTTCAGCATCAGTCTTTCAATGAATATTCAGGCTTGATTTCTTTTAGGATTGACTGCTTTGATCTTGCTGTCCAAGGGACTCTCAAGAGTCTTCTCTAGCATCACAGTCTGAAAGCATCAATTCTTTGGCGCTCAGCCTTCTTTATGGTCCAACTCTCACATCCATACATGACTACTGGAAAAACCACAGCTTTGACTATACAGACCTTTGTTGGCAAAGTGATATCTCTGCTTTTTAATACACTGTCTCGGTTTGTCATAACTTTTCTTCTAAGGAGCAAGTGTCTTTAAATTCATGGCTGCAGTCATCGTCCAATGTGACTTTGGAGCCCAAGAAAACAAAGTCTGTCACTGTTTCCATTCTTTCCCCATCTATTTGCCATGAAACGATCTGATCAAACTTTAGTATTTATAGCTGGGGACAAAAAAACTTCAGAGGCAACTGGGAAATGGTGGGTAAGTACATAGATGTAATTTTGCTCCCAGGTAAGATCTTCAATAAACAAACTGAGGTATTTTCCAGAGGCCAGAGGGAACACAGATTCCCTCTACATGCTTAATGCTCTTTCACTGTCACAGTTAACATGGAGAGCTTTCAGAATGACTTTTCTAACATATAGTTTAAAAGAAGGTAATACATTTGGGGTAGGGAGAGTAGTCTTCCAGAATCTTGGTAATTTCTTGGTGAATTTTCAACATTACCATTAGCTTTATAGATGTTACTGCCCCCTGGTTTTATGATGTGCATTCTTAACTGGCACTATAATGCAAGTACTGGCTCAGAAGGATACAAATCTGGTATTTGACACAGCAGTGAATGTCTACAACTAATGTTAAAAACAGAACAAAGAACAAAAACAAATGGGATCTGGAGGTATCTCCTAAAATACTTTCCTTCTCTTCTCCCTTTGATAAGTTTCCCTAGTTGTGGGTGAGAGGAGGTTAGGGTTAGAGATAAGTCCTAATGTTCTGCATTGAAAATAATCTCAAATACTCAATATACTATAGGAATCTTGACATGGGATCACTGTCATTCAGTAAGTTCACACATCAAGTGTACTCTGTAAGTAGTGGAATATTATGACTGAGAGTACCTTCTCATGTCCCACTGATCTGCAAAGTAATTCCTTATAATTCACACTGGAGGTCTGTCCCAATGCCTAACAAGGTTTTCTTTATCAGGACCCCTGACTTGGTCTGAAAATTTCAACTCTGCAATCGTATCACATATTTTAGATTCTGAGTAGTGCTGCTTGCCCAGCTGTTAGGATTAAGTTAATGATAAATCACTGGCTGCTTTCTTAGATTTCATGTCCTCTCAATATCCACATGAAAAGGGTGCTCATAAAATAGAAACTTATTCTTGTTAAAATGCAAATTCATACTTTATAATCCTGAAAATTTGTAACATATCTATTTACAACAACATCAATAATACCAAAAGCAAGATTCAAATGTATTCCATTTATAAGTTCTATATGGTAATTTCTGGAGAAGGAAATGGCAACCCACTCCAGTATTCTTGCCTGGGGAAGCTCATGGACAAAGGAGCCTGGCTGGCTACAGTCCATGGGGTCACAAAGAGTTGGACACGACTGAGCGACTATATATGCACACACACGGTAAGTTCAGAAGTTTTGCAGTCAGAAATATATGGGTTCAAATCCAGACTCAAAAATTCATGATCTGTGTGACATTAGGGAAGTTTATATACAATCTCTGAGACTGCTTCCAAGGAGTACTGGACCACAGTATTGCTGGGAATTCTCAACAAATGTTGATTCTTCTTCTTCCATTCTCAGACTAACCCAAACTGTTTCTCTTTTTTTGCTAGAAGCTACTGAATTCTATTTATTCATAATTCTTAGGTTTGTGGAGTGTTTATAAAGCACTTTAGTGGAAATATCTCAGTAAAAGTGTCATAGCTTTTCCAATACTCCTGCTTATATCTTATGGTGAGTGACCGAAAGTGTGGGCTCTAATCTATTGAACACTGCACCTATCAAGAGCAGAATAATGTTTTACTCCAGTGCATATAAAACAGTCTCAGGATAGACTATATACCAGGTCATGAAACAAGACTCAATGTAGTTGTTAAAAGAAGCGAAATCATACAAAGTATGTTCTCTGAACACATGGAATGAAACTAGAAATCAGTAACAAAGAGAAATTTGGAAAATTCACAGATATGTGGAAATAAACAACACACTAAGTAACCAATGAATCAAATAAATCCCAGGCAAATTAAAGTTATTTGAGATTAATGGAAATGAAAATACAACAAATCCAAATTTGTGGGATACAGCTAAAACAATGTTCAGAAGGAAATTTACAGCTGTAAATTAATAGTAAAAAGATGTCAAACCAGTAATATAAATATAAAATAAAAGCAAACTAAAACTAAACCAAGCAGAGGAAGGAAATGATAAAGACTAGAGCACAAATTAATGAAATAGAAGATACAAAGAAAATCATCTAAGCCAAAAGTCGGTTCTTGAAAAGATTAACAAAATTGACAAACCATTAGCTGGACTGACCAAGGGGAAAAAAGAGACAAAATTCAACTTATTGAAATCAGAAATGAAAAAGAGGCTATCACTACTGACTTCACAGAATTAAAAAGGACTATAAGGGAATATTATGAACAACTGTACACCAACAAATTGGGTAACCTAGATGAAATGGACAAATTCCTAGAAAGACAAAAAATTACTGAAACCAAAACAAGAAGAAATAGAAAACTGGAATAGACCTATAACAAGTAAAGAGACTGAATTAGTCATTGAAAAATTGTCCACAAAGTAAAACCCAGGATGGTTTCAATGGTGAATTCTTATAAACATTTAGAATTAATATTGATTCTTTACAAACACTGCCCCAAAACAGAAGAGATAGGAACACTTTCTAACTCATTCTGTCTTATGTTGATACCAACACCAGACAAAACTATCACAAGAAAATTTCAGATCAAAATCTTGTGGATACAGATTCTAAAATCCTCAACAAAAGTAGCAGATAAAAAGAATTATAATTATGATCAAGCGAGATTTATCCCAGGAAAGCAAGGTTGGTTTATCATCTAAAAATCAACTAATGTAATATGCAATGTTATATTCCAATCAATGGAATAAAGGACAAAACCCATATTTTAATCTTAATAATTGCAGGAAAGGCATTTGAAAAATCTAGAACCCTTTCATGAAAAAAAAACTTAACTAGAAATGTAAATGAACTTCAATCTGATAGTGAGTATATAAAATGTACACAACTATCATCACATCTAAAGGTTAAAGACTGAATGTCTCTCCTTAAGACCAGAAACAAGACTAAAACATCTGATCTTGCCCCTTCTATTCAATATTGTATTGGAGATTTAGCCATTAAAATTAAGAAAGAAAAAGAAATAGAAGACATCCAAATTGGAGGTGATGTAATTTTGTATAGAAAATCATAAGGAATCCATAAACATAATATTAGAACTAATAAGCTCCACAAGACTGTAGGATACAAACATTCCCATGTGGCACTAGTGGCAAAAAACCCACCTGCCAATGCACGAGATGTAAGAACCATGTTGATCCCCGCGTTGGGAAGATCCCCTGGAGGAAGGAATGGCAAGCTACTCCAGTATTCCTGCCTGAAAAATCCCATGGACAGTGGAGCCTGGTGGGCTACGGTCCATAGGGTCACAAAGAGCTGGACACGACTGAAGTGACCTATCATGTAAACATGCTATATATTAGTAATGAACAACTGAAAAATGAAAATAAAGAAAAAAATCCCATTTATGCATCAAGAATAGACTACTAAGGAATAAATTTAACAAAAGAAGTACAAGGCCTGTATACTGAAAACTAGGAAACACTGTTCAGATAAATTAGTAATTATGTAAATAATTGGGAAAAACCTCTGAGATTCCTGCATCTGAAGACTTAATACTCTTCATATTGATCTATAGATTGAACTCTGTCCTTAACAAAAGTGTAGGCTCTAGAGTCAGACTGCTGAGATTTAAATTCCAAGTCAGTCACTCACTAGCTATTTTCATTTGGATGCAGAGTTCCAAAGAATAGCAAGGAGATATAAGAAAGCCTTCCTCAATGATCAATGAAAAGAAATAGAGGAAAACAATAGAATGAAAAAGACTAGACATCTCTTCAAGAAAATTAGAGATACCAAGGGAACATTTCATGCAAAGATGGTTCAATAAAGGACAGAAACAGTATGGACCTAACAGAAGCAGAAGATATTAAGAAGAGGTGATCAATATAAGGCAAAACCAATACAGTACTGTAAAGTAAAATAAAGTAAAAATAAAAATTAAAAAAAAAAAAGAAGAGATGGTAAGAATACACAGAACAAGTATACAAAAAAGAACTTCATGACCCAGATAACCGTGATGGTGTGATCACTCACCTAGAGCTAGACATCCTCGAATGCAAAGTCAAGTGGGCCTTAGGAAGCATCACTACAAACAAAGCTAGAGAAGGTGATGGAATTCCACTTGAGCTATTTCAAATCCTAAAAGATGATGCTGTGAAAAGCTTTCACTCAGTATGCCAGCAAATTTGGACAATTCAGCAGTGGCCACAGGACTGGAAAAGGACAGTTTTCATTCCAAATGCAAAGAAAGGCAATGCCAAAAACTGTTCAAACTAACGCACAATTGCACTCATCTCAGATGCTAGCAAAGTAATGCTCAAAATTGTTCAAACCAGGCTTCAACAGTATGTGAACTGAGAATTTGCAGATATTCAAGCTGGATTTAGAAAAAGCAGAGGAACCAAAGATCAAATTGCCAACATCTGTTGGATCATAGAAAAAGCAAGACAGCTCCAGAAAAACATCAACTTCTGTTTTATTGACTATGCCAAAGCCTTTGACTGTGTGGATCACAACAAACTATGGAAAATTCTTAAAGAGATGGTAATACCAGATCACCTTTCCTGCCTCCAGAGAAATCCGTATGCAGGTCAAGAAGCAACAGTTAGAACTGGACATGGAAGAACGGACCGGTTCCAAATCATGAAAGGAGCATGTCAAGGCTGTATATTGTCACTCTGCTTATTTAAATTATATGCCATGTGCATCAGGCAAATGCCGGGCTGGATGAAGCACAAGTTGGGATCAAGATTGCCAGGAGAAATATCAATAACCGCAGATATGCAGATACACCACTCTTATGGCAAAAAGTGAAGAAGAACTAAAGAGCCTCATGATGAAAGTGAAAAAGGAGAGTTAAAAATTGGCTTAAAGCTCAACATTCTAAGATGGTGGCATCCAGTCCCATCTATGGCAAATAGATGGGAAAAATAGAAACAGTGGCAGACTGTATTTTCTTGATCACTGCAGCCATGAAATTAAGAGGTGCTTGCTCCTAGGAAGAAAAGTTATGACCAACCTAGACAGCATATTAAAAAGCAGATATATTACTTTGCTGACAAAGGTCCATTTAGTCAAAGCTATGGTTTTTCCAGTAGTCATGTATGGATGTGAGAACTGGACTATAAAAAAAGCTGAGCGCTGAAAAATTGATGCTTTTGAACTGTGGTATTGGAGAAGACTCTGGAGAGTCCCTTGGACTGCAAGGAGATCAAACCAGTAAGTCCTAAAGGAAATCAGTCTTGAATATTCACTGGAAGGACTGAAATTCTAATAACTTTGGCCACCTGATACAAAGAACTGACTCACTGGGAAAGACCCTGATACTGGGAAAGACCGAAGGTATGAGGAGAAGGGGACAACAGAGGATGAGATTGTTGGATGCATCACCGACTCAATGGACATGAGTTTGAGTTAGCTTCAGGAGTTGGTGATGGACAGGAAAGCCTGGCGTTCTGCATTCCATGGGGTTGCAAAGAGTCAGACATGACTAATTGAACTGAACTGGAAGGTGGTTTAATTCCTAGGTCATGTCCAACTCTTGTGACCCCATGAACTGTAGCCCACCAGGCTCCTCTTTCCATGGATTTCCCAGGAAGAATACTGGAGTGAGTTGTCATTTCCTTCTCCAGGGCATCTTCCCAACCCAGGGACTAAACCTGGGTATCCTGCATTGCAGGCTGATTCTTTACCATCTGAGTCATCAGGGAAGCCCCTGGGGTAGGTAACTTAAATTTTCTAAGCCTCAATTTCTTCAATTTGGAAATGAGATTAACAACAGTACCTGCTTCATAAGGATGTTCTGAATAATAAATGAGATAATTATAAAGTGCTTTTTACTGCTTTAGCACACTGTAAGCCTTAAGTAAACATAAGCTATCAATATGATACTCTTAGCCTAGTAATTGTTTTCCAGTATTTTCTCCTAATTTGGATCATATAATAAGAATCAACCAGTGAATTATTTTCTCTTGTCATTTGCTACTTGGGAATTATACTTCTGGGAGTTCAAAAGTTAATGTGATAACTTGGAGATAAAAATCACTGGCCTTGGTCTCAAACACATATTCAAATCATACCAACAAAGTTTGTGTACACACATGATCTTACCGAAGTTTCAGAGAATGCAGGGCAGGGGCTTATCACCTGTTCTATGGATGAAAAAATTGAGGCTCTTATTAAGAAAGCTTCTTGGTCTCAAGTCCCAAGAACTTAGAAATATTTGTTATTTATGTGTGTGATTATTTTAACCAAGTCTTTCTAACATACTTTGGTAATAATGACTTGTTTTGAGTTCCAAATATTTTAAATCCAGATTGACTTTCTTACAGTCACAATATATGACAGATGTATCTGGAAGAATTTAAAATAAGAGGAGCTTTTTAGAAAATGACTCTAAATGTACAATTCTGTTAAGATTAATATTCCAACAAGATATTAACTATTCAGGTTATCAATATAAAAATCTATGAGTCATAAATAATACTCATAAAAAAGAAAGCCAAGACAAACAAACAAAAAACTCATTTGCCATCTCTAGAGGTGACTATCAGAGAAGGAAGTGGCAACCCACTCCAGTATTCTTGCCTGGAGAATCCTGTGGGTAGAGGAGCCTGGTGGGCTGTTGTCCATGGGTCACAAAGAGTCGGTCACGACTGAAGTGACTTAGCATGCATGCATGCATTGGAGATGCAAATGGCAACCCACTCCAGTGTTCTTGCCTGGAGAATCCCAGGGACAGAGGAGCCTGTTGGGCTGCCGTCTCTGGGGTTGCACAGAGTCGGACACGACTGAAGAGACTTAGCAGCAGCAGAAGCAGAGGTGACTATTATTAACTTGTTGCTAGAAAGTTTGGTAATGAAAGAAGGAAATAAGGATTTATCCTGTCTCTATATTACTAACAACATCTCTCTCTATATATTACTAACCAACAGCTTCAGCTAATGAGTGAAACCTTTTTTTATAAAAGATGGCAAGCTAATAAATATAGAAAGGATAGAAAATCACTATTTTGTGACTTCTATTGAAGTAACTGACTCAAGAAAAGAATTACCAATAGATATGAAAAACTTTACTAGATTACTTGAATACTAGATATTCATGTGATACCAAAGTATCACCTCATAGAGAATATGCCAGGAAAAACATAACTTTACAATATTGTAGACTAGCTATCAGTACCTAAACTTAGGAAATGAGAGATAAATAAATAAATAAATAAGAGATAAATGAGAGATAAACTTAATCTTGAGGAAACAAGAGATAACCAGATACCGCATCCAACTAAGGCCCCAGATATAGCAGAAAAGAATGAATGGTCCCTTTTGTACCCTATCTAAATTTCTGATGGGTAGAATTAGTTTTTTGACTTAGTCACTAGGTTTGGGAATAGTTCCACACAGAAAGAGATAACTGAAACAGGAATCTAGTATGGTGCAAAGTCATTTATATACTGATAACATACCAAGAGTACTCATAAGTTAGCAGTGATATTTTTTGAAGGAATTAACCATTATTAATCAGTCCAAATGGTGCCCACAAAGAGCTGGATCAAAATATCTGAAGTTAAGAGGAAATACAGATGTTTCTATTACAACAGTTTAAAGGGAAGGGAAAGTTGCTCAGTCTTGTCTGACTCTTTGCGACCCCATTGACTGTAGCCTACCAGGCTTCTCAGTCCATGGGATTTTCCAGGCAAGAGTACTGGAGTGGGTTGCCATTTCCTTCTCCAGGGGATCTTCCCGACTCAGGGATTGAACCCAGGTCTCCCGCATTGTAGGCAGACGCTTTACCCACTGAGCCACCACAACAGTTTAAAACATACTATATTATACATGTAAAATACCCACTCAAAAATTTGACGTGAAGTTTTAAGCTAGAAAGATTTATGCTGTTAATATTAACAACATTAAAAATAAAAAGACTCCAACGAGATCCTTGCACTGAACATACTCAAAGTAAAACACAGGCAAAGCATCCAAAGGCAAAAACTGAAAATCAAGCCTTAAAACCTTGAGCCTGGGCTAGCATTTCAGCCTTATCTGATGACACCCATCACACCATAGTGGCCTGCTTTAAAATCACATGAAGGGCAGTTCATGGGGTGATGAAGACACACAACCCCAACAGACAGGGCAGGCAAAAGCTCTATTTAAGACAGATGTTGATGTCTGATGCTTTATTTATCATAAATGTTAATGATTTTTGCATTTTATTCACATTGAGGGTTTAAATACATTAAAAAATCTAGTATTAGTTTGTAATTTTTTTCACCATTAATATCTTAATTCATTTAAATATCAACAAATGATAAAACTGTTAAAATGTGACAGTTTGTTAAAGTTAATGTAATAATGGTAGGAAATATGACAAAGCAGTTAAATACATGGTTATCTGAAATGAGACTACTTGATCTGGAATGCTGCTCTGCCACTTTTTAGCTTTTGGCTATGGCTGCTTAACTCAAAAATAGGTCCATTCTTCACTATCTGCAAATCAACCAATGTACTACACCACATTAACAAATTGAAAAATAAAAGCCATATGATTATCTCAATATGCAAAGAAAGCCTTTGACAAAATTCAACATCCATTTATGATAAAAACCCTCCAGAAAGCAGGAATAGAAGGAACATACCTCAACATAATAAAAGCTATATATGACAAACCCACAGCAAACATTGTCCTCAGTGGTGAAAAATTGAAAGCATTTCCCCTAAAGTCAGGAACAAGACAAGGGTGCCCACTCTCACCACCACTATTCAACATAGTTTTGGAAGTTTTGGCCACAGCAATCAGAGCAGAAAAAGAAATAAAAGGAATCCAAATTGGAAAAGAAGAAGTAAAACTCTCACTGTTTGCAGATGACATGATCCTCTACATAGAAAACCCTAAAAGATGCCACCAGAAAATATCTAGAGCTAATCAATGAATATAGTAAAGTTGCAGGATATAAAATCAACACACAGAAATCCCTTGCATTCCTATACACTAATAATGAGAAAATAGAAAGTGAAATTAAGGAAACAATTCCATTCACCATTGCAATGAAAATAATAAAATACGTAGGAATATATCTACCTAAAGAAACAAAAGACCCATATATAGAAAACTATAAAACACTGGTGAAAGAAATCATAAAGGACACTAATAGATGGAAAAATATACCGTGTTCATGGATCAGCAGAATCAATATAGTGAAAATGAGTACACTACCCAAAGCAATCTATAGATTCAATGCAATCCCTATCAAGCTACCAATGGTATTTTTCACAGAGCTAGAACAAATAATTTCAGAATTTGTATGGAAATACAAAAAACCTCGAATAGCCAAAGCAATCTTGACAAAGAAGAATGGAACTGGAGGAATCAACCTGCCTGACTTCAGGCTCTACTACAAAGCCATAGTTATCAAGACAGTATGGTACTGGCACAAAGACAGAAATATAGATCAATGGAACAAAATAGAAAGCCCAGAGATAAATCCACACACCTATGGACACCTTCAGAGAAGGCAATGGCACCCCACTCCAGTACTTTTGCCTGGAAAATCCCATGGATGGAGGAGCCTGGTAGGCTGCAGTCCATGGGGTCGCTAAGTTAGACACAACTGAGCAGCTTGACTTTCACTTTTCACTTTCATGCACTGGAGAAGGAAATGGCAACCCACTCCAGTGTTCTTGCTTGGAGAATCCCACGGATGGGGGGGGCCTGGTGGGCTGCCGTCTGTGGGGTCACACAGAGTCGGACACAACTGAAGCAACTTAGCAGCATGGACACCTTATCTTTGACAAAAGAGGCAAAAATATACAATGGAGAAAAGACAATCTCTTTAACAAGTGGTGCTGGGAAAGCTGGTCAACCACTTGTAAAAGAATGAAACTAGAACACTTTCTAACTCCATACACAAAAATAAACTCAAAACGGATTAAATATCTAAATGTAAGACCAGAAACTATAAAACTCCTAGAGAACATAGCCAAAACACTCTCTGACATAAATCACAGCAGGATCCTCTATGACCCACCTCCCAGAATATTGGAAATAAAAGCAAAAATAAACAAATAGGACCAAGTTAAATTGGAAAGCTTCTGCATAACAAAGGAAGCTATAAGCAAGGTGAAAAGACAAGCCTTCAGAATGGGAGAAAATAATAGCAAATGAAGCAACTGACAAAAAATTAATCTCAAAAATATACAAGCAACTGCTGCAGCTCAATTCCAGAAAAATAAACGACCCAATCAAAAAATGGGCCAAAGAACTACATAGACATTTCTCCAAAGATGACATACAGATGGCTAACAAACACATAAAAAGATGCTCAACATCACTCATTATCAGAGAAATACAAATCAAAACTGCAGTGAGGTACCATCTCACAATGGTCAGAATGGCTGCTATCAAAAAGTCTACAATCAATAAATGCTGGAGAAGGTGTGGAGAAAAGGGAACCCTCTTACACTGTTGGTGGGAATGCAAACTAGTACAGCCACTATGGAGAACAGTGTGGAGATTCCTTAACAAACTGGAAATAGAATTGATATATGACCCAGCAATTCCACTGCTGAGCATACACACTAAGGAAACCAGAATTGAAAGAGACACGTGTACCCCAATGTTCATCGCAGCTCTGTTTATAATAGCCAGGACATGGAAGCAACCTAGATGTCCATCAGCAGACGAATGGATAAAAAAGCTGTGGTACATATACACAATGGAGTATTACTCAGCCATTAAAAAGAATACATTTGAATCAGTTCTAATGAGGTGGATGAAACTGGAACCTATTATACAGAGTGAAGTAAGCCAGAAAGAAAAACACCAATACAATATACTAATGCATATATATGCATTATATATATTTATATTTAGAAAGATGGTATATATTTAGAAAGATGGTAACGATAACCCTGTATGTGAGACAGCAAAAGAGACACAGATGTATAGCACAGTCTTATGGACTCTGTGGGAGAAGGTGAGGGTGGGATGATTTGGGAGAATGGCACTGAAACATGTATATTATCATATGTGAAACGAATTGCCAGTGCAGGTTTGATGCATGATACAGGGTGCTCAGGGCTGGTGCACTGGGATGACCCAGAGGGATGGGATGGGGAGGGAAGTGGGAGGGGGGTTCAGGATGGGGAACATGTGTACACCCATGGTGGATTCATGTCAATGTATTACAAAACCAATAAAGTAAAAATAAATAAATAAAATAAAATAAAATAAAACCAAAAATAGGTCTAGTTATAGTAACTCTTGTAGGGTTGTGGAGAGGGTTTAATGAATTAACATGGAAGACTGCATATATAACATGTGCCAAATAAATATCTGTAATTGTTATTAACTTTACCAATAATAAAATGTTGATGCTACAGTTTCAAAATTCAAAATTAAATGAACAATAATATTGGATGGGATTACTGACTCAATGGGCATGAATCTGAGCAAACTCTGGGAGATGGTGAAGGACAGGGAAGCCTGGCATGTTGTGGTCCATGGGGTCACAAAGAGTTGGACACATCTGGGCAACTGAACAACGACGACTCTCTGGAAAAGGTCTCTCCAAGAATAAGAAAATCAACATAAAGGACTCAGTATAGTCCCTGAGACAGAATAAGTACTTCACAACAAGAACAGAATCCTAGCAGGAAAGGATCTTAAGGAATCATCTGATTCTGCTTCTGGAATGTGTTGCCTTCTTAATGCTCAAATACACAGCAGTACCTTCCTCAGACAAAGTCCCTGTAGTAACTTCATCATAGCTGACAGATCTACTTGCCCCTACTTTAGTGATGTTGGTATTCTACTCTGAATTCTAATCATGTCCTATTCTTTTTTGAAATTTCTTTCTTTTCTATGAGATATAATTTAGACAAAGTGTAATAAACTGTATCTTAAGTGTATATAGTTTAACAAGTTTTGATAGATGTTTACACTGGGGTAACCCAAACTCTTAGAGTGTTTCCATCATTTCAAAAGTTCCCTTGTACCCCTTTGCACATAATCTCTGCCACTCCCACTATCCCTGCCCACAACCACTGCTCTGGTTTTCTAACGCCGTATGTTAGATTGCCATGTTCTAATAATTCATACAAATGAAACTCACGTAGTATGTTCTCTTTGTTGTCAGGCTTCCTTCACTCAGAACAAAGCACTTTTTGAGATTCATAGAAAATACTATAGTGTGGATCAGTAATTTGTTTCTTTTTTATTGCTGAGTGGTAGTCCATCAAGAATATATACACTTTATCATCGATTATGTTGATACAAATTTGGATTGCTTCTAGTTTGGGGCTGTTATGAATATAGCTATTACGAACACACATGTACAAGTGTTTTTTGTGGATAAATGCTTTCATTTCTCTTGGATAAACACCTGGGCATGATGGAACACAGGGTATGTGCATCATGAACTTTATTAAAAATTCTCAAATTGCTTGTCATATTTCATACTCCCACCAGTGACTAGTTTGCTGCATTTTTGCTAAACTTCCAGTTTTTCAGTCTTTGTTATTAGTCAATCCAGTGGGTGTTATCTCATAGTGGTTTGATTTTGTTGCCTTTAAAATGATGAACGTTTTTCCATGTGCTTACTGGCCATTCGTCTTCCTGTGAAATATCTGTTCAAGTCCTTTCCTCATTAAAAAAACTATCTTCTTATTTTTGAATGGTAAGATTCTAGATACAAGTCTTTATCAAATATACACGTTGCAAATATTTCTCCAAATCTGTATCCACCTATTCATTTTTTAACAATATCCTTTGATATGCAAAAAATTTTAATTTTGTAGATTTCCTTGTTATTCCTTTAAAGTGCAATTGATACTGGAATTATATAATGTGAAATCATAATTCTAATCATTATTTATTAAATCCAAAAGAAAATGCAATGAGGTCCAAGATGAATTTCCAATACCACATCTGTCACTGACCTCTGGTCCACGATTTCCTCTATTACTTTGATACATTTGACCTGAGCGGCTTTCCATTTTTAAGGCTTTTTCTACACCGCACCCCCCCCCCCGACTTAATAAGGCTATTTTAAATCTGACCTCTAGTACTTTAGTAATGCTACCTTATGTGTACAAATATACTGAATATTAATTTGACTCCTTTTTTCAAAGTCAACAAATCAGATATTCACACGGATCAGGCACTCAATACACCCTCCAGGTTGCCAAAAAGTGCTAACAGTTCCTCTGTGGGTCTGATCCTTAAATTACCTAACAGTAGGTCCCTGTCAAGGGTTCCACTTTCATGGGCTTTGTATTGCTGGATCTTTTAAACCTGGTAGTCATAAAGTGAAACCCTGACTGAGTGTATTCTGCCCACACATAGGCATTTATCCTTGTCTCTATTTGGACAGTAGCAGAACACTAGTCAGTGAGTAAATGTAGTGAAAAAAAAAAAAAAAGCACAATCTCAGTATATTAGGCAGTGATGAATAAACTGAATACTGAAATTTAAACTGATAATAAATAATAAATTGTTTTATTCTTTAAAACAATATATCACTCAGCTATTAACAACTTACTCAGAACTTAAGTAAGAGCTTACAATATCTCTAATCTGAGACCTTCTCAGAAAGAATGGACTGAAAAATGCACTGTCAACTGAAACTTTTCTCTTTGCCAGTAAACTATTACTATTCTTTATAGGCTTTTACATATTTACAGATCTTTATCAACATACCTGTATTTTCAACCTGGGCTATTTACATTAGCTAACAGCACTTGGTCCATCACAAACTGTTATTATACAGAGATCATTTACAGAAATAAGAAAACAATGTATATTTGATTTTCAGAACTATAAAAAAAATGGAGTTGATTACACAGAAAGGCTGTGAAAAGGTAACTAATAAGTCCATTTCTACTGCCTCCAACTATTTCTTCAAACATATATCTTTAACAATGTCTACCTCTTAAAACTACCACTGACTTAATATGATCTCTTTTCTTCTAATGAATGTGATATCCCTGAATGAGCCAAGTCCCTAATTCTCCCTAGAATTACATGATGCAACTAGAGCAATAAGAGAACCTCACAAACTTACCCCAAATATTGTTTTATTTCAGCAGACACAAAAACTTGTTGAAAAGCTAAATGATTAAAAATTCAGATTAAAATCTAGGATATATATATATATATATATACACACACACACATACACACACAACACACTAAATTTCTTTAAGTATGAAAGTGGTATAACAGCTCTCAAAATATATAGGAAATAGTTTCAAGAAAAAATTAAAAAGCTCTCTTTAAATTTTACTATAAATGCTTTATAATATTTCTTCCTATTAGGAAAACTAATTTTATTTGCTTTTGAAAATATGTTCTACAAAAGCTTTAATTAAAGCATAAATATATCAACATTTAAAAAAAAGTTATAACAATTAGAACAAATCAATCATGTCTATAAGTACTGACATTAGGTGGTGTTATTCTCATTGTTTAACTGCTAAGACATGTCTGACTCTTTTGCATACTCATGGACTATAGCCTGCCAGGCTCCTCTGTCCACAAGACTTCTCAGGGAAGAATACTGGAGTGAGTTGCCATTTCCTTCTCCAGGGGATCTTCCTGACCTAGAGATCGAACCCAAGCTCCTGCATTGCAGGAAGATTCTTTACCATTGAGCCACTTGATATTAGGTGGTATGTGTACCTACTAAATTGGCTCATTACAGGACACATTTTGCTTTTTAAAAAGAATGTGAGGTATTTGTTTAAAATTAATGTTGAAGACTTTAGCCATCTAAAAAACTACAAAATCTGCATTCAAAAAGAATAACCTAAAAACTTTTGGACTAAACAGGATGGTGATGATAATAATTCCCTGTAAGCCAAGCTTCCTCCTGATAGCTAAATTTATGTTTGACCTGCTCATATTATGGATTTCTTACAAATAGCCTTTTTCAGTCTTTGCTTTTCTCTTGGAGACCTACAATAAGACTACATTAAATCAAGAAAAAGTTTTTTTCTATCAAAGTGAGCGTGAGGGAAAATGTCTGAATAAAAATGGTTACTCCCAAATGTTCAGTATGAGTTACTCACACTTCCATACCCTTGTTTGCCTTGTTCTATTAAAATAGAAAGAAGAACCTGATGAAGCTTTCTGAAGAATCTTTTCATGTTCAACCAAATATTATTTGTGAAATGGTCATGATGGAACACTATTTAAGTAGGTACATTATTACCACATTACTCCCAACTGCTCACTGTGTAGGCTTGCTTCAGTCATTATTCAATAAACATTTATCCCTGGGAGGTTAAAAGACGTTCCACTTGCTTGAGCCTCATAGTACTTGGTTTTGATTCATAAATAGAGTATAACTATACCTTACACATTTCTTATATTGCTCTCAAAGAAGCAATAAATTAATTGAAACCTCCTCATTTTAAACATAGACCAGAGCCCTGCTCTATGTCAACCCTAACTATACAAGGTGAAACAGCTACAAAGCACCTGCTTATTATGCCAGAATGTTCAGAAAAGATATATATTTTCTACTTGCAGAAGCCTCAGAATGTTGATTTCACTCATTGCTAAGAAAATACTACTTAAAACACTCTTCTGCAATAATTACTTAGGAGTGAAAACTTTCAGCTCTCTTACTTCCTTATTTATTCCCAAACCACTTTTTTCAAATATGATAACAATCATAAATCTCTTTTTCAAAAGGCCAGCAACTGGTAATTGTTAGACCGTTAATACTAAGGTTACCAAGCATTTACTCAAGATAGCAAAAGTTTAAACATGACCACACTAACTATAAACTTGGCTCAGAGTACCAGTGATCTCATATCAGCCTGTAGGCACTGCAGGGGAAGAAAGGAGAAGAGAAAAACTAAACACTACAACTCCAAATGTAGTAAACCAGATTCTTTTCTTGACAAGACTCTTTAAAAAAAAAAAAAACACCACAACTCCAAAAACCTTAATTCCTAGATACAGTGAATAGTTTGCTTGTAGACTAATCAGTATGTTTGTCTTTCACAAGTGTTATTTAAAAGTGCTAGAATAAAAGAATGAAGCAGACTGCTAAAACCAGGAGATGGATTATGACCCTAAGCTAGGATATTGATAGGTATTTATGAGAAAAACACATATAAGTTAACATCAGTGCTGAAAATTGGAATATTAATCGAGAAACAGCTATAAGAAGAACTAAGATGTGGCTTCCTTGTTCTATCCTAGAACAGAGACTATTGACTCTATTAATATTTTTTATCCAAGATCAACTTCATAAAATGAACATTTTATGAAAATATGAGTTTTCATCTCAAGTACGAATTTTTACAAAGTAGGTGCTATGTGTAGGGTATTGCACAAGGCACTGAAGTCAAAAGTGTCAGTACTTCTCACATCCATAAGAACGACTATTATCAAAAAAAACCCCAAACAGAAAATAACAAGTGTTGGCAAGAATGTAAAGAAATCAGAACCCCTGTGCACTGTTGGTGGGAATGTAAAGAGTTCAGCACTATGGAAAACAGTATGGTAGTTCTTCAAAAAACTAATAAGGGTAGAATGACCTCATGACCAAGCAATCCTACTTGTGGTTATATACCCCAAAGAACTGAAAGCAGGATCTCACAGAGGTATTTACACATTCATTTTCCTAATAGCATTATTCACAATAGAAACCCAACTGTCTGCTGATAGATTAATGGATAAACAAAATGTGGTACATAAATACAATGGAATATTATTCAGTCTTAAAAAAGAGGGAAACTCCGACACATCAAGGAACCTTGAGGGCATTAGGCTAAGTGAAATGAGCCAGTCACAAAAAGACAACTACTGTGTGATACTACCTATAGTAGTCAAGGTTACAGAAACACAAAGTAGAATGATGGTTGCCAGGAACTTGGGAGGAAGGGAAAATTGGGAACTATTTAATAGGTATAGACATTCAGTTTTGCAAGATCAAAAAGTTCTGGAAGCTGGTTATACAACATGAATAAAGTTAACTCTACTGAATTATACACTTAAAAGGGTTATGATGGTAAATTTTATGCTGTTTTACCACATCTAAAAATTTTTTTTAAAAAGTGAGTTCCACGAGAAGGAGGGGCAAAATTATGTCAATACTTTGCGTAAGACAGTGCTCAATAAACTAAGTCAATTAACTTTTTGATGATAAGCTGAAATAAGGTCCAGAAGTTTTGCACTGCTTCCTCAGAAGAAAGCAGGGATTCACTGTTTGACTCAGTAGGGGCCTTAAAGTTCATTTCTTAAAAATAAAAAAGTCCACTCTCTCCCCATTCACACCCCTCCCCAGCACCTCTGGCAAAGGGCCGTTAACTTCCATTTGGACCACTGTAATGCTTTGTGATATGGCATATGTGTGTGCTTAGTCGCTTCACTCATGTCCAGCTGTTTGTGACTCCGTGGACTGTAGCCTGCCAGGCTCTTCTGTCCTATTTTGAGCCTGGTCTACCTGGTACAGGGCTTTCCTGGTGGCTCAGTTGGTAAAGAATCTGCCCACAATGGGGGGATCTGGGTTCGATCCCTGGGTTGGGAAGATCCCCTGGAGAAGGAAAAGGCTACCCACTCCAGTATTCTGGCCTGGAGAATTCCACGGACTATATAGTCCTTGGGGTCACAAAGAGTACAACTGAGTGACTTTCACTTACTACCTATTACAAAGTTTTTATTTATTGTTGAACCCCAAACTGCTTCCTAGCAACGTTCATTCATTAGTTCTGGCTCCCGCCTTAGGAATTCTAGAGAGGACAGAAATCACCTAGTTCTTTCATATGAACATCTTTCAGTATAAAGGGGTTGGAGACAATGCCATAATACCATAGTCTCTAGCTTTTTGCCTGCAAGTTCATGAGCCCGTTGCCCTCAAGGATGGGTAATAGGACCCATATAATTCCAAGTCATTTTCTCTTAAAATAGAGTTCAAAATGTTCTGATTAAAAGTTCAAAGGAATGTTAATTCATTTGAAATCATTTATAATTTTAGGTTTTCCTTCTATTTGGCAATGCAAGCCTTTAATCACCAACAGGGTTTTTTCTTCAGACCCTGAAACTCCATTTGGCTCTTTTGTCCTTCCTCCAAGTAGCTCCCAGACATCTATAAATGCTGTTAGCAAAGTGCTTTAGCCCAAAGGTTGTGACAAAAGCACAGTATCTTATTAGGAGCCATTTGGTTCATTTTCGTTTGTGTTGGAGATTTTAGATGTTCAGCACTCAACAATCTAAAGTGATTAAGACAATTTTTGTCACTGTGATCATTGGGTTCATTTGTATAAACAAGAACCAATACTAGGCATTAGTTTGCAGCCCATCTAAATTACTGAAGCACTCTAACCAATTACTTTTGCTTTCCACTGTAAGGAAATCTCCTATATTTCAGTACTAGTGAAAGTTTATTTCAGGAATTTAAAAAAAGTAATTTAGGTAACATTATCATGTCTTCAAAATCATTCTGATGGACTATGCTGTCTAACCTATATCGATAGGTTATGCCATATACCAAAATAATTGCTTATAAACTTTTTGAAAAGTCTACTTTCATGTACTTAATTGAAATTCTATTAGCTTCTAAAAGGGTTGAAATTTACCTGAAGAGGAAAATAAAAATAAATTCAATAACTTAAATGCAATTAAATTCATATAATTAAAATTTACATTTCTCAAAAATTTTCCAGTAAATTAAAATGGAAACATAGTTGTAGCCATTCAAGTACCTATATAAATATCTTCTTCTATTTAAAAGAAGATATTTAAAAGAAGATATTTATATAGGTACTTGAATGGCTACAACTATGTTTCCATTTTGATTCTCCAGTGCTATAAAAAGTTCTGCTAATATTGAGAAAGAGACAAGCAACTAATTTCCCTTTTAAAACACCTGGGACCTTTCTCAAATCAAAATCTATGAGTTCCTTTCATTGTCAACCTAGAAAACAAGGTTCTTCTCTTCTGACAGAATTCCTTACTGGGATAAAGGGTAAAAAGAACTGATTCCTGATATATTTCTCCTAGAATATGTCATTAATAGAGTCTGTTTGAGACTAAACTTGCAAATGAAATGTCTTTGTACTTTAAAATGTTTCAATATTGTTTATTTAGTGCTAAGACACTAAAAAGAATGTTCTCTCATATACATAGCAAAACTTTGATTCTGTTTTCTCTTGCACACAAAGCTATCTTCAACTTTTTTTATTGTGCTGAATTTGGAAGTCTATAAAAGGCTCTCTTTGTTTCCTGATAATATGTAGTCGTCGTCTTTCCAGAATCACAAAATAAATGAAAACAGCAGAAGTGTTAAAAAATCTTAGCAAGCTTCAGAGTTCTCATCGAAGAAGTAAAACTAATGTCTGGCAACAATATTTACTCTTTTCCTTTTTATTGACATATACAACTGACCGCCAATAGATGGAGGTTTTCTAAGAAATATCACCTCATAGAAACATGAATTCATCAAATAATTTCTGTACAAGACTTTGAAAAACTAAACTTCATAACATTAACATTAATGGAAATTGTTCTCATGTAAATGATCCCTTTAAAGTGAACCATTACAAAGAACTTGATGATTGAGATAGGGTTTGTTTTGGGATTAGGATTTGAGAAACTATACTAGAACTCAGTACCTGCTATGTGAAGGAGTTGTAGATTTAATTCTGTTGGCTGTTGGGAGCCATTAAAGAAATATGATCAAGGGGAGCTGATACGACTAGAACTGCGTTTTGGGAAAGTCACTCCATCAACACAGTAAAGGCCAGATGGAAGACTGAAGTCAGGGAAGCCAGCTAACTGCAACAATATACGCCAAGGGCCAGCAATATTTCTGTAAAGGACCAGATAGTAAATATTTTTGGCTTTATAGGCCACATGGTCTTGATCACAAGTACTCAACTCTGCCCTTGTGGTATAAAGGCAGCAACAGACAAAATGTAAACAAATGAGTGTGGCTGTGTTCTCTTAAAACTTCTGCCAACTAAAGAACATCACTAGCCATCTGCTCTGCAAGGGCTGAGTCACTAGCCACTGCAGTCGCTGACCTTCAACACACCCTGAAAGGAGTTCAGGGTGGAGATCAAGAATGAGGTACTCTGTGCTCTGGTAAAACTGGCAAAACAGGCCTTCAGATAGATATTTTCAGGAGAAAATTTTGTGAGTTAAATTTCTTGCATCCTCCCATATTTAGTAAAGCACTAAGATCACTAACAGAGGTATCTGTGCCTCGTGACTAGCAGAAACCTTTTACTGAGATGTACTTGGTTGCACGCATCCCTTTGCCAAAACCACATATATGCTGACCTCCCGCCTTACTTCTTCAGAGCAGTTCCTCAGACCTATCTGAGAGGCTGCCTCCTGGGATACAGTGCTCAGTAAGTCCCCAGTATAAATGAAACTCACAGCTCTCAAACTGTGTGTTTTTTATTTCAGTCAACACTTTCAGAAACAGGTGATTCAGAAATAAGTGGCAGGATGGATTTAGTCTATAAGCTGTAAGTTTGCCAATCTCTGTTCTAAGTAAAAAATAAAAACTAGAACTTGGCAAGTACAGTGGCAATGAAGACATAAAGAAATCAATCTTAAGGATTTAAGTAGAAGATCTGGTAGGTTTTGGAGACTGACTAGATGTAGAGATAGATATGAGAGGAATAAGAGTCTAGGATGTCATCCAAATTTCTAGTTTGGTCATCTAGGTGGGCAAGAACATAGTCACTGAGAGACGGAATCTAGGATGGGAAGTAAATGTGGTAAGAATTACTGCCATTGTGCTGCTTTATATTACACCTCCAAAGGTCTGTATAGTCAAAGCTATGGTTTTTCCAGTAGTCATGTATGGATGTGAGAGTCAGACCATAAAGAAGGCTGAGCGCTGAAGAACTGATGTTTTTGAACTGTGGTGCTGGAGAAGACTCTTGAGAGTCCTGTGGACTGCAAGGAGATAAAATCAGCCAATCCTAAAGGAAATTGGCCCTGAATATTCATTGGAAGGATTGATGCTGAAGCTGAAGCTTCAATACTTAGGCCACCTGATAAGAAGAGCTGACTCACTGGAAAAAGACCCTGATGCTGGAAAAGACTGAGAGGAGGAGGAGAAGGGGATGACAGAGGATGAGATGTTTGGATGGTATCACCAACTCAAGACATAAGTTTGAGCAAACTCCAAGAGACAGCGAAGGACAGGGAAGCCTGGAATGCTGTAGTCCATGGGGTTACAAAGAGTTGGATGTGACTTAGCAACTCAACTGATCAACAAGAACACTATGGCCAAAAGAACCATTCTCCAACATAAATCTGATCATGGCACTCCCCTGCTTAAAACTCAACAGCTCCCCAACAATGTGTAAGTCCTTTTAGGATCTAACTCCTATCTGAAAGTGAAAGTGAAGTTGCTCAGTCGTATCCAACTCTTTGCAACCCCATGGACTGTAGACTGCCAGGCTCCTCCATCCATGGGATTTTCCAGGCAAGAATACTGGAGTGAAATGTATGGAGAGAATACCATGGAAACTTACATTACCATATGTAAAAGAGATAGCCAACGGGAGTTTGCTGTATGGCTCAGGAAACTCAAACAGGCTCTGTATTAACCTAGAGGGGTGGGATGGGGAGGGAGATGGGAGGGAGGTTCAAAAGGGAGGGGATATATGTATACCTATGGCTGATTCACATTGAGGTTTGACAGAAAACAAAATTCTATAAAGCAATTATCCTTTAATTTAAAGAAAAAAAGAAAAAGAATACTCAAGTGGGTTACCATTTCCTCCTCCAGGGGATCTTCCTGACCCAGGGATTGAACCTATGTCTCCCTCATTGCAGGCAGACTTTTTATCATTTGAGCCACCAGAGAATCCCATCTTGTTGAAAAATAATAACAAGCAATTATAGTAGCTGCCTGTTGCCTTATATAGCATACATCATTACCTTCAGCTGAAAAAAACCTGCTCCATAGAAAAACTTATAAATATTATGCCAAAAATATGAACAGTTCTATATAGATGAGGAAAACTTTTTTAAACAAGTTTTTGTTTTCTGAAATGTCTTGAATTAGTACATATTACACCCCCTCCCTTTCTTTTTAATGAAAAGTGAGAGAAAGTTAAAACACATACAAGAGCAACAACAAAAATTCCCTTTTCTGGCAACTCCTTCTGTTATGTCCTTTCGAATACTCCATCTTTGCATCTATATCCTTTCAGGACAGGGCTCTGGGGTGGTGGAGTCATTCCTCCCCATCTGGCTGTTCTCTGGAACGGCCTGCAGAGTTCAGTTCTCTGCTTGGCACACTCAGTTACTTGTTCCTACCACACTAACTCCCAGACCCAGACTGGAGATTTGGCTCAGGAGGGGGCAGGCCTGAAGGGCTATGTCCCTGGCACGGAGCTCATCTGCAGGAGTTTCCTCCCAAAAAGAATCCTGTGAGATTAGGTATAAGAAAATCTGTAATTTGCAGTCTTCTGGCCACAGATGGCCCTGCTCAGGCAGTTACCAGGCCCCTGGTAAGAAGTGTCAGGAATCCTCTTTGATTCTATCCCCTCTGGGCATTCAGTCCGTGCCATGTCTAGCTGCCATTTCTTCTTTCACAATCAACTTTTCCCCCATCTTCTCCTTTCTATGTTCTTTTCAAGTGCTTTAATCTTTCCTTTGTATAACTGCCCCAGATTCCTAACTGATCTTTTTGCCTCCAGTCTTCCACTGCTGTAATCCATCTTACGAGTGTAGCACTCAGAAACCTTAAATAGCCCTCCAAGGAAAGCCGAGACAGACTGCCTCAGACTCCACTCCAGACCAGCACTTCTTTCCCCAGTATTTGTCCATGAAGATAGCTGGGTCTCTCCCAGCTCCCTCACCAGACCTTGTGTTTTCCTGCTTTCAGGTATTTTCTCAAATCCCCTCCAAAAAGGAGTGGCCTGTCTTTATCCCACTCAGTTTTTTTAATAAAAATTTTTAATTGAAGTATAATTGCTTTACAGAATGTTGTTGTTTTCTGTCAAATCTCAACATGAATCAGTCATAGGTATACATATATCCCCTCCCTTTTGAACCTCCCTCCCATCTCCCACCATCCCACCCCTCTAGATTGAATCAGAGCCCCTGTTTGAGTTTCCTGAGCCATACAGCAAACTCCCGTTGGCTATCTCTTTTACATATGGTAATGTAAATTTTCATGTTACTCTTTCCATATATCTCACCCTCTCCTCCCCCTCCCCATGTCTATAAGTCTATTCTCTATGCCTGCTTCTCCACTGTTCTCCTGTAAATAAATTCTTCAGTACCATTTTTTCTAGATTCCATATATATGTGTTAGGATACAATATTTCTCTTTCTCTTTCTGACTCACTTCACTCTGTATAGTAGCTTCTAGGTTCATCCACGTCATCAGAACTGACTCAAATGCATTTCTTTTTATGGCTGAATAATATTCCATTGTGTATATATACCACAACTTCTTTATCCATTCATCTGTTGATGGACATCTAGGTAGCTTTCATGTTCTAGCTATTGTAAATAGTGCTGCAGTGAACAATGGGATACATGTGTCTTTTTCAATTTTGGTTTCCTCAGTATCCCACTCAGTTTTTAGTGAGTGAGTGAGTGAGGGAAGTCGCTCAGTCGTGTCCGACTCTTTGCGACCCCATGGAAGGTAGCCTGCCAGCTAAATGCTATCTACTCTGTTAAGCTCTCCTTCTTCACAAGAGTCAACCTTAATTCTTTCCAACACTGCCTGTATAATAATACTTAACTCCCCAACTTCTGTCTCCTATGTCACTATACTACATTTTACTGAAGTTATTTTCCCCTCATCTTCATTATTGGAATCATCACAGAGATCAACATAATTCAACATACAGTAGATGAATGCTGAATTAATGTTTCTTCTCAACAAATGTTTTGAGGACCAAGACTTTGTCTTCACATCTCTAATCTCTGCACATCTAATTAAAGATCTGATGAAGGTACTTAATAGACATAAGTACTTCACTTATTCACTCATTCAATAAGTGTTTCCTGAGCACCCAGTGTATGTCAGGCACAGAGGTTAGGAGTTCACAAAGAGGACTGAACTAAAATTATAAAAATCATCTGTGACATGGGAAGATGTGCCTGTGACACAAATCTCCTAAAATACTTGTAATCTGCTGAATGATAGGGGTGACAGAAGTGTCTTATACAGAGCTCCTAAATTTCTTGGAACTTCCTGGGTGACAGGAGTATCTTTTGTTCTAATGAGGTGACTGTTGGCGGGCTAACTGGACAGCCTCAGGATAGAGGCTGGCACGAGAAAGGTCAAACCGTGATTAGAAGCTTGGAACTTTCAGCTTCACCATCCACCTTCTAGGGAGGGAGGAGGAGATGGAGATTGAGTTAATAATCATGCTTTTGTAATGAAACCTTCACAGAAACTCCTAAACTTCAGGTTTCGGAGAGCTCATGGGTTGGTGAAAGCAACTATGCGCTCGGAGGGTGATACCCTCTAAACTTCACAAGGACAGAGGTGCCTGTGCTCAGGACCTTCCAGATCTCATGCGATGATTATCTCCTCTGGCAGTTCACCTGTATCCTTTAAAAATCCTTTATAACAAACCAGTAAACAAAAGTATTTCCCAGAGTTCTGTGGGTTGTTACAGCAAACTACTGAACCTGAGAGAGAGGAAAAAATGTGGGAGTCTCAGATTTGTATGGAGAAGGCAATGGCAACCCACTCCAGTACTCTTGCCTGGAAAATCCCATGGACGGAGGAGCCTGGTAGGCTGCAGTCCATGGAGTCAAGAAGAGTCGGACACGACTGAGCACCTTCACTTTCACTTTTCACTTTCATGCATTGGAGAAGGAAATGGCAACCCACTCCAGTATTCTTGCCTGGAGAATCCCAGGGACGGGGGAGCCTAGTGGGCTGCTGTCTATGGGATCGCACAGAGTCAGACACAACTGAAGCAACTTAGCAGCAGCAGCAGCAGCAGATTTGTAATGAAGTTGGACTCACTGTGGGTCATCTTCAAACCCACAGCTTGCAACTAGTATCTGAAATGGGGAACAGTCTTGTGGGACTTTAGTGTAAAAAGGCACAGCATAAGACATGACTGGGCAAGACGGAAGTTGGGGAGTAAGCATATATGAAACCTGTGGAATGTGTGCTAAGTCGAGGTATTAAGTAGCAGAACTGAATTAAATTGTAGGACACCTAGTTAGTGTTGGTGGAGAATTGCTTGCTGTGGAAAACCACACATTTGGTGTCAGAGGTGTGTGAGAAATAGTTTTTTCTTTTATGGTGCCATCTTGCATTGTTTTGAAAGGTTATTTTCCTATTGAAGAAGACACCAGGTAGCTTCTTTTCTTCTTGAGTCAAGTTTTCATAATATGAATCATTATTTTTCAAAAATACCCTAGGCACATCAAATCTGAGTATAAAAGAAATTCTAAACCGAAACAAACTATTGTATAAATTTGGTCCATTTAGATTAGTATAGTTCTATTCCTTTTCTTTAATGCAAAAAATCAAGAGCTTACTAGGTTATTCTAAGATCCAAAGTTATAAATTTCAGGTTTAATACTTAGGGGGAAGTGGGCTTTCCAGAACACTTGTAAGTAAAGAGACAGAGGACACCTGTGTATTAACTCTGATTTCGCCCTCTGAATGAGAAAATGTCCTTGCTGACACTGAGTTTGGTTCAAGAACCAGGAGTCTGGTAATTATAAACATTCCCTTAAAAGGAAGCCCACAGATGGTCAGTTTAAGTTCTGGAATAGTGATGAAAATGGAATAGCTCCCAGATCGTTAGTTCTTTTAGAAGAGTGAATCTAAAAGGGTAGTGACATAGAAATAGATGAACTTTTCCTAATTCAAGGATACTACCTTGCATGTAATTCGTTATTAGCAACTGCTGATTCCTATTATGAACTAAAAGAAGCTATGCTCAGATATGTTACATCTGCTTTTGCCCTGACTTTACTTCTGATGAGATACTGGATCTTTGGTTAATTAAATTAGGAACTAAAGCTAAAAAGCACACATGTATGTATATAGTTAACCTCCTGTCAATCTAAAACCCACCCAAAACACTGTACTTAATTTAGAGAAAAACTAAGACAGCTTTGACTAAATAAGTAATGTTACTTATATTACTCAGGAATAAATCAATTACATGATCAATAATAACTACAAAGAATGATCATTTGATTAATTGAAAATAGTCCTTCTAGAACAGACAGTACTCCTACTCAGGAAACAAAATGTATATAATTCAGGAATCTCTAGGAAAAATATAGTAAGGTGCTTTTTGAGAGACACTTCAACTTTTTAGAAATGACACCTCAAAAGAAACAGAAAATGTCTTTTGACATTAAAAATGTCTTCCAAAGGAAATACTATTAAAAGTTTTCAACTTCAAAAATACTTTGAAGGGAAGAGTTCCTAGAACCAGCAACAACTACTTTAGATTTTATATTTTGGAACAAGTTCAGCAAAATTACACACTAAATAAGTTGTAAAGTTGTAAAACTAAATAAGAAAGATCCTTGTGAGCAGTTTTTGGGGTTTCTGTGTTTTTTTTTTTTTCAATGTCCAACATGGTAAAAAGAGTGGTAAAATGGATTTTGTTAAGCCTGGATTTCTCTCTTATTGGTCTAAGCACAAGCTGTTTTGCTATATAGTAACAGATAAGACTAACATTAAACACGACTTCACTGAAATCTTTTCTGGTTTCCTTATGAAAAAGAGACTGATTAAAATCTTCTCCTGAGTTCTGAAACCAAATTTGGCAGTTCAGTAGCCAAAGTAAGCAACGGAGTCACATTAAAAACTTATCAGTGTACAAAGTTCTTTTTAAAAGTTAACAAAAATAAAGTAAGCTATTGAAGATTTTAACATCTCTAAAATACCAGTCCCAACAATCAAAAATGTAGTTACATATGACAGAAATTATAATGGTGCTGTTTTACTCCAAAGGTATTAGAATTCCCTCCTGAAATAAAGTGAGCCTCTGATATATCTACTTCTATGTAAACAAAAAAATTTAATTAAAAAAAATTGTAAACCTTAAAGCTAAACCTCATTCCAAAAGTGCAGAGGAAAGACGAATTTTCTGAGACTTTCTCATTTTTACCTGGAAAAGTCTTGAGCTTGAATGACTTGAGAACTGCAATTAAGTACACCCACAAATGGCCCACTGCAGACATGAGTATTTGTTTGTAACATTTGGTGGGGGTGAAGTGGCAAGCACAAAAGCCATCCTTTTGAAACTTTTCCTGGTGTATGGAAAATCTTAGTTTCTCATTTATGTAAACCAGTCCTGTAACTCAGATAAATACAACTTTTTTAGAATAGGAACATTACAGCAGCCTTGCTTTTCCTTAGCTAAACTTAGAATATTCAATGATGGGCACATTTTCTGGGCTCCACCTTCTGCAAACAAATTTAAAAGTAGTGAAAAGCAACCAAGGCTTTACATCACAGAATAACAGATTTGGGAACAGAAGACTGGAGAAATGTTACAAATAGTACAGTTACCCTTTTCGGTGATTTAAACAGTAAGATTTATGGTCTCTTTCTAGTCTAAATTTTAAACCATGGATTTTGTCAAAGGTTAGTACTAACTCACATCAAATTAGGCTTGATGTGAATGGGCAACCTACTTCTAACCACATACTAAAAGTAAGATGATTTGCCTTTTTTTTTTTTTTTAAAGGTCACATGTCTGGGACCACAGCAAACAGTATTAAAGGGGAAAACTCCATGTGGTTCCAAGAATAGCAAAAACATCTTCACAGAGGAAACTCTTGATTAGCAATTGAATGAAAGTAAAAACATAACAGTTAAGTGAAACCTAAAAATAGAATATGCCACACAATGCAATGCAGGCCTACAGCAAGCAATCTGTGCTATTTGTGCCTGGCTGTCTCAGATTCACTTCTTTTCTCCTTCCGGTCCATTGTCTTCTAGAGCCACCAAGGACATTAGATTACTTCAAAAGCGGAGGATTTATAAGCATTTTGAAACAAAATGGTACCTCAGCAATTTTCAGCTTAAGTCCTTTGCTCAAGGTTCACCAGATTCCACTATCATAAATCGATAAGAATAATATACTCTCAGTTGAATGCCTTAAATATGATAATTAAATAATTAATTTGAACGCAGTATTCAAATATTTGTTAAACTGGATATAGGATATAATTTATAAACTAGTTTGCTTAACTCAAGAAGGAAATACTTAATAAGGTAATTTACTCTCTATTTTCATCAAAATTAAGCTGGCAAGTTTTAAATTTTTGTTTGGGTTTGGTTGTCCACATTTCAACAGTATCAAGAATTAAGATAAGCTCACAAGAAATAAGAGATCCAGAAGCAACATATATCAGGACAAAACAAATTTTTTTTCCTTAGGCAAGAATACAGTGAATTCATGTTGATATATGGCAGAAACCAACACAACACTGTAAAACAATTATCCTCCAGTTAAAAATAGAGTCAAAAACAAGAAAAAAAGAACACAATGGTCTCTCTCATTAAAATTTTTTAAAAAATTATGCAGTCCCAAAGGGTGCCCCCAATATATTTTTTAATCACAAAGGAAAAATAGTAATTTTATAATAGAAAACCTGGGCCATACCACCTTGATGAAATAGTTAGGGATAGATAGTATCATCAATAAAAAGATCTATGGGTATTCTGTACTCCTAATATGACATTTTTTGATACTCTCTGCCTACTTATGAGAAAACATCAAACAAACCCACAGTGAGGGGCATCACAAAATAGTTGATCAGAACTGTTAGGTAGTTAGAATAGGGAAAAGGAGTCCAAAATGGTGGTGGCTAAAAGACACGGAAGAGAAGGGCCCACAAAAATAGAACAGAGAAAGGTCAAAGGAAAGTCTGCGGACCAGAGTGAGGACTTTAGGTAGAACAGCACTCCTGACTAAGCCCAATTTGCATAGGGCAGGCCCAGGGGGAAGAAAAAAACATAAAAAGAGGAGCCAAAGGGTTCTCTCTCTCTCTCCCATGTGCTGGGGCGCTCTTCTCTTCATGTCTTTGGATCGATGTGCCCTCATGCCTCAAGATGGATTTTCCTGCTATCTTCTAAATAAAATAGAGCTGTAACACTGAGCTGTAACACTGATTTGTCTAAGAGCTATAACATGGTCTGTTCGAGACCAGAGAGCTGTGACACGGTCTGCCCAAGACCCGAGAGCTGTGACACGCCGAGGGGGCTTTCATGTCCGTCACTCCAAATCTTTGCTGTGAGGAGACAAAGAACCGAGGAGCATACACTCCACCTGACAGAATCCTTCAGAAGTGTCAAGGTTATGAAAGACAAAATGAGGTAAAAGAACTTTTTAAAACTGGAGGAGGCTGAGGAGACACAGAACTAAATGCACTATGGGATTTTAGACTGGACCTGGTAACAGAAAAGGACATTAGCAGAAAAATAAATAAAATTCAAACAATGTCTGCAGTCTAGTTTCAAAAACTTAAATCTTTAATTTTAGGCAGGGCATACAATGTCTGAGCTGTCTGCTCTGGCCCTCTCTAAGCCCCGGAAGGTCAAAGCCTAAGTACACTGTAGTGGATCCTGAACTAGTTGTTGAATGACTACATCAAAACTGAATTTTATCAGTGACACTGTTTTATACTGACCTGTTACGAATTTTAAGTTTCCTCTCTACTATAAGGTTCTTAATTTTTATCTTCTATATAAAAACTAGATTCGGGGCACAAAGATAAATATCTGTTAAAAGTGTAATACTATAATATCTGTAAAATTATAATATCTGTTAAAAGTGAATATTGTTGAATGCCTAATTTTAAATAGGTTCTTAATTTTTTATTTTCTATATAAAAACTAGATTTGGGGCATAAAGATAAATATCTGTTAAAAGTGTAATACTATAATATCTGTAAAATTGCAATATCTGTTAAAACTGAATATTGTTGAATGTCTAATTTTAAATAGGAGCCTCTTCAATCGTAAGGATAACCATAGGCTATTAGAAATTCTTGAATTGGGATAATGTTTTTCTGAATGCAAATATATTGTATTCATATGATTTAAAAAAAAAATAGGATATACTGTATAGCACAGAGAATTACTGCCATTATCTTGTAATAACCTATAATGGAGTATAATCTGCAAAAATAATCACTATGCTATACACATGAAACTGCATATTATAAATCAACTATACTTCAATAAATAAATAATATAAAGATATCCTATAAAACAAGTCATGAGAGAAGTCTGATTAATTTTGCTAGAGGCTAAAAATCCATTGAAGTTTAGAAGAAAAAATAAATTATTGAAAGATACTCCTATACAATGAAAAATGTTAATATAAAATCTAACTTATACCAAAAACTGAACCATCAGTTTATGGCAAACTATTCCTTCTAATAGAAATGAATCTGCCTTACCTATATTTAGCAAGATAACATCATAGAGAAATATACAGCTATTTCCACTGCTAATTTACATAATGGAAAGTGGAAAAGTTTACTGTTTCCAAATCCCAAGCCAAAGCATATAATTATCTTTGCCAAACATTCAGCAATCTACAGACTCTGAATGCACAAGATATCCATAGCCAGTATGATGTCTTTTTTATGGACAAGCATGTAAATGGGAAGGAGGAACACAGATTTAGCCTATAATCCTTTAAAAAATGTGATTTAGACTTTACATAGAAAACTGCTATTCATTTATTCAGGAATTTTATGAAAAGTAAATTCTTAAATTATAATATTGGAAGATGTCTACTAGTCAAAGACACAAGGTTAATATACACTAAAGAAGTTGAGTGGAAATATCCTACTGTTAGAAAAGTTTCTTCATTCTACTATTTATGTGTCTGAAAGAGTAGTGTTTTATTTATCAAAATAAATAAAATTACTTGTAAATCTAAAAACCATAAGAAATTGTACATTTATTACAATGTTCTCCATTTCTGTTTTGTTAATTCAGGTTTTAAAAGAGTGTCTCTGTACTGTTAAGAGGGAGACATATGCAGGCTCCAGAAACTGTCAGTTGTTTTGGCGGTGGGAGCCTGGGGAACTCCCAGAATTGCAAACTCTTTTCCTGTTCTACATCTGAATCCAAGGACAATCTTTAGAAACAATTCTTGCTTCACCAAATATGAAGCTTGCTTTTGGAGATGGCTCAGGGGAAAGGATTAAGAGCTTAGGTGTACACAAGTCTTGAAGCATAGTATAAGCATATGACTGGGAAACTTTTGGACCCTAGGTATAGAATACATATGTGTCCTTGGAGTTTACGAAGAAACTTTAATTTCAATCAAAGCAAACAGCAGAAAATACAAAAAAGGGCACACATCAGTAAAAATCAAACTAAGATATAAATGCTTGGAAATCTCTCCATTTTCCTTTTGAATGTGTCACTGCATTGAGTATTACCTTTTGGCCAGACTGAGAAGAGTGATTATCATCTAGTCTAACTTAGAGTGAAAGGCGTTTCATAGAATGCCAAAAACCAAATTATAAACATGAGGTTAAAACAAAATATAAAAGTATTCCAGACCTTTTGTAGGGTCTTAGCAAATTACATCAAAGTTGCCTTGTTTAAATAGAAAGTTCCTTTGTGTTATGATATGTAGAAGAATACTGAGTTAGTAAGAGGAGACGTAATAGAGCTTTATAGAAGAGTTCATTTAAAGTTCGAATAAGAAAAGAACAGACGTTTGTTTCTGGTTATAAAGATGACAGAAAAAATTGTACTTATTACTCTTATGTAAACAGATGAAATTCAATAAATATCGAAAATTTTCAAAGAAATAATTGGGTTTTACTTTCTTTAGAATTTGAATATAAATGATACAATATGTTTTCCTTTAAAAAATGGCAAGGAGCAAATTTTGAGGTTGGTTCCCCCCAAAATTCACCATTGATTTTCCTCCATCTCATGTTTAGCGATACTAAACATATTCATGTAACTGTTATTTACTATTCTAACAGAATAATTTCATTCGATGTGACTGATCATTAGCATAAAGGGTCCTGTTAGCCTCAAAAATACAGTTAAGCTAATTTTACATTTAATCAGAAGTTATAGCAAGTGTAAAAGACAGGCTATCAATAGCTTGTATATTCTGGATATATGATGAATTTAAATTAAGCAAAGACTAACTTTGTTGAGAGACTCAACATTTTCCTCCTACACTGTGTAGCAAAGATGACAATTAGCCTCTTAGTACAAAGCTCTGAGTGAAGGCCATAGGAAAGAGAGAATCAAAACTCCGAGTATGTCACAGAGCTAACAACTTTCAAGTAAATTCAAGTTGCAAAGAATATATGAACTGAAAGCAAAAGCCTACATAAAGCAATACAAATGGTTGTTTAACTACGAGACTAGCCGAGTTGTGCTATCGTTTAACACTGAAGGCCAAACTACCACTGAAAATACCTCTTAAGGCCACTTAAGATGCAAAAGGAATCATCTCAAAAGCACACACTGATCAACTGATAAATAAGAGAATCCACTTACAGCACATAAATGGAAGCATTTACTCCTTGACTGCTATCAAACAATCCAAAGAACACTCTTCAAATTGAAGCAATGTCAAAAAAATACATAAAGAACTGTCCCTGAGCATCTTCAGAACTAAAATGTATCACCTATTTGGTTTAAGTATGAGCGGATTTGAAAGCAGTGAGATGAACCCGGAGTTTCCAAATATCCAGAATTAATGGAATACCTATCTAAATCTGTAAAATATAAAAATATAATTTGCAAACCCATAGGCTTACTCTATGCCAGGCAGTGGTCTAAAAGCTTATATATATTAACTCATACCCTCCCACAAACCATATATCACACTATTATAAATTCACTTTACAAATAAAGCTGAAGTAATTATTTGCTCTAGAGCTCTAGATCTCATGGCTAGGCAGAGCCAAATGCAACTGAGTGTGCACAATACCTTAAAACCACTCCATGAGCAGTCCTCAAACTATGGTTCACAGACCCTGAAAAGCTATAAAACCATTTCAAGAGTCTGTGACCTCAAAACTATTTTAGTAATGCTATTAAGATGTGATTTTCCCTTTCCAATGTGTTGACATCTGCTGTACTGATGGTACAAAAGTGACTGTAGGTAAAACTGCTGGAACTATGACATGAATCAGGCAGTGGCAGCACTAGGGTATAAGTCACTGTAATATTTGTCACTGTCAGGAACTCACAGTGGAGAAAACACTTTTTAAACCAGTTTCACTTGTGAATACCCTTGATGAAGCAGTAAAAATTATTAATTTTATGAAACTTCAACCCTTGAGCACAATATTTTATGTGATGAAACTGAAGTATTGCATAAAGCACTTTTTCTGCATACAGAAATGTAGCTGTTCTGAGGAAAAACATGCAATTATTTGAATTGTGAGGTAAAACAGTTTTGTTTTTTCAAATAATACACCACTTTTATTTGAATGAACAACAGACAAACTGGTTATTCTGATCTGGGAACAAAGTGATACTTTTACTTCAAGGAAAAGGACTGAAAATGGTAAATTTGTTGACAATGATAAACTCTGAGTTTTCAAGGGAAGGAAATTGAATTTTAGAAAACTCAGAACCACACTATCACTACACTGGGAGACTCTGGAGATCAGTGATGATATTAATGAATGTGATTTTTTTAAAAAATTGCATGGCAAACTGTATCAACATTGGTAGATCTGCATTGACTAACTGGATCAACACTTTCCAAATGATCAATGCAAAATAATAAAAAAATCATGCATGGTAAAAAATCCATTCAAGGTGCAAATTAAACCAATGGGTTTTAAAGTATAGTAGATTATGATTTATTGGTTTCACATTAACCTAGAAAAAACTGAAAGGGCTATTAAATACTCATCTCTACTCAAAGCATATATCTGTGTGAGAACATATTTTCCTCCTATAATTTAACCAAAACAACACACAAGAGACTCATTAAAGAAGTAGATATGGGAATCCAGCTGCCCTCTATTGAGCCAGTCATTAAACAGATTTGTAAAAATGTAAAACAATTCTACTTTTCTAACTAAATTTTTTTTTTTAATTTAGGGAAATAGGCTTTTTTTTTTCCCTAACATGTGTTATTTATGTTAAAATAAAATGAAGTTGACTATTGCTATTTTAAATTTATATTAATGAATATTAAGCTCCTTGTGGTCCTCAATAAATTTTTAAGAATATAAAGGATTCTGAGACTAAAAGTTGAGAACTTCTACACAAAGCTATACTGTCACTATTCTACATGTGTGAGTTTGTGTGTATCCATGTACATGTTATGGGATAGAGGGAAAACAATAGCCCTTGGCTGCTCCTATATTTACTACCCAACTTCTAGAGTTTTGTTTTGTGAAGGATGATTCTCTACTTCCCTATAGGGAAGAGCATGTACGGACCACAAACATGAAAATAATCTTAGCAACTGTAACTCTCTAACTCAAGAAATTGTTATTCAGCATTAAAATAAAAGTAGTGTTCTAAGCAGAAAGTAGTAATAGTAATTAAGAAAGCTATGAGGGTCAAACGGCCAGCAAAACTATACAAGCTCTCCTGAATATTTGAAAAAACACAAAATTAAATGTGTGACTGACAAACAGACCATATTTATAAAGTAAGGCAAATACTTATACAAGCATAACATAGTGAAATATACCATATGTTCAAATCCTATCCATCTCTGAAGATCTAGCTGAGATATAAACTTCTTAAAATATGCCATAAAGACATCAGATGCTAAATAGATTTTAACAAAAAATAGGTGAATAAACTGATTAAAATGATTCTCCTTCCGCAGACCTGCCATTGAAATTATTGTCAGGATATATTTAGCAATTGTGTATATGCACCTTACATGTAGTTCTAAAGGCACTTCCTAGATTTTACACATACACACTAATGCATATGTATGCAAAGTTACATATTTATCTCTTAACATCTTTGTTTCCCTAGTGGCATTCCAATAGATCCCAAATTAAGAAAAACCAATTACAAGTTATAGCCTGCTTCTATAGGAAAATTTTCTTCAATTCTAAATAAAAAAACAAAAAGATTACAAATATGATCCATTTACGAATCAGTGAGCACCCTGACATTGAGCCAATAATTCTAAAACTGGAAACTGACTGAATTTCCTGGACCCAACAAATAATCTAACAAAAAAAGAATGAAACATATGAGCCATAAAAGGTACAGGTGAGGCAAGTTTTTAGAAAACCCAAATCAAGAAAGGTAATTTTCTTAGTCATATTAACAGTTTAATTATTCTTTTGTAATCAAATTTATCTTAAACATCAGAGTACTGAAAATCACATTTTCATTTGACACCATCACTTGGGATTATCACTTGCCTAACTCATAGATTTAATATTCACTCATTCTTTCACAATGGCTGAATAATTTATTACACACAAGATGCCACTGGTAGAAGTTGTGACTAGTTCCTTAGGTGGTTTCCTGGCTTTTGCTTGTGTGTACTATTTAGGGAGTAGAGGAAAAATAATGTGAAACTTAAGAGCTGCTTCCAGAATTTCACATGTTTTAGTAGACTGGAGAGTGGTTTGGAAGCTTCCAGAGGGAAGCACATGACAAAGTATGCCACACTGACATTCAGACTCACTGAAACTGCTTAGGTTGTCCATAACAAATGATCTCGATCTAGTCACTTAACCTCTCAAAGCTTTATCTGCTAAATGAGGAAGCAGAATTGTAGCTCAGCTGATAAAGAATCCGCCTGCAACGCAGGAGACCCTGGTTCAATTCCTGGGTCAGAAAGATCCGCTGGAGAAGGGACAGTTACTCACTCCAGTATTCTTGGGGTTCCCTGGTGGCTCAGCTGGTAAAGAATCTTCCTGCAATATGGGAGACCTGGGTTCAATCCCTGGGTTGGGAAGGTCCCCTGGAGAAGGGAACAGCTGGCCCACTCCAGTATCCTGGCCTGGAGAATTCCATGGGGTCGCAAGTATTGGACACCGCTGAGCAACTTTCACTTTCGTGGATCCTCCAGTTTTAAACTTACATAATTCTATTTAGGTGCTGTGAACATTTGGCTTAGAACTATTGAGACAGGAGATTATATGCTTCTTAGTAGGAAAAAAAAAAGTAGTATAAATGACTCATCCTAGCTATTTTAAAATGTACTATACATTATTAGTGTCTTCTTAAATTAAGAAACTAAACAGTAAAATGAACAGCATTCAGAAAGAATCACTCAAAAGGTTCTGAAAATATATTAGAGAATATCATTCTAAGTACAAAGTTTCTTGAAAACAGAAAAAGAAACTATTATAACTGATGCAATTTTAATAACTATGATTTACTGACTGCTTACTGATTTACCTCATCATATAATAATCTGGTAAAAAAGGTATTTTAATTCCTATTTGAAAATGAAGAAACTGAGGCTCAGATTAAATAATTCATCCAAAGACACTAAATTAAAAAATGGCACCACTGATATTCTCACCTGGGTCTGTCTGACTATAAAGCAATACTCTTCCCACTATAATATCATGCATTTCAATTCGCACAAATGAGTATCTTTTTTATAGTCAAGCTTTAATTGCTAATAGTAATGGGAAAAGGAACAACATGGAAAAATAAATCCCACACACACATGGTATAACACTTTATGACATGGAATAAATTCCAGTAAAATGAGTTCTGGGGCTGGGTGAGATTCTAGATAAGATGGCTTCTTAGGCCATTTTCCAAGTCTCAAATCTAAGCAGTCTTCTTCATTCACTGAGGCTTACATAGGTTATCTAATGCATTTTCCCACTCATACATAAATGTATAATTTATACACATCAATCGTAGATTAATCACAAATAATAAGCATATAATTTCAAGAAGTAATACTGGGGATCTTCTAAGGAAAGGATCCAAAGACTTGCTCTTTTAAAACTTTCTATTTTCTTTCATTGAGTTTAAGAAAAACACTGAAAACTCAAAAGACCATTTTAACCCGGGGTAATAATGCTTTCTTAAAGATAGGAAAAACTTGCTCCAAAGGGTACAGCAACAAAATTACCACACACACGCGACACACACACTGTTTTGAAAAAATTAAGTAGGACAAATCCAAGAAAATTTATCAACTAAAAATTTATTCTTTGATAATCAAGAAGAAGCTGAGAAAGATTTCTAAGTATTATAAATGTATTATATAAGACTAAATTGAAAGCAAAGACATGAAACTAACAGTTGTCTTATATTATGAACTACTGCAAATAATCAAGTAGTAAGAACTGCAGTTAAAATAACTATTAACTTATTAATTGAAATAACTATCTTGCCTAGAAAATCCCATGGATGGAGGAGCCGGGTGGGCCGCAGTCCATGGGGTCGCGAAGAGTCAGACATGACTGAGCGACTTCACTTTCACTTTTCACTTTCATGCATTGGGGAAGGAAATGGCAACCCACTCCAGTGTTCTTGCCTGGAGAATCCCAGGGACAGGGGAGCCTGGTAGGCTGCCATCTATGGGGTCACACAGAGTCGGACATGACTGAAGTGACTTAGCAGCAGCAATGAAGTAGAAAGTCAGAACTTATTACTCCATCTTTTAGTTTTTTAGAAATAGGATAATTTTCAAAAATCTGATCAGCCAATGAAATTTATAAGCTACCAGGTATAACTCAAACATTAAAATGCATCTAAGGTCCCATCAAAAATCTTGGGGTCATTTATAGAACATTCCAAACAACCACAGCAGGATATATATTCAAGTTCACATGGAACATAAGCCAAACACTGGACCAAAAACCAAGCCTCAATAAATGTTAAGGAACTGAAATCTTACAGAATATGTCCTCTGACCACAATGAAATCAATTTAGACATCAGTAACAGAAAAATATCTGGAAAATTCCCAGATATTTGGACAATAAACAGCACACTTCTAAATGACCCATAGGTCAAAAAAGAAACCACAAGGGAAATTAGGAAGTATTATGAACTGAATGAAATTGAAAGCACAATTGTATCAGTCCAGGTTTAACCAGTCTTCCCTGGTGGCTGAGACAGTAAAGAATCTGCCTGTGATGCGGGAGACCTGGATTTGATCCCTGGGTCAGGAAGATCCCTTGGAGAAGGGAATGGCAACCCATTCCAGTATTCTTGCCTTGAGAATCCCATGGACAGAGGAGCCCATGGGGTCGCAAAGAGTCAGACATAACTAAGCAACTAAATTACTAGGTTTAACCAGAGAAATAGAACCAGTAGAATTTCTTCTTCAGGGAAGCCTCAGCTCTGCTCCTCAGCTTTTCGACTGATTGAATTAAGATTCCCAGATTATCTTGGATAATCTGCCTTAAATCACTGATTACTGATTTTAATAGTATCTACAGAATACCTTCACAACAACACCAATTGGAAACAGTGGCTGACTTTATATTTGGGGGCTCCCAAATCACTGCAGATGGTGACTGCAGCCATGAAATTAAAAGACGCTTACTCCTTGTAAGGAAAGTTATGGCCAACTTAGACTGCATATTAAAAAGTAGAGACATTACTTTGCCAACAAAGGTCCATCTGTCAAGGCTATGGTTTTTCCAGTGGTCATGTATGGATGTGAGAGTTGGACTATAGAGAAAGCTGAGGGCCGAAGAATTGATGCTTTTGAACTGTGGTGTTGGAGAAGACTCTTGAGAGTCCCTTGGACTGCAAGGAGATCCAACCAGTCCATCCTAAAGGAGATCAATCCTGGGTGTTCACTGGAAGGACTGATGCTGAAGCTGAAACTCCAATATTTTGGCCATCTGATGCAAAGAGCTGACTCACTGGAAAAGACCCTGATGCTGGGAAAGATTGAGGGTAGGAGGAGAAGGGGCTGACAGAGAATGAGATGGCTGGATGGCATCACCGACTCAATGGACATGGGTTTGGGTAGACTTCGGGAGTTGGTGATGGACAGGGAGGCCTGGCATGCTGCGGTTCATGGGGTCACAAAGAGTTGGACACGACTGAGCGACTGAACTAAACGGTCTATAGCCTACCCAAGTTGATAGCTGATGAAACTGACAATCATAACAATATGTTAAAATCGGTGAGATCCAGAGAAGGCCGTGCTTAGAGGGAACATTAAAGCTTTAAGTAGTCATAATAGAAAAAAAATTCCAAAATCAACTATCTCAGCTTCCAGAAGAACGAAGCTTAAGAAAAAGAAAACACACACACATAAGACAAGAACAACAACAAAGGACAAGAAGAAAAAGAAGAACAAGCAGATTAAATAGAAAGTAAGTAAAAGAAGGAAAACAGAAAGCTACTTGATTTCAAAACTATTTTATATTATAAATCATGTAAATAGGTATCGCAAAGACTTTTAATCACATATGAAACGTGACAATTTGAAAATTTCTCAGTTTCAACTTCTCCTTGCTTACCATGCTCCGGATACAACTTTCACAGAAGTTGAAATCTGGATGCATCCTTGAAGGTAGAATGAAGTTCAAGCCCTTCATTTTCAAGAAAAGACACCAAAGATCAAACAGCTAGGAAAAAGTTGAGCAAGGACTAGCACCTGATTTCCAAAACTGCTTCCCAGAGTTCTTCCCATTGCAATTTACAATCTCCCAGTTGCTTTACCTGTCACTAAAAATCTGCCACATCTAGGCTACTATGCTCGAGTAACCATCAGGAAAACTACCACCATATCTATCTGCTCATTTTCTTTTACTTCTTAAATTTATCCACAGGCCAGCACATAAAACACCTTTATGCATATTCTCTCTGGAAAATCTCCTACAAAATACACATATTTTTTCAGCTGAGAGATTACAAAAAGGCACCTATTTTCTGGAGTCCATGTGGCCCCTCACCAGTGCACAAGGCTTGAAGTGGAGCTCCAGCCAGATTCCAGCCCATGTTCACACTCTCTGGCTAAGTCCTCTTTTTCAGGTTACAATGGGCAAAACTGTATTCAGTAGTCCTACTTAATCATTTGCTATAATGTCAAATGCACAAAATCAAGTAATGTCACTCCATAAAAATACTCCCTTCATAAATGAGTTGAATGTATATAAAATGAAATTTAAAAAAGGAAAAAATTACATTTTAAAACTCTTAAGCTGTATCTTAAAACTCTTGGCATACAGAAGTTCTAATATTATAAATACTCAAGGAGAATCTCAACGGTAAGTGTTAGACAGAAAAAGTTTATTAACAATATTTCATTTTAAAAAGTGACATTTTATGTTTGTTTTATTTAGTTAGATTTGAAGTGTTTCTGTAAGTGCTATATTAAAAGTCACATGGAAGGAAAAAATAAAGCAACATGTTTTCCTAAGTAATAAATGTCATAATTGCAAGGACACTTATCTTTCTAAAATAAAACAGTTGCATATACTAGCTAAAGTTAGAATTTTATCTTCTAAATTTGCTTCCTTAAGTGAACAAGTCCATAATCACATTTGTAGACACATGCTATTTTTGTTTTATGAAGTTGTCATTAAGTTTTTATTATAAACAGGATGTTCTCAAAAATAATACTTCCATTTTTATAAACATTCAAAATGAAACAAATGAAATAAAAATAGTAATTAACAATTTCAGTAAAACACATTATCTTAGAAGATTTCTTTTACTAGCAAAATTACTCCTACAATCCACTTACTGCAGTTTAGGTTCTGACTATTGGCAATATAAATAAATGGCCTTAAAACACACCTTCAGGAAAACTAATTAACTTCATCTGACTTAACAATATTTTACTTGGGATGTTCAGAGTACTCTGTCTATACCATTTGGTACTTTTCAATGTATTACTTTCTTAAGTAATTTCATGTGCTCATCGTTTACAGAGCATGAATTAGGCAATAATCGCATGTGATGCAGAGTACATGCTCGGTAGTCAACAGAGGGATGTAGGAGGCTGGACAACCAGGACGTCTATGAAGAACAGCAGTGACTAATTTTCTTTCTAGGCAGTCTTGGCTTGTCTCTCTACCCGGTCCCCACGGATCTCTTCTACTCTGTTGGTGTCATACCCCTTAAACACATACATCCCCTTCAACACTACACTGGCTGCCATCCATGCCTAATAATAATTGTCGATTGCCTGAAAAATTAATTTTTCATTTTATTTTAAAATATGCCATGGTTGGAAGGAGTACCAAAAGGTGAGCTGTCCTATGCTCATTAAAGAAAGGGTTGGATTGTGAGGTAGCAAAATCACTTTAAACTCTACAGTCATGAGCCATCAATAGCATCATGTTTTAAAAGTAGTCTCACATGCAATATTTCATCTGATCTGACCACAATTCTACTGAGACAGGGAGGGCAGGTACTAATCACATTTTACAGGTGAAGAACAGATTCGGAAAAGTTGACTTGTTCAGATCTCACTTAGAGTAAACAAAGCAATTCAGCATTGTTTAAATTGGCATTAAATTTGAGTAACTTTCAATATGGGTTCTCTGGTGGCGGGGAGTGAAGTGAAATGAAAGTCGCTCATCGTGCCAGACTCTTTGCAACCCCATGGACTATATATGGTCCACGGGATTCCCTAGGCCAGAATACTGGCGTGGGTAGCCTTTCCCTTCTCCAGGGGATCTTCCCGACCCAGAGACTGAATCTTCATCTCCTGAATTGGCAGGCAGATCCTTTACCACTGGCCACCAGGGAATTCCTATCTATATTTGATACCATATTTCAAATGATTCTGAGGATGCTTTGATCATTTGGAATTCTGCGGAAATTAAAGACATTTTCAGTCTAGAATGCAGTTGTTATTCTGCCAAGAAATACACAGAGGGAATACACAGAGGGAAGCTCTCTGCCAGCTTAATGGTAAAGGATATACCAGGAGGAGATGCAGGTTCGACCCCTGGGTTGGGAAGATCCCCTGGAGGAAATGGTAACCTACTCCAGTATTCTTGCCTGGGGAACCCCATGGACTGAGGAGCTTGGTGGACTACAGTCATTGCGCTAGCAAAAGAGTTGGACATGACTTAGTGACTAAACAACCAGAACTTTCATTGAATAATGAATTTTATTTGAATAAATAAAATTTTTAGCACAGTGCCAGAAATAAAACTTGTTTTCGTCTTGCCATTAGGCAGATTCATCTCTCTCCTTAAACTGTGACCTCATTTACTACAGGCACTCATTTTCCAATTATAAAAAGTAAAATAAACATGACTACCAGCTATAGTAGTCTCACCAAACTCTCTTTTCCAAAAATGTAGAAATCCAAAATTTACCTAACCTTGAATCTTTCAAACTGATATACTTTGGTTGAAAAAAAGAAGTTGATCTATGGCTTATCTGTACATTTGAATTAATACAAAAGTCAAGCAAAAATGAGTTATATTTCTACTTTACTGTCCTGGAAGGTACCTCATCTATCCCAAACTATCTTTCCAGCTTTATTTCCAACTATATCCTCTCCTCTAGACACAACAGATTGTTCCTCAAATACACTCTGTACTTTTCTAAGTTTCCTCTACTGGAAATGTCCTTTCCCACCCATTTCCTCTTATTCAAACTCTACCCCTTCTTCAAGGACTGGTATTAATGCTATCTACTTTACATACACGCAGACTTCCTGACCCCTAAGTCAGAATTAATCTCTCCCTCCTCCATGAGGCTACTGTACTTTCTCTGGACCTCTGTTTTATACTGAGTTCATTGTGTTTTATAGTTCATGGCTATATATATATATCAGCTCAGAGCTTGTGACAAGGGAGTATCTTTCTTTAGTTTTATACCTACCACATGCATACTGTAGATGTATGAAAAACTGTTTTTAACGCAAATTACTTAGCAAACAGAACACTGTCTTATATCAGGCTTTCATCATATCTCACTTGGACTTGGTCTAGTAAAGCAGTCTCCTGGTCAGTTTCCTCAACCTCTAATTCTGGCTTTCTCCACTGTATTTTCCATATTACTACCACAGTAGTCTAAGACAAAAACCTGACTATGTCCCTTTCTCAGTGTACACTATTCTCCACTGTCTAAGGGAGATCTTGACATGACCCTAGTCTAATTCTCTTCCATTTTGTATGGTTAATTCATGCAGATGTGCATCCACGTTTACACGCGTTTCCATATTTATCAGAACAGCAAACTCTTACCTATACCTTGTAAGACCATCTACAAGATCCATCATTCTAACAGCTCATTCTTTATACCTCATCTCAGGGGAGGTATAATAGGGCAGTTGAGTTAAACATTATCTGTGTTTAAATCTTAGATTGTCCTTACTTGGGAGAGTAATTCTGAGTAAGTTAAACTTCGCAAATACAATTGAGGGAAGACTGGAAAACTCTCTAGCCTCACCATTCTTTTCCTGCTCTCTTTGCAATACAACTCTGCTCTAGTGGTTAGGTGGGCAACATCAACGTTTATTGTAAAATACAAAAATAAGAGCCAGCATTAAAATCTAAGCTCTAGGTTCCTTGTCAGAAGAAGTATTTGATTTACTTTAAAACAAATAAGACTTAAAAACAAATAAGCAGTACTCTTTGTTTTCTTCTAGCTCCATATTCACTGTATACTAAAATATGAAGTAACAAAACAGAAAATTTCAAATTCTTTTTCAGTTACAATAGTTGTCCATCTCAGCAAGGATACACATACTGTACATTTTCATACATTTTTGCCTCATATATCTTTGGTGAAGTCTGTTCAGATCTTTTGTCCATTTCTTAAATTGCTTTGTTTTCTTATTGTTGAGTTTTAAGAGTTCTTTATATACTCTGGATACATGGTTTTTTATCAGAAATGTAATTTGGAAATATTGCTTCCCAGTCTATGGCTTGTCTTTTTATGCCCTTAATAGCATTTTCTGCAGAGCCAAAGTATTCAAATTTATTAGTGTATTTCATGTTTTTTGTATCTTAAAAACTCATTATCAAATCCAAGTTCATATGGGCTTTTCTTCTTTGTTTTCTTTCAGAAGCTTAGAAGTTTTACATTTAGTTTTATGATTCATTTTGAGTTAATTCCTATTTAAATGTGTGTATGTGTCAAGATTCACTTTTGGAGCATATGGAACTCTGTTCTATTACCATTTGTTGAAAAGACTACCATTTCTCAAATTGTCTTTGTACCTTTGTCAGAAATCAGAAAACTATATTTGTATGAATCTATTTCTGGGTGCTGTATTCTGTCCCATCAATCTCTCTCTACTCTTTAGCCATCTATTATTTCTTCCTCTTTAAGATTTAATAGGTATGCAATGCTCTAGATTTGGTCAACAGAATATGCTTAATTAAGTATTCCTTCTCGTTCAAGGTTCATGTCCAGTGTATTATAGTTTGATTTATGAGTTTCTTTCCATCCTAAGAATAAAACAATGGAAATCTAACAACAATAACAAAAAGTTGACCTAAGCAGAAATTGACTAATGTGTAGCAAAAAAGTAATGCTGTAGCATGCAATAATATACTAAGGCTAGGCAATTGTGCTACCTAGAAACTGGGAGTTTTTCAACATTAAAGGGCCCAGATGAGGTAAATCCCTTTGGCATAATCTCATTTCATATTAGATTTATAGCTTTATAGTTGCTTTAATTGCTTGCACTTTGTTTTAACCCGGTTTAGATGCCAGATGTTCATCTATATTAAACTTCAACAGTAATAGTGCTATAAATAAAAGAGTAACTCAAAAATACATACATTACAAATATTCTTAAAATGTTACTTTAAAAACTTTTTAAAAGAACAAATTAATCTTCTCATATGCAAATATGCCTTATGTGCTTTTTGTGGTGGAACAGTCATTTTATCAGTATTTTATGAAAAGTACCTTGAGTTAGTAGGAGCTTTTACACGTGGTAAAAGGCTATTACTTAACTCCACGAATTAAGGTAATTCTAACATTCTCCATTTTATGGCTCTAGCACCAAAGACCCAAAGCAGTGATACTGCATTGAACCATCCTTAGACTGCAGCCCCACTCTAAAGGCCAAGGTCCCAGGTGTTTTGTCGAAGGCTGTGTGTAAGTACTATAGCAGGTGTTATGTCTCTTTCTTCCTAGTGCAAACTGTTGCTATTCAGTGGCACAGCTTAGAAACAACGTTAGCTTGGCTGGGAGAAGGGTTCTTCTCACTTTGTCTCTCTACAGTAACCACTGTCTTCTGCAAACATCTGAGCCTAACATTGAAAAAGACAAATGTTTGATGCAGGATACAGGATGCTTGGGGCTGGTGCACTGGGATGACCCAGAGAGATGGTATGGGGAGGGAGATGGGAGGGGGGTTCAGGATTGGGAAGACGTGTACATCCGTGGCAGATTCATGTTGATGTATGGCAAAACCAATACAGTATTGTAAAGTAAATTAAAGTAAAATTTTAAAAAAAAAAGAAAAAAAAAGGATACTGCATAGCTAATGAATCAAAGAGTAGAAATCTCAATAAAGGATCCCAAAGAGATTATTAAAAAAAAAGAAAAAGACAAATAATCTATATTTAAACCTGTTTTTAATCTTTTTACCTTTATTCATCTATACTTTCAATACATAGAAAAACATTAAGTGACATTTTTATCACTAATTTACTAAAAAACTGTGAGCAAAGACTTAAATATTTACTAAAGCGTAAACACATTTTGTTACAAAATCCATTGCATACCATATAGTATCCTTAAAACAAACAAAAAAAATCCTAATTTTTCAAAACTTCCCTAGGACACTGATAAATCCTACCTAAGAGTATAATGATGAGCATAAAGTCAAGTAATTAATATTGGTGATAACTCTGCAATGTTATCCTGGCCTTCAAATTCCGGGCTATTCTCCAGAAGCATCAGGATTAGACATTCTCACCTTCTATCACAAATATGCTTTCACAGGTCAGCCATAGATCTTTTTTCCTACATGACTAGGCAAGTACATACAAATTGTATCTAAAACTGAATCTTACCAAAGAGCAGCAAGGATATAAAATAGAGACTATAACACTCAAGTCTTTGTATGAGGCCTACATGACTATCTTTCTGAACTCTTTGAAGTCCAGCCAAGGGTTTTTCTTTTTAACTCCCTTACATAAAGCCCAACTTTAAGACATTTCAAGTTACTGTCAATACTGTGAACAAATAAGCACATCCAGAAATTTTCTATTAATCTGTAATGATTAATAAAATCATTGATAAAAAGGTAAATGCTTATCTAAAAGGAAAAAGAAATTGGCAGGAAGTCATTATATAACTTTTGAAGTTAAGAAAACATTTTCTTAGGATCAAGAAAATCAAATATACAGCAAAGAACAAATCTAACTTCCTATCTGTTGAGTACATATATACCTTTGATCTAATGAATTTCTAGAACAAATTGAAAACACAAATTAAAAAGAAAGGATTTAATACTTAAGCTTGCATGCCAATTTAATAACTGCCTTTGACCATAAGAAAAGTACTTTTCAGTAGGAACAGAATCCTATCCACTATCATATAATAAACTCAAGACTGTTTAAACAAGATAAATCTTTAAAGAAGCAGCTAAATCAACAATATAAATTTTAAAATGGAAAGCAAACTGTGCTGACATTATAAAATTTTCAATTAGTGATACCATAAAAATGTATTAAGAACCTTTAACAAAAAAATGAAGTAGAAGATAGGCTTATATTCACTTCCTTCCTGTCTATATTCCCACCTGAAAGGACCTACCCTATTAGCAGCCCTGGAAGAAACAGGCTTACTATATTTATTGACTTACTAAAAAATAAATCAAATAGAAAATTACATTAAAAATCTGACATTAAGCCACTGAAGCTATACTTCAAAGTAATACTGGGAAACCTATTTAAGGTTTAACACTCACATGAAAGTGAAAGTGTTAGTTGCTCAGTCGTGTCCAACTCTTTGCAATCCCATGGACTATAAGCCTACTAGGCTCCTCTGTCCAAGGAATTCTCCAATTAAGAATACTAGAGTGGGTTGCCATTCTATTCTCCAGGAGATCTTTCCAACCCAAGGATCAAACCCCGGTCTCCTGCATTGTAGGCAGATTCTTTACTATCTGAGCCACAAGGAAAGCCCTTAACACTCACAGAGGTGCATTTATATAGTACACACATTGAAATCAATATAAATGCACACTTACATTGAACAAACTGATACACATGGCATAGCAATATCTAACAAAAACTAAGGAAGGAGGAGAGGTCAAATTTTTCTAACATATCAAAATTGGCAAAAAAGGAAAGAATTGTAGTGAATTGTGAGATTCTTCTTCAAAGTAAGTCTTTACTGAAGACTTTCTATCATGTCTACTCTTAAAAAGACAAGCTTAAATAAATGCTAAGATTCAATAAGGCTAACAAAACAGAGCAAAATCCACTTGCTTAGAAGATTAATGCTGATGAAACACTAAAGTAATCATTCTTAAAATTGTAGAACTTGTAGAAAAAGTGACTTTGGTGGGGAGAAGAAACCCTCTAACTCCCTAGAGTAGAGTGCCCATTGTCTTCTACAAAATCTGAGCCTGAAAAGGACAGATAAGTTAGTTCCAAACTTGCTTTTTAAACTTGTTTAATTTTATTTTCTGATGCTCCCAACACTGTGAAAACATTAAGTAATGTATATTTTCATCACTAATTAACTAGCTTCAAAAACTGTGAGCTTTTCTATTTGCAATTTTTTAAGGAATCTCCACTGGAGCCGATTATACAGAGTGAAGTAAGCCAGGAAGAAAAACACAAATACAGTATACTAACACATATATATGGAATTTAGAAAGATGGTAATGATAACCCTCTATGCGATATAGCAAAAAAGACACAGATGTATACAATGGACTTTTGGACTCTGTGGGAGAGGGAGAGGGTGGGATGATTTGGGAGAATGGCACTGAAACATGTATACTATCATGTAAGAAACGAATCACCAGTCTATGTTCGATACAGGATACAGGATGCTTGGGGCTGGTGCACGGGGATGATCCAGAGAGATGATATGGGGTGGGAGGTGGGAGGTGGGTTCAGGATTGGGAACTCATGTACACCCGTGGCGGATTCATGTCAATGTATGGCAAAACCAATACAGTATTGTAAAGTAAAATAAAGCAAAAATAAAAATTAAAAAAAAAATGTGAGCAAATCATATTAGACATACTGAATGAGTTTTGTTTTTTTGTTTGCTTTTTTGAGGGGAGCCAGTCCTAGCATTTGTTGTCATTTAGTTGCTAAGTTGTGTCCAACTCTTCTGTGACCTCATGGACTATACTCAGGAGGAGGACTATAGCTCCTCTGTCCATGGGACTTCCCAGGCAAGAATACTCTGGTGGGTTGCTATTTCCTTCTCTAAGGTCCTGTCCCCAGGTCATTTGGGTATGTACCATCAGTAGGGATGGAGGCCATTATTTAAGCAGTGTGGTAGCCTCTCTGACAAGATGACACTTGAATAAGGAATTGAATGGCTACTAAGAGGAGGAATGGTTACTAAGAATATCTCAGAGAAGAAAGTTTCAAGCTGAGGCAACCCCAAGTGCAGAGGCTTGAAAGACGAATGAGCTTTACCTGTCCTTGAAACAGCAAGAAGGATAATATGCCAGGTGTGAAGTGAGCAACAAGAGTAAGGTAGCTAACAGCTTGGTAATGAGTGTAAGAAAGTGAGGATCAGAGAAGAGAGTGGGGGGGTTGTCTTCACTAGAAGATGAATTCAGATGTAGATAAGTAGATTTCGTGGTGGGGAAATGAGAAAGTTCTCCCACTACTTCTGTTTCTGTAATGAAATAAGGAGCAAGATGATTCGCCAAAAAGTAAGAGAAGGGATGGACATGTTGAGCGTTATTGATTGAGATGATTCTCTTCCAGGAACAACGAGAAAACCAACTAAGAAAATTATCTGAAATAATGAAGCAGCCATTCATTTCCTCCCTTCCCACATTCCCACCTTAGAGAATCTGGCCTGGAAGAAACAGTCTTACACTATCAGCTAGACTTAGGATCTGCCACACTTAATAGAAAGCTATAACACACCTAGACAGCCTACTAAAAAGCAAAAACATCACTTTGCCAACAAAGGTCCATATAGTCAAAGCTATGGTTTTACCAGTGGTCATGGAGGGATGTGAGAGTTGGACCATAAAGAAGGCAGAGTACCAAAGAATTAATGGTTTCATATTGTGGTGAGGGAGAAGACTCTTGAGAGTCCCTTGGACAGCAAGAAGATCAAACCAGTCAATCCTAAGGGAAATCAACCCTGAGTACTCACTGGAAGGACTGATGCTGAAGCTCCAATACTTCGGCCACCTGATGCAAAGAGCCAACTCATTGGAAAAGACCCTGATGCTGGGGAAGATTGAAGGCAAGAAGGGGATGACAGAGGATGAAATGGTTGGATGGCATCACCAAGATTCGACGGAAATAGCAAGTTCAGGGAGCTGGTGATGGACAGGGAAGCCTGGCGTGCTGCAGTCCATGGGGTTGCAAAGAGTTGGATACAACTGAGCAACTGAACTGATGTTTATTTTTGTGTTTTCTGCCAGGAGGAGGATGGATAAGTTTATTACACAAGCACAGGTGTTTATAGCAATTCCTAGATAAAGCACAGAGGCTGTAGTAGATTGTGTTACTGTTTCTAAGCACTCGGTGAAAGGTTGATGCTTTACCATGTGGACATCAGGCTTGGCTATATCACTCGCTCTGGCTAATAAAATGGTGAAGTGATATATGCCACTTCTAGGTAGAAGCTTTAAGAACTAGCACATAATTCATTGTCACTCTTTTCCCTCTACCATGCTTCTCAGAAAGAGGCTGTTCCTTTATCCTCTATCCCTAAATGAAAATGATAATGGAGCAGATGTACAGATCTCACCAGGATGTAGCTAGAGCAAGGAATAAACATTAATTTTAAACCAGTGAGATTTGGGGATTGTTTGTTACTACAGTATAACCTGACCTAAACTGACTTATTTTTGTTTGGTTGCTCAGTCGTCTCTGGCTCTGCAACTGACTTAAAAGGTGAAAGTGAAAGTTGCTTCACTTGTGTCCAGTTCTTTGCTACCCTTTGGACTGTAGCCCACAAGGCTCCCCTGTGCATGGAATTCTCCAGGCAACAATACTGGAGTGGGTTGCTGTGCCCTTCTCCAGGGGATCTTCTAGAACCAGAGATCGAATCTGGGTCTGCTGCATGCAGGCAGATTCTTTACCGTCTGAGCCACCAGGGGGAGCAATTAAATAGGAAACAATTCAGTATGTATGTTTACGTGTTGAGACATCAATGTATAACAGAAAGGACTAACAGGAGAGAAGCAATAGGAACATCCAGGGTTCCCGTCTCAATTCTTATCACACTACTTAGCCAATTATCCAAGCCAGAAAACAATCATCTGGAATATATCTTTTTCCTCTAAGTCTCCTACATCCAATCTATTACTCCTTAATGTCTCTTGTATCTATCCTCACAGATACTATCTTAATTAGCCTCTTACTACCTTTCCCTTGCACTAAAGTAATAATCTACTAATTTGCCTTCCTGCTTCAGTCTCCTTCCTCTAATCCACTCCCTACATTTATACAGAGTAATACATATTCCTAAAACGATGTTGCCACTTTGCCAGAAACATACCACATGAGACACACTTCAGCTGGAAACACAGGAGTCAACCCTAGCCAACCCCTCTCTAGGCTCCGTAAAGGTATCAAACAACACAGGTTCAGGTACAGGTTTTGCCACTTTTTGGCCACAAGTCACTTAACCTCTTCAAGTACAATTTTTTTTTTTTTCCTTTGTAAAATAAGAATCATAATGTTACTAGCAGCTTTGTTCTCAGGATTAAATTAGAGAAATAAACTGAGTTGGCATAATTTATTGCCTGGTCACACCGTAGAACAATAAACACTTGTGGAATAAGAGAACAAATCTCTGGCTGTGAAAACTTCACAGCTCTTATTGGCTTATCTAATTATCTCCCTTTACTAGAAACTAAGCAGCTTGAGAAGGGGCTGAGCCTCTCTCATCTGAGCACCCTGGGACCAAGCACAGCGCCTGGACTAAAGAGGAAGTCAAAGTATTAAAGTTAAGTGATGTCTGAAAGTGGATAACACACCCTGAATGGTTACAGAAGGAAACAGAGAGAAAGGGTAAAGTCAGAGTGAATAAAATCAATAATGATAAATCTTCCTCAAGTCCTTGTGTAACTACATGTGCTTTTAACTTTGTGCTAAACAAGAACTTGGCATCTTGAGTGGCTATTCTCTTCTGTATTTAACCAAACTACTCTTGCCAACTTCATTTACAGGTGAATTCACAAAGTCCTGATAAGGAAGGTAGGAAAGGAATGAATGTTTAAAAATTCTTCAGTGTGACAACACTGAACATTTCCTCAAATGCTGGATAACTTAAAAGAATGTTTTCCCACACATAATCTCAATGCTACATTTCAAATGTATAATGTATAATTCAAATGTATAATTCCACTGCCTATAAACAATTGATGCCACAAGATCAATAGAATATAACTCTCAAGGGTAATACAAATCAATATATTCTGCTGCTGCTAAGTCACTACAGTCATGTCCTACTCTGTGCGACCCCATAGATGGCAGCCCACCAGGCTCCGCCATCCCCAGGATTCTCCAGGCTCCGCAGTCCCTGGGATTTTCCAAGCTCCGCCATCCCTAGGATTCTCCAGGCAAGAATGCTGGAGTGGGATGCCATTTCCTTCTCCAATGCATGAAAGTGAAAAGTGAAAGTCGCTCAGTCCTGTCCGACTCTTCCCAACCCTATGGACTACAGCCTACCAGGCTCCTCCATCCATGGGATTTTCCAGGCAAGAGTACTGGAGTGGGGTGCCATTGCCTTCTCCACAATACATTCTAAAGAGATGCAATTACTTCTCTATTTTGACAGGAGAATCTCCCCCCATATGTACACTTCCCTGTTTTCTTTCTGTCATATAAAACCTAACTGTAAAAATGGTAGGGTGATTATATTTCTGAAGTGTATAACTGAAGTTCAAGGACTTTTTTGGTTTTATTTTGAAAGTGGTTCTTTGGATATGGATTAAGGTTATCAATAAACTAACTGGGCATTTTAAAGTGGTATTTTATTTCTAACTGCCCAAGAAACAGTTTTATCCAAATTCTTGCTATAAATACCCAAAAAGAAGAAAACTGGAAGCTCACCAGAAAAGTCAAATAATGGTATAGTTTATAACTATTTCATAATTTTAAAAAGTACAGGTAAAGACAATATGATAAACCATCTAGTCTACATAAGGAGATTATACAACACTAGATAATTTGACAATGCTAAAATGTTATTTCTTTTAGATAGTGGTTCCAAGAAATGGCCTATCTTACTAGGATTTGGGTGGAACTTATGAGATTACTGTATTTTACTATTCTTGATCTACAAAAAAGGCAATTATACATTCAATCCTTTTTAAACCTGGTATTTTAATCTTTTCCTGAAATATACATTGCCTACTTAACATCTATAATATTTCACATGCACTTCCATTACAGCACATGCCATACTGAACTGTAATTAACTGTTCATAATTCTTACTCTTGTGCTACAGTTGTGAACATCTGTGGGCAGAAGCCATTTCTCCTTTGTCTTCATGTTCCTGGGGCCTGGCACTGTCTGGCATATAGCAGTTCTTGCACAGTAACTGACGATAAGAGAATAGAAGGGTAGATTAAGAAAGAACATGCAGAAAAGAAAAGCCAAGTTCTAGTAAAAGTTAGTATGCAAACTAGCTGCTACCAGACCGCTCCAAAACTTAACATCTGATGTTAAACCCAAATATTCTCTGAAAATACAGTATTTAAACCACTACTACTCCATACCAAAGAAATAACACTTGCAAATTTTCAGAGACCACTTATCCAGTATATAGATCTTACATTTCTTTCTTTTCTTTTTTTACTCTCTGCTTCAGTACAATATCTTGGGGCAACAGAAGGTGAAAAGCAGCAGAAATGCTCTAACTGGTTAATTTCATTTCTCGCTTATAAAAGTTCTGAGAGCAGCAGGGGGACTTCTTAGAGATCATGGTTTTAATGATTTACATAGGATGGTAAGAATGTCTCTGGACTTCAATCCTTGTTACTGTATTATCTTTTAAATTTTGTACTATCATTTTTAAATGTGCATTATCTTTTAAATTTTTGAAACTTAAATATGACACTATCTTTTTGAATTTGCTAAAGTAAACTAAACTTAAGTACTGGAGACAGCTATGTACTTCCTCAAGTTTGATCACAAAGTAAGAGAAACAGAATACAAAGTATATTAAGACTCAAAAAATTCCCTAAGGCTCAGGGAAAACTTATTAATATTTTTCAGAAGGCTAGAAATATTGAGGAAATAAAAGTATTCAAAGTACCATAAGAAAATGTGGTCCCATAAACAAAAGGAGACTTACAGTGTAAGGCTAAAATTAGCAACAGCTCATTTGGGTGTTCACCCAAGCCAAAGGAGGTATTTCTGACTGTATTATCCCTTGTTTCATAATTTAAAGTTCAACTCATTAGGTTTCAAACTCAATTTCAATATTTATATCTAAATTTTTGATACTATCAGATAAGATATTCAGTTAACCTAACACAGCTTATGAATAGAACACAAATTAACTTGACTTTACCAAATAAGAGAACTGTTTTTATAAAAAAGGAATAGTGCCACAGTTGACTTAATGTGACATAACACAGCTGACCAAACAAGAACCTCTGCAAACACCAAAACTAACATTACTCCAGTTAACCTTGAACAACTACTACAGAAACTAATGATGGCGATTTCAGGGTACGTGTCAAGATTTCTTTGATTTATATTTTAATTTGATGAAAATAATATAGAAGTAAGAGTAATCACAATAAAATTAGAGATGATAGAAATTACACAATAAAAGAAAGGATTTCCATGATGACTGTAATCAGCACAACAGACCACTGATTTCTGACTATCCAGTCTGCTTGTCACATCCGACTTTACTGTTTAGCCATTTATTATAAATCTATACACATATGCGAAAAAAAAGTAGAGCAGACAACTCAGCTTGGTTTATATGACTAACTTGCAGCAGCTGAGCTCCACCTACAGGCAACAAAAGGATTTTTTAGAAAAAATTTTAAAACAGGACTTTGCAAAAGACAGGCTGCAATGCCTTTCAGTTAACCTTGAGTGCACATTAGAATAACCTGTGCTTTCTAAAACTTCTCATGGTCCAAACATTTTGACTGTCTTGATTGCGGCGGGGTGGGGGTGGGGGTTTCCTCAGGTGATTCAAATATATGGAAAAGACTGAGATACTGATTTGTGTTTTTAACAGCACACATCTTGAAAAACATTAGGAAAACTCAGTATCATTCTGTTTCTTCTAAAATGACTTCCCACTATACTGACCCTTTGACTTTTTCAGAGATTAAATTGAGTTCCATTGATATTACTATTTTGTCTCTGTCAGACTGCAAAAAAGACTTGGAGGTGATGCAACTTTTATTTTTTTTAAGTCTAGTACTTGGTGGGGATTACGGTTCTTAACCCTAACTGCACACTAGAATATATGGACAGATTTTACAAAGTATTATTGTGTAAATTAATGTTATATTCTCAGAAGTTAGAAAAGTAGTTACTGTTAGGGGATAAAGGAAGAAATAACCAGAAAAGGGCAAGAGGGAGACCTGTGGGTAATGGCAATTTTGTTTCTTGAACTGGGTGATGGGTATAGGGGTGTATTTGGTTTGTAAAAATTCAATAATACGTGCACTATGAAATATAATTCATACAGATAAATTCTGTATGTATATTATATTTAAATTGAAAGTTAAAATGTTAAAAAAGGATATGCCTAGACTTCACTTCAGACTAAATCATTCAGAATTTTTGGGAGTGGGATCTGGGTATCAATAGTTTTTCTTTTTAACATGTTTCCAGTGAATCTAATGTGGAGTCAGGAGGTAAAAACCGCTCCCCTAAAGAATCACAAATGCATTCATTCATTCATTCACCCACTCATTACACAAACTTTAATGACTAATTACCATACACTTATTACATAAGACTCAGAGGACCTAAAGATAAATAAGATGATCTCTGAAGGAATTCACTCCAGGCAATGGGTAGAAGGCAAACCAATAAATCTCAAGTGATAAATACAAGTAAGTCACTTATAAGATCTACAGAAATGATTTGTCCATGAAGGATTCATTCTTTTTTGTTATTCATTTATTTACATAAATATTTGTGTACTTATGATTATTTGACCACAGATAAATGGACATAATCTCTGCCTTCAAGAAAATTACAGTATAAGGCCACACAAAGAAGAAATATATATATATACAAACCTGATGTCATACTATCACAGAAGCATGAGAAAGATGCTATAGGAATACCCTGGGAAACACCCTGGGGAGTTGGAAATTGCTGACCTTAGAGCTAAGATGATACAAACTTGAACTAGTCCAGTGGCACAGGTGGTAAAAATTACTATTCCAGAGGAGTGCTTCTCAAACTTGAATATACAAATCACCTGGGGGCTCTATTAAAATGCAGATTCTGATTTAAAAGTGTGAGGTGGGGCTTGAAACTTGGCATTTCTATAAAGATCCCAAGTGAAACACAATTTAGGTGGCAAGTTCGTGAGGAGGATGGTTTTTAAGAGGGAAAAAGCAAAAAAATGCCAAATTCCACAACAGACACACTAGGAAAAACAAAAACTGGAAAGCAGTCACTAGACGTGTCAAATACATGGCCTTAGGGAGAGCAGTTTCAGGAGAGTGATGAAGGAGAAGCTGAATGATGTGTATTTAGAAATAAATAGGAACTAAGGTGGTGGGGACAGGAAATAAAATTAAGTGGTTTTCTTTTTTCCACTCCTGAAGTCTATCCACAAGTTGAAGGAAGGCAAGAGAGTGAGAGAAAATTAAAAACAAAAAAAAGAGGATGGAATCATTTTCAGTGGGTAGAGGGATTCCTACCTTTACAGTAGAAGAGGAGGAGATAAGAATTGATGTGAATAAACAGGAAAAGAATATGAGCTGAAGAAGGTACTCCTGTTTCATAGAGCAGAAAGTCAGGTGATCTGATGAGAGAGTGAACCTGAGGTTGAAGGGGAGCACCAGGGACTGGATAATGAAGATGCACTGGAGGCACAGCTGAGGCTGGACTTGTCCCTGGCTGTGTGGTTCTGTTCAGCAGCATTCAGTAGTCAAGGTAGAGGCTTAGAGAAAGTGGACTGGATAAGAAAGAGTGAGACTATACACTGAGAAAAGGAAGGAAGCAAGAGACAGAGATCCTCAAGTCAGAATAAGCACATGAAAGAAAAGAAAGGAGAGAAGGTAATAAGAGCTTTGCATTTTTTTCCCCTCTTGAACCCCTAAGTATTTTTCAGCAGAACAATTAGGAAAATATTCCACTCTGTAAATCTGCTAAAAATTATATTATGAAATATCATTCCCCAACTTAAATATTAAGTACTCAAGAAACCTGCTTGTAGGTTTACCATCCAAAGTGATAAACAGCTTTAACAGAGTCCAGATGTTTCTTTACCACAAATTTTCAGTAAAATCACACTTTGAATGGCTCTAGCATAAAAAGTTGACCAAGGCTAGTTCTAGTCCTTGATCATACTGCTCAAATCGGAAAACAACTGAAGGATAATAGAGTACTTCAAACACATCAGGTGAAAAGTTTGTATATACCAAAAGAATTGCTTTTTGAATAGATAATGATTCCACATTGACATCCTACAGGGCTGGCAACTATCTATACCCATTGTAATTTAACTTAGGCTGAGCAGTGATTTTCTTTTATTAATAAATACAATTATCCTTTTTTTAAAACCACATTACAATTTTTAAAGACTCTTAGAAGTTTCTTTTTCTTTTAACATAAAATTAACTTGAGACAAACTATAGTGAAGCTGGTTTAGCTGACCAAAACCTCTAATGATTTTGAAATTTTCTTCCACTCAAAATAAGTGGTCATGAGACAATCATGGACGTTTCGAGACAAGAGAGAAAAACTATTTTCTCTCTGAAATTCTGTACTTTGTCCTGACCTCTTTTTCTTTAATTTCTCTTTGTAGGGTAGGAGACGGAGGATGAAAGAGGGAGAAAGGAAGATGTGAATACTAAAAACCTGGGGGAAGAGAAGAACAGTTATAAATAGATGTTTTGTACTTACTATGGCAAGTTTTACCAAGTAAGTTTTATATATTCTTACAGAAAATTCAACTTAGTTAAACTTTAAGTTATATTAATTATAGGGTATATAAGTATTTAAAGTTGTATTAAGGCCAACAAAACAGAGTTGAGGACTTAAAAAGGACTTACATGAACAAATATTTGGTTCACCTATTAAAAACTCAATGTATTTTTTGTCACATTAGAAAGCTAATCTTATAGAAATCAGACTTAAATAGCAAAATTCAAACTTAAGTTGAAGAAAGTAGGGAAAACCACTATCACTAGACCATTCAGGTATGACCTAAATCAAATCCCTTATGATTATACAGTGGAAGTGAGAAATAGATTCAAGGGATTAGATCTGATCAACAGAGTGCCTAAAGAACTATGGATGGAGGTTCATAACACTGTACAGGAGGCCGTGATCAAAGCCTCCTTAAGAAAAAGAAATGCAAAAAGGCAAAGTTGTCTGAGAACGCCTTACAAATAGCTGAGAAGAGAAACAAAAGGCAAAAGAGAAAAGGAAAGATACACCCATGTGAATGCAGAGTTCCAATGAACAGCAGGGAGAGTTAAGACAGCCTTCCTAAGTGATCAATGCAAAGAAATAAAAACAATAGAATGGGAAAGACTAGAGATCTCTTCAAGAAAATTAGAGATACCAAGGGAACATTTCATGCAAAGACGGGTGCAATAAAGGACAGAAATGGGATGAACCTAACAGAAGCAGAAAATATTTAGAAGAGGTGGCAAGAATACACAGAAGAACTATACAAAAAAGATCTTCATGACTCAGATAATCACAATGGTGTGATCACTCACCTAGAGCCAATCATCCTGGAGTGCAAAGTCAAGAGAGCCTTAGGAAGCATCACTATGAACAAAGATAGTGGAGGTGATGGAATTCCAGTGGAGCTATTTCAAATCCTAAAAGATGATGCTGTGAAAGTGCTGCACTCAATATGCCAGCAAATTTGCAAAACTCAGCAGTGGCAACAGGACAGGAAAAGGTCAATTTTCATTCCAACCCCTAAGAAAGACAATGCCGAGGAATGCTCAAACTACCACACAATTGCACTCATCTCACACACTAGCAAAGTAATGCTCAAAGCTCTCCAACCTAGTGGAGAACTAGCTTCAACAATATGTGAACTGAGAACTTCCAGATGTTCAAGCTGGATTTAGAAAAGGCAGAGGAACCAGAGATCAAATTGCCAACATCCACTAGATCACTGAAAAAGCAAGAGAGTTCCTGAAAAACATCTACTTTTGCATCATTTAGCTATGCTAAAGATTTTGACTGTGGATCAAAATAAACTGTGGAAAATTCTTAAACAGATATGAGTACCAGAGCACCTTACCTGCCTCCTGAAAAATCTGTATGCAGATCAAGAAGCAACAGTTAGAACTGGACATGGAAGAACGAACTGGTTCCAAATTGGGAAATGAGTACCTCAAGGCTGTATGTTGTCACCCTGCTTATTTAACTTATATGCAGAGTACATCATGAGAAATGCTGGGCTGGATGAAGCACAAGCTGGAATCAAGACTGCTGGCAGAAATATCAATAACCTCAGATATGCAGATGACACAACCCTTATGGCAGAAAGTGAAGAAGAACTAAAGAGCCTCTTGATGAAAGTGAAAGAGGAGAGTGAAAAAGCTGGCTTAAATCTCAACATTCAAAAAACAAAGCTCGAAGATGGCAGAGGAATAGGACGGGGAGACCACTTTCTCCCTCACAAATTCATCAAAAGAACATTTCAACGCTGAGTAAATTCCACAAAACAACTTCTGAATGCTGGCAGAGGACATCAGGCACCCAGAAAAGCAGATCATTGTCTTCAAAAACAGGTAGGAAAAAATATAAAAGACAAAAAAAGAGACAAAGGAGGTAGGGAGGGAGCTCCATCCCAGGAAGGGAGTCCTGTCCCAGGAAGGGAGTCTTAAAAAGAGAGAAGTTTCCAAACATCAGGAAACACTCTCGCTGCCGAGTCTGTGGCAAGCCTTGGAAGCACAGAGGGCAACATAACAGGGAAGAAACATAAATAAATAATTAAAACCAACAGATTACCAGCCCAACAGTAACTCCCCCAGTGGAGAAGCAGCGCAGACGCCCACATCCGCCACTAGCAAGTAGGGGCTGGGCAGGGAGGTGCAGGCTGCAGTGCTTTTTAAGAATCGGGCCAGAATGCCCTGAGTGTAACCGGAGCAAACTAACTTGGGCTAGCATACCAGACGGTGGGATAGCTACCACGTGAAAAGCTCTAAAATAAGAAACCACCAGGACCACACACAGAACAAAGGACGGAACAGAAATAGCCGGCTGTAGACCATACCCCTCCGGTGACAGGCAGCCAGAGCCGTAAGGGCTGGAAGGGGGCAATTGCAGCCCTGGAGAGACATTTCCTACCAAACTGCAAGCAGGCTTCCTTGCTAAGACTTCTTTGGGTTCTGGACAGTCACTATCCACCTCAGAAGGGGCGCCAGCAGTACACCCAGAAAACTGAGCAGCAGGGATGGGAAAGGTGATAAGTCGCAGTGACCGCGCTCACCAAACACCTGAGCGACTCAGACCTGGGAAGGGCACAAAACGCAGGCCCAACCGAATCTGCACGTCTGAGGGCTACCTGAGCGCCAAGCCTGAGCAGCTTAGACCGGGGAGGTGCATGCAGCCTAGGGCCAGCCTCAGACGGTTCCCTGCAGAGCAACGAAGAGCCTGAGCGGTGTGCTCCGTGAGCATGTGTGGCTGAGGCACTGCGAGCACATGCCAGTGTTATTTGTTTGCAGCATCCCTCCCTCCCCACAGCGCGACTGAACAAGTGAGCTTAAAAAAAGTGTCCACCACCGCCCCCCTTGTATCAGGGCGGAAATCAGACACTGAAGAAACCAGCAAACAGAAGAAGCTCAACAGAGGGAACTGCCTTGGAAGTGACCCCACACTGCCCACAACACCAGAGAAAGTCCCAGATATATCTTTACTATTTTTATGATCATTCTTTTTTTTTTGATGTTGCTGTTTGATTGTATTTTTCTTCTTTTATCTTTTTTATTTAACTTTTTAAAATTTTTAGGTCCTCTATTTCTCCTTTAATTTTTATTTTTATGACCTATTACTTTAAAAAAAAAGACCCTATTTTTAAAGCAAATGCCATATATATTTTTTTGGTTGTTGTTGTTTTTTTAATAATTCCTGTGACTTTGTTTTTCTTCTTCTTCTTCTTTTCTTTAATATTGTATTTTTGAAAATCCAACCTCTACTCTAGATTTTTAATCTTTGCTTTTTGGTATTTGTTGACAATTTTGTACATTTAAAAACCCAATCTTCAGTATCCAATTTTACCTGAGAGCGAGATTACTGGCTTGACCACTCTCTCCTCCTTTGGAATCTCCTTTTTCTCCACCAGGTTGTCTCTGTCTCCTCCCTCCCCTTTCTCTTCTCTAACCAACTCTGTGAATCTCTGTGTGTTCCAGACGATAGAGAACACTTAGGGAACTGGTTACCGGCTGGATCTGTCTCTCTCTTTTTCATTTCTTCCTGGCCACCTATGTCTACTTCCTCCCTCTCCTCTTCCTTGTATAAATCCGTGAACATCTCTGAGCAGTCCAGACTGTGGAGTGCACATAAGGAAGTGATTACTGACTAGCTGGCTCTCTCCTCTTTTGATCCCACCTCATCTCATTCCAGTCACCTCTAACTACCCCCTCCCTCTCCTCTTCTCCATGTAACTCAGTGAACCTCTCTGGGTGTCCCTCAATGTGGAGAAACTTTTCATCTCTAACCTAGATGTTTTATCATCAGTGCTGTATAGATGGAGAAGTCTTGAGGCTACTGTAAAAATAAAACTGAAAACCAGCAGCAGGAGGCTTAAGTCCAAATCCTGAGAACATCAGAGAACTCCTGACTCCAGGGGATATTAATCGATAGGAGCTCATCAAACACCTCCATACCTACACTGAAACAAAGCACCACCCAAGGGCCAACAAGTTCCAGAGCAAGACATACCAGGCAAAGTCTCCAGCAACAGAGGAACACAGCCCTGAGCTTCAATATACAGGTAGCTCAAAGTTACTCCAAAACCACTGACATCTCATAACTCATTACTGGACACTTCATTGCACTCCAGAGAGAAGAAATCCAGCTCCCCCCACCAGAACACCGACACAAGCTTCCCTAACCAAGGAACATTGACAAACCACTGATACAACCCCACCCACAGTGAGGAAACTCCATAATAAAGAGAACTCCACAACTGCCAGAATACAGAAAGGCCACCCCGAATGCAGCAATATAAACAAGATGAAGAGACAGAGGAATACCCAGCAGGTAAAGGAACAGGATAAATGCCCACCAAACCAAACAAAAGAGGAAGAGATAGGGAATCTACCTGAGAAAGAATTCCAAATAATCACAGTGAAAATGATCCAAAATCTTGAAATAAAAATGGAATCACAGACAAATAGCCTGGAGACAAGGATTGAGAAGATGCAAGAAAGGTTTAACAAGGACCTAGAAGAAATAAAAAAGAGTAAATGTATAATGAATAATGCAATAAATGAGATCAGAAACACTCTGGAGGCAACAAATAGTAGAATAAGGAGGCAGAAGATAGGATTAGTGAAATAGAAGATAGAATGGTAGAAATAAGTGAATCAGAGAGGAAAAAAAAAAAACGAATTAAAAGAAATGAGGACAATCTCAGAGACCTCCAGAACAATATGAAACGCTCCAACATTCGAATTACAGGAGTCCCAGAAGAAGAAGACAAAAAGAAAGACCATGAGAAAATACTTGGGATAATAGTTGAAAACTTCCCTAAAATGGGGAAGGAAATAATCACCCAAGTCCAAGAAACCCAGAGAGTTCCAAACAGGACAAACCCAAGACACATATTAATCAAATTAACAAAGATCAAACACAAAGAACAAATATTAAAAGCAGCAAGAGAAAAACAACAAATAACACACAAGGGGAGTCCCATAAGGATAACTGCAGATCTTTCAATAGAAACTCTTCAGGCCAGGAGGGAATGGCAAGATATACTTAAAGTGATGAAAGAAACTAAGCTACAGCCCAGATTACTGTACCCAGCAAAGATCTCATTCAAATATGAAGGAGAAATCAAAAGCTTTACAGACAAGCAAAAGCTGAGAGAACTCAGCACCACCAAACCAGCTCTCCAACAAATGCTAAAGGATATTCTCTAGACAGGAAACACAAAAAGGGTGTATAAACCCGAGCCCAAAACAATAAAGTAAATGGCGACGGGATCATACTTATCAATAATTACCTTACACGTAAAGGGACTGAATGCCCCAACCAAAAGGCAAAGACTGGCTGAATGGATACAAAAACAAGACCCCTATATATGCTGCCTACAAGAGACCCACCTCAAAACAAGGGACACATACAAACTGAAAGTGAAGGGCTGGAAAAAGATATTCCATGCAAATAGAGACCAAAAGAAAGCATGAGTAGCAATACTCATGTCTGATAATATAGACTTTAAAACAAAGGCTGTGAAAAGAGACAAAGAAGGCCACTACATAATGATCAAAGGATCAATCCAAGAAGAAGATATAACAATTATAAATATATATGCACCCAACATAGGAGCACCGCAATATATAAGACAAATGCTAACAAGTATGAAAGGGGAAATTAACAATAACACAATAATAGTGGGAGACTTTGATACCACCCTCACACCTATGGACAGATCAACTAAACAGAAAATTAACAAAGAAATGCAAACTTTAAATGATAGAATAGACCAGTTAGACCTAATTGATATCTATAGGACACTTCACCCCAAAACAATGAATTTCACCTTTTTCTGAAGTGCTCACGGAACCTTCTCCAGAAGATCACATCCTGGGCCATAAATCTAACCTTGATAAATTAAAAAAAATTGAAATCATTCCAAGCATCTTTTCTGACCATAATGCAGAAAGATTAGATCTCAATTATAGGAGAAAAACTATTAAAAATTCCAACATATGGAGGCTGAACAACATGCTTCTGAATAACCAACAAATCACAGAAGAAATCAAAAAAGAAATCAAAATATGCATAGAAACGAATGAAAATGAAAACACAACAACCCAAAACCTGTGGGACACTATAAAAGCAGTGCTAAGAGGAAAGTTCATAGCAATACAGGCATACCTCAAGAAACAAGAAAAAAGTCAAATAAATAACCTAACTCTACACCTAAAGCAACTAGAAAAGGAAGAAATGGAGAACCCCTGAGTTAGTAGAAGGAAAGAAATCTTAAAAATTAGGGCAGAAATAACTGCAAAAGAAACAAAAGAGACCATAGCAAAAATCAACAAAGCCAAAAGCTGGTTCTTTGAAAGGATAAATAAAATTGACAAACCATTAGCCAGACTCATCAAGAAACAAAGGGAGAAAAATCAAATCAATAAAATTAGAAATTAAAATGGAGAGATCACAACAGACAACACAGAAATACAAAGGATCATAAGAGACTACTATCAGCAATTATATGCCAATAAAATGGACAACGTGGAAGAAATGGACAAAATCTTAGAAAAGTGTAACTTTCCAAAACTGAACTAGGAAGAAATAGAAAATCTTAACAGACCCATCACAAGCACGGAAATTGAAACTGTAATCAGAAATCTTCCAGCAAACAAAAGCCCAGGTCCAGACGGCTTCACAGCTGAATTCTACCAAAAATTTAGAGAAGAGCTAACACCTATCCTACTCAAACTCTTCCAGAAAATTGCAGAGGAATGTAAGCTTCCAAACTCATTCTATGAGGCCACCATCACCCTAATACCAAAACCTGACAAAGATGCCACAAAAAAAGAAAACTGCAGGCCAATATCACTGATGAACATAGATGCAAAGATCCTTGACAAAATTCTAGCAATCAGAATCCAACAACACATTAAAAAGATCATACACCATGACTAAGTGGGCTTTATCCCAGGGATGCAAGGATTCTTCAGCATCCACAAATCAATCAATGTAATTCACCACAATAACAAATTGAAAAATAAAAGCCATATGATTATCTCAATAGATGCAGAGAAGGCCTTTGACAAAATTCAACATCCATTTATGATAAAAACTCTCCAGAAAGCAGGAATAGGAGGAACATACCTCAACATACTAAAAGCTATATATGACAAACCCACAGCAAACATTATCCTCGATGGTGAAAAACTGAAAGCATTTCCCCTAAAGTCAGGAAAAAGACAAGGGTGCCCACTTCCACCACTACTACTCAATATAGTTCTGGAAGTTTTGGCCATAGCAATCACAACAGAAAAAGAAATACAAGGAATCCAAATTGGAAAGAAGAAACTCTCACTGTTTGCAGATGACATGATCCTTTACACAGAAAACCCTAAAGACTCCACCAGAAAATTACTAGAGCTAATCAATGAATATCGTAAAGCTGCAGGATATAAAATCAACACACAGAAATCCCTTGCATTCCTATACACTAATAATGAGAAAGTAGAAAAAGAAATTAAGGAAACAATTCCATTCACCATTGCAACGAAAAGAATAAAATCCTTAGGAATATATTTACCTAAAGAAACTAAAGACCTATATATAGAAAACTATAAAACACTGGTTAAAGAAATCAAAGAGGACACTAATAGATGGAGAAATATACCATGTTCATGGATCAGAAGAAGCAATATAGTGAAAATGAGTATACTACCCAAAGCAATCTACAGATTCAATGCAACCCCTATCAAGCTACCAGCGGTATTTTTCAGAGCTGGAACAAATAATTTCACAATTTGTATGGAAATACAAAAAACCTCGAATAGCCAAAGCAATCTTGAGAAAGAAGAATCGAACTGGAGGAATCAACTTGCCTGACTTCAGGCTCTACTACAAAGCCACAGTCATTAAGACAGTATGGTACTGGCACAAAGACAGAAATATAGATCAATGGAACAAAATAGAAAGCCCAGAGATAAATCCACACACGTATGGACACCTTATCTTTGACAAAGGAGGCAAGAATATACAATGGATTAAAGACAATCTCTTTAACAAGTGGTGCTGGGAAAACTGGTCAACCACTTGTAAAAGAATGAAACTAGATCACTTTCTAACACCATACACAAAAATAAGCTCAAAATGGATTAAGGATCTAAACGTAAGACCAGAAACTATAAAACTCCTAGAGGAGAACATAGGCAAAACACTCTCCGACATAAATCACAGCAGGATCCTCTATGATCCACCTCCCAGAATACTGGAAATAAAAGCAAAAATAAACAAATGGGATCTAATTAAAATTAAAAGCTTCTGCACAACAAAGGAAACTATAAGCAAGGTGAAAAGACAGCCTTCAGAATGGGAGAAAATAATAGCAAATGAAGCAGCTGACAACTAATCTCAAAATTATACAAGCAGCTTATGCAGCTCAATTCCAGAAAAATAAATGACCCAATCAAGAAATGGGCCAAAGAACTAAATAGACATTTCTCCAAAGAAGACATACGGATGGCTAACAAACACATGAAAAGATGCTCAACATCACTCATTATCAGAGAAATGCAAATCAAAACCACAATGAGGTACCATTTCACACCAGTCAGAATGGCTGCGATCCAAAAGTCTACAAGCAATAAATGCTGGAGAGGGTGTGGAGAAAAGGGAACCCTCTTACACTGTTGGTGGGAGTGCAAACTAGTACAGCCACTATGGAGAATAGTGTGGAGATTCCTTAAAAAATTGCAAACAGAACTGCCTTATGACCCAGCAATCCCACTGCTGGGCATACACACCGAGGAAACCAGAATTGAAAGAGACATGTGTACCCCAATGTTCATCGCAGCACTGTTTATAATAGCCAGGACGTGGAAACAACCTAGATGTCCATCAGCAGATGAAAGGATAAGAAAGCTGTGGTACATATACACAATAGAGTATTACTCAGCCATTAAAAAGAATACATTTGAATCAGTTCTAATGAGGTGGATGAAACTGGAGCCTATTATACAGAGTGAAGTAAGCCAGAAAGAAAAACACAAATACAGTATACTAACACATATATATGGAATTTAGAAAGATGGTAATGATAACCTTGTATGTGAGACAGTAAAATAGACACAGATGTATACAATGGACTTTTGGACTCTGTGAGAGAGGGAGAGGGTGGGATGATTTGGGAGAATGGCATTGTAACATGTATACTATCATGTAAGAAATGAATCGCCAGTTTATGTTTGATACAGGATACAGGATGCTTGGGGCTGGTGCACGGGGATGATCCAGAGAGATGATATGGGGTGGGAGGTGGGAGGGGGGTTCAGGATTAGGAACTCATGTACACCCATGGCGGATTCATGTCAATGTATGGCAAAACCAATACAGTATTGTAAAGTAAAATAAAGTAAAAAAAAAAAAAAAACACACACACACACACACAAAACAAAGATCATGGCATCCAGTCCCATCGCGTCAAGGCAAATAGATGGGGAAAGAATGGAAACAGTGACAGACTTTCTTTTCTTGGCCTCCAAAATCACTGCAGATGGTGACTGCAGCCATGAAATTAAAAGAAGCTTGCTCCTGGAAGAAAAGCTGTGACTAATCTAGACAGCATATTAAAAAGCAGAGACATTACTTTGCCTACAAAGGTCCGTCTAGTCAAAGGTATGGTTTTTCCAGTAGTCATGCTGGATGTGAGAGTTGGATCATAAAGAAAGCTGAGTATCAAAGAACTGATGATTTTGAACTGTGGTGTTGGAGAAGACTCTTGAGAGTCCCTTGGACTTCAAGGAGATCAAACCAGTCAGTCCTAAAGGAAATAGGTCCTGAATATTCATTGGAAGGACTGATACTGAAGTTGAAGCTCCAGTACTTAGGCCACCTGATGTGAAGAACTGACTCATTGGAAAAGACCCTGGTGCTAGGAAAAGACTGAAGGCAGGAGGAGAAGGGGATGACAGAGGATGAGATAGCTGGATGGCATCACCAACTGGATGGACATGAATTTGAGCAAGCTCCAGGAGTTGGTGATGGACAGGGAAGTCTATTGTGCTGCAGGCTATGGGGTTGCAAAGAGTTGGACATCACTGAGCGACTGGACTGAAAGGAACTGAAAAATCAGGAAATGTATCTCCTGAGTAAGAGAAAGAAATAAAGGATTCTTGATTATATTGATGATCTAACTAAAAGTTCGGGCTGATAAGAGGCCCGTCAACTCCACGGGCCTTATATAAGCATATATATGATTGCTAAAATCTTCATCCAATAGTGGCCCAAAGTTAATCAACTATATTAAATTATTCAACAATGATTACTTGAGCATCAGGTGAATGTCACCAGAAAAAGATATTTAAAGACAACTTCTAAGTACCATTTCTGAATGCAAAAGGTTATACTATCAGTGGAAATTTCTAGGGAAGTACTTTTCTGGTTACACAAAGAAAAAATTTAGAGATCTAAGTGATGATAATATGAAAATGTTTTTTATTTGTAGTTTTTCTGTGTGAGGTTGAGAAACATAACAGAATAAAACAATGTTGTTTACAGGGAGTTACACCTATCTTACCCCCAATTGTAGGTCATTCAAAGAAAACAAACACTACCATTTTTTTAAAGCTATATTATTTTATATGTGTAACAAAGTTATAATAACAGAATTATAAAGGAGAGCTTTTCAATTAAGCTGAATTTCAGGAGAATAAAATGTTGTCACAAAATTTAACAAGTCTTTGAAATGAGACATGTGTTGAGATTTATTTTATGATACCACCAAGGTTAGGAGGGGTAGACAGTATAAATCAGACTTGAAAAAATATTTAAGAGTATTTTCAGGCCCACCCTCTTTTTAGCCATTTTTGACAAATTTTACTCCCTTAAATCTGAGGACATCTTTTTGTTTTTTATAATGACTTATCTTGTTTGTTTTAAACAAATACAGTCTTCCACATATAGCTAATATTTTGCTTACCTCAAAAAAAAAAAAAAACAAAAAAACCTTAGAGGCTTTTAAAGAAGAGATCAAAGAGAAATAAAGCAGAATTTGACTCTTAAGACCATTGATGTAAATAAAATTGGTCTATTTTCTTTTAGGCCTGAGTGGGCTAATTTAAGACAACTGGTATATATATCAAACACTATGAAAACAACATTTTGGAAAGTTGAATAGAGGACTCAATCTTAATCTTAAATAAGTATAAAAGACAGAAACTCTGATATTTCAACTGCTTGACTCACCTGCGGCTAATTGACTTCTTCTCCACTTCACCCTCTCCAGCTCTCTTAACATTCTCACTTGTGTCCTTTTTTAACTTTTTTGCAATTCTTTCTCTCATCTGGTTCTTCTCATCACCATCAACATATTCATCCTGCTCTGCATCTTCATATTCTCCATCCTGTAAAAATCGAAATGTAGTATTTACTGGGCATTCCATTTTCTCCTTTCGCTTCCAGAGGTCTGTCTCAGACTCTCCTCACTGCATTTTAGGCCAGGTTTTTTGTTTGTTTCATTTTGAACTAGTAAGGGCTTGAAGAATCTGCTACAGGTGGGAATACCCAGCTCTGAGTATGCCATAGCCCAGCAAGTGTTGCTGCTCAATCCACAACCAGTCCGTACTGTGCTCCTGCTGGATCACCCAGACTTTTGTGTTGATCTGTTGTACATTCTTGTTCTTCCCCAGTGGGCAAGGTGGCTTCTGGAGGCAGTTGGCTAACATACTGATCTCAACCACGTAATGCAAGTTAAAGAGGAGGAGGTAAAGAAGCTGATATTTCTTCCTACAAATTAAGACATAGCAATCACTCCTCTCTCAAAACCCTGCAATGAGCCCAACTCTACCAAGACACTATACAATCTGTAGCTCCTTGACATAATCTCCTACAATTCCAGGCCAGCCATACAGCCAGCTCTGGAGTTGCTCTTCCTTCCAACCTGAAACTCTTACTTTATGACTCTGCATTGCTCACTCTTTCCTCTCCTTCAGGTCTCTGGCCAAATGCTACCCTCTCAGTGCTCCTTCTCTTGATCACCCTAATAAAATTGCAGAACCATACACTCACCCACTGTGGTCTCTATTCCCCTTCCCTATTTTTCCTCAAAACATTTATAACTCATTTGACATACTATATATTTTAATTATTTATTTATTTTTTTTTTTTTCAGATGGCACGTTCCACATTAAAATACTTTTAATAATTTACCTTAGAACTGACATTCTATACACTGTCACAATATACATAATCTGACGAACACAGAAGTATTTTTTAATTTAATTATGTAAAACACAAATGCTGACTTGACATATGGTCACACGTAATTCTTTCTCTCACGTTTACAACTCAACAGATTCGTGAATCCAGAGGAACTGCTATAATCACTATATGGAACACACTGTTTTAGTATTTCCAAAGTTTATTCCAACCCATTTCTTCTTTTATACTCTAAAACATCTTCATTATGTTGTTTGATGAGATAGATCCACAAAAAAGCGGAGGTGCCCAAGGTCAATCCAACTTTCAGCCAGTTAGGACTGCCATGTGGCGGTTCCTGAATGTAGAACTTTGACCGCGATGAAGAGACACTCGGGAACCTAGCCGGGGCCAGCAGCTTCCAGAATGGGCGCAAAAAGGCGGACGGCGCCATCTTGCCTGGCTTCCTGGGCCTATTTTAATTATTTATATGATTGTTGTCTCCAATGATCAGAGGAAGGATTCCATAAGAGCTAAAATTCTGGACTGTTGTGCTTATTGCCAAATTGACAACTTCCAGAATAGCTTCCCAGATTAACAGAGAAAGGAGTGGAGAGAAAAACGAAGAGAGAAGGAGGGAAGAGGGTAGAGAAGAGGGAAGAAACTACCCAAGTTGATCTTTTTCTCTTGTGATTCTTTGACCAGGTGAGTCATGGTAAGGCAGGATTCTTAAATTTAGGCCTGTGGACCCAAGGCCAGTGCTTCTCGGGCTATAAAATGTGGATTGTTTCTAATCTCTGCAGATAGAAATTGTGAGTGTTTTCAGTGAGATGTTTAAGACTTTCTTTAGCTTTAAAATTTCATAACCATTGACCCAGGTCTTCCATGCATGGTCCTCAGGAGACAGAAAAAAATGCCATGCAAATTAGTAAAATTTTGTTTGTGGATGCAATGTTTCCTAGGACAGAGGTCCACTGTTTTAGTGACTGCAAAGGATCTTGGGATACTAAACAGGTTAAAGATCGTACACTATCCTTAGGTGACCTCACCCCCGCCTAGAGCATAAGAATGTATGGATAATTTTACATCAGGCCTTGGTCCTACCTTCCAGACCCATATTAATGTTACACAGATGTCTCCAAGTTATCTGAATCACAAAATGTATATTATTAAGCACATTATTTTTCATCATTCTCCCCATCTGTCTTTTGTACCCATCGAACAAGCTGCCCAAATCAGAAATCTTATGGTTGTTTCCCTGAGAATAAGTCACCTCTTAGACCTCTTTCAAGTCTCTCGCTCTCCCATCTCACAGCTGTGATTTTCTATCAGCTCTCCTCCAAACAGGACTTCTCTGGTGGCTCAGATGGTAAAGTGTCTGCCTACAATGCAGGAGACCCGGGTTCCCGATCCCTGGGTCAGGAAGATGCTCCGGAGAAGGAAATGGTAACCCACTCCAGTACTCTTGCTTGGAAAATCCCAGGGATGGAGGAGCGTGGCAGGCTGCAGCCCATGGGGTTGCAAAGAGTCGGACACGACTGAGCGACTTCACTTTCTTTCTTTCTCCTCTCAACATAGCTCCCTGACAGTTCTCCGTGACTCTTGCCTATTTCTTCTAATGTGTCCTCTCTAACTTTGCCAATAGGGATCTTCCTAAAATGCAAAGTTGACCACAGCATTCATCTTTTTAACTAATGCCCTCTAACTGTTTCTCATCACTTTTAGAATGAAATTTAAAGTCCTCACCATAGTCTATGAAGCTCTCTATTCTTTGACTTCTCCCCACCTCTCCAACCTCACCACTCTCCTTCCTGTCACTAAGTTCTGGTCACTTTGTTCTGCTTTCAGCTCCTGAAACACAACAAACTCTCTCCTACTTCAGAGCCTTTTGTAGATGTAGCTCCTCCTAACCCTCTTCCCTCCTGCTCTCCTCACAGTGAGGTTCCTTCTCAAACTTTAACCTTAGTGTGTACTTCCTAAATAAGATATACTCTCTCCTTGTTACTATGTGTTGCTGCTGCTGCTAAGTGGCTTCAGTCGTGTCTGACTCTGTGCAACCCCACAGATGGTAGCCCACCAGGCTCCCCGATCCCTGGGATTCTCCAGGCAAGAGTACTGGAGTGGGTTGCCATTTCCTTCTCCAAAGCATGAAAGTGAAAAGTGAAAGTGAAGTCACTCAGTCATGTCCGTCTCTTAGCAACCCCATGGACTGCAGCCTACCAGGCTCCTCTGTCCATGGGATTTTCTAGGCAACAGTAGTGGAGTGGGGTGCCATTGCCTTCTCTGGTTACTATGTGTTAGCATATGCTGTTCTCTAAGCTAGAGTGATCCCACCCTTACCAGTTTCTTTTTTGATCTAGTTAACTCCTAATTCTCCTATAAGACACAACACAGCATCATCTCTTCCCAGAAGGTTCTCTTGACCAGGTTAGACAGTCATTCTTTCTCCATTACATATAGAGAAAATGCTGTCTTCTGAATATGATAATAGATGAAGCTGTGTTCTCGCATGGACAGTTATGTGTTTCCTTCTGTACAATGCACAGATCAATGAGTTTTTATATAAGTGAATGATTTGAAAAACTTGATCTCTTACACATAAAGGAAATCCTGCCTTATCAGCTTTAATAGCCAGTACAAGTAATGCAGAGACATCAAGACAGTTTTAAGAGAGAATGTTCTGAAATGTTTGTATGAAGAAGGAAACTACCATAAATGACTGATTTAAGCATTTCCCATATATCATATAGGATGTCACACAACAACATTTAAACTTATCATAATAAAATCAATGACATCTAAATTTTGAGTGTTCATGTAACATTATGTGAGATGGAGAAAAAGGCTAGAAATTCACATATAAGATTCTGATTTTGGAGGAAAACAAATACATAAATATAGTATGAAGAAAATTCCAACACTGAAATACATAATTTATTTTTTAAATCTTTCAAAATTTTTTCAAATTTTTATATATTTATAAAAGATAATATATAGTACCTTTTAGGAAAAATAATCATTTGTAAAGATTTTGAATTTTCTATAAACTGTTCAACTATATTTATACTAAAATTAAAACTCACATCATCTGAATCTTCTGCTGCATCCCCTTTCTCACTACAAAAAATAAGAAAAACAAATTTTAGCTTCAAAATGAAACTAGCAAAATTATTCAATTATTCAAAAAAGTAGAATATTTTGCTATGATTAATAACTCAAAAATACTTCAACATAGGAATTTCAGAATGGCATCATAGAGCAAAGAGAAACATTCTAAAAGAAGTTGTTTTTATAAATAGAATAGAAGGTATGTTCCATTAGCACAAATACAAATTCACTAGAATTTTTTTTTAAAGCAAATAACCAATAGTGCTATTTTTATGAACAAAAGGCTGCAGAAATTAATTTTTTCTATTGGCTTTATGTCTTCAGGCTGAAGAAGACAAGTCCTTCAAATACAAGTATGTCAAGAAGAGACTGTTTCAATATATAATTTCTGAAAATGAGTTAAACTCAGTACCACAGTATTGTAGTCCCCCTTTCAGACACTGGTCCAGTAAATCACACGTAATTACATTTAACAGTCAGACATTTGCCCATACCAAAGAGAGGCAACAAAAACAGTAAGATAGTTTTCTGGTAACTCCTGAAATATATATGGAATAATACTCAGTGAACTGGTCCAAAATGTGGTGATTTCCTCACAAAACCCTTCAAATCTGATTTGCTTATTCATGATTCTGAGACAAAAATGATTCAAGAAGAAGATTAATAAAAAAAAACCTTTGAATTAAGCATTAAATCATTAAAGTGGACAGCTCTCTAGTGTTCAAACTATCCCGAGATTTAGAAGTTTAAGAGATAACTTTAAATGTAATTAGCTCAACAAAAATAAGATAGATAGCGAGAGAGTGAATGTGACTAGAGGGATTCTCTCTCCATTATGCTAGTAGCTCTATTACCCCCATTACCAAAATGCTTTAGTTTTTCGGTTGGGCTGACAAAATTTGACTTAATGAGAACTGACTGCTTACTTACAAAGGGAGACAGAAAATTATGAGCCAAAAAATGAGAGCTTAGCACCATACTAACCTTTCAACAGCTGGAACAGAGCTGAGATGGGGATCATCCTTAAGCAAGTCATGACTACTTTTGCTTTTCCCTTTCATGCTCTAGAAAGAAATGTACAATGTAATCATGAGTGGGGGAAAAAACAGTCTTCCAAAAGGACAAGTTAACACATTTACATAGAATCTAGTACTGGTATACTGTGGTTATTAGTAAAAGACACATGTTCCTGAAAAATCTAAGTAGAAAGAAAAGCTTTGTAAAATAGCAATCTTATTCTCCCATAGACTAAAAATATTATTTGAAAAGCATCTCTCCTTCAAAAAGCGTGATATAGCCTTAAAAACAAGTTTATTGATTACTATTTCCAAACACTAAACACTCTTTATGATTTCTTAGTTAATTTTTGATTGATATATTAAAACTCAGAAGACAAATCACAAGAGTAATCTGAAATAAACACACACTATTATTCTTCAAATATACTGTGTATACTAGCAGTATAGTATTCTTGCACAGAATCACTTTTAAAATGTACCCAAGCAACCAGATGAGAACATCTATAAAATACTATTTAACATATGTAAAAGATCTTTTCATGTATGACTGCTCCTTGGTGACCTAATATTAAATAACTTCAAAAGTCATATTCTCAGTAAATTTATACTTTAAATTTATATAATAAGACATTAGAAGATAAGAAGTAGAACTATTAAAACACTGACAAAATAATGTCATTTTTGGCAATATGGATGGGCCTAGAAATTGTCATACTGTGTGAAGTCAGACACAGAAAAACAAATGCCCTATGATAACTGCCTATATGTGGAATCAAAAAAAAGGTACAAATGAACTTAGTTACAAAACAGAAGTAGAGTCACAGATGCAGAAGACAGGCTTATGGTTACCAGGGGATAAAGGAGGGGGAGGGATAAATGGGGAGACTGTGATTGACATATACACATGATTATATGTAAAACAGACTAATAATAACCTACTGTGTAGCACAGAGAACTCTACTCAGCACTCTGTAATGACCTATACAGGAAAAGAATCTAAAAAAAGAGTGGACATATGTGTATGTATATCTGATTCACTTTGCTGTACACCTGAAACTCAACACTGTAAATCAAATATATCCCAATAAAAATTTAAACAAGCTACAACCATTATTCTAATTTATTAAATATATACTTGTGTCAGGCACTGAGCTACAATACAATATTCCCACATCTCAATTCCTCTTGTCCCCAAATGAAAGTAAGTAAGGTAGCCATTATTAGTCCCATTTTACAGATAGAAAATAGACTTAGAGAGATTAGGTAATTCACTAAGCTAGTGGTAGAAGATCTCAGATTTAAATCCTGGTCTATCTCACAATGATATAATCCATTTTTCTTCTCCTATAGGCCCCCATGGACCCAGAACAACTGGCCTGTTTCAGAGCTGCAGACTATTGTACAAGCTTCCTCACCACAAGGTGAGAACACTTTAAATTCATACTTTCTATCTTAAGGTGGAAAGCTGCTTACCATTCCCATCCCTCAATTAATCATGTCTGAGTGACCAGCATGAGACTAGAGCTGACAAGAAAGAAGACAATTTCTATCTTGAAGGAAATTTTTATTTTGAAAAATTCATTACAAAATGTGTTAACTGAAATTTTAAAATGTCAAATACAGAGAGGTGAAAATACCTTTTTCCCTTTATCCTCATTCTTCACTGCTTAACAATTTTGAGAATAGGCTTCTAAATTTGACAGGTCTTACTTTGAAGCAGATGTATACTTTCTGAAATTTATTTCCATGATGAAAATAATCTATTTTAGAATTTTTCTGTATTATGGAGTGCTCCACATTTTAAAGACCTAATCATTTTTTAGATGTCCATTTAAATATACTTATAGTCCAGTTTATCTAGGCAAAATAAAAACTGTTCTCAATCTAAAGATACTATTATCCATACTTTTAAAAAGGCACAGAATCTGATATGCAATTAATATGAATTTCTAATTCCATAACCTTACAAAAACCAAGAAGTAATAAAAAGACAAACATCAAAGAATTACTTGATGTTTGTCTAACAATGTAAACTGTCCAAAAACTGAAGGTGGTATAATAGAAAGAACACAGGAAAAGAGGATAACAGTTGGACCAAAAGAATTTCAAAATCTAATAATCAGTAATTCTGTGAGCTTTAGGCCAAAACTTGTACCATTTGGGGAAAGAGAATGACCTCCTCAGACTTCAGAACCTATGCCTAAAAAATGGAAATAATAATAATAACAGTTTTGTTAAATGAGATATGTGCAAAAGTAAACAAATGAATATAAAGTGACCACAACTAGAATAAAACACAAGCATCTTTTTTTCATGTTTTCCTTTCTAAAATTTCTTCCTTCTGCACCTCTAGCCACCAATGTTTATTTTCATTTACTCTAAGAAATAGTTCCTTATCAATTCTCCCCATGTGCTTCCTTCATGGAGTCACAATTACAGACATAACAGACAGAGGAGGCCTCAGACTCTCTAGTTCAGAAACAGATAACAGATCAGGAAATGAGAGCTGCACTAACACATAAGAGGAGTAAGATTAGAATTCAGGTCTCCAGGTTCTTGGTCCATTAATAAGCTATACTATCCCATTTACTTGTAAATATTAGTTTATAATTGTTAGCTTAATCAACATTTTTAAAAAATGGGTTTTTGGACTTCCCTGATGGTCCAGTAGTAAAGAATCTGCCTGCCAAAACAGGGGACACAAGTTCAATCCCCGATTCAGGAAGATTCCACATGCCATGGGGCAACTAAGCCCATGTGCCACAACTACTGAACCCATGCGCTGCAACTACTGAAGCCTGTGCACTCTACAGCCTGTGGGTCCACAACAAGAGAAGCCACCACAATGGGAAGCCTGCATGCCACACCTAGAGAGTATCCCCCACCTGCAACTAGAGAAAGTTCACACACGGCAACAAAGACCCAGTGCAGCCAAAAATAGATTAATAAAATTTCTCTAAAAATGGTTTCTTGTTTATCTCCTAAAACTTAAACCAGCTTAAAGGAAAAGAAGAAACTTGTCTTAACATTAACTTTAAATAAGATTTCACAATAGAAGGAAACGGATTAATATGAATAAATCATTACCATTTCAAATTTAAATTAATATTTTCAACTAAACTAGTGGAGAAATATATGATCAAAAGCAATTTTTTAGATGTCCATTCCCACTATAGTAGACTTTGAATCCTGCAGGCCAAGAAAATAAATAGGAGATAGGCTCTAAGAGGGTAAAAATGAATTCAAATATTTCTTTCATGCCTATTCTTTCTGAGACCTATTTTAAGGTCTATTTTATACCATCAATAATAATTTTAGCGAAAGAAGAAACACCAAATATACTTTAAAATAATTTTTGAAGAAGTTACATAAAGGCAGCTGGCTCATTAATCAGTTTAGGGGCTGAAAAAATTACTAAATATATTTAGTGAGCACAACAGAAGAAGCTCCAAGGTAAATTCAAAACCATAAGCAAACCTGAAAATGAACATCAAAGGGGATTTGCGAAAGTTATATTATTATCTGCTACTTCTTATCAAGAACAGAGGCAGTGAAACAGTGGAAACTAAATACAAGTAGAAAGAAAGCAAGAGGCATAGTGGTCAAGAAGTTGGAAGGTCTGAGTGTCAATTTCTAACTACTTCAGTGTGTGATGGTTAATTTTATGTTATGTACCCAAGCTGTCTATTCAAACCCCAGTCTAGATGGTGTTACAAAACTAAGTATTTTTTAAACATGTGATTAAACACTTAAATCAGTAGACTGAGTAAAGCAGATTATCCACTAAAATGTAGGTGGGCCTCATCTAATCAGCTGAAGGCCTGAAGAGTAAAGACTTTCCCAAGAAGAAGCAATTTGGCCTCAACACTGTAACACAAAAATTATGCCTGACTTTCCAGCCTACAGATTTTGGACTCAAGACTGTCACAGTAACTCCTCCTTGAGTTTCCAGCTTGCTGGTTTACTCTACTGAATTTAGACTTGCCAGCCCCCATAAACATATGAGCCAATTCCTAAAATTCAATCAATCTATCAGTCTCCATTTCTGCTTATATATAAATATATACATAGTTTCTATGATGAACCCTATTACATTCTTGTGACCTTTAGTACAGAACCAGAAAACTTGACAGGAGGAAAAATCTTTAAGCCTCCCACACAATGCAGGAATCTCCTTGACATCACTGACTAGTCAACTAGTATCTCCACACTGGAAAGGAGCTTAATAACTACACACACACACATGAAAAATCACCCCTTTTTAAAGGAGTTCTGTAATTGGAGAAGTCTTCCTCTAACTGGAGAAAAAAAAAAATCTATGTTTAATTTTCAATCATCCAACTAATCCTATTTCTACCTTCTAAAACTAAAAATGAACCATAAACAAGTGTTGTCAATAGGAATATTCCGCACAGTTTCATTTAGATACAAATAGGCTGTAGGCAGGTAACAGCCCCTAAAGATGTCCACTTCCTGATCCTCAAAACTTGTGGGTAAATTACTTGACTTGGCAATAGGAACTCTGCAAGTAAATTAAGAATTTTGAGATGAGGAGATTATCCCAGATTATCAGGGTGGGTCCAAGGCAATCACAAGAGTCTTTATAAGAAAGATGGAAGCAGGAAAGTCAGGGGCAGAATGATGAAAGATAAGAAAGTCTTGACCTGCTACTGCTGGCTTTGAAGATGAAGAAGACATTAACCAAAGAATACAGGCAGTGTCTAGCAACTGGAAAAATAAGGGAATGGATTCTCCTCAGCTGCCAGAAGGAAGGCAGCCCTGCCAGTACCTCATTATCTAGGCCAGTGAAGCCTGTTTTGGATTTCTGGCCTCCAGAACTATAAGACACTAAATTTATTTTGCTTTGAATCATTAAGTTTATGGTAATTTTCTACAGCGGAAATACGAAGTGATTACAAATACATCAACATTTTTAAAAATGCAATATCAATGGTTAGGAGTCCACATTTCAACTGCTGAGAGGGGGTGCTCAATTCCTGGTCAGGGAACTAAGATCCCACAAGCCATGTGATAAAAAAACTATTTAACATTTCTGACAGCCTCTGTACAAAACTCTCCAGGCCATGCCTAACCCATCTGGAAACTATAATGAGAATAAGATATAAGGATAAATGAGAATGAGACAAAAATATTATCACTTTATTCTCAAAAGTGATATATTTATCAATATACATTTTTCTGGGTAAGAAAAAAGCTTTTTTATAAATTTGGGTTTGAAATTAAAATGTTAACATATCTTGAAGTAAGAAAAAATACTGTGTATCAATATGAATGTGGCACAATTTAGTAACTATTTTCAAATTTACCTATTTTTTTTACTAGACCTACCATTTAACTTGCCTCAAGAAAACTACTCATCTGATCCTAAGTTTTTATTAGAAAAACATTTTCTGACATTCTTCTTTAAGTTATATACAAAAATTCAGGAGCAAATTTTAAACCAACAAGGATATTTGAATGAAACTATTATTTAATAAAGCAATATAAAGGAGAGTATCTTCCAGATAAAAATCTTTCAAATATTTGAAGCCTAGGCTCCCATTTTCAGTTAGATTTTATTTCGCCAATGTATATCCAGTTACTCAAGCATTCCCTGAGGAGCATGTTTTTGGCATCCTGCCCATCCTCCTCATGACCCTCCCTTCCTCTGGATACATCTAGTTTGTCAGTATCCTTCTTAAAGGTGTTCAGAACTGAACAAAATGCTGCAAATGCAATCCCCCAAAATGCAAAGAATGTTAAATTCCTTATTCCAGAGACCTTACTCTTAATAATCCAATAAGGCTTACAGGCTATTAAGTCATACCTATTTAGCTGATTTCATTAAACTAAAGCACAGAATATACATGTACTCCTATTACATTTCAACTTACTAGTTCAAATAATTAGGCACAGGTTGACAATAAAGCACTCTTTGGGCAGAAGTATTCAAGTAGCTCTAAATCCATCTGACTGTACTATCTCCCAGATCACATTTCCTCATGTTGTCCACAAGCATATCATGAGAGACTCTGACAATGTGCTTTCCTGAACTCAAGATACTTGTTATGGCATCCTCCTATCATGCAATCCTATCAAAAAGGAAATGAAGTCAGTCTGGCAAGTCACTTAACCAGAGTCTCAGTTTCTTCATCTATAAAGAAAGGAAGTTGGACTAGATCCCTTTGAGCTATAAAATTCTATTATTCTAAAAGAGATTTTATCAGGTAGTAGAAAGATACTGAAATAAATAATGAAAGAAAGCTAACCCTTGGGAGAGAGGCACCTTCTCATGAATACTGAGTGGGGTAAAGCAGTGTCTGTAATCCCACACTGATAATCCATAAACCAGAGGGGACTCTATCTTATTTCTCCTTTCACATAAAGTAAAGCCTCAATTCAGACTTTACCAATTATTAACTTGTGATGTTAGGTTCTGGGATAAAGATTAACACTGTGGAGTCACTGAAAGAAAGAAACTTGATAAGCAAATGAATAATGAAACAATTATTTTCAAGCCCTCTAAAAATACTTAATTTCATGCAACCTCTGAAACAGCAAATTGCTTTTAGTCACTATAAAAGACACTGACTTTGGCTCTAGTTATCAGTATTTAAAAACAGTTAGGCTAAATTTTTTAAAATATACCATTTGGTCACACTTTTCCAAAATTCAAGCTAGCCTTCCCTTTTCTGACCCTATTGTACCCAAAAGGCAAAATGTATTTGAAGGGTGAAGAACAGTACAAAAGCAAAATAAACAACATATATTTCTATTTCTGTTCTCCCTAGAATTTATCTCATGCTCTCTACAGAAACTTCCTTTTCTTTAAGCCAGTAAATGTCAACAATTTTTGGTGTTGTTGCTCTCTTTTCTCAAGCTAAACTTACCCATGATTCCATAATATGAATAGACAAAACAGCTAAATTCTGTATGCCAAAAGATTCTGCTCATTGTTCCAAGACCCACTCACATATGGAGAATGAGTCGTTGGTGGGTTATGATGTACAGGTGTACACCCATGCTCTCCCAGGCTGCTCAAGCTACTATCAAGGACCCTGTGGGAGTGCTCAGGAAGGGCCCTGGGCCAACTGTGCTGTGCTCATGACCTCCTACCTCAGGAAGCTGGACTGCTGGTGAAGTTTCTCAGCAGCCCTCTAGACTACCTGAGCGCAGGGCAGCAGCTTCTGCATGATAATCATGGTCATATTAGTGACTGGAATTCTTTAGCTCTTTGAGAATAAAAGACAACTTCTAGAGTACATTGTTTAAGACATTTGACTTTCAAAACCACTTTTCAATTGCATGACCTATCAAAGTTAAGGATTATCTGTATCCTTATTCCACATCTCTAAATGGTATCTATTATTTCCATGCTACAAAGAGAAAAATGGAGGCTCACAGAGACTTAAGTTATCCATAGTCACAGACTACCTGTAAAAATAAAAGTGCCAATATGAGTTTGTATGATCCCAAATCTATGCTATTTCTACTGCAACACACGGCCACTCAAAGATGACACAAAGTTTACTGTGAAGGAGCTCAGCACCTAGGACCCTACAAAATTAATAAGGCAGAAATAAAAGGGTGTAATGTTCTTTAGTATACAACAAGAATGCAGTCATACATTTCTTGCATAATAAAGCAAAAAGAATGTGTTTAAAAGGAAAATGCAAGAATCACAAGGTAGAAATTAGATCAGAAAAAGAAAAGATTAAGAAAAACTGGGAAAGACATTTAGAAAATATAGTATTCTACATGCTGAAGATAAATATGGCTTTGACACTGAGAAATGGAATAAGCTACTACATGCAGAGGAAAAAAAACATGAACAAAGACACATAAAGGAAAATACAAGGCATATATGTAGAACAGCAAATAGTTCAGATGTGCTAACACAGTGTTTCCTACATTTTCCAGGTAAGATTTCTACTGAATTCATTAAAAATCCAGATTCCTAGGTTTCTCCCCTAGAGATTTTGAATCAGTAGGTCTGAGATGGATATAGGAATTTAATTTTTTTTAAGTACTACAAGTGACTTTTTATTAGTGAGGAAGTTTAAGAACCATTACCCTAAAGGACAGAGTTGGTAAAGAGGAGTCATGAAGCAGAAGCCTGAAATAATAGGCCAAGGAACTTGGCCTTATTTTTATAGTCAACAAAGAGCAGCTATAGCATCTTTATCAGGCTTCAGGAAGACTATTCTGATAGCAATGAGTGGAAGGGGAAAAAAGAGAAGGGAGATGGGAGATCAGTCTGCAGACTAGGGCAGCGGCACAGCCTAGAGATAATGAAGGCTGGAATAAGAGGAGTAGTAAAATAAATTAAAAATAAGATTTGAGATACGCCACAGATGAAAAACTGGTGGACCTAATGCAACTAACTGGTTGTACAAGGGAAAAAATAAGAAAAACATCAGAATTAAATCTAAAATTTTTCTTTAGGGGACACTGATACCAAGGAGTTAGAAAAAGAATTCACAGAACAGGGAGAAGTTTGGGAAGAAAAGATAACGAATTAAGCCTTGGCTAGGGCTTGGGTAACTAGTGGGAAATTCTAATACAGAGATGCCTAGTAGGCAGCTGGAGAAAAATAAGTCAGCCTAGAGATACAGCTTTGAGAGTCAGAAACAAACAGTTGATAATTTTATCACACAGCACCCTCAATTAAAAAGTCAGACGAGAGAAATGTGATGACACAATACTAGTTATACTACTTATTTGATAATGGACTGTGGGCTGCAATGTTCTTGGCAAGAAGGAAAGATTTTAACTGGTCTTTCTACAGTTTAAAGTGTTTACACATTTAAAAGAAAACTTAAAAAGCAAGCTACAACTATCTACAGTGGATTCTTTCACTTTTCAACCTTTAGCAAACACAAATTGCTTTTGCAGTGGCCAGTTTACTATATTCAGTAGAAGTTAAAACATGTAGTTTTTTTTTTAAACTTTGTGCAAAAAGCAAGCAGCAGGAGGAAGATATGCTTTCAGATATGTTTAAGACATATTGTTACCAACAGAAAAAATTCAAACTAATTTCCTAGTAAAGTCAATCTCAGTAATTGTGCACAAATCTTATTTTATTTTTTTACAAATCTTATTTTAGACCAGAAATTCAATTCAACAAAAAGACTGACAGAAAATTCCCTTTGACTACCTACTCTTGCTCTACATGGCTGCTAAACTAGTACCACCCAGGACCCTGCGGAAGTTAGGAAAGGGCAGTGGGCTGACTGCACTGAGCTAGCTGTCCCCAACCCCAGAATGCTGTGCTATCAGTGAAATTTTTTGCCAGCCATTTAGAAGGAGGCAGCTTTTGCAGTATTCAAAACCACATTGGATACTTTAATAGCTACAGAAACTCAAGTCAAAATTCAGATTCCATGACTCTTAATTAGACAAGAAACTTAATAGCTCAGTATTGATTTTGCCATTTATAAATCAGGAATAAAATCCATGACATTACTGTTATAAAGATTACATAAAATACATAGCACAGATAAGAAAAGAAATCATTACAATGAAGGATAATAAGTGCTTTGATGGCTCAGCTTTGGGAGGGAAGTACAGGCATTAAGAAGTTAATAATGAAACTAAATATTACAAAGGAAAAATAAAAATAAGTCAAATAAACGAGAGCACACACTTCAAGGAAAAGAAAAAACAGGCCTGGGAGGATGCTGCAGAAGGCATGGATACACAAGGAAACTGGACATCTTCAGATAACATCAATGAAAGGGAATCTTGGCAATTCTCAGATCTAACATTCATGATTTTTTCTATTTACAAAAATACCTACAGGATCACAATATATAGTGAATCTTTCATTTTGATTAGGGACAAATGTGAATCATGAATAATGTAAGACTAGTACACTGACATCTAAAGATGACTTCTCAGATACCGGGGTGACAGAGTCAGTCAGTTCAGTTCTGTTCAGACGCTCAGTCGTGTGCAACTCTTTGCAACCCCAAGAACCACAGCACATCAGGCCTCCCTGTCCATCACCAACTCCCAGAGTTTACTCAAACTCACGTCCATCGAGTTGGTGATGCCACCAACCATCTCATTCTCTGTCATCCCCTTCTCCTCCCACCTTCAATCTTTCCCAGCATCAGGGTATTTTACAGTGAGTCGGTTCTTCGCATCAGGTGGCCAAAGTATTGGATTCAGGACTGCTTTCCTTTAGGATGGACTCGTTGGATCTCCTTGCAATCCAAGGGACTCTCAAGAGTCTTCTCCAACACCACAGTTCAAAAGCATTAATTCTTCAGTACTCAGCTGTCTTTATGGTCCAACTCTCTCATCCATACATGACTACTGGAAAAACCATAGCCTTGACTAGATGGACCTTTGTTGGCAAAGTAATGTCTCTGCTTTTGAATATGCTGTCTAGGTTGGTCATAACTTTTCTTCCAAGGAGTAAGCATCTTTTAATTTCATGGCTGCAGTCACCATCTGCAGTGATTTTGGAGCACCCCCCCCCACCCCTAAAATAAAGTCTCTCATTGCTTCCATTGCTTCTCCTTCTACTGGCCATGAAGTGATGGGACCAGAAGCCATGATCTTCATTTTCTGAATGCTGAGTTTTAAGCCAACTTTTTCACTCTCCTCTTTCACATTCATCAAGAGCTCTTTAGTTCTTCGCTTTCTGCCATAAGGGTGGTGTCATCTGCATATCTGAGGTTATTGATATTTCTCCCAGCAATCTTGATTCCAGCTTGTGCTTCTTCCAGCCCAGAGTTTCTCATAATGTACTCTGCATATAAGTTAAATAAGCAGGGTGACAATATACAACCTTGATGTACTCCTTTCCCAATTTGGAACCAGTCGTTGTTCCATGTCCAGTTCTAACTGTTGCTTCCTGACCTGCATACAGATTTCACAGGAAGCAGATCAGGTGATCTGGTATTCCCATCTCTTGAAGAATTTTCCACAGTTTATTGTGATCCACACAGTCAAAGGCTTTGGCATAGTCAATAAAGCAGAAATAGATGTTTTTCTGGAACTCTCTTACTTTTTTGATGATCCAGCGGATGTTAGCAATTTGATCTCTCATTCCTCTGCCTTTTCTAAATCCAGCTTGAATATCTGGAAGTTCATGGTTCACATACTGTTGAAGCCTGGCTTGGAGAATTTGGGGCATTACTTTGCTAGCATGTGAGATGAGTGCAATTGTGCAATAGTTTGAGCATTCTTTGGCATTGCCTTACTCTGGGATTGGAATGAAAACTGACATTTTCCAGTCCTGTGGCCAGTGCTGAGTTTTCCAAATTTGCTGGCATACTGAGTGCAGCACTTTCACAACATCATCTTTTAGGATTTGAAATAGCTCAATTGAAATTCCATCACCTCCACTAACTTTGTTCGGAATGATGCTTCCCAAAGCCCATTTGACTTCACATTCCAGGATGTCTGGCTCTAGGTGAGTGATCATACCATCCTGGTTATCTGGCTCATTAAGATCTTTTCCTTATTGTTCTGTGTATTCTTGCCACTTCTTCTTAATATCTTCTGCTTCTGTTAGGTCCACACCATTTCTGTCCTTTATTGTACCCATCTTTACATGAAATGTTCCATTGGTAGCTCTAATTTTCTTGAGATCTTTAGTCTTTCTCATTATATTGTTTTCCTTTATTTCTTTGCATTGATCACTGAGGAAGGTTTTCTTATCTCTCCTTGCTATTCTTTGAAACTCTGCATTCAGGGATCTTTCCTTTTCTCCTTTGCCTGTCACTTCTCTTCTTTTCACAACTATTTGTAAGGCCTTCTCAGACAACCATTTTGCATTATTGCATTTCTTTTTTTTGGGGGGATGGTCTTGTACAGGTCTGCCTCCTGTACAATGTCACAAACCTCCGTCCATAGTTCTTCAGGCACTCTGTCTATCAGATCTAATCCCTTGAATCTATTTCTCACTTGCACTGTATAATCTTAAGGGATTTGATTTAGGTCATACCTGAATGGTTGAGTGGTTTTCCGTACTTTCTTCAATTTAAGTCTGAATTTGGCAATAAGGAGTTCATGATCTGAGCCACAGCCAGCTCTTGGTCTTGTTATTGCTGTCTGTACAGAGTTTCTCCATCTTTGCCTACAAAGAATATAATCAGTCTGATTTCGGTATTGACCATCTGGTGATGTCCATGTGTAGAGTCTTCTTTTGTATTGTTGGAACAGGGTATTTGTTATGACCAGTGTGTTCTCTTGGCAAAACTCTATTAGCCTTTGCCCTGCTTCATTCCATACTCCAAGGCCGGATTTGCCTATTACTCCAGGTATTTCTTGACTTCCTACTTTTGCATTCCAGTCCCCTATAATGAAAAGCATATCTTTTTTAGGTGTTAGTTGTAGGTCTTATAGGCCTTCATAGAACCATTCAACTTCAGCTTCTTCAGCATTACTGGTCGGAGCATAGATTTGGATTACTGTGATATTGAACGGTTTGCCTTGGAAATGAACAGAGATCATTGTGTCATTTTTGAGACTGCATCCAAGTACTGTATTTGAGACTCTTTAGTTGACTATGATGGCTACTCCCTTTCTTCTAAGGGATTCTTGTCCACAGTAGTAGATATAATGATCATCTGAGTTAAATTCACCCATTCCGTTCCATTTTAGTTCGCTGATTGCTAAAATGTTGATGTTCACTCTTGCCATCTCCTGTTTGACCACTTCCAATTTGCCTTGATTCATGGAGTTAACATTCCAGGTTCCTATGCAATATTGCTCTTTACAGCATGGGACTTTACTTCTATCACCAGTCACATCCACAGCTGAGTTTTGTTGTTGTTTTGGCTCCATCTCTTCATTCTTTCTGAAGTTACTTCTCTACTCTTCTCCAGTAGCATATTGGGCACCTACCAACCTGGGAGTTCATCTTTCAGTATCCTATCTTTTTGCCTTTTGATACTGTTCATGGGGTTCTCAAGGCAAGAATACTGAAGTGGTTTGCCATTCCCTTCTCCAGTGAACCACGTTTTGTCAGAACTCTCCACCATGACCCCTTCAAATTGGGTGGCCCTACACAGCATGGCTCATAGTTTCACTGAGTTAGACAAGGCTGTGGTCCATGTGATCAGATTGGTTAGTTTTCTGTGATTGTGGTTTTTAGTCTGTCTGCCCTCTGATAGAGAAGGATAAGAGGGTACAGAAGCTTTCTGATGGGAGAGGTGACAGAGTAGTTGGTGATACTGATAAAAAATTTAAAAAGGAAGTTATCATGTGAAAATGAATTTAGTTTTGATATCTAAAAATAGTGATGTTTCCTGAAGACAACACAGAATGAGGGATAAGAGCCCAGAGGAAATATTTGGCTTTATCTCCTACAGTTCAGAATGTTATTAACAGTATACAAGTGGTAACTGAATCTATGGTATCAAACAGATCAATCAAAGATACTGAAGACAGTAAAAGTAAAAAAAATTATGACTAAATTCTTACTTACACATGCCCATTTTAATTCAGTTTTAATGCAAGAGGTATAAGTAGAGTGCTTATTGTGTGCCCAATAGTAGAGCTTACCAAACCAGGCTCAATGATGAGGGAAGCATGCAGATAAAGAAGTAAAGACAAGGGTAAAAATAAAGTGCTTTTAAGATGATGCTATTGTCAGTGTCAGTAAGAAATAGGTGACTGTGTTAAGTGAGAAAGGCAGTACTAGGTTATAGAGTTTTAATTACATACTACAAAAAAGACTCTGAATCTTATCCTTTAGGTCTCAGTGTTCACTACCTGTCATGAAAGGATGAGATGAAAATCTAGGAGAGTAAAAATCCTTTAAGATGATTTTCTTGGGGCATATTTGTCAGAATCACTGCTTTAAACAATGGTACGGTACTGTAGGTGTTTCAGCAATGAGTACCGTGATGAAAGGGATAATGAGGAAAACCATACTTAAAGGCCTAAGGGAAGCATTGGTGGGGTAAAGGCCAGGAAGCAATGTATAACCTTGAGACGTGGATTTTAGAGAGACAGCTGTAGGTTCAGCTCTCAGCTCTAGCAACTTACTAGGTATGTGAGTTTGAGCAAATTATAACCTATTAGTACTTTATTAACTCATAGGTAAAATGGAAATAATAATACCTACCTTACAGGGCTGTGATGAGAATTAATGAAAAGAATAAATATATATATTATATTAAAATGAAGATAAGAGCTTTGGTCTGTCACTGTTTATTACAGTAATATTAATAACAAACTATCTAGTAATCCAATTAAACCAACAGCAACTAAAATCTGAATCATGACATTAAATCATTCTTTAACCCCAGTTTGTAACTGATTTTTAAAATGCCAGATTAAAAAATATATTTCAAATCATTTCAGAAGTTGCAAATATTACTGACCACACAAATCATTTTATGAATCAGTTCAATGAACATTTAAAATTTGCTGTAAAACATGTAAAATATGCTATCCTATATATAGCACAGAAACAAAAATAGATACAAAAATGAATGAGAATATAGACCCTAATCTCTTTTACAATTCTGAACAAAGGGCAAATTAAGAGTTTTACCTGACTAACTCGATTCACTTCCTCCTCTTCTTCCTCAGCTTCCTCTCCAAATGAAAGTAAACTAAAATTTCTATTGAAAAAGAAAGAAGGAAAAAAGAATGAAATAAAATTAGAAAGAAAAAGTTAAACAAAACTTATAAATATCCTATTTTCAAAGCAATAGAACACAATTTACAAGAAGAAATACATTCTCTCAGTAGACAATAATTACTAAGTATTCAGGGGAAATATACTAAGGATATATATATTTTAGCATAACATTAAATGTTTAGTTCCAGATGTTTTATATATTGTTGTTGTTATTCAGTTGAAAAGTCATGTCTGACTCTGCTAACCCAGGGACTGCAGCACACCAGGCTTCCCTGTCCTTTGCTGTCTTCTGGAGTTTGCCTAAATTCATGTCTATTGAGTTGGCGATGCTATGTAACCATCTCATCCTCTGCTGCCCCTTTCTCCTTTTGCTTCAATCTTTCCCATATTTCACATACTAGACTAAACTAATGACCAAAAATCTATCCTGAAAACTATGATTAAATACACTAACTCAGGCACGACAGAAATAATTAAAGCTTTTTGTGGGTTTCCCAGGTGGCACGCACAGTAAAGAACCTTCATGTCAACACAGGAAACATCAGAACCTCAGGTTCTGTCCCCAGGTCTGAAGATCCCCTGGAGGAGGGCACAGAACCCCACTCCAGTGTTCCTGCCTGCAGAATCCCGTGGACAGAGGAGACTGGTGGGCTACAGTCCACAGGGTCGCAAAGAGTCGGACAAAACTGAGCAACTCAACACAGCATAGCATATTATCAAATAAGGATTGCTAAAAAACTAATAAACATACAGCTCTGAGGGTACTATAAATGGGAAGCAATTTATCTAGTGTCTGCCAAAATAATTTCAATATTTTAAAATTAGTAAGTTACACAAAATTATGGGGTGGGGGGAAGCAACAAACTTAGCTAAGCAAACAGCCCATGGGAATAAAAAACTAACTTTAGTCTTTTTTGACTCTTCAGATTAATACATCACAAGGAAGATACATAGTAAGTTATTAAAACTCCTCTGAAATACTGGAAAAACAAAAGATCAGGCAATAAAAGAGGAATTTCATTTCAAAACTTACTTAGATATAATCAGTAACTATCACATCACCCCTAACATATTTGCTATGAATTAAAAACAAAAACAAAATATCCAACTTTTGGCTTTGCTGTCAAGATAAATCAGTGATGAAATATTATATCTGAATATAGTGACAGTGACTTTTCACCCAGACATAAATTAGTAAAAATAAATTAATACAAAATAAAAATAAATAAATATATAGTTGTGTAAGAAGTTATTTTGCCACAATATATCAACTGCCTATTAGAGTTTGGCTCATATTTGACAGTTTATAACAGCAACTTAACTTACATTATAGGATATCAAAGAAAGGAAATGAATATGTATTGAATACCTACACTACTGGGTATTTTCAAATTCCCTTTCTCATTTAAACTTTGTAATAAGCAGATGCTATACTATAAATCTCCATTTTATAAGATGGGGAAACTGAAGCTCAAAGATCGGTAGACTTTGCTTCCTATAACTGTAGTAGGCAGGATTATACTTAAAGCTTTCTGAATCTAACACTTATATGCTGCTGCTAAGTTGCTTCAGTCGTGTCCAACTCTGTGCAACCCCATAGACGACAGCCCACCAGGCTCCCCCATCCCTGGGATTCTCCAGGCAAGAATACTGGAATGGGTTGCCATTTCCTTCTCCAATGCATGAAAGAGAAAAGTGAAAGTGAAGTCGCTCAGTTGTGTCCAACTCAGTGACCCCATGGACTGAAGCCCACCAGGCTCCCCCGTCCCTGGGATTCTCCAGGCAAGAATACTGGAATGGATTGCCATTTCCTTCTCCAATGCATGAAAGAGAAAAGTGAAAGTGAAGTCGCTCAGTCGTGTCCAACTCAGCGACCCCATGGACTGCAGCCTACCAGGCTCCTCCGTCCATGGATTTTCCAGGCAAGAGTACTGGAGTGGGGTGCCATTGCCTTCTCCAACACTTATATAAGTACAACAAAATCCCTAAAATGGATGCTACAGTATAGTAAAAGAGAAAGTTGAAATCTAACTCTCTGATACCTATTTTAATAAAACAGACAAAATTAATAATGTAAAGAATATTACTCACAGAAATACTGAAGCAATTTCTGTTATTAGAAAACTATTCTCAGGAATTAATCCAGAATACAGAAAGAACTTTATGTGTAAATATATTTGTAATAAGGTTATTTTAATAGCATCAAAATAAAAAGTGAGAAAGTTAAATAATATTAACCATGCAGTCATTATATCCTTCATACTTTACTTTCTAACTTCTTTATCCTGAGCATGTATTATCAGAAAAACAAGTAAACAAACAAACAAAAGTTTCAACAACTCATTTATATAAATAATTCTTGTGGTGGTCATAAATATTTATCTATTTATTAACAGGTTTCATCAGACATCTCAGACAATACTTTTTTGGCTTAAGTTTTTAAGTTATACACTGTATTTGAATATAAGAAATGTACATCTAGAAAAAGAAACACACACAGATAATTTAGACATATATCCTGGTCTAAACTGGCCTCCCCCTAAATTACTGAACAATTATTACAGTAGGAAACAAAGTGAACTAAATAAATCAGTGTTGCTTTTCAAGTTGAGGAAAAAATCTTTCTACTCTGATTACTTTGTGCCTTTGGGTTTCAATTTCTTTACTTCCTCCTCTGGTTTCTCTTTTTTCGGCTTTTTTATTTCTCTTGGAATGATGTCATCAAAAGGATTAAATAAAACCTATGAAAAGACATATTTTGAAAATATTACTCAATTTTTTTAATTTCACAAAAAAATAAAACCAGTATTTAATTATGGTGCCATTAGTGTCTATAATTTCTCCTCATAGAACCAGTATAATGATATATATACTTCCACTTACATGGCCTCATTGGATTCTCCCAGTAATCCAATGTGCTATTAAGGAAAAAATGTTTTATACTTATTTAACAAAAGGGAAAGACATTCAAGAAAACAATATATAGTTAGAGAGACAAGCTCGGGTATTTTTTTTTTAAACTGAGGTATTCTGACTTCAAATCAAATGTTCTCAGGTCCTTGTTTTCTCAATGAAGGATCGCTCTTAAATTACCAAAGACAACACTTCACTGAGCTAAATAAACCTAATTCATCCAGCTTTGCACCATGGAATTTTTCATTCATTGGATTATCAGCTTAGGTTTCATCGTTGAATTCAAAATCTTCCATTAAAAAAATTCTTAATCAGAAACTGTAACTGTTAAAGGACCAGACCTGAGCCATGACAGGCTCAACAAGCTATACTAGGCCTAAGATTCAGATTCTTGTAAAACCTGAGTCATGATTCTGGGGAACCACACCCTGGGAAAGTCGACCAAACCTGAGCCAATTGGATAGGGATGCGGGATTTGAAAATCGTGCTGGCGCCTATGGCTCAGCCAATCATTACCCGCCAGCTGTACTAAGAACCACCTGTATAAAAGCAGCTGTGATTCAGAGCTCCGGGCTCTCGTCAAGACTCCATTGCGCTGGATGAGACGGGAGCCCTAGCTCGAGCTAGCAATAAAACCCCTTTATGTTTTTGCATTGCTGTGGACGTCTTATTCTCTCAGTTTTGGGGACTCAGACTTCGGGCATAACAGTAACTAAATTACAGAGCTAAAATCCAAGTTGTGATGTTAATTTAGTATAAAGCCTTCATCTGATAACTGAACACAAATATTCAATTTCTTTTAAGTGACAATTAAAGTAATATATCTCTAATAATCATGCTCATACCTCACAACTTCTTATTTTATGTGGATTTCTTGGTCTTTCTTCATCATCAATGTCTACTTCTGTCAGGCGTAGCATGTTATATACTGTATCCCCTGTAACCTATCAAATAAAAAAGGAAATTTAATTGAAAATTATTAAATTAATTCTTTGAAATCAGGGAGGACTTTTGATATTTTTAAAGTAATTAAAAAGGCATTTCATATTGTTATATAAGATTATATGCATTAAACAGTGCAAATAAAGCAACATAATCCTAAAGGGAAAGGTTTGACAAACTTTAATTCCTCAATAAGATTTTTGGGAAATTTCCAATATATACTGAATGTCAGTTTTTATTAAAAACACAGTGCCAAGTAACTTCCTTCTGAATGACTACGTTTTGTTCAAACATTATAAACAAATTTAGACTTTAGAAGAGGGCAGAACAAGCAAATAATAAAAACAATGTGGTAAGTGCTTTGAAGACATTATCATGCTTAATCCTCAAAACATCCTAAAATAGGTACTATCATTATCTTTCTTCTCTAGATAAGAAAATTGAGGCTGAAAGAAGTTGAAGATCCGACAGTGATGGCCTTTCTGTCTTCTAACTACTATGCTATACTTTGCCTCTACTGTGTGAGTTATACAACATCAGTTGTAAACAATGGTGCAGAAGGACAACCTAAATATCATTTTATTACATACTTATTTTTTTAAATAACAGGGAGGAAAATCCACAAATGTCAGACAGCCTGTGTTGGAGTGGCTCAAAAATATTAAGCAACAATACTGCACTCCATGTTTTTGGCATGACTCCTTTAATCAAATATTTAAAAATCTAAAATAATACCAGTTTTCCAGGTGTGCTGTTATTTTCTTTTCATCAGCACAAAATCCAGTTTTGTCTGGGATATGGGGAAACCATTCTAATTGAACCAGCAGAGGGAGCTGAAACACTAGTGATGCCTAATATGCCTAACACTTAAGGCATCTGAGAACATATTCATGAAAAGGGAGAAGTATGAAGGGAAAAAAAAACCCTCAGAATCCCTTTAAAAGAAAACTATTGAAAATTCTATGGAAGCGACAATCTCTGATATGCTGTTAAATGTCAGCAGGATTAAACAGGTACTATTCAAAGTAATATTTCAGGTAAGCAGTTTAAATGTTAACACAACTTCCACTTTAAACTGAAGGGAATTCATTATTAACAAAATAAATTTTAAACTACTAAATGTTATTACCTAAATGTCTTTCTAAAAACATTAAAACATATCATCTGAGTGACACAGCAGTTAATAATAATGATTAAAACAATTTTAGAAAAAATAAAAATTTTAAGTTAAAAATCAATGACTGGACTGAAACACACAGACAAAAATTCAGGTAGTCCCTCACAGCTCACTATAACAGGAACACAGAGCATTTCACCATTTTTAGAAATAATAAATAAATATCATTGGGAATATTTTTATGAAGGCAGCTCTTAGGTAAGTTGATCACATACATCATAGAAGCCTAAGATAACTGGATACAAACCTTTCCAAAGATGGTGTGCTTATTGTTAAGTTCATCAGCTCGACCCAGGGTAAAGAAAAACTGGCTGCCATTATCATGAGGGCCAGCATTTGCCATGGCGACCAGTCCTCTACGATTAAAACGCAACCGTGAATGGAATTCATCCTGAAGCATTAAAAAAAACAAAGATTTAGTGAATGTCCTCAGTTATAAGGCCCTTCATATATCAGCTAACAAACAAGGTCCCACACAACTTCTACTGATTTTCACATATAATCAAATCCAATATCTACAGTTCCTTCAATCTACTAATCTTGACTTTACTCACCTGTGTCTTCTAAATACACTCAAACACAAATTTTTTGTGGAAAGTTGCCTACTTACACTGAGCAAGGTTACTCAAGGGGAATGGATTTCTGAGACATTTCCCTATTCTTCTCATCCCTCAAAGCCATCTAAGCTTTCAGTTCAGTTCAGTTCAGTTCAGTCACTCGGTCGTGTCCAACTCTTTGCAACCCCATGAACCACAGCATACCAGGCCTCCCTGTCCATCACCACCTCCCAGAGTTCACCCAAACCCATGTCCATTGAATCAGCAATGCCATTCAACCATCTCATCCTCTGTCGTCCCCTTCTCCTCCTACCCTCAATCTTTCCCAGCATCAGGGTCTTTTCAAATAAGTCAGCTCTTCGCATCAGGTGGCCAAAGTACTGGAGTTTCAGCTTCAACATCAGTCCTTCCAATGGATACCCAGGACTGATCTTTAGGATGGACTGGTTTGATCTCCTTGCAATCCAAGGGACTCTCAAGAGTCTTCTCCAAAACCACAGTTCAAAAGCATCAATTCTTCTGCACTCACCAGTCCAACTCTCACATCCATACAGGACTACTGGAAAAACCACAGCCTTGACTAGACAGACCTTTGTTGGCAAAGTAATGCCTCTGCTTTTGAATATGCTATCTAGGTTGGTCATAACTTTCCTTCCAAGCTTTCAGAACCATCTATTTCTTTTTTCTCCAGGATAACTACTTTTGAGTCATTATAGAGGCTTCAATGGGCTTCTCTTGCGGCTCAGTTGGTCAAGAATCTGCCTCCAATGCAGAAGACCCCAGTTCAATTCCTGGGTTGGGAAGATCCGCTGGAGAAGGGAAAGGCTACCCATTCCATATTCTGGCCTGGAGAATTCCATGGACTGTATAGTCTATGGGTTCACAAAGAGTCAGAGAAGACTGAGTGACTTTCATTATCACTTTAAAAAATAAGCCACATTTTAAAATCTGAATTAATGGTTAGGGCTTCCCTTGTGGCTTAGCTGGTAAAATATCCGCCTGTAATGCAGCAGACCTGGGTTCAATCCTTAGGTTGTGAAGATCCTCTGGAGAAGGGAACAGCCACCCACTCCAGTATTCTGGCCTGGAGAATTCCATAGACTGTACAGTCCATGGGGTTGCAAAGAGTCGAACATGACTGTGCAACTTTCACTTCACTTCAGAAGCTTCAACTATTCTCTTCTCGATCCTTTTCTGAATGTCATGAAACAACTGTTTTCTTATTTGTTTAATTCAAGGAAGCTAGTGTGATGGTGTTAGGTGCTTTACTATGCTTTTTAAAGTTTTAAGTTTAAATTTCTTTGAACTGGCACTGGTTCCATTTGGTAGTTTTCAAAAAAAAGCAAGAGCAAGCCATTCTAAGGTGGTTTTCTTACTAGGGTAGGGCTACCTAACATTTACACCAGTCTCTTAGTCAACAGAAGAGCAGATACTAGACTCACTTTTAATGTAGACATGTTTTATAATCAATGCTTTTCAGAAAGAAAGTTCTTTTCCTTTAATAAATTCTTCTCAAGAGATCTAAACTCAAAAGATCATAACTCTGTACACTGTATTCAAAATGACCTAACTGAAAAATTCAGCAAGCTTCCCTGGTGGCTCAGTGGTAAAGAATCCACTTGCCAATGAAGGAGACATAGGCTTGATCCCTGGTCCCAGGAAATTCCACATGCCATGTAGCAACTGAGCCGGTGGGCCACAACTACTAAGCCTGCACTCTGGAGCCTGGCCACTGCAACTCCTGAACCCATGCACTGAAAAGGAAGAGAGCCCCTGCTCACCGCAACTAGAGAAAAGCCCACACAGCAGTGAAGACCCAGCACAGCCCAAATTAAATAAAATTAATTTAAAACTTTACCAACTTATCTGTATTACCTGAATAAAATAAGCAAAAATCTCAATTTAGAAAGGAATCATCACAAGAGCTATTCTGTTAACCAAATAATAAAGGAATGCTTCCTAACAGATGGAGGCTCTAAAATTATAAGATATCTCAATTTTGTAAAATATAAAATAGTCTAACAGTGACATTTGAGATTTTCAAAACTATTTCACGTGCTCTAAAGGCCATTATCATGTGAAAATTAAAGCAAACAGTTCAAATATTTTTCTCAAGAGTCATATAGTAACCCAGTATAAACTTAAAGGAAATTCCAGACACTCTATCCTTTTAGTATAAATGTGAATTTTTTAAAAATTCACATATTTTAAGAGCTACTGATGTTTACTAAGAGAACATAATATTGATACCATAAGATTGATAAACAACCCAGCTTTTAGCCTTTACTTGAACCCACCATTATCCTTAATATCGTAAATATAACATTAACTCTTTCTTTTTAGATCTGTGTTGGCAGTTAACAAAGCATTGACCTATTCTTGATTAAAACTTACATCTTTTTCTAACATTTTTTATGTTGTTTCTTTCATTTCCCCGTGTTATGGCATGCATTTTGTGATTTCTTATTAAGGCATGCAGTTTGTGCTACAAAGGTCTACTGCGTACAGTTTAAAATGAATTCTGCCCTGGACTGAACTATGTTCTCCTGGAGTTCATGTTGACACTCTAACCTCCAATGTGACTATACTGAAGAGGAAAAGACACCAAAACGCTCTCTCTCCACCATGTGAAGACACAGTAAGAAGGCAGCCATTTGCAAGCCAGCAAGAGAACCTTCACAGGTGGTGAATGCTAGTACCTTGATCTCAGACTTCTTAGCCTCCAGAACTGTGAGAAATAAATTGCTACTGTTTAAACCACCCAGTCAGAAGTACTTTGTTATAGTGGCTCAAGTAAATTAATAAAAATTCTATGTATTGTTAAAATAAAATGTTTTAAAATCAAATGGTATATGCAATGTTCTAGAAATGTTTTACATGTGCAAAGTTACAAAGATCAGATAATCAGATATCAGGAAAAATGTTATACAGTCTTTTCGCTGATTCACATTATGCTCATTACCACCTTTAGCTCCACCTGAATTCAATCTAGCATAAAACTCTGTGATAAGACAACTTAGAAAGAAAGCTTAATGGGATAAGTGCTGCACTTACTCTGTATAATCCTAAATATGTTATAGACCCCATTTTGTGTACTAATGTAAAATGCATTTTCTTCTGGGGCTCAATCATTTCAATTAAGCAATCCGAACTGACTTGAAAATAAATTGTAAAATTCAATCTCACCTTGAATGGGACTCCATAGATAGATTCTCCACCAGTCCCTGTGCCAGTAGGATCTCCCCCTTGGACTATAAAGCCAGGCACAACTCTATGAAATATGGTGTTGTCATAATATGCTGGAAGAAAATAAAAAATAATTTATCATTCTCTGTTATTTCAGTGTTAGGATAAAGAAATGCAACAGATTTCCGAATGTTAATCTTGTATCCTGCTACCTTGCTGAAATCATTTATCAGTTCTAATAGCTTTTGTGTGGAGTCTTTGGGGTTTTCTACATAGAGTATGATGCCATCTGCATATAATGACAATGTTACCTCTTCCTTTCCAATCTGGATAACTTTTATTTATTTTGCTTGTCTAACTGTTATGGCTAGGACTTCTAATACTATGTTGAATAAAAGTGATGAGTCTTGTCTTGTTCCAAATTTTAGCAAGAAGGCTTTCAGTTTTTCACCATTGAGTATTATGCTGACTGTGGGTTTGTTACAAATAGCTTTTATTATGGTGAGATATTTCCCGTCATACCCATTTTGGTGAGAGTTTTTATCATGAATGAACACTGAATTTTATCAAATGCTTTACTGACACGACCACGTGGTTTTTGTCTTTTTTGTTGACAAAACAGTCCCTTTTAAAATTACATCAAAGGTAATACAGATAAGTTGGTAAAATTTTAAATTAATTTTATTTAATTTGGGCTGTGCTGGGTCTTCACTGCTGTGTGGGCTTTTCTCTAGATGCGGTGAGCAGGGGCTCTCTTCCTTTCAGTGCATGGGTTCAGGAGTTGCAGTGGCCAGGCTCCAGGAATACCTAGGAATAAACCTGACCAAGGAGGTGAAAGACCTATATACTGAGAACTATAAAACACTGATAAAGGAAATCAGAAATGATTCAAAAAATGGAGATATCCCACACTCGTAGGTTAGAAGAATTAACATTGTTAAAGTGGCCATTCTACCCAAACCAATCTAAACATTTAATGTGATCCCTATCAAATTATCTATGACATTTTTCATGAAACTAGATCAAGTAACCCTAAATTTATATGGAAACACAAAAGACCCCAAAATGCCAAAGCAATCCTGAGGAAAAAAACAAAGGTAGAAGCATAACTATCTCAGACTTCAGACAATACTTCAAAGCCACAGTAATCAAAACAGGTGGTGTTAGCACAAAAACAGACATATAGATCAATGGAATGGAATACAGGGCCCAGAAGTAAATCCACACACTGTGGTCAATTATTTTCAACAAAGGAGGTAAGAATAAACAATGGAGAAAAGACAGTCTCTTCAGAAAGTGGTTATTAGGAAAGCTGGACAGCTGCATATAAATCAATGAACTTAGAAAACAAACTCAAAATGGCTTAAAGACTTAAACATAAGATATCATGCAATGAAACTAGTAGAAGAGAACATGAGCAAAACTCTGACTTAAATCCTAACAATGTTTTCCTAGGTCAGTCTCCCAGAACAAACAAAAATACAAGCAAAAGTAAACAAATAGGACCTGGCCACACTTATAAGCTTTTGCACAGCAAAGGAAACTATTAATAAGATCAAAAGACAACCTATGGAATGAGACAGAATATGCAAAAGATGAGACTGACAAGGGATTAATTTCAAAAATATACAAACAGCTCATACAGCTTAACAGAACCAAACAACCCAATCAAATATTGGGCATAAGACGTAAATAAACTTTTCTTCAAAGAAGACATACAAATGGCCAAAAAACACATAAAAGGAAGCTCAACATCACTAATTACTAGAGAAATGCAAATCAAAACCATAATGAGGTGTCACATCACACCAGTCAAAATGGCCATCATCAAAAAGTCTACAGACAATAAATGGGTGTAAATGTAAATGTAATACATGAGATAGTGTAGAGAAAAGGAAACTTCTTACACTGTTGGTGGAAAGGTAAACTGGTGCAGCCACTATGGAGAAGAGCATGGAGGTTCATTAGAAAAACTAAAAATAGAGTTACCATGTGATTCAGCAATCCCACTCCCGGGCATATATCCAGAAAAGACAAAAACTCTAATTTGAAAGGATACATACAACACCAATGTTCATACAGCAGCATTTACATTAGCCAAGACATGGAAGCAATCTAAGTGTCCATCAACAGATGAATGGGTAAAGAATTTGTGGCAGATAGATAGATATAGCAATATATATACATATCAGTTCAGTTCAGTCACTCAGTCGTGTCCGACTCTTTGCAACCCATGAATCGCAGCATGCCAGGCTTCCCTGTCCATCACCAACTCCCGGAGTTCACTCAAACTCAAGTCCATTGAGTCGGTGATGCCATCCAGCCATCTCATCCTCTGTCGTCCCCTTCTCCTCCTGCCCCCAATCCCTCCCAGCATCAGAGTCTTTTCCAATGAGTCAACTCTTTGCATGAGGTGGCCAAAGTACTGGAGTTTCAGCTTCAGCATCAGTCTTTCCAAAGAACACCCAGGACTGATCTCCTTGCAGTCCAAGGGACTCTCAAGAGTCTTCTTCAACGCCACAATTCAAAAGCATCAATTCTTCGGTACTCAGCCTTCTTCACAGTCCAACTCTCACATCCATACATGACCATAGGAAAAACCATAGCCTTGACTAGATGGACCTTTGTTGGCAAAGTAATATCTCTGCTTTTGAATATGCTATCTAGGTTGGTCATAACTTTTCTTCCAAGGAGTAAGCGTCTTCTAATTTCATGGCTGCAGTCACCATCTGCAGTGATTTTGGAGCCCCCAAAAATAAAGTCTGACACTGTTTCCACTGTTTCCCCATCTATTTCCCATGAAGTGATGGGACCGGATGCCATGATCTTCGTTTTCTGAATGTTGAGCTTTAAGCCAACTTTTTCACTCTCTTCTTTCACTTTCATCAAGAGGCTTTTTAGTTCCTCTTCACTTTCTGCCACAAGGGTGGTGTCATCTGCATATCTGAGGTTATTGACATTTCTCCCAGCAATCTTGATTCCAGCTTGTGCTTCTTCCAGCCCAGTGTTTCTCATGATGTACTCTGCATAGAAGTTAAATAAGCAGGGTGACAATATACAACCTTGATGTACTCCTTTTCCTATTTGGAACCAGTCTGTTGTTCCATGTCAAGTTCTAACTATTGCTCCCTGACCTGCACATAGGTTTCTCAAGAGGCAGATCAGGTGGTCTGGTATTCCCATCTCTTGAAGAATTTTCCAGTTTATTGTGATCCACACAGTCAAAGGCTTTGGCATAGTCAATAAAGCAGAAATCACACATATATCAATGAATGAAATATTTCGATCAAAGAATGAAATAATGCTATCTGCAGCAATATGAACGGACTAAAGATTATCATAAGTGGAGTCAGAGGAAGACAAATACCATATATTATCACTTACATGGAGAATCTATAAAATGATACAAATGAACTAATTTACAAAACAGAAACAGACTAGCAGACGTAGAAAACAAACTTGGAAAAGAGGGTGGAGGAAGGATAAATTAAGAGTTTCGGGACTTCCCTGGTGGCCTAGTGGTTGAGAATCACCAATGCAGGGGACACCTGATCTGGGAAGATCCTACATGCCATGGGGCCTGCACCACAACTACTGAGCCCACAAGCTACAACTAGAGGAGCCCATGTGCCCTAGATCTCATGCCTCACAAAAGAGAAGCCACTGCAATGAGAAGCCTCCACACTGCAACTAGAGAGCAGCCCCTGTTTGCCTCAACTGGAGAAAGCCCACACACAGCAACGAAGACCCAACATGGCCAAAACTGAATTAATCTGAAAAAAGAGCTTGGGATTAGCAGATACAAACTACTATACAAAAAATAAACAAGGATCAATGGATAACACAGGACAGTATTCAGTATCCGTATCAGTATTCAGTATCTTGCAATAACCTATAATGGAAAAGAATCTGAATCTATTTACTTATGGACATGGAACAAAAGACTGGTTCCAAATAGGAAAAGGAGTACGTCAAGGCTGCATATTGTCACCCTGCTTATTTAACTTATATGCAGAGTACATCATGAGAAACGCTGGGCTGGAAGAAACACAAGCTGGAATCAAGATTGCTGGGAGAAATATCAATAACCTGAGATATGCAGATGACACCACCCTTATGGCAGAAAGTGAAGAGGAGCTACAAAGCCTCTTGATGAAAGTGAAAGTAAAAAGTTGGCTTAAAGCTCAACATTCAGAAAACGAAGATCATGGCATCTGGTCCCATCACTTCATGGGAAATAGATGGGGAAACAGTGGAAAGTGTCAGACTTTATTTTTTTGGGCTCCAAAATCACTGCGGATGGTGAGTGCAGCCATGAAATTAAAAGATGCTTACTTCTTGGAAGAAAAGTTATGACCAACCTAGATAGCATATTCAAAAGCAGAGACATTACTTCGCCGACTAAGGTCCGTCCAGTCAAGATTATGGTTTTTCCTGTGGTCATGTATGGATATGAGAGTTGGACTGTGAAGAAGGCTGAGCGCTGAAGAACTGATGCTTTTGAACTGTGGTGTTGGAGAAGACTCGAGTCCCTTGGATTGCAAGGAGATCCAACCAGTCCATTCTGAAGGAAATCAACCCTGGGATTTCTTTGGAAGGAATGATGCTAAAGCTGAAACGCCAGTACTTTGGACACCTCACGCAAAGAGTTGACTCATTGGAAAAGACTCTGATGCTGGGAGGGATTGGGGGCAGGAGGAGAAGGGGACAACAGAGAATGAGATGGCTGGATGGCATCACCGACTCGATGGACGTGAGTCTGATTGAACTCCGGGAGTTGGTGATGGACAGGGAAGCCTGGCGTGCTGCGATTTATGGGGTCGCAAAGAGTCGGACACGACTGAGTGACTGAACTGAACTGATATCTAAATCTCTTTGCTGTACATCTGAAATTAATATACTTTAATAAAATGAAAATTTATCAATGCCTAAAACTAAGTGTATCTATAGTTAGAGTTAACACAACCGGTCACAAGATTTTTTTTCCCCAGAATGTTAAATAGGCTCCTTAACCAAAATCTTTTCTTCCCTACTTACTATAAAATATCTAACTCAGTTTCTACAGAAACCATAGTATTGGTTGTTTTGTATCTACTTCAAGGATTCTCTCAAACTCTGGATGCAATTTTCAAAATAAAAATTGAAGAGGTTTTGGTACAGATCTGTGGTTCTCAACTAGGGGTAGGAGGAGCAGCAATTTTTCTCTGTGGCACATATTTGTGAATGTCTGGAAATATCAGGCTGTCACACATGGGAGATGTTACGGGCATCTAGTAGGGAAAGACCAAGGATACTTGTAAACATCCTACAAGGCACAAAAAATGCCCACAACAAAGAATTACTAGCCCAAAATATCAATAGTGCTGGAGATTGAGAAACCTTCATAGAGATAAATAGCCTATTTCTTAATTCTCCCTCGTCTCCCCACAGAAAATTAACTTACACAAACACTATACAAATCCAAAATATATCAAAATTACTCACTGATTATGGGTCTGGCACCATCAGTGCACCCTGCTCAAGAAACAGTCAACAAATAAAATGAGTAATCAACACAATATATAATTGAGTCATTGGAAAAGACTCCGATGCTGGGAAAGATTGAGGGCAGGAGGAGAAGGCGGCAGCAAAGGATGATATGGTTGGATGGCATCACTGATTCAATGGACATGAGTTTGAGCAAGCTCCAAGAGTTGGCGATGGAGGAAGCCTGGTGCACTGCAGTCCACGGGTCTCAATGAGACGGACATGACTTAGCGGCTGAATAACAAATTAGACTCTCATTAAGTTTGCTAAATGACTGAAGAAATTATTTGTATTTATATATAAATACACTAATAAACATGCGAGATCTTATATGATCCCTGAATTGATTGAGTTGGAGTCAATAATTGAGTGTAGTTATAATTTAATCACATGCTGATGACTGTAAAACAGAGATGAAAAGAGCACAGTTCCCTTAATACTTTACTGAGTTGCAGAACTTCTTGACACCAGATTTCTTATCAAAGAGAATGATAAATGTCTCCATTAATTAAATCATTTGAGTTGAGTCTTCTATTATGTGAAACTGAACCAACCCAGCTCATTCAACAACAAATACTTATCAAGTGCCTACTGTGGACCAGGCACTGTACTGATACAATTACTGACATAATCCATAAAATACCAATTACATGAGTACTTTGTGACACTTTATTAGCCAAAACATGACTATGGTTTATCATAATTCACAAAATACTATAATACTGTGGCTTGTTTACAGGCACCCTTATAATTTTTCACATGAGCAAGCTATAACTGGAAATAAAACTCACAGTTAAAAAAAGTAACAACAAAGTAACAAGTGATCTAACAACTGTATCCAGTTTGGAGGATGGATTGGAAGAAATAGAAAGGAAGATTAACTGATTCTTTTTCCCAATCCATTCTGAGTGAAGATCTGTTGCACTACATTCATAAGAACTCCCAAGTACAGATAAGTTCTCTTTGGCTACAAACAGAAATTGTAAAAACCAAGAAGTCTAAAAGTATTTCTCCTGTATTCCTAAGTAACCATTTATTTTGATTAACAATGTGTATTGCAGTTAGCAATTGTAAGTCTTGCCTCTCGTTGGCTTTAACTTGAAAACTCAATTTTCTTAAAAAAAAAAAAACTTGAGATATAATTGATATACAAGACTACATTAGTTTCAGATGTACAACACAGGGATTCAATATTTGCATATATTGTGAAATGTTCACAGACAATAAATCTAGTTAACATCCATCACCACACAGTTACAAATTTTTTTTCTTGTGCTGAGAACTTGTAAGATATACTCTTTTAACAACTTCCAAATATGCAATAACTATAGTCAACATGCTGCACATATAATTTTCTAATTATGAAACCAACAATATAAATTACTCATAGTGCTATTCTGAAGATTAAATAATATGGAGGCAACCTATAAATTCTCAAGTTCAACACAAATGTGAGATCAAGCTTTGATATTTCCACTTAAATTTGACAAATCCCTATTTAAATTTGAATATAAAACATACCCCAGCCTACATCAAAAAATAAAAATAATCCATTATGCCCATAATATGTAAGCAACAGTTTTTAGCACATGGTCAGATTTACTTTTTCAAAGGATCACTTAAACTCCAGTAAGTTACAAGGCTGGATAGAGAGCAACTGTTGTCCAATCAAAACACAACTATGGCTTATCTGGAGACACACAGATTCAAGAATTCTCTAGAACAGGATCTATTAAGACTCCACAATCTATTTGAGATGATGGAAGAGGCTTTTATTGTGTTTTCAGATTTTAACATTACCCATCTTTCCTTTTTGTACTTCCTATTAAGTCTTTCAGTGACGTTGGATTTTAACTTTAAACTTTTCTTTATTTTCTTAATTATATTCTTGTCAGATAAATGAAATTATTATAACATTATATATATTGAATATAAATTTTCTGTAGTTTCTCTACACTTTAATTTTGTATTCTATCATGCCTAAAATTCCAAATTTCCACATAATTTCTATATCCATTATTTCCACTTCCTTGTAATTTATTAATAATCACTGTTGAACTGTGCCTGCCTACCCACCTGCCAAAGCAGGAGACTTAAGAGACATGGGGTTCAATCCCTGAGTCAGGAAGATTCCTGGGAGTAGGACATGGCAACCCACTGCAATATTTTTGCTTAGAGAATCTGGTAGACAGAAGAGCCTGGTGGTTACGGTCCACAGAGCTACAAATAGTCAGACACAACTGAAGTAACTCAGCATGCATGCATGCACATTGAACTATGCACTTATAGCTTATCATGTGCTATAAAAGATCTTGCTGTTTGCGATGTTTGACGTCCTTCTTAAATGTTTATTTATCATTCAATTAGTATTTTGAAGAGGTCTTGCTATTTCATTATGTGTGTTCATAATATCCTCCTGAATTTTCTCCACTACTGAAAAAAGCAATTTATATGTATCTCAAATAGAAAATGAAGTTTCTATTTGGATGCTGAGTCTGCTACTGTCATTAAGTTTTGTATTTCTGGCTATAACAATGTATGGGTATAACAACATATTCTGACTAGTTATATTTCTGCTTAAGCACATATAGGAATTTACATTGCATTTTAAAATCATGTATATGTGTCTCTTAGAATTTTTTTGTGTTTACTTCTGCAAATATTATCTTTAATAACATTTTACTTAAAAGTTCTTTATGAGCTCTCTATTTTAGCCCATTGGGTTTTTTTAAACAAATATTTTAGTTTTGTAAAGATATTTCTTTTAACCTCTTACTATAATATTTAAATGTTTGTAACTTCTAAAGAATTTAAAACTCTTGCTAAAGGAGAAAGAGGATAAAAGATAACTGATGAAGCATGGACACTGAGGAGACATGGTTGAAATAAAATTTCAAAAGAGTTAACAGTCACATAAAGTATAAAAATTTTGATGTTCCTGTTTACTTCTCTTTTTGCTCCCCATTTTGCTTTTCAAACCTAAAATTTTATTTCTTCCTCATTTTTCAGAAGAATTAATCAAATTATCAAAGATAACAAGCTTCCCTTCTCTTCTTTAACCTACTTTTTAAACCTGCAATTTTTAAAAATTCTCACTCATTTAAAAAAAATTTTTTTTGGTTACACCACATGGCATGTGGGATCTCAGTTCCTCAACCAGCAATCAAAGCTGCACCCCCTATATTGGAAGGGCGGGATCTTAACCACTGGATCACCAGGGAATTTCTGGAACATTTTCACATTTTTGAGTGTTCACCTAACTATCTTGCAAAGATCTGAAATCTAAGATTAAGTCTGTGTAACTGTAAATCTTTTGTTTTCATAAACACTAAAAACTACCCCCAGACATAGAAAGACAAATAGTTAATTTTCTCACTTTTGTGTGGAACCTAAAATAAAGTTCAACTCACAGAAACAGAGAGTAGAATGATGGTTGCCAGAGGCTGGGGGGGATGGGGAAAATTGGGAGATGATGGTCAAAAAGATACAAATTTTCAATTATACGATGAGTAAGTTCTGGGGATCTAGTGCACGGTATGGTGATTATTGTATACTAGAAATTTTTATTAATAGAATTGTGTATACTAGAAATGTGTACATATCATATTCTCACCACATACACACACACAAAAAGGTAACTATGTGAGGTAACAGATATGTTACTTGATTATGGTAATCATTTCACAATGTATACATATATTAAATTATCACATTGTACACTATTTAAAAAATCATGTTGTACAACCTAACTGTATACAATTTTTGCCAATCACACCTCAATAAAACTGGAAAAAAAAAATAAGAACTTCTCTTTAGCTGTAAACACCATTTTAGTTGAAGGCTGTATCTGAGGCTGTGCTCCCACTAGCTCGCATTTATTCATTTGCTCTTTAATTTTGGAAACCATGGCCTTTTTTTTCTTTTAATATTGATATGACCATTATAAGATCTAGAATATTGTGATTTGTTTAAATCATATAAGCAGAGAATTAAAATGAGGCCCTCTGAATTAAATTTTTAAAACCCTGACTTTATTCATTTAGAAGCATCTTTATTTAAATTAGTTTTCTCAAGTTTCTTGTTAACCTTTGCAATAATAATTTTATTTCTCACCTTTTCAGTTAAAAGAATTGCTCTAGTTATTTTTTATTATTTTCCTTGTCTTTTTTCTTTCTACTTGTATTCTCATAAATAGGGAAATAATTTTATTGATGTTGTGATTAAGTTTCATCATCACCTAACTTAAGAACCTTATTTCTTCTTTCATTGTTATATTATATCCAGATGTTTTCTGTTTCTTCTATTCACTTGGTCATGGATTATAATTTACCATTTATTCTTTCTAATGTTTTTATACTTTTGATCCTCTGTAAAATTTGAGCTTAATATTCTTCAAACTTCTTTCCAGAAAAAAAATCTGACTTTTCTGTGTCTACTGTGTTTCTCAGCTCTGCAGACAGTTATTTGAGGTTTCTCTGACTGAACTACCTGTCTGACTCAATTTCCTTCCTGCCTGCCATAGTAATTATTAATAATGGTCTTTACAGATGTCTTATTTTCTCCTTTTCTTTTTTGTCAGCTCAATTTTTCTTTTCTTTTTTGAGGTGCTGAAGGAGGTTGTTTTGTTTTATTGTTTTGGTCTGGGTATTTTTATTCTTTAAATCTTCCACTGGGAATTTTCTCTCCAATTATCTATTTGGAGAGCTCTCACTGCACCCTACTACTGGTTATTCTGTATTGTCTTTCACATCTTGCTTTAGACTCAGAGCGCTGCTTTCTGATACCTTGATTAACCTTCTCTTTTCCTAAAAATCAGATATAATTTAGGACAATGATTTGCCACCACTGGAGATATCTGAAACTATACGCAATGTATACTGAAAGTAAGCATGTTATAAATGTTAGGGATATTTAGCTCTAAAAGGGAATATTCTAAAGGGGAAAACACCCAAGTGATTGTAATTCTGTAAAGTTTGTTTAAAAGAAAGATAGTCACTTTATTACTCAAATCTAAGAGTTACTAGTAACATTGGTAATATCATCACTGAATGTTGGATGGAAGGCTTTATGAAGCAAACAAAATTTTTAATACACATGAAAAAGTGGATTGGGAATTCCCTGGTAGGATTAACTGGATGGTTTACCTGGGGCCCCAGGATTTACCCCAGCCCTGGTCAGGGAACTAACAACCCACAAGCGACACCACATGGACAAAAAAGAGAAGAACGAGTGAGTTAACTTGAACAGAAAAAGAAGGGAAGAGAAAGTATTCCAAAAAGGCATGTGAGGATATGAGATTTCAAGAAATGAAGGAGGTTATGAGTGGAAATGGGAAGGACCTGCTCAGGAAATAAAGGTAAGAGTCAACTGAGACCACATAGTTATTCAGTGCAATGAAAAATGAAGTTGGAAAACTAGGAAGCCAAGCTGCCTGAGGATTTAACTACCAGATGAATTAAACATGAGGGTAAAGAGATCAAAGATAAGAAAATGGAAGACCAGGTAAGAGGCAATTACAATCACACAGTTAAGGCAGTTTGGGGAAGAAACTGGTAAATTTAGTTTTATACTATTTGAGTTGTAGCTGACAGTAGAAGATTTGAGTAGAAAAGTCCACTAGGCAATCAGATATATAAATTAGAGTTCAAAAGAGGAGAAATGGTTGGAATTCTACATTTGATGGTTACATGGTTGGAAGTTAGCTCAGTTGGTAAAGAATCCACCTGCAACGAAGGAGACCCCAATCAATTCCTGAGTGGGGAAGATCCACTGGAGAAGGGATAGGCTACCCACTCCAGTATTCTTGGGCTTCCTTTGTGGCTCAGCTGGTGAAGAATCCGCCAGCAATGTGGGAGACCTGGGTTCGATCCCTGGGTTGGGAAGATACCCTGCAGAAGGGAAAGGCTACCCACTCCAGTATTCTTGCCTGGAGAATTCCATGGACTATACAGTCCATGGGGTTGCAAAGAGTCAGACATAACTGAGTGACTTTCACAACTTTCACTTTCACGGGTTGGAAATAACAGTTGAAGAAAAAAGAACTAAAGCATCTTAGGGAGTACCCACTTTTAGAGGATGAAAGAAAGAAGTGAGATAAATTTCTGTTAAAGATGCAGAGATTTACTGACTGGTGGCGGGGGATTAGAGGGATTTTATCTCCTCTCTCAATCTCCTGACACACAGCTCAAACCCACATTGCTTATACCAACTCTGATCATTCATTACCACTATTTAACATGAGTCTTCAATGTTGTAGGAAAACACATTGCAATTTTTAAATTAACAAAATTTCTTTTACAGAATAAAATTCAAGAATTATGATTACCTTCCAAACAAAGCTGGATGAAATTTCTGCATGCTTTAGGAGCTTCTTTTGACCACAACTCTATATCAATATCTCCAGCTGTAGTTTTCAATAAAACCTGTAGAAAGCACATAAAATCATTAAGTTATCATTTTGCTTCATAATGAGTTTATTGGCTGCTCAACATAAAGTATTCACTACTGAATTCTCAATTTTAAAACAAAAATAAGAAACTTTGCTTGGTTTATGTTGTTATACTTAAAAACTTCAAATAATCAGTACAAGTTACTCTACTATTTTTTAAATACTATTTTCAGAAATAATTTATGCTTTAAGGAAAAATAGTTTTTAATCACAGAAACAACTGCATTCATTTAAACATCCATACTGTAAATTTGCTTTAATTTTAAAAGTTTTCCACATTTCTTCCAATAAAATTGGTATAGTAAATTAAGACATTAAAGAACAATGATCCCATGAAACTACATCACTAAAAGACGATTTTCCAATTATCTTTTAACATATGAACAGCTGACCTCTTCACTCACAATCATGCCATTTCTAATTTACAAAGGAACATTCTTAATCCAATTCTGGGTTGTATATTTGGGATCAAACCTGTGTCTCCTGTGTCTACTGCACTAGCAGGTGGATTTGTTACCACTGAGCCACCAGGGAAGCCCCTTAAAATTACTACTAAAATTACAGTAAATGAAATCTGTTGAGAGTCTTCTTTCCACAGCTTATGAAGGCAGTTACTCCTTGGTGCAAGCAGCCATCTTGCAGGAACCAAAATCCCTACTGAGTCCACAGGAAGAAACAGCTTATAAGTCTTATTAATAAACACAAACAGCCACAAAGAACAGAAAGCTCCAAATCTGAACACCCTGGCACAGCTGAATCCAACTGCTCTAGTATCACTTCCCCCACACACCAGCCCTCAGTGTACCAAAGCAGAACAGAGTCCACTGTCAATCGCTGACTAATGGTCCAGGACACATGACCATCACCATCACTTTTGCTACAATTGCCTTTCAGTTTCTACTTCAGAAGCCCAAATTACACTGCCATAATTTATATAACACTGATGAATGTATTGTATCTTTTTGAGCTTTTACTGGCTACATAGTTCTCTCATAATTATGCACCTGGGGGTGGAGGAGGAGACAATATCTATACTGTTCAGTTCAGTTGCTCAGTTGTGTCCGACTCTTTGCGACCCCATGAATCGCAGCACGCCAGGCCTCCCTGTCCATCACCAACTCCCGGAGTTCACTCAAACTCACATCCATCGAGTCCATGATGCCAGGCAGCCATCTCATCCTCTGTCGTCCCCTTCTCCTCCTGCCCCCCATCCCTCCCAGCATCAGGGTCTTTTCCAATGAGTCAACACTTCGCATGAGGTGGCCAAAGTACTGGAGTTTCAGCTTTAGCATCATTCCTTCCAAAGAATACCCAGGACCAATGTCCTTTAGAATGAACTGGTTGGATCTCCTTGCAGTCCAAGGGACCCTCAAGAGTCTTCTCTAACACCTCAGTTCAAATGCATCAATTCTTCGGCGCTCAGCTTTCTTCACAGTCCAACTCTCACATCCATACATGACTACTGGAAAAATCATAGACTTGACTAGACGGACCTTTGTTGGCAAAGTAATGCCTCTGCTTTTGAATATGCTATCTAGGTTGGTCATAACTTTCCTTCCAAAGAGTAAGCGTTTTTTAATTTCATGGCTGCAATCACCATCTGCAGTGATTTTGGAGCCCCCAAAAATCTATACTGTAGTAGATTTTTAAAAGTTATGACCAACCTAGATAGTATATTCAAAAGCAGAGACGTTACTTTACCAACTAAGGTCCGTCTAGTCAAAGCTATGGTTTTTCCTGTGGTCATGTATGGATGTGAGAGTTGGACTGTGAAGAAGGCTGAGCGCCAAAGAATTGATGCGTTTGAACTGTGGTGTTAGAGAAGACTCTTGAGGGTCCCTTGGACTGCAAGGAGATCCAACAAGTCCATTCTGAAGGAGATCAGTCTTGGGTATTCTTTGGAAGGAATGATGCTAAAGCTGAAGCTCCAGTACTTTGGCCACCTCATGAGAAGAGTTGGCTCATTGGAAAAGACTCTGATGCTGGAGAGATTGGGGGCAGGAGGAGAAGGGGACGGCAGAGGATGAGATGGCTGGATGGCATCACGGACTCAATGAACGTGAGTCTGAGTGAACTCCAGGAGATGGTGATGGACAGGGAGGCCTGGCGTGCTGCGATTCATGGCGTCGCAAAGAGTTGGACACAACTGAGCGACTGAACTGAACTGAACTGAACCCTTAAAGAAATATAAAAGAACCAAAAGTACTAAGGTGCATGATTTTCTCAATCCTTACACTTTCTCTACAAAAAGAAGGGGGTATTTGTTGAGTGCCTCCCATGTGCCAGCTTCTGTGCCAGACACTTTATATATCCTATCTCACTTAATCCTCATCTGCAAGGTAGGTATCATTACTCTTATTTTATTTATGAAGAATCAGAGACTCAGACAAAGTCAATTTATCCAGGGTCTACAGTGAACACACTTAAACCAAAGGCTTTCTAATGCAAAGCCCATGCTTCTTCTATCTCACCATACTGCCTCCACAAAGTCCTCCATAAATTCCATACTATGCTGGAAAAAAAACGTCCATCAAACTCTAGGGCACCATCACATGTTGCAAAATAAACCTCCAAGTTACCCTGGTCACAAATGATTTGAGTAGAGAATAATGTCTAAGTCAAAAGCACTCACATATTGCTTTGCATATAAGCATATGCAGGCACACCTCTGAGACATCACAGGTTTGGTTTCCCACCACTACAACAAAGTGAATATTGCAAAAAAGTGAGCCACATAAAGTCTTTGGTTTCTCAGTGCATACAGAAGTTATGTTGACTCTACACTGTATGCAACAGCATTATGTCTGAAAAGACAAAGTGCAAACCTTAATTTTTAAATACTTTATTATTAAAAACTGCCAATCTACATGTAAGCCTTTAGTGAATCATAATCTTTTCACTGGTGGGGGGCTTAAAATGTTGCAAGAATTACCCAAATGTGACCCAAAGACACAAAGTGAACAAATGCCGTTGGAAAAATGCTAAGAGGCTTGCTGTTATATGTATAAGTGCATCACTTTGCTGTATACCTGAAACTAACACAACATTGTACATCAACTATACTTCAGTTAAAAAAAAAAAATTAACTGAACAACCAATGGATCATTAAAGAAATCAAAGAAAAAAAGATACCTAGGGACAGAAATACCACATACCAAACCTTATGGGGTACAACAAAAGTGTTTCTAAGAGAGAAGGTCATAGCAATATGGGCCAAACTCAAGAAACAAGACAATCTAAAACAATCTAACTTTACACCTAGATGAACTAGAAAAAGATGAACAAATGAAGTCAAGAGTTGGTAGAAGAAAGGAAATAATAAAGAACACAGTATAAATGATTTAGAAACTAAAAAACAATAGACAAGATCAATGAAGCTAATGGCTAGCTCTTTGAAAAGATAAACAAAACTGACAAAACTTTAGCTACACTCACAAAGAAAAAGAGGGCTCAAATAAGTAAAATTAGAAATGAAAAAGAAATTACAACTGATACCATACAAATACAAAGGAGCACAGAGATACTCTGAACAATTATATGCCAACAAATTGGACAACCTAGAAAAAAAAATAGAAAAATTACTAAAAACATACAATCTTCCATGACTGAATCATGAAAAAATAGAAAATCTAAATAGATTACTAGTAAAGAGATCGAATCAGTAATCAAAAACTGCCAACAAAAGCACAGGATCAGATGGCTTCACTGATGAATTCTACCAAACATTCAAAGAGTAAATATCTATCCTTCTTAAACTAATTTAACAAAGCTAGCATTATCCTGATACCAAAATCAAAGACACCACAAAACAAAATTACTAGAGCTAATCAATGAACATAGTAAAGTTGCAGGATATAAAGTTAACACATAGAGATCCCTTGCATTCCTATACACTAACAAGGAGAAAACAGAAAGAGAAATGAAGGAAACAATTCCATTTACCACTGCAATGAAAAGAATAAAATACTTAGGAGTAAATCTACCTAAAGAAACAAAAGACCTATATATAGAAAACTATAAAACACTGGTTAAAGAAATCAAAGATCACACAGAGAAATATACCATGTTCATGGATCAGAAAAATCAATATAGTGAAAATGAGGATACTACCCAAAGCAATTTATAGATTCAATGTAATCCCTATCAAGCTACCAATGGTATTTTTCACAGAACTAAAACAAATAAATTCACAATTTGTATGGAAATACAAAAAACCTCGAATAGCCAAAGCAATCTTGAGAAAAAAGAATGGAACCGGAGGAATCAACCTGCCTGACTTCAGGCTCTACTATAAAGCTACAGTCATCAAAACAGTACGGTTCTGACACAAAGACAGAAATATAGATCGATGGAATAAAATAGAAAGCCCAGAGATAAATCCACGCACCTATGGACACCTATCTTTGACACAGGAGACAAGAATATATACTGGAGAAAAGACAATCTCTTTAATAAGTAGTGCTGGGAAAACCGGCCAACCACTTGTAAAGGAATGAAACTAGAACACTTTCTAACACCATACACAAAAATAAACTCAAAATAAATTAAAGATCTAAGTGTAAAACCAGAAAGTATAAAACTGCTAGAGAAAAATATAGGCAAAACACTCTCTGACATAAATCACAGCAGTATCCTCTGTGACCCACCTCCCAGAGTAATGGAAATAAAAGCGAAAATAAACAAATGGGACCTAATTAAACTTAAAAGCTTTTGCACAACAAAGGAAACTATAAGCAAGCTGAAAAGCCAGCCTTCAGAATGAGAGAAAATACTGGCAAAAGAAGCAACTGACAAAGAATTAATCTCAAAACTATATAAGCAACTCCTGCAGCTCAATTCCAGAAAAATAAACAACCCAATCAAAAAATGGGCCAAAGAACTAAGCAGACATTTCTCCAAAGAAGACATACAGATGTCTAACAAATACATGAAAAGATGCTCAACATCATTCATTAACAGAGAAATGCAAATCAAAACCACAATGAGGTACATCTCACAATAGTCAGAATGGCTGCTATCAAAAAGTCTATAAACAATATCCTGGAAAGAGTGCAGAGAAAAGGCAGCCCTCTTACACTGTTGGTGGGAATGCAAACTAGTACAGCCACTATGGAGATCAGTGTGGAGATTCCTTAAAAAACTGGAAATAGAACTGCCAGATGACCCAGAAATCTCACTGCTGGGCATACACACTGAGGAAACCAGAACTGAAAGAGACACATGTACCCCAATGTTCATTGCAGCACTGTTTATAATAGCCAGGACATGGAAGCAACCTCGATGTCCATCAGCAGATGAATGGATAAGAAAACTGCTGCTACTGCTAAGTCACTTCAGTCGTGTCCGACTCTGTGCGACCGCATAGACGGCAGCCCACCAGGCTCCCCCATCCCTGGGAATCTCCAGGCAGGAACACTGGAGTGGGCTGCCACTTCCTTCTCCGATGCAGGAAAGTGAAAAGTGAAAGTAGTCACTCAGTCGTGTCCAATCCTCAGTGACCCCATGGACTGCAGCCTTCCAGGCTACTCCGTCCATGGGATTTTCCAGGCAAGAGTACTGGAGTGGGTTGCCATTGCCTTCTGCGAAGAAAGCTACATATACACAATGGAATATTACTCAGCCATTAAAAAGAATGCATTTGAATCAGTTCTAACAAGGCAGATGAAACTAGAACCTATTATACAGAATGCAGTAAGTCAGAAAGAAAAATACTAATTAGTATACTAATGCATATATATGGAATTTAGAAAGATGGTATCAATGACCCTATATACAAGACAGCAAAGGAGACACAGATGTAAAGAACAGTCTTTTGGACTCTGTGGGAGAGGGAGAGAGTGGGATGATTTGAGAGGGTAGCATTGAAACATGTATATTATCATATGTGAAGTGGATCACCGGTCCAGGTTCAATGTATGAGATAGGGTGCTCAGGACTGGTGCCCTGGGATGACCCTGGGGGATAGGATGGGGAGGGAGCTGGGAGGGATGTTCTGGATGGGGAACACATGTGCACCTGAGGCTGATTCATGTCGATGTATGGCAAAACCCACTACATTATTGTAAAGTAATTAGCCTCCAATTAAAATAAATAAATCAGTTAGAAAAAATAAATCAACAACAACAACAACAAAAATAAAGGCCAGAAAGTAAAAGGAAAAAAGAAGTCCATACTACCCAAATAATCTATACATTTAGTGTAATCCCTATCAAAACTCCAATGGCATTTTTCACAGAACTAGGACAAATAACCCTAAAATTTGTATGGAACCACAAAAGACCCCAAATGGACAAAGAAACCTTGAGAAAGAATAACAAATCCAGAGGTATCATGCTCCCTAATTTCAAATTATACTACAAAACTATAGCAATCAAAACAGAATAGTATTGGTGTAAAAAACAGAGGCATAGATCAATGGAACAGAATGGAAAGCTCAGAAATAAGACCACACTTTCATGGTTAATTAGTTTACCATGTCACCCTGCTTATTTAACTTATATGCAGAGTACATCATGAGAAACGCTGGAGTGGAAGAAACACAAGCTGGAATCAAGATTGCTGGGAGAAATATCAATAACCTCAGATAGGCAGATGACACCACCCTTATGGCAGAAAGTGAAGAGGAGGTAAAAAGCCTCTTGATGAAAGTGAAAGAGGGGAGTGAAAAAGTTGGCTTAAAGCTCAACATTCAGAAAATGAAGATCATGGCATCTGGTCCCATCACTTCACGAGAAATAGATGGGGAAACAGTAGAAACGGTGTTAGACTTTATTTTTTTGGGCTCCAGAATCACTGCAGATGGTGACTGCAGCCATGAAATTAAAAGATGCTTACTCCTTGGAAGAAAAGTTATGACCAACCTAGATAGCATATTCAAAAGCAGAGACATTACTTTGCCGACTAAGGTCCGTCTAGTCAAGGCTATGGTTTTTCCTGTGGTCATGCATGGATGTGAGAGTTGGACTATGAAAAAGGCTGAGCGCCGAAGAATTGATGCTTTTGAACTGTGGTGCTGGAGAAGACTCTTGAGAGCCCCTTGGACTGCAAGGAGATCCAACCAGTCCATTCTGAAGGAGATCAACACTGGGATTTCTTTGGAAGAATGATGCTAAAGCTGAAACTCCAGTACTTTGGCCACCTCATGCGAAGAGTTGACTCATTGGAAAAGACTCTGACGCTGGGACGGATTGGGTGCAGGAGGAGAAGGGGATGACAGAGGATGAGATGGCTGGATGGCATCATGGACTCGATGGACTTGAGTCTGAGTGAACTCCGGGAGATGGTGATGAACAGGGAGGCCTGGCGTGCTGCGATTCATGGGGTTGCAAAGAGTCGGACACGACTGAGCAACTGAACTGAACTGATGGAGGCAAGAATGCATAATGGGGATAGGTACTCTCTTCAAAAATCTATCCTGGGTGGGGGAGGGGGGTTCATGTTTGGGAACGCATGTAAGAATTAAAGATTTTAAAATTAAGAAAATAAAAAACTAAAAAAAAAAAAAATCTATCCTGGGAAAACTGAACAGCTGCAAGTAAAAGAGTGAAACTAGACCACTATCATATACTATATACAAAAACAAACTCAAAGTGGACTCAAGACTTGAATGCAAAATCTGAAACCATAAATATTCCAGAATAAAAGATAGGCAGTAAGCGCCTATAGTACTGGTCTTAGCAAATTGCTTTTTTTTTTTTAATGAGATTTCAAACGCAAGGGCAACAAAGGTAAAAATAACCAAATGGGACGATATGAACAATCTTCTGCACAGCAAAGGAAACCATCAACAAAATGAAAACATAACCTACTGAATTGGGAGAAGATATCTGCACATCATATATCTGATAAAGGGTTAATCTCCAAAATATAAAGAGAACTTCCATAACATATGTAACAAAAAATGTGTTTAAAAACCACATATAAGGATCTGAATACACATTTTTTCCAAAGAAGACATACAGATGGGTAACAGGCACATGAAAAGATGCTCAAAATCACTAATCATAAGGTAAATGCAAATCAAAACCACAGTGAGGTATCATCTCACACCCAACAGAATGGTTATTATTAAAAAGATAAGAAATAACAAGTGTTAGCAAAGATATGGAAGAAGGGAACATCTGTGAACTGTTGGTGGGAATATAAATAGGCACAGCCACTATGGAAAACACTGTGGAAGTTACTCAAAAAATTAAAAATGAACTACCATATTAACCAGCAATTCTACTTTTGAATATTTATCCAAAGAAAAAGAAGACATTAACTAGAAAAGAGATATGCACCCCTACGTTAACTGCAGCATTATTTACAAAAGCTAGCAAAGTAATGCTCAAAATTCTCCAAGCCAGACTTCAACAGTGAGTGAATCAAGAACTTCCAGATGGTCAAGCTGGATTTAGAAAAGGCAGAGGAACCAGATATCGAATTGCCAACATCCACTGGATCATCAAAAAAGCAAGAGTTCCAGAAAAACACCTGCTTCTGCTTCGTTGATTATGCTAAAGTCTTTGACTGTGTGGGTCACACATATCAAGACTGCCGGGAGAAGTATCAGTGACCTCAGATATGCAGATGACACCACCCTTATGGCAGAAGGCAAAGAAGAACTAAACAGCCTCTTGATGGTAGTGAAAGAGGAGAGAGAAAACGCTGGCTTAAAACTCAACATTCAAAAAAAGATCATGGCATCTGGTCCCATCACTTCCTGGCAAACTGATGGGGAAACAATGGAAACAGTGACAGAATCTTTTCTTGGGCTCCAAAATCACTGCAGATGGTGACTGCAGCCATGAAATTAAAAGACGCTTGCTCCTTGGAAGAAAAGCTATGATCAACCTAGACAGCATATTAAAAAGCAGAGACATCACTTTGCCAACAAAGATTCATCTAGTCAAAGCTATGGTTCTTCCAGTAGTCACATATGGATGTGAGAGTTGGAATATAAACAAAGCTGAGCGCCAAAAAATTGATGCTTTCGAACTGTGGTGTTGGAGAAGACTGTTCAGAGTCCCTTGGACTGCAAGGAGATCAAAGCAGTCAGTCCTAAAGGAAATCAGTCCTGAATATTCATTTGAAGGACTGATGCTGAAGTTGAAGCTCCAATACTTTGCCCACCTGATGTGAAGAACTGACTCAATGGAAAAGACCCTGATGCTGGGAAAGACTGAAAGAGGGAGGAGAAGGGGATAACAGAGGATGAGATGGTTGGATGGCATCACCAACTCGATGGACATGAGTTTGAGCAAGTTCCCAGCGTTGGTGATAGACAGGGAAACCTGGCATGCCGCAATCCATGGGGTCGCAAAGAGTCGGACACGACTGAGTGACTGAATTGAACATAAGAAAACAACTTAAGTGTCCACTGATGGATGAGTATAAAGAAGACACACCAGAATACTACTCAGCCATAAAAAAGAAAGTAATATTGCCCTGTGCCACAACATGGATGGAGCTTTACGAGTATTATGCTAAATGAACTCAGTCTGACATAGAAAGATAAATACCACATGATTCCATTTACATGTGGACTCTGAAACAGAAACAAATAAAACCCAGACTTAGATACAGAAAATAGTCTGGTGGTTGCCAGAGGTGAGAAACAGTGAAAATGGGTGGGAGGTGAGGGGTAGAATAGGTGACGGGAATCAAGAGGTACCAACATTCAGTTGCATAATAAGTAAGTCATGGGGATGAAAAGTACAGCATAGAGAATACAGTCGATAAAATAGCATTAACTTTGTATGCTGACAAGTGGTAACTAGACTTATTGTGGTGACCATTTTGTAATGTTTCAAATGTTAAATCATGTTGCACACATGAAGCTAATAATGTATATCACATACACCATACTTCAATAAAAAATAAAAATAGGGATAGTAATATCTTCATAGGTTCGCTGTAAGGACAAAATGAGTTATCATACACAGACTGCTCAGAACAGTACCTGATAGAGTAAATGCTCAAAATATGGTAGCTATAATTGTTGTAATTATTATTTTTATAAAAATTTTTGACAACAGGAAACTTGTAAGTTTATATGGTAAAACCACATTATGGTTGGGTCACAGTTCTAACCAGGTTTTCTTAATCTTTTCATTGGTAAGCTACTGAATTAAAAAAGAAGGTACATTGCTCCTCCTCTGGCTATGCATTCCATTTGGCCACAACTACTCTGTCATGTATCAGTGGCTCTTTTTCTTAATGCTTACAAGTAAGACAATACTGTGATAATGTTTCTTAAGATTAAAACATATGGGTTAATATAAAATGTAGATTAAATCATCATTATACATGGAAATTTCATCTTCAGTAGATCAGGAAATTTCTTCAAGGGGTACTTTCTAAGTTGATACTACTCTTTAAAGAGAGAAATTTTGTCCCATTTATTTGGAATATCTTTGAATCCTTTTAGTACAGATCACTAAACAAACATTCATTAAGCAAACTTACTACACCTGCTTTAAATTCTTTCTAGGCCAAAATTATTTTCTTTTTATTTTTAATTGAAGGATAACTGCCTTACAATATTGTGTTGGCTTACATTGTGTCTGCCATACGTCAACATGAATCAATCATAGATATACAGGTGTGCCCTCCCTCTTGAACCTCCCACCTTCCACCCCATCCCATCCCTCTAGGTTGTCACATAGCACTGGTCTGAGTTCTCCACGCCAAAATTCTTGCCAAGCTGTCTACGGTACAGAATTTTGAAGCTTCAATTCTTCAATTGGTTTTATGCTATAAAAAGTTCCAAACTGGTTTTGAAGGAAAACTTGGGCTGTGCCTGATATTCTTTCTCAGTCCAATTCTGTTCAGAAGAACAATGTTTAACACAGTTTGCATACACTAATTTGCATGACTATTTCATGTATATTTCACTCAACTTAAGCTGTGATAATAGGTACAATGCTGGCTTTTCTTTCCACTCCCCAGTTCCGCTGACAAAGCCCAGGTCAAAAGATACTTCGTCCACGAAGACTTTCTCTACTTTCCCAGTTGCTAACTTCTCAGTAATACCATAGCAGATGCTCCTCTGTCCATTAGAACGCCTCCCAAACATACCATTAGGTTTTTGTTTACCTGCCTGTCTCTAAAACTAAAACCATTAGCTCTTCCAGGGCAGCAACAGGTTTTAAACATCCATCTTCGTATTCTCCGCACCTGGTGCCTAGTAGGCATTCAGTCAATATAGAATTGTGGAAAAAATGGAGAAATCGCGATCTCCAAGTTTAGCAAAAGAATGTCAATTTTTAAAACATACCTGGCTTTTTACCTACGACCCTAGAAAACGCATGCAGAGTTAGGTTGAAGCAAAACAAGGAACAGTAGGGCCAGGAGGTTGGTTGATGGAGAAATCTCCACTTGAGGACTTTTTCAATTATGTGCTGAGAAGTGCCAGCATGTGGCTTTCAGTGCAATCCTGCTCAGAGACAGAGGTAAAGTTTTTGTAATCCCTTCCAACCCTACAACCCCAGAATTCCTTTATTCAATGAGATATCGCTTTGGGGAGCCCAGGTACCCTAGGTGAGACTCACCTTCCCGTTCGTGGGAGGCTCCTGGATATAAATGTTGCTCATTCCGGTCAGTGCTCAGAACTCCGCTCCTAAATGGGGATGAGAGCAAACCGCCGGTAACTAGAGCTGCCCACCTATGGGTACACGCTTCCTTAAATTGGCAAGTCGCGGAAAGCTCCAGCCTGTCAATATCCCGCAAGACAGTAGCACCACACCAAACACTAGCTCTTCCCAAGCCTAGGTCCTCACGGACGCCGCCATGTTGCTCCTGGACCCGAGCACCGCTAATCCTGAAAAGGGGGATTCCAATGGCGTCCAGGGAATTGAGAAGAGACTATTAAACTCCTATAGATGAATTTAACTTGTATTCCAATTTTTAAAACAACAGTTCGTAAGTTTTGGTGTTGTTTACTTCACTACACGCGTGTACAGGTCTCCTTCACCTCCTCGAAGCTGGCAGTAATGGTTCGCGCCGTGTGTGGCGTACAATACGATTCCCCCGGAAACTGCATCAGCAGCCACTTGGTTCCGCAATCTCCAGGCGCTTTTAGGGCCTTCCCCTGCTGTCACCCGGGTGGCGCGGCGCGGGTGGGAGAAACACGGCCCCCTCGCTGGGTGTTGTCCTCGCGACCAGCGGGAAGCGAGAGAACCCTCCGAAGCCTAGGGGTTCTGCGACCCCTCTTACCAACGCCATGGCAATTCCAGGTAAAGACCAACCGCAGGGGTTTGGGCGAGGGAGGGAGTAGGTAGGGTAGGTTAGTGTGCGCTGGGTAAGGAGTACCGCCCAAGGGTGGAAGGTTAAAATGATCAGGTTCGTTTGGTTTACAAGAAAAATTTTACAGTCCAAAAATAAACTCTAAAGGAAAGAAAAGAAGAAAGAAACGATCTCCCCCGCAGCAGCCCAGCTCCCACTGCCAAAAACGGACTTACAGGGAAAGTGTATATAGGGCGGAGTGGGGGAGGGGTGTTTGAGACAGACTCCTGTCTGTAGGCCTAGGAGGCAGTTGGCCCAGAAAAACTAACCTCAACTTTAGTATGGTTTGAAAATAAAATTTGAGGTGGCAACACTTGGCGGACCCAAGTAGCCGAAGGCGTTGTTTGCACTGGAAGTGTCAGGGCTGAAATGAGCCTCTGCGGTTCCGCTTCTCTCTCTTCCTCTTACATGTAGTAGCTGTGTGGTCCTGAACCCTTCTTTTTGCCCTCCTGGGCCTGTTTCTGCAACTGTTAAAAAAAAAAATGTGTTGATTTATACCTGTGGTTCCTTCCAGTTCTCCTTGCAGGAGCTATTTTGAGAAATATACACCACCACCACCCCTCCACCCACTCAAACATACAACTTGGAGATTCACGGTACTTAGAAAAGACGCTGAGAAGTGCAGTGGTTCAGAAGCCCTAACTTTGTTTTTACCTGCCCTCCCCAGTATTATTTGACCACGTTTGTTCTGTGGCAGCCTTTGCTGAACTGTGCTTTGCACATAGCTGTTATGCATGGGAAGGTTGTGCTGTTCTACCAAATGCAGTTTTGGGAGGATCACACAGGGCACTGTTGTCAGTTCAGTCGTGTTCGACTCTTTGTGACTCCATAGACTACAGCATGCAGGCTTCCTGTCCATCACCAACTCTGGGAACTTGCTCAGACTCATGTCCATCGAGTTGGTGACGCCATCCAACCACCTCATCCTCTGTCATCCCCTTCTCCTACCTTCAGTCTTTCCCAGCATCAGGGTCTTTTCCAATGAGTCAGTTCTTCGCATCCGGTGCCCAGAGTATTGGAGCTTCAGCATCAGCTTCATTCCTTCCAATGAATATTCAGGATTGATTTCTTTTAGGATTGACTGGTTTGATCTTGTTGCAGTCCAAGGGACACTCTAGAGTCTTCTGCAACACCGCAGTTCAAAAGCCTCAATTCTTCAGTGCTCAGCTTTCTTTATAGCCTAACTCTCACATCCATACATGACTGCTGGAAAAACCATAACTTTGACTAGGTGGACCTTTGTTGGCAAAGTAATGTCTCTGCTTTTTAATATGCTGTCTAGGTGGGTCATAGCTTTTCTTCCAAGGAGCAAGCGTCTTTTAACTTCATGGCTGCAGTCACCATCTGCAGTGATTTTGGAGCCCAAGAAAAGAAAGTCTGTCAGTTTCCATTGTTTCCCCATCAGTTTGCCAGGAAGTGATGGGACCAGATGCCATGATCTTCTTTTTTTCAATGTTGAGTTTTAAGCCAGCTTTTCACTCTCCTCTTTCACTATCATTAAGAGGCCGTTTAGTTCTTCGCTTTCTGCCATAAGGGTGGTGTCATCTGCATATCTGAGATTATTGATATTTCTCCTGGCTGTCTTGATTCCAGCTAGCACTTCATCCAGCCCAGTATTTTGCATGATGTACTCTGCACATAAGTTAAATAAGCAGGGTGACAATATACAGCCTTGATGTACTTTTTTCCCAATGTTGAACCATTCTGTTCCATGTCTGGTTCTAAGCATTGCTTCTTGACCTATGTATTGGTTTCTTAGGAGGCAAGTAAGGTGGTCTCATATTCCTCTTAAAGAATTTTCCACAGTTTGTTGTGATCCACACAGTCAAAGGCTTTAGCATAGTCAATAAAGCAGAAGTAGGTATTTTTCTGGAACTCTTTTGCTTTTTCTATGATCCAGTGGATTTTGGCAATTTGATCTCTGGTTCCTCTGCCTTTTCTAAATCCAACTTGACCATCTGGAATTTCTCAGTTCACGCATGTTGAACCCTGGCTTGGAGAATTTTGAGCATTACTTTGCTAGCGTGTGAGACCAGTGCAATTGTGTGGTAGCTTGAACATTCTTTGGCAATGCCTTTTTTGCGGATTGGAATGAAAACTGACCTTTTCCAGTCCTGTGGCCACTGCCGAATTTTCCAAATTTGCTGACATATTGAGTGCAACACTTTAACAGCATAATTTTTTTAGGATTTGAAATAGCTCGACTGGAATCTGACACCTCCACTAGCTTTGTTTGTAGTGATGCTTCATAAGGCCCACTTGACTTTGCATTGCAGGATGTCTGGCTCTAAGTGAATGATCACACCATCATGGTTATCTGGGTCATTGACATAGACCTGATAATTTTTATTAAAGGCATATTGCATGCTAGGCTCTGTGCTAGGCCCCGGGAATACAGTTGCCCTTGGCACAGGACTTACAATTTAGCAGTGAAAAGAAAGTACTAGAAAGTCAGACAGTGGTATGACAGGGAACATACACAGCCTTGAGGAGCACATAGAAAGGGCATCTAATAGGAAACTGGAGAGTTCAGAAGGACCTTCCAGAGGATGTGGCATTTAGGATGAGACCTGAAGAATTGTGGGAGGGGGAGTTATAGCCAGAGGGACTAGATATGTACAGAAAGAGGAAATGTGTGAGAAGACGAAATGAAAGATGTACCCTTTGGATGGAACTCAGAGTACAAACAGAGAGAAGTGAGAAATTCACTGGAGACAGAACAGTGGCTAATATTTACTCAACATTTGCTGCATGTCAGATGTGTCAGACGCTGTCTCAAACATTGTATTTTTCTCTTATTTAACATTGGCACCCACACTGCGAGATAGGTATTACAATTTCCATGCTGCAGTTCAGAATGCTGAGGGACGGGGAAGTCAAGTGAGTAGTTGAGACAGCTAGGAAGTGACGGGTCAGTGCCGTTCCTCTGGACCCTGTGTGCTTGTCCATTTTGCCATGTTTTAGTATAATTACAAGGCAATTTCCCATTCGTAGAGGATGTTTTAAGCCATGAGAAGGAGTTTGGATGTTTCCTTCAGGACCACTGGAAGAGATTTAAGGATTTTTAAATGTACTCACATTTTGGAAGCGCATCATGGCTGCACAGTAGATTGGAGGAGAGCTAGTTTGGAGGCAGAGACACCAGTTCAGAGTAACTCTGGTAAGTTATGATGATGCCTCACCAGATGGTCTCAGTGAAAAAGAAGAGAAGTAGATAGATTAGAGATATATTTCTGGTGGTGAAATCACTGATTGATTCATGGTAGGTGAGTAAGATTGGAAATGAGATACACCTGAGTTTCACCGATAGGCAGTTGGGTGGGGCTATTTCAGGCAGCACCTGAGAAGGAGCAGTTTTTAGCGAGATGATGCGTTCAGTTGGGTCTTTTGAGGTGTAGTCATGGAATAAGAATATCTAATAGACACTAAGAGAGAAAATGTGTAGCTTAGGAAGGAAAACAGAATCAAAGAACAATTTGGTGTCATCCACACACTTATAATAGGCCAGGGGAATGGAAGTCTTTGCCCAGGTGGAATGTATAGAGTGCGAAGGGAAGGTCTGTGGGTGGATCTTGGAGAATATTAATGTGTAAGGGGCCAGCGGAGAAAGTCCAGTCTTCACAGTAGATTGCCTCGGCATCTTGATAAGCTGAGTCAGCCCTGGTGGCCTTTACCACACACAGCTGCATCCTGAGTTGACCTGCTGCCCCTGTTGGTTTCATTATTTGAGCAAGTGTTTTGAGCACCACTGTGGTATAGGCACAGTGGGGGACACAGTGTCACAGCCTGTGTCCTCATGAAACTTAGGTCAAGTAGTGAAATGTAATGCACTGCTTAAGAAAGAGGACAACAGGATACAGGATGCTTGGGGCTGGTGCATGGGGATGATCCAGAGAAATGATATGGGGTGGGAGGTGGGAGGGGGATTCAGGATTGGGAGCTTGTATACACCCGTGGTAGATTCATGTCAATGTATGGCAAAACCAATACAGTATTGTAAAGTAAAATAAAGTAAAAATTAAAAAAATAAAATAAAATATAACCTATCAGTATATTAAAAAAAAAAAAAGAAAGAGGACAAAAGTGATTTTTTTAAAAAAATCCTTATTGAAGTTCCCTTAAACTTAGACCAGAGTTATAGATATGTTAACCTTCTTTCAATTCAAAATAATGCTTCAAAGTGTAATCATCTTAAATTGTGCCATTAAGTTAGATGGTAAGACATAGATAAACTGTTTAAACCCAGGAAAAAATTGAAATAATAAGCATGACAGCACTGTAAAAGCACAATGCAAGTGCCATTAGAAAATACAGAAAATGTGAAGGTAATTTCTTGGATGATTGATCCAGATAGTGTATTACATGAAAATAGGGCTCCAACGATTCTGATCATCAAAAAGATAAGAATGCTCTTTTATTTTTAGGTATAATGCTCATACAGATATTGTTCAGTCGCTTAGTTTGTGTCTGACTCTTTGCGACCCAATGGACTGCAGCACACCAGACTTCCCTGTCCTTCACTGTCTCCTGGAGTTTGCTCAGATTCGTGTCCATTGAGTCAGTGATGCTATCAAACCATCTCATCCTCTGCTGCCCTCTTCTACAGCATGGCGTCTTTTGGGTGGTCCTGCTAGTGATTATTACAGAGTATGACTATAAAGTATCAAGGTTAGTTTCCACAAATGATAATCAGCCTCACCTATTTTATGGTCACCTCCTCCAGCTGCTTTTCCATAGCAGTGTATGTAACCATTTTGTAGGTAACACAATGAAATGTATACTGTTACTTAGTGAAATTATGGACTCGGAGTTGTTATTAAGGAAAGGACATTTTAACACACTGAAACTCAGTGAAGTTGTGGTTTAGTCACTAAATCGTGTCCGCCTCTTATGACTCCAGGTTCCTCTGTCCGTGGGATTTCTCAGGCTAGAATACTGGAGTGGCCTGCCATTTCTTCCTCCAGGGGATCTTCCCATCCCAGGGATTGAACCCGCGTCTCCTGCACTACAGGCAGCTTCTTTACCGCTGAGCCACCAGGGAAGCTGCTCAGTGAAGTTTGCTTTCTTTTGAAACTGCTTTTATCATTCACATTCTTACATTCATGTTAATAATTAACCATTCCCAGTGAAGAGTTACCTGGCAAAAGTGGCAATGTCTGTTATTGATGTAGCTGGCAGGAAAACTTTTCTACAACTTGAAGTTCATACGTACATAAAAATTTTGAATATTTGCATCACCTCAGGAAGTTTCCTTGTGTCTCTGTCATTTCCCCCTACCCAGCAATCATCGTTTTGTTTTCTTTTGTCCTTTAATTCCTTTCCTTCTAGAGCCTGTCATGTTTCAGATAGGCTAACGACAACAGTTTCATAGCTGGCAATTGGGAGCTGTAGAAATTACTGATTCCCAACTGTTGAAGTATTTTAAGTTTATAACCTCAAAGCAACAAAAATTTGTTGAGAAGCTCCTAGCCACTCTACACCACGCTAGGCACTAAGTTGTATACAAAATGTAGCGTGGCCCAAATCTGGAGAATCTGGCATTTTTTGCTCCTGTAAGTTCCCTGGGAGGGGAAGAACTCCTACCATTCAACCTCAGCAGAATTCTAGATTCAGAGGAAGCCTGTTAACATATAATAATGCAAGATATAAAGATCTCTACAATTTGCTCCTAAAATCTTCAGTTAATGAAATTTTATTGAAAATCTGCAATATAGCTTCTCTGAAGAATTTGCAAGTGCAATCGTTGCCTTTTGTCTACGAATACGTGCATGACAGCAACCCTTCTTAGTGTTGAGTTTGGTTTGTTTGAGGGAGGTTTCTTGGTTCTGTTTTTGAGAAAGCAACTCATTCAAATTTTAAATTTTAGAGATATAAAAGGTCTGTAGTGACATATCTCTCACCCTTTCCCCCCTGGAGCCAGGACTGCTTTCTTCAGGTAACCAATGTATATCCTTGCAGAGATATTTTTTACATGTCTGTATCTATTAATGTCATGTATATTATGTATAACTGTGCAGGGGTTTTCCTTCCTTTTATACAAATGGCAATGTACCATAAGCAGTATTCTATAGTTTGCTTTTTTCTTTCAGAGATTGTTGCATATCTTTAAGTAAGCAACATCCTTATTCTTTCATACCATAATTGATGACTAGGTTACTTCCACTCTTTTACTGTTACAAATATGCTGCAGTGAATAACTTTGTACATAAACCTGTATGCATTTGTGCAGGTAAATTGAGGATTAATTCCCAAATGTGGATGTGCTGTATCAAAGGAGTATGTACTTGAGTGGTTCTGATAGGTTTTGTCTGCTTACTTTCCATAGAGATGGTACTGATTTATACTTCTACCAGTGAAACACATAGGTATATTCCCCGCCACGCTCTCTTCAACCTTTTCAATTTCTGCTGTTCAGATAAGTGAAAATGGAATCCCAGGATAGATTTTAATGTACATTTCATTTATCATGAATAAGGCTGAGCATCTGTCCATGTGTTTCAGAGTTGTCTTTATTTCCTTTTCAGTGAACATTCTGTTCAGTTCCTTTGCCCATTTCTTCCCTGGTGGCTATTGGTCTTAATGATCTGGTGGGTTAGAGTAGGGATAACTGCCGTTTGTTGGCACTAGGAATTGCAAATATTTTTTCTCATTTTTTTAATGTGCATTTTGAGTTTGCTTTTGGTAGTCTTTGCCATTCAGATTTTGTTATGTAGCCAGATTTCTGAGTTTTTATTTGATGGCTTTTGGATTATAGGTTATGATTATTTAATGGTTTTTGGATTGTAGATCATGATTATTTAATGGCTTTTGGATTGTTGAAACATTTTGAGGGAGGCAGGGTTTATTATTCTCAAAATTTGAAGAGGAGTGGAACAGAGAACAGCATGGGAACCTAAGTGGGGAAATGGAAAACTTGTCAGAGTCAGGGCCTCCCTTACAATCCTGCTGTTCAGTTTGATGCAGATCTCGAGTACTGGTGTATCAACAGAGTTCTTGTTCCAGACAGCAGAAACAGACTGGTTAATTTAGGCAGAAAAGGGAAGCGAGGTTCCAGGTAGAAGGTTCAAGAAAGATCGGTTCCAGGAAGATAGGTTCAAGGTTCCAGGTAGAAGCATTTAGCTGGCCAGATAGTCACGGAAATTACAGACAGATGAAGCTTGAAATCTTAATTTAACCAAAGGCTGATGAGTAAATACCTGATGTGAAATTATTTAGAGTTCTTATTATACTTCCCTTTCATGTAAAAATTACAGCCTTATTAAAGAAGATGAACTACTCTGAAAAAGTTTCATATTTTATTCATTCTAAAAATATGAGATACTTGAATGATGAGTTTTATCAACATCTTTCATCAAAGATGCGTTATTTCTAATATGTGCTGAGATGAGATGATTTCCAGTCTGTCCATTACAGCGTCTTGAGTTTGCTATAAGACGGATAACGGGGCGTTTAGCAGTTTTATTCAGTGTTATTCAGTGTCTATGGTTTCTATGGGAACAAACTTCACATTGACCTGGATTCTCTGAGCCTTTTTTTCAGCATGTAGTTATTTCATAACAAAGAGCCTGATTTTATTATTACCAATTTCATTTTACAATTGTGCTACAGTGCAGCATATGTGTTTTTACTCTCTGCAATAAAACCCACAGGTTTAAAGGGAGAAATATGAGGTTGGGGCACCACACTGAAAAACTTCATCACTGGTACATAAAAAATCATAGGAACCTATCTGCACATGTTAATTGGCTAAAAGATACATAAATACTGAAATAAGTAGGGCATTGTACCTTTTAAAAGTCCTGAAGTTTGCTGTGGGAGTGGAATTCAGAAGAATTGCAGCCTGTGAGTTGTTCTAAAGTAACGGTAGGAAGGTGATAATACAAAACCAGATAGGTATGGGTGCTGCTCTCAGACACATGGGGTGAACTGCGGTCACTGGAAATGTTTGAGATGTGCCCATGTGTGTTTTGAGGCTCCAGTCAACTGGATGCAGTTTTTTGTATTCACCTGGTCTATTTCATGGACACTTTGCACTCCAGTTGTTCCCTCTTAGATGCACTGGAACAAGTTTACGTCTCTAAAATCAAGCGTAGTAGTACAACTGACTGTATTTTTACTAGAATAACTCAGTAATATATATTTTAGCTGGAAATTAATATTTGACTTTATAATATTAAAGAAATGGTTTGAAAATGATCTTTCTTTTAAAATTAGGTATATTATATTACACTATATACCTTATTAAATTGGGATATCTCCATTTGAAGGATTTGAAAGTGAAACACCCTTCATTAAGGAAATAGAGTAATACTGTACTGGCCCGTTGATTGATTGATGGAAGCCCTTGCTGCTGCTGCTGCTGCTGCTCCTGCTAAGTTGCTTCAGTCATGTCCATCTCCTAGCGACCCCATGGACTGCAGCCTACCAGGCTCCTCCGTCCATGGGATTTTCCAGGCAAGAGTACTGGAGTGGGGTGCCATTGCCTTCTCTGGATGGGAGCCCTTTACTGAAGGTTAAAATCAGTTTGAAGTATATATACACACAGTGAAATATTATTCAGTCATAAAAAGGGATGCTATTCTGGTTTGTGCTACAGTATGGATGAACCATGAAAACTTAATGCTAGATGCAATAAGCCAAGCACTAAAGGATAAATATTGTATGATTCCACTTATATAAGATACCTAAAATAGGCAAATGCATAGAGACAAAGTAGAACAGAGATTACCAGGGGCTAAAAAGGAAAGGTGATGGACTGTAATGGTTTATTGGCTACAGTTACTGTTTGAGATGATAAGAATGGAGTTTTGGAAGTGATATAGTGGTGATGGTTGCATAACATTGTGAATGCACTTAACACCACTGAATTGTACACTTTGAAATGGTTAAGATGATACATTTTTATATGTATTTTATCACAATAAAAAATGTTATTTCATCTGTTATTTGTATCTTCAACATTACTTGTGGATACCACTAATTGTACGGAGATACTGTAAATACTTTTAAACATTGGTCAGACTGAGTATGTGACTAGTTTCCTTTCTCTTGTCAAAATTTGAGTGCTGATTTGAGATGTTCCTTCTAATACCCAGCAATTATGTATCTTTCTAAAATTTCACCAATTCCTTTAAGAAAGTTAGAATTTCTTTTTCTTTTAAGGGTAAGCAGAAAAGCATTTGTTAACCTGAATGTTTACATATTTATCTAATCAATTGCTTTGTATTTGAGGGATAGGCCAAAGTACCCTGGAATTTCTTCTGCAGTGTTAGAGAGTCCTTGAAATGTTGAAACTTTGACTATTGTACTGCATTTCTGTTGTATTAGAAAAAAAATCTTCTGTTAAGTATTTGTCAAGGAAATAATTTGAGTGAATTAGCTTTTCTAGTGATTTCTAATAATTATAATAATTGAGCAGTACTCTTAAGCTAGGTCAGGGGGAATTCGGGTTTTTTTTTTTAAGAAATAAATTCTATCACAAGTGGTTTTCTCAGCTTTTCCAAGTGATGAAATGTTTGTTTTTACTTGTCTGTATGTCTTCTTAAATGTTATCTAATTGTATTTCAGGTTGCAACAAGGACAGTGTCCGAGCAGGCTGTAAAAAATGTGGCTACCGTAAGTACATTAAAGGATAGCATTTTGTGCAGTGAATCATTGCCTCTTTGGACAATGTGATTTAGCATCCTGATTTCAGGGCCTTGGGCATAGTCCTTTAGCTCTGTTATTTGTCTTGGGTTTGCAGAAAATTCAGAAATCCCTCTGTCAGCACTTCTATTCCCCTGCCACAGACCCAGTGACAGGTGGCTCTGTATCTGGTGACTAGCAAAGATGTCATGAAGTACAAGTGTAGTAGATTTAGGAGCTTGGAGAAAGTATATTCCAGAAAAAACTATATTGACTCTTAACCTTTTATTCCTTATCCCTGCAAATACTAGGTGAAGAGGTGAGCAGTGGAAACGGTTTATGAAAGGTTTTCCTGTTGATTGAATTAACTCTGTATAAAGGTGAATTTGGTCTGCTGAAACCTTGATTTAAACAGCTCCATTATGATTAATGGAGTGAAAAAGTAAACTTCAGCATGTGCAGTTATGCAATCTAAATTTGTACTTATGTACTGTAAACAAATATCATTTCTCTATATAAATGTGACAATTCCTAAAGCCTTGATAACAGCTCTAACAGTGGCATTACACTGTTTTCTAAGTTGTTTGGAGAAAATGCAAATGAACCTGGATTGTTGTTGATACTCTAGTTCATAGCAGAGTTATTTTGTAATGGAATAAAAATGTTCTTGTATGGGAAAAAAATTTACTTTTTAAATCATGTAATAAGAGAATACTTGGGGTATGAATCTCCAAGGGCTAAGAATAAAAGCATGCTGGGAGAACCAAGTCACATGCCTCCAAGCAACAACTGAAACCTGGCTCAGTTGAAGCTTGCCAACAAAGCTAGTGGAGGTGATGGAATCCAGTTGAGCTATTTCAAATCCTGAAAGATGATGCTGTGAAAGTGCTGCACTCAATATGCCAGCAAATTTGGAAAACTCAGCAGTGGCCACAGGACTGGAAAAGGTCAGTTTTCATTCCAATCCCAAAGGAAGGCAATGCCAAAGAATGCTCAAACTACCACACAGTTGCAGTCACCTCACACGCTAGTGAAGTAATGCTCAAAATTCTCCAAGCCAGGCTTCAGCAATACATGAACTGTGAACTTCCAGATGTTCAAGCTGGTTTTAGAAAAGGCAGAGGAACCAGAGATCAAATTGCCAACATCCGCTGGATAATTGAAAAAGCAAGAGAGCTCCAGAAAAACATCTTTTTCTGCTTTACTGACTATACCAAAGCCTTGACTGTGTGGATCACAGTAAACTGTGGAAAATTCTGAAAGAGATGAGAATACCAGGCCACCTAACCTGCCTCTTGAGAAACCGATATGCAGGTCAGGAAGCAAAAGTTTGAACTGGACATGGAACAACAGACTTATTCCAAATAGGAAAAGGAGTACGTCAAGGCTGTATATTGTCACCCTGCTTATTTAACTTATATGCAGAGTACATTTTGAGAAATGCTGGTCTGGAAGAAGCACAAGCTGGAATCAAGATTGCTGGGAGAAATATCAATAACCTCAGATATGTAGATGACACCACCCTTATGGCAGAAAGTGAAGAAGAACTAAAAAGCCTCTTGATGAAAGTGAAAGAAGAGAGTGAAAAAGTTGGCTTAAAGCTCAGCATTCAGAAAATGAAGATCATGACATCTGGTCCCATCACTTCATGGGAAATAGATGGGGAAACAGTGGAAACAGTGTCAGACTTTATTTTTTGGGGCTCCAAAATCACTGCAGATGGTGACTGCAGCCATTAAATTAAAAGACGCTTACTCCTTGGAAGGAAAGTTATGACCAACCTAGATAGCATATTAAAAAGCAGAGACATTACTTTGTCAACAAAGGTCCGTCTAGTAAAGGCTATGGTTTTTCCAGTGATCACGTATGGATGTGAGAGTTGGACTGTGAAAAAAGCTGAGTGCCGAAGAATCGATGCTTTTGAACTGTGGTGTTGGAGAAGACTCTTGAGAGTCCCTTGGACTGCAAGGAGATCCAGTCAGTCCATCCTAGAGAAGATCAGTCCTGGGTGTTCATTGGAAGGACTAATGTTGAAGCTGAAACTCCAATACTTTGGCCACCTCATGCGAAGAGCTGACTCACTGGGAAAGATTGAGGGCAGGAGGAGAAGGGGATGACAGAGGATGAGATGGCTGGATGGCATCACCAGCTCAATGGACATGAGTTTGGGTGAACTCTGGGAGTTGGTGATGGACAGGGAGGCCTGGTGTGCTGCGGCTCATGGGGTCACAAAGAGTCAGACACGACTGAGCAACTGAACTGAGATGTTATAACTTTGAAATGTCTCTACATATCTGTGGTCAAAATTTAAGTTTCTGATCATCTAAGAATTTTTCTGCTCATTGTCTCCTGAGAGTCTATTTCGAAAAGAACTCACAAGAACTATATTTTGGAGTAATTTCCTAAGTTTGTTCACTTATGTTCCCCAACTGAAAAAAAAAAAAAGGAAATTTTTTTTGTAGCTTCATAAGCAGTGTGTCTTATTATCAGTTTAGGGTCAGTTTCATTAAAGCAAGGCTTAAAAGGATGTGAGACAAAGACTGCTGCCAGTGTGATTATTATTTAAGTAGTTTGTTTATATTAAATAATAATGACAGTGTAAGATGTTTGGATGTCAAGCTAGTTTAAGTAAAAGAAAAATTGTATCATCAGAAATTCTGATCAAAATGGCAAGCTAAACCAACATAGAAAGTCCTCTGTTTGGCTCCAAACACAGATAGATGCTGGAGAAAAATATAGTAACAACAAAAATTAAAATAACCTAGCTCAAAAGCATAAAAGGAGAATTGCCACATGTTAGAAAGTAAAAGGAGCTCAAAGCCAGAGTAGGAAATGATAGCTGAAAACAATGAGGTTCACAGGCCTCCTGGGTAGACTTTTATGCAATATGGAATGAAGCTTTAGACCCCTGCAGGATCACAGCATGGCTGGAGTGAAGGCTCTTGGTTAAAGCCAGACTGCTCAAAAAAGCAGTGAAGCAGGAATTACAGAAATTCCATTTACTCTCTAGGGGAAGTGATGAGAAAGTTTACTGTGTTTAACTTCCTATAAAACAATTATTAGAGGGAAAGGAATAATTCAGAATTGACAGTCCAAGCTTACACCACCTGTAGGTATGAGGAGTAAATTTACACTGCCTCCAATGAGGCAGAAACTAGCTTTCCAAGCTAAGAAATTAATGTGAAAAGTAAGTCTGTTATCAAGTTAAAAAAGTATAAAAAAGTAAGTCCAGCTACATGCCATTATTAGTGAAACTACTTAGAAAACTGAAAACTACATAGGAAATTTCAAAATAAAGGGATGGAGGAAAAAGAGCAGATAGATATTAGGTTGAATATTGTTGATATTCAACCAGTTTTACTCATGACAATGGTAATTTCATATGATTCAACTAATAACCAAAAGAGCAACTAGTAGAGCAATTATAATATTAGACTTTTGAGGCAAGAGCAGTTCTAATCAAACAAGAAGATAAAATAATGATTTTGACTATACCTATTAATATAATGTCAAAACATGTATAGCAAAAATACTACAAGGAAAAATGGACAAACATATAGTGATAAAGGTACTTAAAAATTACACTATCAGAAATTATTACACAAAAAAGTAAGATGGAGTTTTGAACAACAAAATAAACATGAAAGCCTCTCTTCAACAAGTAGTGATGTATTCTTTTAAAATACATTCCAAGGTTTTCCCCAAATTTACTACAAGATAGGCCATAAAAGAAATCTTAGTGAATACTGAAACACTGATACCATGCAGACAAACACTAAAACACTGGTTTACCATACAGATACTCGCTGATAACAGTGTAACACGCTTAGAAATCAGCAATAGCATAACCTGAAAGCTCCGTATGTTTGGAACCGAAAAGAACATTTGAATGATTCATTTGGAAGGAAATCACAACCAAGAAAATTTGTTTTCAGCAGTATGGCAGGTTGGACCCTACTATAAACAACTAAAAAACTAGTATAAAATATGCAGTACATATTAGATATATTAGTATGCTAGGAGAAAATACAGAATTCATGACTACTTAGAGACTAGCAACCAAAGGAAAGCAGAAAGTCTAGGAGGTGTTGAGGGTATTTGCTGAACCCAGGGTTCTTGAACTTCTGTTTTTGTGTATTGACTGAGTTCAGGGAATAAGGCAAGGCCCAGGACCCGGCCCAAGATTGGTACTTTCCTAGGAGATGCTCTCATATGAGTCTAAGACTTCCAGAAGATTTTATCCTTGAGTAAGAACTAGGAATAAATCCTAGAACAGGGTTGTAGTGAATTGATAGTGGGTTGTGAAATAAATTATGTGGTTTCTATCAGCATTCATATCTTTTGAGTATCAAATGTCATAATGCTTCATGTAATTTTTGTTTTAATTTTTGTGAGTTAGTGTGTATTTGCATATGAACGTATATATTAATACACTTGATTGCATTGCTATTTTTTATCATTAGTCAGTCCTAGTCAAAAAAATTTCAAAGTTACTGCCTTAGAGAGGCATATATGCACGTTTAACTACACATTTCATAATTATTATAATAGCAAAATGCTAGAAGCAACCTAAGATCCTATCAGTAGTAGAAAGGGTAAACGTATTTTTATACAATGGAACATTATTCATCAGATAAAATGAGATAATTACATCTACTTATATTCACATTGGAGAAGGAAATGGCAACCCACCCCAGTGTTCTTGCCTGGAGAATCCCAGGGACGTGGGAGCCTGGTGGGCTGCCGTCTATGGGGTCACACAGAGTCGGACACGACTGAAGCGACTTAGCAGCAGCAGCATGTTAGCATAGTGGAGAGGGCAATGGCACCCCACTCCAGTACTCTTGCCTGGAAAATCCCAGGGACGGGGGAGCCTGGTGGGCTGCCATCTATGGGGTCGCACAGAGTCGGACACAAATGAAGCGACTGAATCACAAAACATAATATTGAATGGCAGAAACAGTTACAGAATGATAGCTAAGTATAATTGAGTTTATGTTAAAAAATAATAATATGATGTTCTGAAAATATCGACACCAACTTCAGTATAACCAACTTCTGAAGACAAAGAAAATGGGATGGGTTTGGGGCAGGGGTCCAAGGCATGGTGCAAGCTCTCCAACTTTGTGTGTGTGTACACGTGTGCAAGCCTTTCACTTAAAAAAAATTATAAGTGAATAAAGCAAAATGTTAACATGCAGGTGATAGGTATTTAGATATTCTGATAGTGTTTCATCTCCAGGTGTTTATAATGTTTGGTTTTTTAATTGCATCATGCAATAAGTAGATAACTGTTGTAGTTTTCTTATAGGGAGAATCTTTAAGGACTGAATATTATTGTTAGAATTAAAATCATAAGTATTCTTGCAAACAACATGTTCAATTATTTTATTATGACACCTTTAGTTAGGTGAAAGCTGTGTAATGAAAAATGTAATAGTAAGATGAGAAGCAAAAAGGGGAAAGAAATTAAATATAGGAGAAAGAAATTAAATATAAAATCTAAAGTTGAGAATATTTACATTAATTCAATATTCTAAAATCCATAAGATGTAACCAAAAAAAAATATTTATTGAATAAGAAGCCCTGTTAAAAAAAGTTCTTTTTTCATTCAGGTAAAGCAGATGACCACTCACTGAATAAAAGTTAAAACTAAATATTATATTATTAAATTGCAATTGTTGCTTAGTGGACAAACAAAGCAAAAAATATGTAATGTATCTGTAGCTTTGTCATTCATATTTCTTTGTTTTAATTAGCTGGTCACCTGACTTTCGAATGCCGCAATTTTCTCCGAGTAGATCCCAAAAGGGATATAGTTTTGGATGTCAGCAGCACAAGCAGTGAAGAGAGTGATGAAGAGAATGAGGAACTGAATAAACTGCAGGCATTACAAGAAAAAAGTAAGCAATACCTTTTTTTCCCTCCAGCGTTAAAGGTTGTTTTTAAATATGTATTATGTCATCTTTATCTGTTGTTCTGTTCTATTTGTCATTAAGATAGTTTGCATCTTACATAAGAAGTATTGCATGGGTAAGGAAATAGGCTGAACGTTGTAAGTTACTTGCCCAAAATCAAACAATTGGTCATTGATAGAACCAGCAGGCAAGTATGTTTCTAATTCTGCAACCCAGATTTTATTGTGTTTTGTTTTTCCATCTCACTGGAATGTATCACATGGTACAGAGTCTAAACGATTGGATCGTCAAATCACACTCATTAAAATAAGAGATCTTAGCGGTATCAAGGTTTAGTTGACCCTTGAACAACATGGCTTTGAATTGTATGGGTTGACTTTCATACAAATTGTTTCAGCATTACATACCAGAATAATAAACAAGCTACAGTTGATGGAATTCACAGATTCAGAACCATGCATATGGAGAAACTGTGTATGTGGAAAGCCAATTCTAAATTATACTTGGATTTTGGACTGCAAAATTACAGAAAATTTGTTTTCTCACAAAATTTATTTCCTAACCCCTATGCCACTCAAGGGTCAACTGTAACTTTATGTATGTGGACGACCTTGTGGCATAGCAAAGCAGCAAGAGTTCTGGGACGACAGTACAACCTCCTAGGTTCCCACTCTGGCCACGGTTAATGTAAAAGGTTTCAAAAAGAAAGTCATTTTGGTCATGAAACACCTTAATTTTATGCCCAGATAGTTACATTTCCCAGGGATTATGGATTTATGCCCCATAAATCCCTAGATTCCAGGATTACTTACCATAAACAGTCCTAGACCAACCAAGTACATTCAGCTATATGCAATCTATAAATAAGGATTCTTCTGCCAACAGCTTGATCATAGACTTCGAACTTTCAGAACTGTGAGGAAATAAATTTCTGTAATTTGGCCATACACCACCTCTTCCCCACTCACCCAGAAAAGGATTTTCTGGCTAGCAACTACTAGTAATTTATTTCCAGGAAATCTATCATTAGCATGTTTATAAAGAAATATGACCAAGTTACCTTTTTTTCTTTCCTGAGGCATCCTCCTTTCCCCTGCAACAGAGAACAAATTTCAGACCAACTGTTTAACCATTTGTTTTCCATCTTGTGTGTAAAATGACCTGTCTTTGCAGTGGGGTTTTTAAGCATAAAATATGCCATATGTGAAAATATTTTGTAAACTACAAAATGCCATATTGTTAGTTGTCACACAGAAGCAAAATGCAGCTTATTTGAATATGGGTTTAGGCATGGAGTGAGACAGATACAAAAAGGTTAAACTTGTTTTTGATCATAAGAGAACGAGAAACACCTTAAAATTTTTTAACCTTTCCATATAATGTCCAGTGAAGGTAAGTGGAGAAAGTCAAATGCCAGGGTACTGGGACAAGCTGAGAAGGCAGAAGAAGGGTAGCATCTCAAAGAAGGCAGGCGAGAGTGACGGGAAATATGAGTCTGTACAACTTCAGTGATAGCTGCTTGAATATATATGTTTTTTCTTTTGCTCCCTACTGAAATAACACTAAAATAATAATAGAAGAATTTTTTAAAGACCCAAATTCACAAGGACAAAGAAAACAAGAGTCAGAAAATTTGGGTTAGTGATAATGAACTCACACTTTAAGAGAGCTCAACCCTTTAACAGTGTGGAAAGCTGAGAAATAACCTGAGTATCCACTCTAAAACCCCCTAAAATCTTGACAGTGAGTATCCTTGGTTACCTCTGAAAGTGAGAGTGTAAGGCTAGAAACAGGGAGTGCTTAAAAGCCTGCAGTAGTTAATGCTCCATTCCCTCCCCCTGTTCTGTGAAGCCCTGTCGTCTCAGCAGACTGCCACAGGCCTATTTCTAGACAGGGTCAGATCAACAGTCTTTAAACTGGGACACACCAAACCCAAATGAAGATATTCAAGTTAAAGGTTAGATACAGAATGGTGAGAGCCTTCTAGCCATCTTCACCTATTTGTTCCCAGTCATATATCACTCAGGCAGAAGATCTGAAGATACATCCCTGGGGAATCTGACCAGCCAAAGAAGAAAGAAATAAGGATATTGACATTAGGGATCCTTCAAAGACAAGATCTCACCAGATGGCCAGTGAAGTCTGGTCTTCCAAGTTTCGCTTGCTAAAAGCTTCCGGTCAGCTTTTTAGACAGTGAGGAGTGCTAAATTTCTGCAGAAGGATTCGCACATGAAATATAGATTCCAAAACACAAACAAAAAATCAACTTGAGAAATATAATCTGTAGAGGGAGAAAACTTAGCAGAATAATAAATATTTAGTTTCATACAAAGATAAGATATAGCATGCATGAATATGAATAAAACCAGCTAAAGGGCTTTTGAAAACTAAAAATTAAGATGGAAAACTTGATAGAGTTGGAAGGTAAAGTTGGAAAAAACAAAGAAGAGCAAACTGAGAGAAAAAAGATAGAACAACTGAAGAGTCATTCTTGAAAATACTTCATTCAAATGAATCCCAGAAAGAGAAGAAATAATTTCCAGAGGAAAAGGTTTAACAAGTACCAGGCACAGTGTTAAAAATATCCCATAGGAAGGTACACTATAATGAAACTTAATGTATGCTAGAAACCAAAAGATATAATCCAGACTTCCAGATTTGAGAATAAGGCAGGTCACAGGTGAAGAATGAGGAGTCAGAATAGTTGTGTACGTCTCTAAACCAATATTGGAAGCTAGTAGAATGTGGATCATGCTTTCAATTGTTGAAGAAAAGTTATATCCAAGTTAGGATAATATACCCAACCAAATTCTTAATCAAATGTGAAAGTACAGTAAAGATATTGTCAGACATTCAAGTCTCAAAAAACAATTTACTTGTCACTCTTTCTCAGAAAACCTCTGGAATAAGTGTTCTACCAATGTAAGGGAATACACTGAATACAGGAAGACAGGAATGTAGGGAATAGAAAAGAAGGGAAATTTGTAGCATGCTGGTAAGGAGATATTCCAGAAGGACAGCTGCACCAAAAGGGAGAGTAGTCAAGCCACATAGGAGCACAACAGAAGATTCTAGGAGAGAAAGCCTAAGATCCTTAATCCCACAAGGATACTTTCTATCCCTTTCACCTATACTGCCCTATTTTTAAGAAGACAAATGCAAAAGAGTTTAGAATTAGGAAGAATCTTTAGAACAAATAATTTTAAAACCTAGTTTTGTAGAAAAAGAAAATGAAAACAGGTGACTTTCCAAAGTCACTTACCGGTCACAGTAGAGCCAACATTTCTTGCCATGATCCAGGTTTCTTGCCTACTTGTCCTGTAGTATTTTTATTACAATATGCTGCTCTCCTACCTTAGATATCATCCAGTCTGTTGGTTCTTGACCTTTTTGTCCTTTATCACATCAATCTTGAAGCATAAACTACACTTCCATCATGAATAGTGGTTTGTTCTAGAGGTGATTTTTCAATAAGAACGCCCGGACAGATCCACTCTGGGAGAAAGGGGAGGAAGTAGCATATAATAGCCTCCAGGACAGAGAGTAGTTGGTGAAGCTTCATTATTAGCATCAGCTTTCTGGCTCAGATGGTAAAGAATCTGCCTGCAATGAGGCAGGCCCAGGTTCGATCCCCAGGTCAAGAAGATCCCCTGGGGAAGGGAATGGCTGCCCACTCCAGTGTAGTAGGGCTTCCCTGACAGCTCAGTGGTAAAGAATCCACCAGCCATGCTGGAGACCCAGGTTCGATCCCTGGATTGGGATGATCCCCTGGAGAAGGGAGTGGCTACTCACTCCTGTATTCTTTCCTGGAGAATGCCATGAACAGAAGAACCTGATGCGCTACAGTCCATGGGATCACAAAGGGTTGGTCACAACCGAGCAACTAACACATATGCAAAGAAGGGACCCACATTTATTTCATGATCACCAAATGGGATCCCAGTGTTGTTCTTCAGTTGCTAAGTCATGTCCAGCTCTTTGCTATCCCATGGACTGCAGCATGCCAGGCTTCCCTGTCTTTCACTACCTCCTAGAGTTTGCCCAAACTCATGTCCATTGAATCAGTGATGTTATCTAACCATCTAATTCTCTGCCGCTCCCATCTCCTTTTGCCCTCCTCAATCTTTCCCAGCATCAGGGTCTTTTCCAATGAGTCAGCTCTTCGCATGAGGGGGCCAAAGTATTGGAGGTTCAGCTTCAGCCCTTCCAGTGAATATTCAAGGTTGATTTCCTTTAAAGACTGACTGGTTTGATCTCCTGCTGTCCAGGGGACTCTCGAGAGTTTTCTCCAACACCACATTTTGAAAGCATCAGTTCTTTGGTGCTCAGCCTTCTTTATGGTCCAGGTCTCACATCCGTACATGACTGCTGGAAAAACCATAATTTTGACTGTATGGACCTTTGTCAGCAAAGTGATATCTCTGATTTTGAATATGCTGTCTAGGTTTGTCATGGCTTTTCTTCTGAGGGGTAAGCCTCTTTTTATTTCATGGCTGCAGTCACCATCTCCAGTGATTTTGGAGCCCAAGAAAACAAAATCCATCATTGTTTCCACTTTTCCCAATCTGTTTGCCATGAAGTTGTGATCTTAGTGTTTTGAATGTTGAGTTTTCACTGTCTTCTTTCACTCTCATCAAGAGGTGCTCTAGTTCCTCTTTGCTTTCTGCTATTAGTGGTATCATCTGCATATTTGAGGTTTGATGTTTCTCCCAGCAATCTTGATTCCAACTTGTGAGTCATCAGCCCTGCATTTCACATGATGTACTCTGCGTAAGTTAAATAAGCAGAGTGACAATATACACCGAAAAAAACATGTCCTTTTCAGCATAGGGGATTAGAATGCAAAAGTAGGAAGTCGAGAGATATCTGGAGTAACAGGCAAATCTGGTCTTGGAGTACAAAAAGAAACAGGGCAAAGGCTAGCAGAGTTTTGCCAAGAGAACATACCTGTCATAGCAGACACCCTCTTCCAACAACACAAGAGACAGCTCTACACATGGACATCACCAGATGGTCATTACCAAAATCAGATTGATTATATTGATTATTTTCTTTGCAGCCTAAGTCGGAGAAGCTCTATACAGTCAGCAGAAATAAGACCTGGAGCTGACTATGGCTCAGATCATGAGCTCCTGATTGCAAAATTCAGACTTAAATTGAAGAAAGTAGGGGAACCCACTAGACCGTTCAGATATGACATACATCAGTTCAGTTCAGTCACTCAGTCGTGTCCGACTCTTTGCAACCCCATGAATCGCAGCACGCCAGGCCTCCCTGTCCATCACCAACTCCTGGAGTTCACTCAGACTCACGTCCATCAAGTCAGTGATGCCATCCAGCCATCTCATCCTCTGTCGTCCTCTTCTCCTCCTGCCCCCAATCCCTCCCAGCATGAGCGTCTTTTCCAATGAGTCAACTCTTCGCATGAGATGGCCAAAGTACTGGAGTTTCAGCTTTAGCATCATTCCTTCCAAAGAAATCCCAGGGCTCATCTTCAGAATGGACTGGTTGGATCTCCTTGCAGTCCAAGGGACTCTCAAGAGTCTTCTCCAACATCACAGTTCAAAAGCATCACTTCTTCGGCACTCAGCTTTCTTCACAGTCCAACTTTCACATCCATACATGACCACTGGAAAAACCATAACCTTGACTAGATGAACCCTTTGTTGGCAAAGTAATGTCTCTGCTTTTGAATATGCTATCTAGGTTGGTCATAACTTTCCTTCCAAGGAGTAAGCAAGCATCTTTTAATTTAATGGCTGCAGTCACCATCTGCAGTGATTTTGGAGCCCCCCAAAATAAAGCCTGACACTGTTTCCACTGTTTCCCCATCTATTTCCCATGAAGTGATGGGACCAGATGCCATGATCTTCATTTTCTGAATGTTGAGCTTTAAGCCAACTTTTTCACTCTCCACTTTCACTTTCATCAAGAGGCTTTTTAGTTCCTCTTCACTTTCTGTCATAAGGGTGGTGTCATCTGCATATCTGAGGTTATTGTTATTTTTCCCGGCAATCTTGATTCCAGCTGGTGCTTCTTCCAGCCCAACGTTTCTCATGATGTACTCTGCATATAAGTTAAATAAGCAGGGTGACAATATACAGCCTCGACATACTCCTTTTCCTATTTGGAATCAGTCTGTTGTTCCATGTCCAGTTCTAGCTTTTGCTTCCTGACCTGCATACAGGTTTCTCAAGAGGCAGGTATTCCCATCTCTTTCAGAATTTTCCACAGTTTATTGTGATCCACACAGTCAAAGGCTTTGGTATAGTCAATAAAGCAGAAATGGATGTTTTTCTGGAACTCTCTTGCTTTTTCCATGATCCAGCGAATGTTGGCAATTTGATCTCTGGTTCCTCTGCCTTTTCTAAAACCATACATACATACATCAAATCTCTTACAATTATACAGTGGAGGTGACAGATAGATTCAAGGGATTAGGTCTGGTAGATGGAGTGCCTGAAGAACTGTGGACAGAGGTTCATAAGCTGTACAGGAGGCGGTGACCAAAACCATCCCCAAGAAAGAGAAATGCAAGAAGTCAAAGTGGTTGTCTGAGGAGGCCTTACAAATAGCTGAGAAAACAAGAGGTGAAAGGAAAAGATATACATAACTGCATGCAGAGTTCCAGAGAATAGCAAGGAGAGATAAGAATGCCTTCTTATGTGAACAGTGGAAAGGAATTCCAGTAACCCCTACCCAAATAAACCATAGACTGGGGTCTGAAGCACACAGAGGAAGGGAGTGTAGAATCTGTGATGGTTAGTTCCATTGACAATTTGATGATGATGTTCAAAGCCTCTGAAAGGGTAAGTTCTCAGTGTGAGTGACTGAGTGCATTCTTGACCAACACCCTTTAGATAATCCTAGGGGCTCCTTGAATTCTTCCTTAGTCCTTAGAGCTAGAGAGATCTTATTCCAACTCTCTTGAATATTGTAAGTTTTTTTTAAATGATATAATACAATTAAAATAGCCAGGAGAAAGCAAATAGTTTTTAGTGTACTTATATAAGTCCTTTGTTAGATGCCTGGTTTACAAATATTTTATCCCAATATGTAGCTTGTCTTTTCATCTTCTTAATAGGTGTTTCACAGAGCAATAGATTTTAACTTTTATAAAGTCTAATTTATTAAGTTTTCCTCATAGATTATGCTTTGCTTTCAAGTGTAACATTTTACCTATCTCTTGTTCTCCTTTACTTTTTTCTAAATTTTTATAGTTTTATATTTTACAGTAAGTCCTTCATCCATTTGAATTGATTATTCTATAAGATATGAAACTTAGAGCACTTAGTATTTTGTTTAAGAATAAATAATTGTTCCAGCACTGTTCATTGAAAGGCTGCCTTTCCTTCATTGAATTTTTTGCTTTTGCCAAAAATAGTTGATCATGTTTGTGTGGGTTTGTTTCTGAATTGTCTATAATGCTCCATTGATCTGTGTGTCTATCCCTCCACCCATTCTTGATTAATATAGCTAAAGTTGGTAGGACTGAGATTTCTACTTTATTCTTCTTTTTCAAAATTATTGCAACTATTCTAGTTTCTTTCCCTTTCCATAAAAATTTTTATCTGCAAAGAATCTTGCTGGGATTTTTGATACTCATTGTATTAAGCATGTTTATCAATTTGGGGAAAATTGACACCTTCACTGTGTTGAGCATTTCAACCCACAAATATAATGTGTCTCTGTAATTATTTAGATCTTTGATTTCTTTTCTTATCACTGTTCAGTTTTCAGCATATAAATCCTACATGTTTTATTAGATTTATATATATAAATATTTTTTTGAAAAATTGTAAATGATTTTTTTCATTCTCTGCGTGTCCATTACGAGTATATAGAAATGCAGTTTATTTGTGTATGTTTATCTTTTATCCTTGTTGAACTCACTGATTATTTCTAGGAGTGTTTGGCAGATTCCTTGAAATTTTCTATGTAAACCGTCATGTCATCTGCATATCAGAGTGGTTGTGCTTCTTCCATTTTGATTTGTAAGCCTTTTATTTCCCTTTCTTGACTTATTGTTGTGGCTAGAACTTATAGTACTATATTGAGAAAGAGCAGTGAGAGATGAATTCTTACCTGGATTCCAACCCTAGGGGACAGAAATGTTCAAACCTTAGCAGTTAGCTGTCAGTTTTTCTGTAGTCACTCTTTATCAAGTTGAGGAAGTATCCCTCTATTCCTATTTTGAAAGAGTTTTTATCATAAATGGGTGTCAGATTTTGCCATATGCATTTTCTGTATCAGTTGATAGGATCCTACAGTTTTTCTTTAAACTGTTAATACAGTTCAGTTCAGTCGCTCAGTCGTGTCTGACTCTTTGCGACCCCATGAATCACAGCACAGCAGGCCTCCCTCCCTGTCCATCACCAGCTCCCGGAGTTCACCCAAACTCATGTGCATTGAGTGGGTGATGCCATCCAGCCATTTCATCCTCTGTCATCCCCTTCTCCTCCTGCCCCCAATCCCTCCTAGCGTCAGAGTCTGTTCCAATGAGTTAGCTCTTCGCATGAGGTGGCCAAAGTACTGGAGTTTCAGCCACAGTATCACTCCTTCCAATGAACACCCAGGACTGGTCTCCTTTAGAATGGACTGGTTGGATCTCCTTGCAGTCCAAGGGACTCTCAAGAGTCTTCTCCAGCACCACAGTTCAAAAGCATCAATTTGTCGGTGCTCAGCTTTCTTCACAGTCCAACTTTCATGTCCATACATGACCACTGGAAAAACCATAGCTTTGACTAGACAGACCCTTTGTTGGCAAAATAATATCTCTGCTTTTTAATATGCTATCTAGGTTGGTCATAACTTTCCTTCCAAGGAGTAAGCGTCTTTTAATTTAATGGCTGCAATCACCATCTGCAGTGATTTTGGAGCCCCAAAAAATAAAGTCTGGCACTGTTTCCACTGTTACCCTATCTATTTCCCATGAAGTGATGGGACCAGATGCCTTGATCTTCATTTTCTGAATGTTGAGCTTTAAGCCAACTTTTTCACTCACCTTTTTCACTTTCATCAAGAGGCTTTTTAGCTCTTCTTCACTTTCTGCCATAAGGGTGGTGTCATCTGCATATCTGAGGTTATTGATAGTTCCCCCAGCAATCTTGATTCCAGCTGGTGCTTCTTCCAGCCCAGCGTTTCTCATAATGTACTCTGCATATAAGTTAAATAAGCAGGGTGACAATATACAGCCTTGACGTACTCCTTTTCCTATTTGGAACCAGTCTGTTGTTCCATGTCCAGTTCAAACTTTTGCTTCCTGACCTGCATATAGGTTTCTCAAGAGGCAGGTCGGGTGGTCTGGTATTCCCATCTCTTTCAGAATTAATACAGTAGATTACGTTAATTGATTTTTGAATATTCAATCAGCCTAGCATACCTTGAATAAGTGACATTTGGTCATGGTGTATAATTTTTTTTAAATATTAAATACTGAATTATCTTTGCTAATCTTTTATTAACAGTTATTTGTATCCACGTTCATGAGAGATGTTAGTCTTTTTTTCTAATTTTGTACTATTTTAATATGATTTTGGCATCAGAGTAACCTTAGCTTCATAGAATATTGAGAAAGGTTTCATTCTCTTCTGTTTGTTAGATAAGTATATATAAAATTTGTATTAATCCTTTGAATGTTTGGTATCATAGCCTCACAAGGGAGGAAGTCTGTGTTTTCCACTGAGCCTTTGATGATGTGGATGGTGCCACATTTTTTTCTGTGGTGTTTGCCTGGAGAATGGCAATTATTATCTAAAAGCTTCCTGTCACTATGCTGTCTCTTTTTTGGTCCTTGACTAGAAGGAGCAGATTCTTGGTGGGGCATTTTTGTCTCCACCTGTTGACATTGCCAGGTTGCCAGCTTCTGTAGCTCTGAAGTCTGTGCTGTATGAAGCAAAAAGACATTTCAGGGAACTCAGTACTGGGTCATTTTCTAGATTATACAAGAACCCTAGCTAGTGTCTGCCTTTTCACCTTTCAGTCTTCTTATGCTTGTTTTTGTTATGTCTGGGATGTGTAGTTATACTTAATGAGAGGAATAGGAAAAATATGTCTACTTCATCTTCCTAGAAGCAGTTCAACTGATTTTTTACAAAGGTGAAAAGGCAATTCTGTGTAGAAAAAGTCTTTTCAGCAAATAGTGCTAGAATAAATGAATATTTTTAGAAGTGTTAAGTGAAATAAGTAAGTTGAAAAATATTATATATGCTACATTTTTCAAATGAGGAAAAACTTGGGACTTACATGTAACTTTATTTGTATATGTGAATGTGTGTTTGAATTTAGTTATGTATAGATAAAGCCTAGAAGAATACACACCAAATTGTGTATTTAAAAATCAAGCTAGAAAATAGTGTGTATTCTCTCCTTCCTAGATACTGACAACATAAATATTAGTGGTTATTGTCCCATTACCCTAGGATTTTGTGATCCTAATTTTGCTTGAAACGGAAAATTTTTTTAAATTATACATGATTGTGTGTTTCATTTCTTAAGGCCTGAAATAGTACCCAGCAAAGTGTCAACATTGATTAGGAATTAGAAATGAAATACTTGAAGTTTTTAGTAAATATACATAGTTGATTTGAAATTTGTATGAAAAACTGTTTTTATTAGATTTTTAATGAGTAAAAATAATCAAGAAAGGGGACATTGTTACAAGAAAAGTGCAGATCCTGACCAGTGAAATTCACCAACCAACAACCAAAATTTTTAAATGTATAAAATATTAATATCATGTATTAAAGAAGATATGTGGAATCTAGAAAAATGATACCGATGAACCCATTTACAGGACAGGAATAGACACAGATGTGGAGAATAGACAGGGGCACAAAGGAAAAAGAGAGAGTGGGGTGAACTGGAAGATTGAAATTGCCGAATGTGCACTGCCGTGTGTAAAACAGACAGCTACTGGGAAGCTGTTGTACAGCGCAGGGTGCTCAACCTCAGTGTTCTGTGGCGGCCTCAGTGGGTAGGGTGGGGTGAGTGGTGGAGAGAGGAAGGCCTTGTATGTATACATATAGCTAATTCACTTTGTTGTACAACATTGTAAAGCAGCTGTACCCCAATTTTTAAAAAAAAATGCTTACATACCACAATAATGTATAAACTGATGATGACCTGATTCTTTCCCCTCAACACACAGGAATTAATGAAGAAGAGGAAAAGAAAAAAGCAAAAAGCAAAGAGAAAATCAAGTTGAAAAAAAAAAGAAAGAGGTATTTTTTAAACATTTTCTTTAAAAAAATAGGACTGAATATAGGATGGATTAAAGAATTTTATTTTTCACATTACAGTCTAGTTAATTTAATATTAATGAGACTTTGGTTGTTTCAGTAAAATAACAAAATCCTTCCTGTCAGGATTCAAAAATAGAGTCAGCGCTCAGATACCTTAAATTTTCTTTTTTGGAGCAAATTAAGATATAAATAAATAATAGCCCCACCTGCTTCTTTTATGTATTCTATTTGTGTTCTAGAATTTTTAAATTATGGAACATTAGTCAAGTTTTAATTTGGACATATGTTGAAATTCTTCACGTACACATTTTGTCCTCATATATATGAAGTTGGGGCTTAAATATCAGTATTCTCAGAATATCATTAATTAATGAAATTAATTCATTAATTAATTGGATTTGTGTACCTATTTGTCATGCTAAAAATTCCTTCAGGTCTTTCAGAATTCTCAACTACCTATGATTTTTTTTTTTTTTTTTTTACTGGCAACTCTTTCAATAGCAACTGGTTAAAGAAATTGATCCAAAGACTTAAGAGACAACTTCTTCCTTGGTTCATGAGTGCACTTTCATTTATACCAGAATAAGCATGTACATATAGGCACTATTTAAGGTATTTAGCAGGTAGTAATATCTAGCTTGGACCTAAGTTCTATGATAGAGTAGGTTCTGCATGTCAGGTGTTATGTCTGTAGTTTTTGTGGAGCATGAAATATATAAGCTCTAACACCTCAGCTATTATACATATTGGAAGTTAACTCACTTTCAGGTGTTGAGAGTTAAATAACAGTGTCTAATGTAAGAACTAATGAAGGAAGGTAGAGCTCAGTGTATAATGTAGTCTGATTAGTATATTGTATTGTTATTTGCACTAGCACAAGATAATGGATTCCTTGTAGGAAAAGTGAGATTTTCTATTTTCTTCCAAATTTTCGTATACTGATTTTGTAGCTCAGTTGCAGACCTCATTCAGACACAGCCCAGAATTAAAAGAACTTTTCTAAGTACGCTTTTAGCGAAGATAATGCCACTTAATGTAGTTGCTATGTTAAAGTTTAACATTCTGCCTTAAAAAAGAGAATCCAAGTCCAAAAAGGCAAAGAAAAAAGTATAGGCAAAGAAGCAGCTCTGGTCAGAATGTAGAGGTCAAGAAGGCCTTGAAAACAGGAAAGCAGGCAAGAGCTGAGAAAAACAGGACTGAAGAGAGTGCAAGAGAACACATGAGAAACTAGGCTCAGGAGAGCCAGAGTCTGAGAGGGCAAACAATGAAAAGGAAGGAACACACTGTTACAGAAACCCCGGAGACTCGGGGTCCCTAATCCAGGGAGGCAGTCAAGGAATTCGCACAGCGAGTCTCTCTACAGACGCAACCTTGTGGGCTCCTGGGTTTACTTTTCCTTCTCCTGTGTGTTTCTGTCACGTTTTCTTAGTTTGAGTTGTAACTTCTCATGTTTAGATCACCCATCTAACTCTGAGATACCTTTTTTTATTATAAATTAACTCAGTTTCTGTTTTGTTCTACTTATTTGGGGTTTGGGTAAATCATTCTCATTTATTTAGATTATACATTTAAAAGTATCCTTTTGTAACTACTGAAAATTATTATGGAATGCAACTGTTCATCTGTATCACTCTGTGTATAAAAGAATCAAGTACTTTAACTTGAAAAATAAAAAAGAAATAACAGAAGTGCTTTTATTTTGCCGATTTTCAGCTTTCATATATTTATATGGAGGTACAATTATGGCTCTTTTTATATTACTGCATTCTTTGTGGCTCTTTTAAGAGAATAAACTAACAAGTTATTGTATACGCAGTGAATTGTGTATATAATGAGAGTGTATATAATGCCACTTTCTTTGCCTTATAAGAAAGATTTTGAAGGGGTACACTGAAGGTACACAGGATGAGAAACTGAAAATCACAGGAAAATTTTTTCATCCTTGCTGAATTTAAAACTCATAACTGGAATTGAGCAGAATAGAGATATTTATTTTGTTAGTTTCTCTGGCTAAGTGGCAAAAATTCTGATTACAGTATTTTAAGAGCATACAGATATAAAAGGCACATTCGAGTTTCTCTATACTCTCACCTTGTTCCAAGAAGGATTCAAAGCAGTTCGGATTCCATTTAAATGCACCCATCAGCCATAAATACAGTTATCAGTCAGTATGTATTATTACCCGTAGGTCTTATTCATCTAGTTCCACTGAAGAGGACACTTCAAAACAAAAGAAGCAAAAATACCAGAAGAAAGAAAAGAAAAAGGAGAAAAAGAGTAAGTCAAAAAAGGGGAAGCATCACAGAAAGGACAAAAAGAAGAGAAAAAAGGAAAAGCATTCCTCTGCCCCTAACAGTTCTGAAATCTCCAAAAAGTAACTGAGACTGGCCTGAGCTATTAAATTTAAAAATTTAATTTTGAAAATTATTTGACCTTCTTTGAAATTTGCCATATAATTATGCTTTGCAATAAATCACAGCCATTTCCGTATAGACATTTTTTCATATATAGGACCATTATTGTCTGACAATATTTTAATGTGCTATGATTATAGAGTATGGAATCAGTCTTATTACTTGATAGCCATGCCCCAAGTACGGATATCTGTGCAACAAAACTCATCATTTTTGGTATTCTTTTCTGTGTTAATGTTATTACTTCATAAGCTGATTGTAAATTGCTTTACTACAGTCAACACAGGCAATCTACCTAGCAGTAAATGAATATTGCTGGATTAAGTGGTTATCTTCCAATGATAAAGTGAGGTAGGCTTGACACTGAAAATTTTAAAAGCTTTATATCCTATGATAATATATTACTATTAAGATAATGAAATTCTTCACTTGGATTTTTTGTTTTTTTTTTGATGTCATAGGAGATGAAGCTGCTCTGTTGGTCTTGACTAGAACTTTCTAAATGGATGGTATCAGCAGGAATATGATAATGAAAATATTTATAACAAAATTTCACTGTTTTCTGAGATGCAGAGTTTCTAGTACCTGCCTCCTTCATTTTTGTAACAAAATATTTCTTCCTTGTTTAAAAAGACAAGTCTAGTTCAACCTATTTGTAAGTCTGGTAGAGATGATGCTGTGTTGGGCAGGATTTTTAGGACAGACTCCTGGGTTGTTTTACAAATGTGCCATATTGGCATGTCTTAAAGAAATACCTCAAACACAGAGTTTTTTATTTAGAAGGACAACAGCTAAATCTTCATTAGAACTGATTTTTATTGTATTCAGTATATAAATTTTATGAAGCTTGTTTCTATGAGTAATGTGGAAATTTTTTATAAATGTGAACATATATATTTATTTGTCTGAAATAATTTGTAGTTTTGAAGCAGGTTTCCATTGAATTTATGATTTCATAATATGACCAGTTTGGGGTGTTTCTCTTACTTCAGTCATAAATCTCAGGAGCAGTGACAAAAATTTAGGATTAAGAATTTTATTCTGTACTTTTTAAAATTTACGAGCCAGGGAGTTACATCATGAAAGCCTTTATATAATAATGAAAATTTTGTATGAGTCAGCATTGTCAGATACATAGTAGTAGGTTTAAATATTTCTGCATTTTTTTAATTTCACAATGATCAGTGTTACTTACTTTGCCAAATACTCCAATATCCCTTACATCCTATAAGTTAAATACTGTTTATTGTAGCAGCATCGAAAGTCAGCTAGTTATCATGGCACAGCACCAAAGATTGCCGAGTACCTCACTGTGGTGCAGTTACAAATTGGAAGCCTACATACGTGGCTGTAGGTGTATTCATAATGATGAAATCAGGTAAGTATACATAACTTCCCAGGCTGGAAAGGTGTGCTGACTCTTCCTTCACCCAGCAGCCCTAGTTGGCATGACCTCAGTAAGCCTGGGAGAGCCTCATAGCTCCTCTGAGCATGTGCTTACCAGGTGCAGACTCTAGGGAAGCTGCGTCCACATCCCTGTTGTAGCATTGCAGCTATGGATGCTGTGACACTTGTAGCTTTTCTATAACCCAGCTCAGTCCAGTAGCCGCCTTTAAAAGACCTCCACTTGTTTAAATGTGTTAGTCAGTTATTGGGAGAGAAACACAGAGCTGTTAGGTTTTTAAGGGTTTGTTTTGCCTTTGCTGTAGTTTATTTTTAAAACCGGTACTTTATGAAAATACAGTCCTTTGGTTATCAGAATAAAAAAAGTAAAAAAAAAAAATTCCATCTTTAAAAAGATGATTAGAAAGTGCTACATGCAGATAGATGGTCTCATTGTATTGAGTATGTAATGTGGTTATAAGTGATTATTGTAGTGACACAGAGTCAATCCAGTTATTTATGTTTTATTTCTGTTAATTGTAGAGACAATAAATTGGCTTATCAGATTTGTTTTTTGAATGGTGGCATACTCAGTGGCTCAGGAGAGTTGTATAAAATTTGGCCTTCATTAACTACTAGAGTTTGCAAATTAAAAGATTTTAATATGTAATTTTTTTACTCCCAGAAAAAAATCTTGGAATAGTTCTTGCTTAAATTTCCCATAGTATGAGAATAGTTTATGAAAGATCTCACCTGAATAAAATACATTTGTTTTTACTAAAATAATTTCTACTAAAGTGATCTTGTTATCGTTATTAGGATTGGATGTAAATCTCACTAATATATTGTAGGAGTAAATTAGTGACATTTCCTCTCAGGCAATGTGTAGCATAAGGAAAATTGAACTTGGTAGTAAAAAGTCCAAAAATCCTCGTCACTCTGACTACCTGTGTGACCTTCAACAAAGTCATTCACCTTCTCTGGGCTTTGATGTCTTTCCTCTGTAAAATATTGTACTGAATTATCTCTGAGATCCCTTGTAATCCTTAATATATATGATTATCAATGTTTTAGTAAAATTCAAATAATAATATTTTAGAAATTATATTCATTTAGGAATATAAATTATTCATTTAGAAATGGCTGCAGATAAGCAGGTAGCATTCTGTAGTGGTAAAGGTTGAATTTATTAATATAGCTGTTAAACACATGTCACTTCTCGAAGCAGATAATTGACATTTGGTTCACATCCTTCCCGCTCAGTGTATGTCATTTTCACTAGACGCAGACAGAATTTATTTTTAGATTTGTATCTGTAACCCGATTATCTGAACATTTTGAGACTATTGGTTTTGAGCTGATGGACCTACACCCTACCCAGTTCCCTGTTTCTTTTCTCCATATCATCTGTTGGCTAAAACCTCTCAGAGAGATCCCCAGTTTGTCACAGAATATGTATCTGTTTACATCTTTGGTTCTTTGAGGCTAAAACATCAATAAGTAAAACAACTGTGTGTATCTGTATTTATGAGCCTCTCAAATTACATGCCTTAGGTTACCTTAAACTAGATTGATGAGTTACCATTAATAGTCTAGATAAATGCCATTGAGTCCTTTCTTCAGTAAACATTTATTGAGAACTTAGCATGGCAAGCACTATGTTAAATAACTAGGGATACAGAGATTAATAAGACACATTTGCTTCTCTGAAAGGAATTCAGAGGTTAGTTGGTAGGGGAATCAGCAAACTCATCATTAGGTACAAACTGCAGTAATTGGAAGACTTCAAGGAGTATGTAAGAGTCTGGAACAGTTAGAAGAAGCTGCCTAGAAAAAGTAATGCCTGAAGTACATTTTGATTGAGGATGAGAGTGGGAGTTAGAGCAATTCCTGACAGAATGAGTACTGTGAACAAAGCCCACAGTAGACAAGGCTGGGGTGTGTGTGTCAAGAATTACAAGCCTTTTGTAGGACAGGAGTGGTAAGAATCAAGACCACCATTCTAGGTTCTTAGGTACAAGAGAAAGAGGTTTTATGCTCCATGTTTGGGAGCTTAGACTTTATCTGTAAGCAAGAGACCCCACCGGCGAGTTTTAAGAAAAAAATGCTACAGTCCCTGGGGTTGCAAAGAGTCAGATGCAACTTAGCGACTGAACAACGAACAAGGAAAGAAGTGACTTTTATTGGGGTTTAGTTCCATCCATTTCTTAATCCAATTCCCAGTTTTTAAAGGATGAACTTGCTTTCATCAGAAGCCCACATAAAGAATAATTTGAAACTTTGATTTTCTGTTAGGCCCACTTTTCTGATTATTTCTAAAAGCTGTAGTAACTTAAGTTTTCTAAAAAGCTACTGTCTTCTTTATCACACCCATTCCCAGAATTACATGCATATGTACATAATTTGGAATGCTTTGCTTTTAGTTTTATTTTAGGTTATTTCTGACTGTCATAATATTAGTATTTTTGGTCAAAATAAATCATTTAAAATGTATTTTTCAATGTACACACTATCATAATTCAGTAAGCCTTCTTTTAATATTTTGTCTCAATATTGTGAATATTATGAAGCACAGCTGCGTCAGAGTCACAGTGTCACACATAGTTGGTCCACTCAGTGAGCCCTGTTGCTCTCCCGCAGGCTCCCTGGCTCAGCAGGGAGTGCTCCACAGACTGCAGCTGATACGAGTACTGAGACTTGGGTTTTCCCAGGCAGTTGGCATCCGAGAATAGTAGGGATTTTTTACGTCCACTAAATGATACTTTCACTTGCAGAGCCCAGGGTCTTCAGACCTCATTTATCTCCTCCTAACTCCTCCAAAATTTTGCAGAGTGCCAGAGAACTGGGTTGCCTCCCTGAGAGCATAACCCACGATGCATGCCCAACCCCAGCTTGCCTTTCCGAAAGTCTGGGGAATCAGGAGGATTTTGCTGGCCCTGCCCGTCTCTTAAGTTTCCTGCTTCTTACTCTTTATGGCCTCTGCTCTTGCCCTTAAGCAACAAAAGTAGACTAAACAGCGCCTTAACTAACCTTCTCAACTGAGATTTTCACCTGAGGCAACATCTAATTAGTAATATAACTATTTTTATCTGTGTATCAAGATACACAATTGTCTGGGATTTTTTTTTTTTTCCATCAAAGCTGGATCTGAGATCAAGAACTACCCACAAATGCTTTATGTGTTTTCTCAAAAAATAAATGAAAATTCTTTGGTTTTATAACCACATAAAATGTCATTTTTGTAGTGGAAATGTTTCAACTTTCAGACACACACACTCTAAGCAATTTTAATATTTAAACATTGGCAAAACTGTTTTCCTTTTGAATTGGAAATACAACACAGGCAGTAAGATGTTGCAATAATGACCTGGAATTACGCTGTCAACTTAGCCACATGTGGCTGCTGAAATGTAGATTAATTAAATGAAAAAGTATTTCTTTAGTTGCACTAGCCACATTTCAAGTGCCCAGTGGCCACATATGGCTGGTGGCTACCTTGCCAGACAAGACAGATACAGAAGGAACATTTCCATCATCACATAAAAACCTCTACTGGACAGTGCTAGAATTCCCAACTCTTGGTAGAAATTTTGACAGGCTAATGATCAAAAGTTTGTAACCCTGAGCTTCGCATGCCAGAGAGGAATAAAGCATTCCTTACCTGCCCCCTACCCTAACAGATCAGAGTGTATTTGGCATACCTTGAAAGGCTAGTCTTCCAGCTACAGAAACTTGGTACAACACAGTGGATATGTTTAGCAGAGCCAGCTTAAAATTAATTCTTTTTTTTCCTATTGAATTCCATTGTAGGACCAGGTCTCCATTCTTATAATAGAAACCATGTTTATGAATAAAAATCTTTTAAAGCAGGTTTAATTTGCAGAAACTGTAGTTTTATTTCTAGATGTCTAAATGGTATTACTGCAGTAGACTTAGGTGGGACCAGAGAAGTAACTTGTTTGCTTTATAACTTTCATTCTAGAAATTCCTTAGGAACTTTATCAGTGAAGGATTTTTGTTATGATTACCCCTTGGTATATAGAAAATATTTATCATGCAGGTTATACATGATATATTTTGTTATCTAATGTTAGTTTTTATAAAGGCAATAATACATTGTGTGTTCAGCAAACCCTCTAAAAAAGGCATGGGTTGATTTCTAAGAGACTTAAGAACAAGCCATTTCTCGTTCATAAGGCCAGCTATCTGAGATTTAGCTTATCCAGTACCATCTCTTATGAAAATAACTGCCTCCAAGAATGAGAAACGTGTGAAATGCTGGTAATGTGACATGAACTTCTCATTGTTCCTCACTGACATAGGTGCGCTAATCTGTGTTACTGATAAATTCTATAATTTCTCCTGAAATGTTAGCATAATTTCATGTAATGTAGAAACACATTAATTAGCAAATAAAAGTAAACTTCCTCACATGGCAGTCTATCAGAAACCTAGTGGATATTTAATAAATTAACTGAATGATCAAAACTGCAACTGTGTCTGGCTTTGTGTGTGGCAAAGTTTTGAAAAGTATTATTACAAACTGTATTTGAAGTGCACTCTTTATTTTTTTGTTCCATCTCTCCAGTGAGCTTTTACAACACAGGATTTTTAACAATAAGCAGTGTTGATTTGTGTCGTATCCATTGTTTTTTCTTGAATTATATCATCAGCCTCATAGAACGTTTCATTTGTTGAATTTGATGCTGCATTTGAACGGGGGGCTTTGCTTTTTCTATTTGAGTTGCCTGCAAATAAATACACAAAACAAAATGAAATAATTATTTGAAATTATGACATCAAATTTTACTTTAAAATTTGTCCTTAAAAAATAAACTTCTTAGCATATTGGAAGTAAGATGTCCTCTAAGCACTGTGTATGAATCATTGCAGAGTTGTTCTTCAGCATTTTCTCCTGAAGATCAAATAAGGGAAATTTTCAGTAACAAAAGTAAGGATTTTGTTTCCATGCTTGATTGCTTTCTCTACACTTCCATGGAGGAGAGTACACTTTTGATCAGAAGGTAACAATTTCTGGGTTGCTTAGTAAAAGTGTGACTGTCCCTATGCATGAAGTGAACAAAGCTAAAGTCATAATTTACAACAATCTCAAGGCTTTGCCGTTATAATCAATTTAGATGTAACATTTAAAAAGCACATGTTTGTTCCACAATCCCATTCACTCAGTTTATGTAAATGGGTCCAGAATGCTCACGGGTGGAGAAATATGGATCTTTGCTCATCAGAAGTTAGACTAACAAGCTCATAGTGAATAAATGGGTTATTATAATCAGTGGATGATGTTAGAAATCTTAAGTGTGAAAATAATATGTAATGTATTTCACCAATATATACAAACTGAAATATATATTTTAAATTTACAAATATGTGAAAGCAGTGCAAGAAGTCACAGATGGTGCTATTCACCGACCCCCTGTTGCTAAACCCACAGCCCACTTCACAAGCCACATTTATATGACCCATAAGTGGCCTGTTCTTTCCTTGGCTTCCTAGATGCCACCATTCCTCGACTCACTCCGTGTCACCATTGCTCCTTCCTGATATCCCTTGTTGGCCCCTTTTCCTCTCCCAGGCATCCTGGGCTGGAGGAGGGCCTGTGGGCTCCAGCCATTGGTTCCTGTCTCTGTCTCACTCCCTTATTAGTCTCAACTGCCCCACAGTTTTTAACACTATCTCTGCTGATCATTCCCAGATACATATCTCTAATCCACACCTCCTCTGAACTCTAGACTCAACAGCCTAGTTGCCATCTCCACTTGGGTATCTAATAGACATCTCCAACTTAGTCCAAAACTGATATTTGGATCATTCCCAGGAAAAAAAGCTTCTTAAAGTCTTCATCTTCTCAATCAGTGGCAACTCCATGTGTTTAGTTGCTCAGGATTAAAACCTCAGTCAGCCTTGCTCCTGTTCTCTCAGCCCCACCACCAATTCACCTGACATCCTGTTGACTACACTTCTAAAATACATCCGGAATCAGACCACCTTCACTACTACCACTGTTCTGTTTTGAGCACAGCACTCAGAGTAATCCTTTGAAACATAAAGCACATCCTCTACTCAGAACCTTCATCTCACCCAAGTCTTTATAATGGCCTTCATGTTTTCATACACACACACACACACACACACACACACACACACACACACTAATATCCCTGACTTCATCTTTCTCTACCTTGTCCTCTCATTCTCTCTCACTCTCACCTCTTTGATCAGACTTTCATGCATGTTCTAGCCACTAGACCTTTGCACGGGCTGTTCACTCTGGCGTGCTCTTCCCTCTGATTATCTGTATGGTAACTCTTAATTTTAAATTCTTGCTCAAAAGTCACCTTTTCAATCGGACCTAAACACTGTATTTAAAATTACAACCTACGTTCCCTCCATCCCATCCCCAATTCCTTCTGCTCTCTACTATTTTTCCCATAGTATTGATCTTCTAATATACTATATAATTTACCTTTTTATTTTATCATTTATTATCTGTCTCCTCTGTCTAAAATATAAGCACCACATGCCAGAGATCGCTATTTTATTCATTGATGATGCAGGAAAATTGCCTTGCATGTAGCTAGTGTTCAGTCAGTTTGTTGAGTGAAAGTGTGACATAGTAAAAAGTTTTAAAGTTGTAGATTGCACAAGACAAGGCTGAAAGTCAACTGGGAAGAAACGTTTAGAACAAATAATTCATGTCAAATGTAACAGGGACTTACACATCCATACGTAAGATGGTAAAGAGATGGACAAAAGATATACTGCATCTCCACTAGTCAGAAAGATGTGTAAATTCAAAACATTATAATACCATTTTTCATGTCTCAATTAGGAGCAGATTAAAAGTAATCTTTCTTGGCTAAGAGTAAGTAATCTATATTTACTATATTAGTAATTATATTTCCATCACAAAAATTCAGAAGTAATAAAACCATATATGGTACCACTCAAGACCCCACATTTTAAACTTGATACTTTTAATATTAGCCCAGAGAATAATGCCATGCATGTTTCAGGTCAGTGGGCAATATCTGCTAGCTATAGTGAGACATCATTTTTCAAGACTTATAAATATTGTTGGTCTATGAAATCAACCCGTAGTGGGGGATGTCCTGCTGAGCCCTAGGAAGCTGGGCTAATGGGACAGCCCAATGGGAATGTAACCTGTACATTTATTTTTTAAGTCTCGAGTGTTCATACCTTGTGATTTTAATGTGAAGTTCCCAAGGAATCCATGAGAGATGAGCTCTAAAATTTATATATAAAGATACTCACTGATTATTTTCAATACCAAAAAATGTAAGTACCTTAACAATAGTAGTGAAGTATGATGCAGTCATTTAATTTGAAAAAACTGATTTCTAGAAATTTTTAATGATATTGAATGTTCTGTTATATTGAATATAACATTAAGTGAGAGGTGCGATACTATCAAGCAGTACGATAATAGTTACTGCTCATACAGCATTTCCTCATAACAGCGTCTCCCTACTTAAAATCCTTTAGGATCAAGTCTGAATTTCTGGTTTAGACAGAGGATCAGCCCTGCTTCCCTCTGCTGGCTCAGCTGGCCCCATTCCCTTCCTCGCATTTGGCATTTCAGACATATAGAAATACTGACTGACAGGCTCCCAGACTTGCCCTGCTTGCTTGCTTGCTCTCTCTGCCCCAAGCCTTTGCATGCTTCCAGCTGCCCGGTGTCCCTAACTCTCTTCTTTGCTTGAATAACTCTTACTTATCCTTTAAATTTTAGAAAGTCTGCTCCAAAACTACCTAAAGGGGAAAGGAGACTCACTAGTCAAGAGATTTCACTATTAGAAGTAGCTTTTCTCTACTGTTTGCCATCTAGTCTGTCTTCTTATATGACTTTTTCACTTTCCCTCTTTAGTTAAATCTGAGCCTCATCTTTAAGTGTGTTCATACTGCCTGGCTTTGCCTATTTCTAAGTAATTTAGACATAGACTGCTCTCTGGAGTCAATGAGGACATCCTCCACTGTGGGCTGTTAAGGGACAATGTTATTGGTAAGTTTTGAAAGATAATGTTTCACGCCAGCTCTCAGATCTTACTCATATGCCTGAAACGTGCGGCATTCGCTGAGCTAACATTGAAAGTATCGTAAGTTTAAAATGTGGGGCCTACAACAGATGGACTTTATTTCATTACTTCTGAACTCTGGTGTTAATTAATGTTCTATCCCTAAACATCCAATCATAATGTTTCGACTATATAATTTGATTTTTAAACAAAAAGATAATTGTTGTAATCACAACATTTTCTAGCCTGGCAAGTAGCTCTTTGCCCAATCAGCAAGCAAGATTGTTTAAGATAAATGTAGTTGGGGAAGCTGGCATGAAAATTTGATGACCTGATAGATTCTTGACTGTTATTTGCAAGGTAGACCATAAAGGATATTTGAGATTCAAATGTAACTGCTAAAAACTTAAGTAATGGGATATATATATATCTCTCTCTCCAGGGTGTATGTATGTATATTAAACATATGTATATATGTAGATCCCATTACCTAAGTTTATATACATATGTGTACACACACACACATATATATATATACACCCTTGAAACTATTTGCTTTATATACATTTGGAAAATAAAATGTAGGTTTATTTTTATTGGTTTAGCATCATTTGTACTCTACAGTATCACAGTAGGTAAAGTTTAAAAAGACCAAGGATTTAAAATAAAAGTTAGTTCCATATTGTCTGGGCAGAATTTGTATCTGATATAAGCATTTCTTTTCTTTATTATTTTTGGCTGTGCTGGGTCTTCGTTGCTAAGCAGGCTTTTCTTTAGTTGCGGAGAGTGGGGGCTGCTCTCTAGTTGAGGTACGTGGGCTTCTCATTGCAGTGACCCCTCGTTGCAGAGCATGGGCTCTAAGGAGTGCGAGCTTCAGCAGTTGCGGCACATGGACTCAGTGGTTGTGGCTCCCAGGCTCTAGAGCACCGGCTCAGTAGCTGTGACACGGGGGCTTAGCTGCTCCATGGCATGTGGGATCCTCCCGGACCAGGGATCAAACCCACGTCTCCTGCATTGGCAGGTGGATTCGAGGTGGATTCTTTACCTTTGAACCACCAGGGAAGCCCCTCTTCCTTGTTGAAGTATGGTTGATTTATATCATGTTAGTTTTAGGCATACAACATAGTGATTCAATATTTTTACAGATTATACTCCATTTAAAGTTATAAATATTAGCTATATTCCCTATGCTATACAATATGTCCTTGTCACTTACGTATACATAATAGTTTGTGCCTCTTACTCGTTTTCCCTCTCCAGCGTTTCTTTAAACATCTAAAATTTTAACCTTTTAGTCAAAGTCCTGAAAGTCTGAAGACTGTAATGTTGGTTTATTCAAATCCTTCATGTTTCCTAAGCTTTTTCCACAGTTAAATTCCTAATATTCTAGTGAGACATTCAAGATGGTTTTTCAACCTTGTCACATAGAAGAGTTTTTTGCTTTTTATGAGGATTAAACTCAGAAAGTTAATTCCTTAATTTGAGCTTCTCTCTAGGAATCCCTTAGTCTGGGGTTCTCTCTTAAGGCATTTCCAGAGCTGTCAGCTTGTTTCCATTATGTGTTTTTCTGGAAACAACCGAAAGAATTTATCTAACCTGTCTACTGTCCTCTTGAGATTTAGAGGCTTGCAAAGCACATTCCAGCATTATAGATTTTCCTTCTTCTAGGACTTGTAAAACCCCCTGTTCCCCAGCCCTGGTTCATTATGTCCTTGGCTACTGGATCCTTTTAACCAGTGCAGGCACAAAAATCACTTCTTAGACTGGCTCCTTAAGGCAAGGCAGTGCCACTAGCCAAACTGATTTGCTACATGAAAAAATAAGAAAAGATTTGATATAAACACCATACTGACATCATTTGAAGCAAGAACTTTGATTAGGAAGTCAACACCCTGGTGTTCCCTCTCTTCCTGCAGCTTGTGTGTGTGTGTGCTAAGTTGCTTCAATCATGTCTGACTCCGCAATGCTATGGACTGAAGCCTGCCAGTCTCCTCTGTCCATGGGATTTCCCAGGCAAGAATACTGGAGTGGGTTGCCATTTCTTCCTCCAGGGGATCTTTCTGACCCAGGGATTAAACCTGCATCTTCTAAAAGTCAAAAGTGCTTTCAATGTATATCCCTCTGGTAAGTTAGAGTAATCGGGCATATTATGGAAAAAGCAACTGCAGTTAAGTGGGGCTGTGCTTGTAGTGATATCAGAGTCCAGCTAACTGCATCCCTTTGGAATGATTTTAAAAGAGAGACGAGAAAAAGTCTTATTTTTCCTAGTTTTCCTTTTCACCTTTTCGTAGTTTTCCTTTAATAAACAGAAACTACTTTTTAGCCAACAAAGAGATAAAACCAGCTGCCTCTTCTGTCACAAGGTCACAACATGGATTAAATTTTAAATAAGAAATCTGTAATACCATTGGGCTCTCAAGGGATTTGTTACACATAAAGGATTTTTCTTATTTCATTTCTTCTTTTCTTTACCTGAGTGCAGACTACAAAGATCCAACATCCCTGTGTTCTCCTCGGTTGACACTAGTTGTCCTTTCTGCTGCTCATGTCCCATTTTTATTCTTTTCTTCAGTCTGGTCAACATCCCTAAATCTCAACCTTCCTTTAGTCCTACGCCTCTCAGCCCATCATTTAAATTAAAGCTTTGGCCTTTGCTAAAATTTAAATTCAGTTCATCAAGCAAATCAAATTCACCATTTAAATCAAATTCATCAAAATCTTTCTGCTTATCCTCATCACAAACTAGGCCAATTTTTTTTTTTTCTGCAATAGTTAAATTTTACATTCATTTTCAGAACCATTCCTCAGAGGTCCATTTATCCTGAAACTTTTCTGTGAACTCTGCTTTTGCCTGCCATTTCAAAATATCAAAAGAATGCTGGGCCCCACTGCAGGTCTTTATCTTCGGGCTATGTGGCAGGACTGTAATTAAGCTTTTCTGCCACTCTGTCTGTGACCTCCCAGCTTCTGCATTACCAATCTGCTGCCCTATAGCAGCCTCAGTGACAAACCAGCTGACTCACCGTATTGTTTAGCAGAAATCTCTCCCACCCGACTCATCTTGCATTTTCGTCTAGTGGAAACAAGCAATCTTAAATTTGCACCCTAAAGGTGTTTTTTATTTATGAGGGGACATTTTTCCCTTCAAATTTAATACAATACACAGAACCACAGAACTGGATCTGAGAAAAATGGTGAAGTGAGCAAAATTTGCCTCGTGATCTATTGACCTCTCCCTTCTTCAATGCTCTGCCTTCCCCTGGAGGACACATATGTATCTCATGAAAATACAGCTAACAATTCATTGTGAAAAAAATCTTAGACATGCTCTAACAACAGTGAATGAACTCAGTTCTCTCCAGAAATGTTTTTCCTATCCTATTTTTTTCCACAATTGGACTTTTTTTTTTTTTCTTTCCTGCATTGTTGGATTCTTTCAACCATAGGTGACTGGCATAGCTCACAAAAGAATTTAGCTGATATTTTAAATCTTTGGCTTCTGTTTTGCTAATTGGTTCCGATATCAGCCAGCATTGCCTAACCCGGCTCCCTGAGGAGGACTCACAGCTGCTAAAAGTAGCAGTAACTCTACTGAGCAATTTGGTTTTCTACATTCTAGGAGCAAAAAGAGTTGCAGGAAATTCCAGGTTCATCACTTTCAGTAGAAAGGCCCCTTTCAGGAGACACAAGTGTCCTTTTCTGCCATTGAGTTCAAATTACCTCATCTTTTACTGAGGTCACAGTGAGTTCTTAAAATCTCTTTGAAACAAAGAATAGCATTTAAAAATAATTTGGCATCATAATTAGTAAGTGTTCCGAGCAGAATTTGGTTGAAGTGGTATTAAGGCTACTAAGAAAAATAGCTTGCAAAGTTACCTATAAATTTAGTACAGCCCATCAAAATACCACTTAATTTTTAAAAACCTGTCAGTGTGATTCAGAGGTTTATTTGGAATACTGAACACTACAAAAGTAGCCAGGAAATTTTGAAAAATCATAATGGGAAAGAAGAGAAAGTCGTGCCTAATCTGTTATTAAACCATATAGCTACAATAATTTTTAAAGTATATTACTGGCTTAAGAATAAACAGACTAATAAGTTGAACAGAACAGAACATCTAAAAACAGATCCAAGTATATATAATAATTTAGTTTATGGCAAAGGTGAGTTTTAAATTGATAAGAGAAAAAGATAGATCTCCCGATGAATATTTGGACAACTGGCTCATTATTTGTAAAATAAAAATAAAGGCAAATCCCTACTTCACACTTTACACAAAAATTTAATTCCAGGATTATTAAAGAAATGTATTAGAAGAAAATATAGGTGAATATCTTTATATCTTAGAGTGAGGGAAGAACTTCCTCCTGGAGTAGGAAATGGCAACCCACTCCGGTGTTCTTACATGGAGGATCCCCATGGACAGAAGAGCCTGGGAGGCTGCAGTCCCTAGGGTCTCGAGAGTCGGACACGACTGCGCCGCTAAGCACACAAGAACTTCCTGAGTATGAAACTAAAGGGAAACGACTTCCCTGGTGGTGCATTGGATAAGAGTCTGCCTGCCAATTCAGGAGACACAGGTTCTGTCCCTGGTCCGGGAAGATCTGACATGCCACAGAGCAACTAAGCCCGTGAGCCACAACTACTGAGCCCGCATGGTGCAACTATTGAAGCCCACGAACCTAGAGCCTGTGCTCCACAACAGAAGCACCGCAGTGAGAAGCCCATGCGCTGCGGCAAAGAGTAGCCCCCGCTCGCTGCAACTAGAGAAAGCCTACCAGCAGCAATGAAGACCCAGTGCAACCAAAAATATATTAATTAATTTTTTAAAAAAGAAACTAAAGGGAGAAATCACGAAAGGAGAAACATACAGTTGAAAAATTGTCACACATAAAATTAAAAAGGCAACAACTATAGAAAATACATTATATGTAAAAAAATTTTTATTTACTGTATGGGAAGTTCCTATAAAGCAAAGAAAAATGAACAACCCCCTAGAAAAATGTGTATAAGAATATGAGCAACAATATATCACCAAAAAATGACATTAAAATTTATACCTTCACTCCTAATTAGATAAGTTTAAAAATACTATATGGTTTCCCTCAGTGAAATTAGTAAGATATATATCTTTTGAAATAAAAAAAGAGTGCTTCTCTAGAGGACAGCTGGCAACTTGTATCCAAAGCCTTTTATTTGTACCAAATCTTTGTTCAGCAATTCCATTCCTAAGGATTTATGCTAGGAAAATACTTCAGTGTTCAGTGCATATGTATAATATTAGTAGGAAAAAAAAATGGAAGCTAGTTCCAAGTCAGTAATAAAGTATTATATACTCAGACTTTGGTTTCTAAGGGTGAAGGGTGAAGTCACTCAGTCATGTCCAACTCTGCAATCCCATGGACTGTAGTCTAGCAGGCTTCTCTGTCCATGGGAATTTCCAGGCAAGGGTACTGGAATGGGTTGCTGTTTCCTTTCTCCAGGGGATCTTCCTGACCCAGGGATCGGACCCAGGGATCGAGCCCAGGTCTCCTGCATTGCAGGCAGATGCTTTACCCTCTGAGCCACTAGACACCATTCCCAAACAAAATGAATCAGACTTCTTGGAGAAATAGCAGACTTCAGGGCTGGCACAGGAAAAAGAAAAAGTACAGGAGGCTTGAGAACATTTTGTGACATAAAAAAAAATGCTCAAAAAATGATGTACATATTTCAAAAGGATACAGGACTCAATTTAAAGGGGCTCCCACAAGCCGAATCTGGGATAATTTATGAATCAAAATAAACAATGATAGTAATAGAGTATTTTAGAATAAAGATCTGAGTCCATACTGATATTAATAAACTAATAGATAAATAGGTGGAAAAGGGAAAGCTCTTCCTTGTAGTAGAATAACAACTAATAAACACAGAAGAAATGATGAGGCTAGAAAATCACTATATTATAGCTATCATAATAATAATTCAGAAATTATCTTGTATTTTGAATGAAAACGTTTAGTCAAGAACGATGGGTGATAGTTGAAGGAGGAACAGGATGTTCTCATACCTCCCAACAAATTACTTGGTAATGGCAAAACGTTTCAAAGACAAAAAAAAAGATTAAGGAAATATGATAACTAATTATAAGATGTAACTCTGGACTAGATCCTAGATAAGAAAAAAATAGCTACTTAAGGATATTGGCAAAATTTGAATATGAACTACAGATTAGATAATATTACTGTATAACTGTTACATTTCCTGACTTTGATAAATATACTGTGATTACATAAGAAAAAAATTCTTATTTTAAAATTTAAAAAAAAAAACTAAAAAAAAAAAAATTTAGGCTAAAAAAAAAAAAATTCTTGTTCCTAAGAAACACATACTGAAATATTCTGCAAATTATTTTCAAATGGTTCAGAAAATATACATAAAAAGAAAGTCAATTTTGAAGGAAATGAGGCAAAGTATTAACAGTTAGTAAAGCTGAGAAAAGGTATACTACCTTTTCTATACTTTTCTTGCAACTTTTCTGGAAATGTGAACTATGTCAAAATAAAAAAATAAAAATGCATAGCACTCCATCACAGTAATAAAATGGAATCATTAAAAGTGTTTATTTGGAAAACACTGATATCAATATTGTTCAGTGGAAAAAAACCCATGTTATAGGATTCATTTTCCCCCATTTTGTTATACATACATGTATCTATAGATACATAGGAAAAAAAAATCCGTGAAGGATATTCACCACTGTTAATATCTGTTACCTCTGTGTGGTATGATCACGGATGAAGTTACTAGTTTTTCTATATTTTTTAATTTTCCTAATCAGAAAGTGCATTAAGAGAAAGGATTTTTTTTCTGGGCACGTAAGGATGCCTTCTAAGAAGAAATATAGCAAACCATTTTGAGCTGGTCCAAATCCTACTTTGTTCACAGGCAGAACAAATAATTGCATATGTGATTGTCAAATTTGCTTTGCTTTCCCAGTTTTCTAGATATAATTTCTGTTTCTTTCCTAGACAACCTGTGCCTTACTGCTGATTTGTTTACCATTTCCCATTTATATTGCCTGCCTTTGCAAAAGAGACCGTCAAATAATAGGTAATTGGAGTTGTCTATTATTCCTATACAACAATATTATTTTATTTGTATTAAGCAGCTCTATTCTCTGCTCTTCTCATTTTCATCAAAAACTATGCTTCTAAGGACCCTCTCCTCAATTCTCCACCACACTCCACAACCCTGGAGTGTCAATGGATACTCAAAGCCACAGGATGAATATATTTTATCTTCCAAGAGAATCAATTTTACTCATAAGTGGAAAGGATATGATGCTGTTGTTAGATAAAACAAGTCATTATATTTGCAATCAAAAATTACCATATTTTAAAAAGTATAATGGGCATCTTCAAATAATTTAAAGCTCATAAAGCAAGGCTTTCGAAGAAAACCTTGGAATTTTGGTGGTACCATTCCTTTCTTATCTACCTTTAGGAGTTCTCCAATGGAAAAGTTTGAGAAGCAAGAATCTAACACAATCATCCCTTTAATTACTCCCCTGTTAACCATTAATTCTTCCACAATTTATGCCATGAGCCCTCATCCCAGGAGTGCCTACTCAGAAAGATGTCCTTCACACAGTCAACCTTTGCCCAGAACTCTTTGTCCTATACAGTACAATTTACAAACCATGGTATTCTTTTAAACATTAGCATTTGATACAGGTGTAACTCAAACCACAAAAGTTAGAAAGAAAGAAAATGATTATGGGACACAATTTAAAGCCCAATCAATTGCTTAGCAGTAGTACTTCTGTACTAAGTGAGCCTGGAGGTAGCCAAATTAAACTCTACATGTAGTCAGTACCAGTACCTGCTATTTTCAGGATCAATTCAAAATGTATAAAGCCTTCCATTGTATACATTAAAAATAATGAACCCCAAGAGGATAAACATACCTGAAAGAAAATCTTGGCAAAATAGTCCAAGATTAGACTATTTTAGACTTGGACTATTGTTATAAAACAAAATTCAGCTGAGTGAATATGAAAACCTAGTTGGCTTTATCCAGCAATTCATGGATTGGGAGCATCCCACCTAGCAAGTAGAAGGGGGCTCTGAGATGATGCAGGCAATGAAGGATTTTGTAGGAAAAGGGGGATAGGATAAGGAAATCATAAGCAAAAGATTTTCTTCTGGTAAAGTCACCCTGTCCTGCAGTTTACCTCACTAGTATTGATCAGGAAATTCCAGACCGATAGGTTTAAAATTTCTCTCCTGGAAGAGACTGAAACTGCAGTTAGGTATAGAGTTTTGGTTTGCTGATGGGTTTAGCAACAAGGGACTCCATTTTGGACCTGTTTATCCTGTAACACTACAGCCATTTACAGAAACACAAAAAAAGTTCAGTGCCTTAAGTCAGCTTTAGTATGTGCACAAAAACATGTTTCCCTTTAGGCCGTTCAAACTGCCAAACATCTCAATTCTAAACATTAAAATAATGGGGGGTTATATGTGGAATCTAAAAAGAAATGATACAAATGAACTTACAAAAGAGAAAGAGACTTCCAGACTTAGAGAAGAAACTTCCGGTTGCCAACAGTGGGGAGTGGGGAAGGATGTGAGGAAAGGACAGGGAGTTTGGGATCAACATGACCCTGCAATATTTAAAATGGATAACCAACAAGAACCTGCTGTGTAGCAAAGGGAGCTCTGCTCAGTGTTATGCAACAGCCTGGATGTGAGGGAAGGCTGGGGGAGAATGGATACATGTGTATGCATGGCTGAGTCCCTTTGCTGTTCACCTGAAACTATCACAACATTGTTAGTCCATCAGCTTGGTTGCGCTATGCTTAGTCCCATTTGATTCTTTACAACTCCATGGACTACAGACCGCCAGGCTCCTCTGTCCATGGAGATTCTCCAGGCAAGAATACCGGAGTGGGTTGCCATGCCCTCCTCCAGGGGATCTTCCGAACCCAGGGATCAAACCCAGGTCTCCCACACTGCAGGCGAGTTCTTTACCATCTGAGCCACCAGGGAAGCCCAAGAATACGGGAGTGGGTAGCCTATCCCTTCTCCAGGGGATCTGCCCAACCCAGGAATCAAACTGGGGTCTCCTGCATTGCAGGTGGATCTTTACCAGCTGAGCTACCAGGGAAGCCCAATCAGCTATAGCCCATCACAAAATTAAAACATTAAAAAAAAATTAAAATAATGGGAGGTTGAGTCTTAAGAACAGATGGTTTTGAAAGGAGTGGTAGGGACTTCCCTGGTGGTCGAGTGGTTAAGACTCCACATTTCCAGTTGGGGAACTAAGATCCCACGTGCTGCCTGGCCAAAATTTATTTTTTTTAAATTTAAAAAAATTTTAGAAAGAAAGGAGTGGTAACCGGTGAAATCAGTTTTTCTCCGAGATAGTTTTACTTGCTTGATTATTACACAAACATAATATTATGTTCCTAACCTTTAAAGGCATTCCTTAAACGGAATAAAGTCTTGTTTTCTCATGCTGGAACACTGGCATCTATCCCTGGGTGGGAGAATCATTGGAATGAAGCATGCATATTTAACAACAGGTACAGCAATGGTTTTTAATTATAACTATGAAGAGTTACTTTCAAATATAAACTGCTTTCCCTTCCTATTCCAGTAACATTTGAATTACCTATTTTGTTTTTGACTCTCCACTATGTCTTACTTGGTTAATATCAACCAATGGGCCCACAATCATCTAATTTAAAAGCAGCAGAAGGCAGTGGTTGTATAAAATTTTGCCTTACCAAGAGTAATCACTGAGGAAAAGTGTATTGATTTGCTGACTTGATAAACTGTTTTTCAGAGGAGTGGAGTGGGGATAGTTCATGGCAAGCAAGTAGCCTCAACTTACTATATAAGAAGTACAGTAATGGATCGCCTTAGCTGAAGAGGCATAAGACTACAAGAAGGATCAACAAGCCAACTATTTCTGTCTCTGGGCTCTCAGAGCCAGCTTGAATAAAATTTTGGAGTACTCCCTGAGATAGATCAGGAAAAAACAATCAATTTTTACTTAGCACAATGCATTGTATGGAGGAGGCACTCAGTGAATGTTTGATGACTAGAATGGTGACCGTAGAAGTGCTCCTTTGCTCGCCTACAACAGAAGTGCAGTGCTGCTTCCTTAGTTCATCTGTTACGTGTTCTAGGCACTGTGTGCTCACTCCGTCGTGTCCAGTTCTTTGTGACCCCACGGACTGTAGCCCACTAGGCTCCTCTGTCCATGGAATTTTGGGGGTATGAATACTGGGGGGGATTGCCATTTCCTTCTCTAGGGGATCTTCCCGACCCAGGGATCAAACTGGTGTCTCCTGTGTCTTCTGCACTGGCAGGTGGATTCTTTACCACTGTGCCACTTGGAAAGCCCATTCTAGGCACTAGGGACACACAATGAGCAAACAAGATAAAAAGTCTTACCTTCCTGGAACTTTCTAGTTGGAATAGAGAAAAACTGGACAATGGGTAGGTAAAATACATAGTAAATTAGTGGCAAGTGCTTAGGAGAAAAATAAAGCAGGAAGGGGGCATGATATGTTGAAGTTAAAGATGCAGATTTAGTGATGGGGAAAGGTGACTGGGTAAAGATTTAAAGAAAGTGAAAGTGAGGGAAAAGCATTCCAGAGTACAGAGATGGCATGTGCCGAGGCCCTGAGGCAGGATCTTCAAGGAACAGCAAAGATGCCAAGGAGGCTGGACATAAGGTGCAAGAAATAAAGGTGGGAAGGGCAAGCCCCCATACTTCACAGTTAGGGTCCATACATATAGGGCTCCATTCCCATCTATCAAAAGATAGGAAGCAATTAGGATTTTGACCAGAGTAGTGATGTAGCCTGGCTCTGGCTCCCTCTGGTTTCTCTGTGGAGAATAGACAGCAGGAGAGAAAGATCAGGGCAGGAAGAGGAGCAATTTGTTTTGAAATGCAGAGTCTGAAATCTCTGGTTTTAACAAGATCCCTTAGTGATTCTTCAGAAAAGGCAATGGCACCCCACTCCAGTACTCTTGCCTAGAAAATCCCATGGATGGAGGAGCTTGGTAGGCTGCAGTCAATGGGGTCGCTAAGAGTCGGACACGACTGAGCATCTTCACTTTCCCTTGTCACTTTCATGCATTGGAGAAGGAAATGGCAACCCACTCCAGTGTTCTTGCCTGGAGAATCTCAGGGACGGGGGAGCCTGGTGGGCTGCCGTCTCTGGGATCGCACAGAGTTGGACACGACTGAAGTGACTTAGCAGCAGCAGCAGCAGCAGCAGGTGATTCTTACACACAAGAAAATGTAAGGACTATAAATTGTCTAAGCAATTGAGACAAAAATTGATTTTACTATTTGATAATCACTAGTCCACTGCTTCATGCTGCCTGTGGAGAAACGGAGTCTAAGCCATTGGACTAAATTCAGCTAACAACCTGTCAATTCGGCCATGTAATCTCTAACAGTGCTTCAGAAAAAGAACTCCAAATGGATCTTGGCTTCTTGCTTTGTGACACAGGGCACCCTTTGAGATCCCTACAGAGAAGAAAACTAGAGCTAATGCAGTCATGCAGTGCTGGTGTATTTGAGAAGGTCAAAGAGTATGTACTCCATAAACATAAGTTTCTGGATTCAGCTAAAGTGGGACATACGGGAAGGAAATTTCTAAATTATTTTGAAGAGAGCTTTTCACTTTCTTTTCAAATAGAAGTTAGTAACCACCTGCGTCTTGTTCTAAATATATATATATATATGCATAATATATAGTCTAAATTTTTGCTAAATATATTCAGTATGTATATCAAAATGAAATTCATGATCACCACTTTTAAAATGGAATACCAGAGATGGGAATACCAGACCACCTTACCTGCCTCCTGAGAGATCTGTATGCGGGTTAAGAAGCAACAGTTAGAACCAGACATGGAACAACAGACTGGTTCCAAATTGGGAAAGGAGTACGTCAGGGTTGTATAGTGTCATCCTATTTAACTTATATGCAAAGTATATCATGCAAAATGCTGGGCTGGATGAAGTGCAAGCTGGAATCAAGATTGCCAGGAGAAAATTAATAACCTCAGATACACAGATGATACCACCTTTATGGCAGAAAGAGAAGAACTAAAGAGCCTCTTGATGAAAGTGAAAGAGGAGAGTGAAAAAGCTGGCTTAAAACTCAACATTCAAAAAACTAAGATCATGTCATCCAGTCCCATCACTTCACAGTAAATAGATGGGAAAAAATGGAAACAGTGACAGATTTTTGGGGGGGCTCCAGAATCACTGCAGATGGTGACTGCAGCCATGAAAGCAAGACGCTCGCTCTTGGAAGAAAAGCTATGACCAACCTAGACAGCATGTTAAAAAGCAGAGACATTACTTTGCCAACAAAGTTCTGTATTGTTGGAGAAGACTCTTGAGAGTCCCTTGGGCTGCAAGGAGATCCAACCAGTCCATCCTAAAGGAAATCAGTCCTGAATATTCATTGGAAGGACTGATGCTGAAGCTGAAGCTCCAATACTTTGGCCACCTGATGAACTGACTCATTTGAAAAGACCCTTATGCTGGGAAGGATTGAAGGCAGGAGAAGAAGGGGTCGACAGAGGATGAGATGGTTGAATGGCATCACGGAGTTGATGGACATGAGTTTAAGCAAGCTCTGGGAGTTGGTAATGGACAGGGAGGCCTGGCATGCTGCAATCCATGGGGTCGCAAAGAGTTGGACACAACTGAGCGACTAAACTGACTGAACTGACTTTTAAAATACACTAATAGAAATTTGTATTCACAAAATTTTACAAGTTCTTTCTGATTGTTTCATAATAATAATGACTAGCGTGTATTGCACTTTATAATTAAGATAACAATGAGACTCAGTTCCAAAAACCTTACGTTTCAACATTTCTAATTTATGGTTGCACTACATACACAAATATACACACACATACACATAGGGCTTAACTAGTTTGTGATCTGTTCAAGAACAAAGACTGTCTTTTATTTATTTTTTAATTTCTTTTATATGCCTCTGAATTCTGCACACGGTGGGCACACAGCTAATGCCTAACTGACCACTGACTAATCAGTTTAGAGCAATGCAACACTGATGATTAATTATCAGATATTTTGTTCCTCTGTTTATTTGACTTCTTTGGCTCCATCAAAAAACAAAATTAAAAATTTCAAGAGGATACAACCTTTATAATTGAGGGACACCTAAATAAATTAAAGTGGATTTATTAGATCAATGTGTTATTTTTCATGAGAACATTTACATCCTGCCACTATTTTTTCCTTGAGCACAATCTTTCAAAGGTGTTTAATCATTAAGACCTCCTGCTGCTGCTGCTGCTGCTGCTGCTGCTGCTGCTGCTGCTAAGTCGCTTCAATTGTGTCCGACTCTGTGCAGTCCCAGAGACGGCAGCCCACCAGGCTCCCCCATCCCTGGGATTCTCCAGGCAAGAACACTGGAGTGGGTTGCCATTTCCTTCTCCAATGCATGAAAGTGAAAAGTGAAAGTGAAGTCGCTCATTCGTGTCTGACCCTCAGCGACCCCATGGACTGCAGCCTTCCAGGCTCCTCCACCCATGGGATTTTCTAGGCAAGAGTACTGGAGTGGGGTGCCATTGCCTTCTCCTATTAAGACCTAATTCAACATAAATTTTTATAAAGACACATACTAAACTGAATTTTCAAAAAGCATTCATTTTTAAGTGTATAATCTGCCACCCAGGCACAGGTTATTACTTTGAATAGAGTACAGGTAATTGGTTGCAAATAATGGCTACTGATTACCTTCTTGAGTGGAAACAGCCTCTAGGTGTTGAAGTTTAAGGCCAGTGTCTAATCTTTGAGGCTTTGTATACAGAAATAAGTAGCAAAGAACACAGACGCTGATGACAAAGGCAAGTAAAACAAGGGCAGCAATTCCCAATCCGATCAGGGCACCAATGCTGAGGAAAACAGAAAAAAACATTGTGACTGTCATACAAACTGGTTTGCACATAAACTAAAGGTTTAAATATTATTAGTTCTTGTTTCAGTCATTCATAACCAAATTATATTTTACTATAAACAGCATATTATTGAGATCTACAGCTCACCTTTTTCTACCATCAAAGTCTTACTGTACTTCTCTATACATTTGTATGTTAATATTATTATAGAATACCACATGAATTCATATTACAGGTAAAAGGTGACACAATTCTCTAGGGATGGTTCAAGAACATCTCAATCCAATAAGCCTCTATTATTAATGTATTTTAGGGGAAAGATTAGGTTCACTAATAAAAGATGAATGGAAAAAATCTGTATATGTTTAGTAGCTCAGTCTTGTCTGACTGTGACCCCATGGACTGTAGCCTTCCAGGCTCCTCTGTCCATGACATTTCCCAGGCAAGAATACTGGAGCGGATAGCCATTCCCTTCTCCAGGGGATCTTCCTGACTCAGAGATTTCCTGCACTGCAGGTGGATTCCTTACCATCTGAGCCACCAGGGATCTACCTTTGCAAAAATACTGAAACAAATGCTTGCCAGAAGTATAGAACTTTTATTTTGGAGATGTGTATGGGAGTTATGTATTAATATACAAAACCATAGCTATTACAAGAGAGAAGAAGAAAGTTTAATTAAAGGAAAGTAATATTTATGGAATTTATATAAAGTTCATGTTCAATCTAAAGTTTTCATTTCTAAAAGAACATAACACCAATGGCTTCTAGCATTAAGGAAGAAATCTTTGTACTTTCCTCTAAAAATGCATTGCACATCTGATATTTGCTCAGTACTCAGTTTATAATCATTCCTCCTGATACAGTTATGTATAAGGCTAATCATTTGAGAAATAACACAGTTTTCACAAACCAGTGAACTTAATATTTTCAAATGGGAAAAGAGGCTTGGAAAAAAAGAAAGTTGTCTTTAAAGACTAATATATAAACACATGTACTTTCATGAGCCCTATGTGTGTGGGGGTGTGTAAAGATATAAAATTAGATTTTAACTGCTCAAGAGTAGATACTTCTGTTGACTGTGTGATCTGCACACTTAAAAATGTTTAATAGAGTACTTAGCTTGCAGTTAATGTTTCATAAATGGAAGTAAATGATAAATGACTGATGATTGATCTGTTTGTAGTCACTGGAAAGTAATCATCACTGAAAAGTAACAATCATTGGAATAGTCATTGAAAACTAGTAATCTTTTTCTTCATTATCTTCCTGGCTTGTCGTTAAGCTTCTGCTATTTCCCAGAGATTAGGGCGGTAAAAAATTTGACTTGTTCCAACAGGGAAGGAAGGGAGAATTTGACCAGGGACACTAGGTATGTCATTGCTTTGAGAGGAAGAACAGAATCGAAAGTGAAGGGCTAAATTCATCCCACTTACGCTTCATGTTAGCAGATAAAGTCTCTTTGCCATTTAGAGGTTGTTTGCCTTCTGAGTCAAAGACATGAAGCAATTTTTGTGCTCGTTTATTGATAATCAGCCAGTTCCCTTAGCCCTGCACACAAGTGTAGACTAGGTAATTTTCTGGTTAGAGTCAGTATAGAAAGTGAAGTCGCTCAGTCGTGTCTGACTCTTTGTGACCGCATGTACTGTAACCTACCAGGCTCCTCTGTCCATGGGATTTTCCAGGCAAGAGTACTGGAGTGGGTTGCCATTTCCTTCTCCAGGGGATCTTCCTGAACCAGGGATCAAACCCTGGTCTTCCACACTGCAGGCAGATGCTTTACTGTCTGAGCCATCAATGAGAGGCAGAGTCAGCATATAGTTAGACATTTAAATTGGAATTTGCCCTCACTTGGTGCCCTCTGTTTCAAGGGGTAGAATCCCTGCTTCTGGCAACTACTCTTTCATGCTTGTTTGTACCAAAGCTGACTTTTGTAAATTCTATGTGTCAGGAAGGGTTAGGACTCTATAGAGACATATGGGAACATAGCCGCTTAATTATTTGCTTCACAAGGCAGCTAGGAGGCCAGACATCTGGAAAGATTTCTGAAACAAGAACCCAGTTATTAAAAACATCTTCAAAGTGAAAAAGTGACTTAGTCAATTAAAAGTAAAATCATCAACTTAATTGAATTCAGTGACATAGTATGGGCTTTACATGCGTTAATACACACTTTAAAAACCAGGTCACATGATTTGAAGGAAAAATAAAAACAACATGGCACTTCTTTCTGTTATAAAAAGATATTCTTCATAATCCTAACAAACTGTGTCAGTGCCATAGTTCCACTTTCTAGAAATGTTGCTTTATGTATGCAAAACTCCAGATAAAGATGCAGCTCTGGGAATCTCCTAAAATATTCATTTCAATAAATAACTTACTGAACTCGAGTGTAGCCTTGTGCAATACGTGTTATTTTCCTAGGTCCTGAAGGTTTCCAAAGGGAAACCCTTAGAGCTTAGGGATTTATTTATAAGAGGAGAAGGGATGAGAGTGGGGCAGAGAAAAGGGAGAATTATCTTTCCCTCCCAGCACCTCAGGGCAGTTTGCTTTTCAATCCCCGAGAAAAGGTCTGTAGCTGCTGTCACATTAACGAATTCTCCGACTCGACAACTTCATTTACCTGGAGGTACACACCTGAAACTTTCTGCAGCAGTTACAGAATCTCAGAACAGATGCTAGTGACACTAGGGAAATTTTTCACAGTTGGACTGTTTTAAATTAGGGGAGAGAGCAAAGAATACAAGGGAACCGAAGCTCTAAATGTTTACCTCCCCATTGTGTTCTCAGAGCTTAATAACTAACGAAGAACTCCAGGATTACATTGCCAACTGATGCCATCAGTTGAAATGATTTTTACATTTCCCAGCAACTGAGCTGCATTGTCAGTACTGAATGAAGACCCCAGGAAGCTAATAATTCTTTTATGCCTTCATAAACCTTTGCAAGGTTTTCTATCCTCTGCTGCTTGTCACTCTTGAACTATTCAGGGATCTGAAAATCCCAGGCACTTTTCCAATTGAGTCTGACTTAAGAGTTGACAGTCTCTTCTCAGAGGTGCTGCCACCCTTATTAACACCTCCAAGGACTCAGAGCTGGGTTACTATGTCATTTTCCAAAAGGCCAGATAATATCCCAGTGCAATACAGATTTCTTCCCCAAGTAGTAAGGATAAGCTGTCATTATTTTCTGAGATTTTGCCTATTAGGGCACAACACTACTTTGTAGTTGGACTTGGTAAGTAGGTATTCCTTTTGAGATTTTTTTAGAAGCTTGCAATGCATTTTTTAAAAAATGACTTTACTGCTCTAAGAAGTAACATTTGAACTCATTTGCTATGGTCTTGACATGCATGCTAAGTTCTGGACCATGCTAGGACACTGGGAGAAAAAGAGCTCTTCCTCGTCCTTAGCAGAGTCAGCCTCTTTCTCTCTCCCAGACATTAGCTAATTTGTCAGAAACAGTTTCTGGTGGTGTGGCAGTTCTTTCCTATAACCCCAGCACCATGTTCCTTCTCCAGGCACAATGTAAGAATGAAGGTCTAAGTTTTCAATCCTTTGGAGTGGAGGGGAGGGAAAGCCCTTCACAATGAAAGTATCTGTGTGAATACCAATTGAATAAATTAATAATTATTATAAAATTCCCATCATGGGGAAAAGAGGCCAGAAAGACACCACCTTTGAAAGTCCCGTCGTTTTCTAGCAATGGCCAAAGGGCTCAGATGTTGAGAAAGGGGGTGTCCTGCAAAGGTTCTTCGGTGTGTAATCATTGCAACTGAAACTCTGCCTCTCTGTGAATCTCCGGTTCTGTTCTGAGTTAGTGTGAGATCAACTGAAAGGGCAAATTATAAAGCCCTGTCGCCTGTGCGCGCCCAAATACATACTCACACATACTTTTTTTTTTTTTTAAAGGATACAGCAAATTCCTTCTCAGCCACAAAGAGGCTTAAAATACTCAGATCCTTGGTTAACGCCTTAAAATTAGTCTCAAAAGAGCCCCTTTCGATTCAAATGCACCAAATACTCCAATCAAAAGGAGAATGAAAACCTCCTCAAGTTATCTGTGAGTCTGTCTGTGCGCCGCAGAGCCGCGGACTTGGGACCGGTCCCCGGGCGAGGGAGAGAGCAGAGCAGAGCAGTCCGCTCGGTTGCGCCCAGGGCGAGTCGCCTGCGCTCCTCCCGCGCGCGCCTCGCTCTGGTCCCCGGGCGGATTCACAACTCTAGAACCTCAGCGCGACCTTCACCCGGACGACGGTGGCCACAAACCGGTTCCCTGCAGGGCCCTCACCCGCCCCTGGGGGCTCCGCCACCCCGCGGAGGGATCCGAGGGATCCGAGCGTGTCTCGAGGACGCGGGCGCCCTCCCTCCTCCCGGCGTGGCACGGTAGCCTCCCCAGAGCCCTGGCCGCAAGCCCCCGGCCCTGCCCACCTGAGGCTCCACATGTAGCTGTGCTTGTAGGGGAAGTAGCTGCCCGGCTCGCTGCAGCAGTACTTGAGGTCGGCGAAGCCGCAGCAGTAGAGGAGGGTGGCCCCTTCGCCGCGCCGGGGGCACTGGAAGGGCTCCACGAAGCTGTGGTTGAGGCTGTAGTAGCCGGAGCACACCCGACTGGCCTCGCTCATCGCGGGCGGCTGCGGGCCGGGGGCTCACGAAGCCCCCCGATCTGCCTGGGCTGCTCACGTCCCACCCGGCCCGGCCCGCAGACCCCTCCGGCCGGGCTCACCTCCTGCGATCCGGAGCTGACTGCCTGGGCGGGCAGCCGTCGCGCGCCTCTTCTGCTCGCTCGCCTCCCTCTGTCCACATGGTGTCTGGTCGCTTCACTCGCGCTTCTCCCTCCCGCTACCGAGCGGCTCTCTTAGCTGCCGATCTCCTGCCCTGTACATTTTCTCCCTCTCGCTTCGTCTGCCTGCTCACTTATCTCCACTTTCCTTCAATTCATGGAGCCCACCCCGCTCCATGCCAGCAGGAGATTGCCCCTGAAGGAAGCCGGGAGGTGTGGGACCGGTTTGCCATCCGGACAGATGCGGCCAAAGGTGTGACTCTGTTTGCCCAGGTACAGGGCAGATGGGCTCCGGGCCAACAGAGCTGGGCTGGGAGAGCGGGGTAGAGGGCGGATCAAGAGGCGCTGAACTACCGTGAGGGGCTGTTGAATAGGACCCCTTCTTTTTTCAGAAGTATGTGTAAGACATTAAAACCTACCAATTTAAAAATCAAGGGCAAGGGACTTCCTTATGGTCCAGTGGTTGAGAATCCCTCTTTCAATGCAGGGTTCATCCTGCATTGAAAACATTGCAAACAGTTGGAACTCCCCATGGGTCTGCGTCCTCACTCTGTCGTATCCAAGTCTTTGCGATGCCATGAACTGTAGCCCGCCAGGCTTCTCTGTCCCTGGGAATCTCCAGGGCAAGAATGCCGGAGTGGGTTGCCCTTTCCTTCCCCAGGAGATCTTCCCGACCTCCAGATCGAACCTGCGGTCTCAGGCCGCCTGCATCAGCGGGCAGGTTCTTTCCCACTAGCGCCACATGGGAAGCCCTAGATCCCACTTGCCACGGGGCAACTAAGCCCAAGCACCGCAACCACTGAGCATTCTGTATTAAGTTAAACTGAAAAAGGAAGGAAAGCAAGAGATTAAAGTAAAGAAACTGAGGACTTTTTACAGAGGCGGGCAGAAAGAGGAGGCGAAGGAAATAGGGAGAGAGGGAGAAACTTCATTCTTTTAAAGCATTGCAGACATTTCTCTTTTTGTTTGGTATTCTCATTTTAGTGATTCATTTGTTGACCAAGATTTTAAAAATAACAGTAGTAATGGATGCTTTTGTAGTAAGTCAAACAATACTTTGATGTGTAAAAAAGAAAATATCAATAGCTTTAAAATGGGAGAGGAGGCGACTATTCATAGAATTGCTGAGATAGGACATCGTTCCTTCCTCTTCATTTTCCACTTGTTTCCTTCAACTGAAGGTTGATTGGGCATCAGAATCGTGAATTTTATCCTGTTGAATGCTGTATATTTTTGTATTCCCATAAGTATTCTTGAGCTTTGCTCCTTGATGGAGTTAAATTACTTGGAAATGTTACTGGACCTGGGACCCCTTCCAGGCCTGAGAGTCGGCTCTTGTCTAACACTTGGAAATGAATTTTCCATGCAGGCATACATACCAGCAAAGCAAGAGACTTTGTTCAACCAGGCAGAGAGTGGCAGGGTAAAGGAACCCAGGAGAACTGCTCTGCCACATGGCTCACAGTCTTGGGGTTTATGGTAATAGGGTTAGCTTTCTAGGTCATCTCTGGTCAGTCATCTTACTTATACCTGTAGTTGGTCCAACTCAAGGCCCTTCTTGACGGTGTGCATATCTCTGAGCCAAGATGGATTCCAGCCTGAGGGTTTCTGGGAGTTGGCAGGACATATTATGGACTGGCCTCTCCTTTCTCCTCTTGGCCCCTCCCACATTCTCCCAGTTAGTTTTCAGGGTAACACTGTGTTCCTTATTGGGACCGCCTGTTGTGAGACAACTCATGTAAGTGGTTATTATCATGCCTGACCAAGGCAGGCTGCGTCAGTCCACGATTCCCTAACCGAAACAGTTGGATTTGTTTCAGGTTTGATTTTAAACTGTATTAGGCAGTACCAGAGCAGACTCGAGGACTAAACTGATGATTCTCTTCTTGTTGCAGAAAAGTAGGGTTAAAGTGGATGGTCATGTCCCAGGTCTCAGGCGAGCCCATGGGACAGGCTGCCAAGTGAAGGTCCTTGGCTTTGCGCAGGAAGGAATTCGTGAGCATGCCTCAGGAAAGTGAAAGGTTTATTTAGAGACATACACATTCCACATGCTACTCCTCTCAAAAAGTTAGAGTGGCCCTGGAGCATGGGGTCATCTCAGAAGTTGAGAGAAGTCATTTTAGATGGACTTGGACAAGGGATCAGACCTAATCCAAGCTAGCCAGTTGGATTCTCACTCCTGGAATTGAGGTTCTGCTGTGTGGACAGGGTGGACTAACAATGTCACCTGCCTAACGGTAAACAAAGGAGGTTGCTACTATCAGGCCATCAGCCTTCACAGCTGACACTGAGCCCTGAGGGAACACAGGAAAGAAACAGGACACCCCGCCATCAGGCAGCTGGCCACTGCAGTCACCTCACGGGTGTGCCCTGAGGAGACTCAGGATGGAAAACACAGGATACTGGTCCTAGATAACTGAGGTGCATATCAAAGGGATGCCTTCAATGAGCTCTAGACCTTTGCATTCTCAAAACATAGAAAAGCACGAAATTCATTAACTTGAGATGTCTGGTTTTCTTTAATTAACAGTCATCTTTTGACGTTCCAACTACCTGGTTTTGTTACAAAACTCCTATATAACCCGGCTTCTCCCTTACCTCTTTAAAGCAATCCCTAAGAACAATCCAAGAGTCCTGTCTCCCTGGCTTGAAGTCCTCAGAAAACCTGCTGAATAAAACATAACTCTCAGCTCGCAGGTTGTGCATCTTTTGGAGTCGACAACAGAAAGCCGCAAGAAGCTAGTGTACAGGAATGAGAAAAAAGAAGCACAGAGGGGCAGCGAAGAATGGTGGAAGGGGCACGATGCTTCTGTAATTCTCGTTCAAGTCCTTTCCTGAGACCTGTGGCATTCCGACCGTTGGCTTGGTTTTTTGTTTTTTGTTTGTTTTTATTCCTTAAAGCCCTATTTTCTGGCTTAAGTGCACTCAAATTGGATTCTGTTACCTGCAAGGAAAGGGTTCTAACTCAAACAGCACATCTCCAGGCAAAGGTGAAGAGGAGAGGGCAGTTGAAAAGGAAAAAGTTCTTTAATCAGTGGAGCATATTCCCTTGGAAAGGGGAGCAATAGTCCACACAAGTGGACTCTGCTTCTTGTTGTGTGAGAGGAGAAGAAATTTTGAGGTGAAAAGGAAGGAAGTTTTTTGAACACTGATACTGTCTCAATACAATGTGCAAAAATCTGCCTGGAGCATGAGACGAGGACGTGGAATTTGAGTGCTTGAGAGGAGGGAAATGTATGAGAGTGAACACTGGAAGCCATCCTTGGGGGCAGGTAGAGTGGGACAGAAGGGTTGGGAGCATTGGGGGCCCAGTTAATGATTAAAAATTACAGCTTGCGGGTGAAACCAATTCGTGGGTTCATGAGATATCTTCCAAAAATGAACGTTCAATTGTTCAGGAAAAGGAGCTAAGCAATGGACAGCAGGATTTGTCAGGATGGTGCTCTGGAGCTGTGCTCTGGCACAGTACCCCCTCTGCAATCACAGCCAGTGCCTTGGCCCTTCCAACCCTCCAAATACACACAAAAGCTCACACCGAGGAAGACGTGCCCAAACTGCTAGTCTCTACCAAGCTTAGAGTACATTGAGGCCTCTAAAGTTCCATTAGGCAAAGGAACATTTTAATACAAGAAGCTCAAAGACTGTGTCAAGACTATGGCTCTTTAAAAGGTCCTACTGTGTAGCATAGAGAGTTATATTCAATATCCTATGATAAGCCATAATGGAAAAGAATATGAAAAAGAATACAGATAAAATATAGATATGTTAACTAAAGGAGCTTCCCAGGTGGCGCTAGTGGTAAAGAACCCACCTGCCAATACAGGAAACATAAGAGACGTGAATTAGAATCCTGGGTCAAGAAGATCACCTGGAGGAGAGCATGGCAACCGACTCCAGTCTTCTTGCCTAGAGAATCCCATGGACAGAAGAGCCTGGTGGGCTACAGTCCATAGCGTTGGAAAGAGTTGGACATGACTGAAGTGACTTAGCATGCATGCACACATTTATAACTAAATAACTTTGCTGTAAAGCAGAAATTAATATGACATTGCAAATCAAGTTTACTTCAATAAAGTAATTTTTTTTAAAAGTCTGTGGGTCTCAGTAATACCAATTCAGAAGATGCATATCCCTTGCTTGACTTGCCTGCTGTGTGATCCTGTGTGAACCAGTCCCCAGCTCTCTGTCTCCAGGCATGACGGACGGGCTCTGGCAAGGAGTGGATGGGGCTGGCTGGGCACCAAAAGATAGCCATACATTACATCTTCTTTTAAAAGGTTTTATTCTATTAAAAAGAAAAAACTTTTTGGCTTCACCGCATGGCTTACAGGACCTTAGTTCCCCTACCAGGAATTGAACCCATGCCCCTGTGCAGTAGAAGTGCAGAGTCCTAACCACTGGACCACCAGGGAATTCCCACTTTAATCTTCTTGTATATCACTGCTTCTCAACCATGGTGGTACTCCCCTTTAGGGAGTCTTTAGGAAATATTCTGGAAATAAGAGGCTTTTTTTTTTTTGGTTGTCATGATGACTGTACGCTACTGACAGTGAGGGCTATGAGCCAGCGATGCTAGACACGCTGGCAAAAAACGTACAGAAAACTGAAGTATTGGCTGTGACTTTCAAACATTTCACAGGACATTCTTGGAGTGAAAAACCTATTTATAATGATCTGTGCTTAGCACCTGTTCCCTTGTCACAAATGAATACCACATATCACTTAAACTTTCCAGGAAGGTAACTACCATGTAAATTGAAGGAAGATTGTTGTTTGTTTTGTCTGGAACTTTACCAAGCATTTTTCACTCTTTCAGAAGATCTCGCATCAACGGTAATGTTGCTTCAAGTTTTGTATTTGAATCGCCAGTACCATGAGCTTTCCATGAGAGCTCTCATTTGCACGGTCACACTTACAGCCGCTGAAGCCCAGTATGGTAGAAACATTATGTCTTTTGGTATAGATGTACTTGATCATTTACAAGTGCCAATACAGACTTTATTGTAAATCACCTTCCATTTATTTCTTCTTTACATCACAATAAAGGCATTCTATATAATTGTGTGTGAAAGTTGCTCAGTCGTGTCCGACTCTTTGTGACCCCATGGAATTCTCCAGGCCAGAATACTGGAGTGGGTAGCCTTTCCCTTCTCCAGAGGGTCTTGCCAACCCAGGGATCAAACCCAGGTCTCCCACATTGCAGGCGGATTCTTTACCAGCTGAATCACAAAGGAAGCCCAAGAATACTGGAGTGGGTATCCTATCCCTTCTCCAGCAGATCTTCCCCACCCAGGAATCGAACCAGGGTCTCCTGCATTGCAGGCAGATTCATGTACTAGTTTGTTAGGACCACCATAGCTAAGACCCACAGACTGGGAGGTTTAAACAACAGAGAAGTAGTTTTCTCACTGTTGTGAAGACTACGTCTGAAATCAAGGTGTTAGCAGGATTGTTTTCCTCTGAGGGCTGTGCAGGATGAATCTGCTCCAGTATCTTCACATTATCTTCCCTCCCTATGTATCTGGCTTCCCCCTTGAAGAAGACATGCAGGGCAGAAACAGCAGCCAAACTTGTTACTGAACCCAGGTCTGGCTGCTCGCCGCTCAAAAGACATTAAAGAGGTCAAGTTGGTGAAAAGGAAAGTTTGCTTTATTTTAGATGCTGGTGACCCCAGGGGAGAGTGGACCCAGGTAAAAAGGCTGACTCTCCCACAGGCAATCAATGGCTCAGAGCTTTTGTAGGCTGAGGGAGGGGACTACATGTAGAAACAGCACAGTCAGCTCTTAAGTCATCTTGATATTGACCAGTGTCATCTTGGTTGTTTTAGGCACAGTTAATCTTCAGTTCCAGGTCAATTTGTTAGCATTTCCTTGAGACCAGTCCTCAGAATTGTGGCAGCATGTGTCATGGCTACAGTCTGGTCCTCGTGTAGTTATCTTCTCCCATCTGCTGGGTGTTACAGTATCTAAAACAGTTCACAGGATATGGCTCAGAAGATCATCAAGAGCTCTTGAGAAGGAATTAAAGGTCCTTGACGATGCTTAAGGGCTACATTATTATTATTTGGTCTCCTTTTACTGTTTTCCTTTGTTTCTACATTTTCTCTCTTCTCTGATTAAACATACTCTTTGGCTAAAGTTTTTTCAGACAAAGGCAGGCAGGGGGCTTGGCCTGGGATGCGGGGCCAGGAGGACAAGGACCCTAGGGTCCTGCTCCATTTCAAACTTAGAATTCACAATCTGATGTAGAAGGAAGTGTCAGATTTTATCCAAAACCTGGACACACATGGTGAGCTCTAGTTTACTCTGGCCCATGAATTCGCTGGACAGGCTCATGGCTAATGGTCCAGTGGGCATGGCTCATCTACGTCCTTCGTCTCTGGGATGAGCATCAGCACGTCAAGATAACTTGAAGAGCTTGTGCTCCTCACATGCAGACTATGACTGGACCAGTGAAAAGTTGGGAGTCCCAGCTAATCCCTGTGAAGACAAGTAGCACGTCATCAGGAAGTGGTGGCTGTCCCCAACAAATGGTGCAGATGTTCCATCAAGAGCCTGTTATACAGAGTGAAGTAAGTCGGAAAGGAAAACACCAATACAGTATACTAATGCATATATATGGAATTTAGAAAGATGGTAACAATAACCCTATATGTGAGACAGCAAAAGAGACACAGAAATAAAGAACAGTCTTTTGGATTCTGTGGGAGAAGGTGAGGGTGGGATGATTTGAGAGAATAGCACTGAAACATGTATATTATCATATGTGAAACAGATCACCAGTCCAGGTTCCATGCATGAGACAGGGTGCTCAGGGTTGGTGCACTGGGATGACCCAGAAGGATGGGATGGGGAGGGAGGTGTGTGTGTGTGTGGGGGGGTTTCAGGATGGGAAACACATGTACACCCATGGCTGATTAATGTCAATGTATGGAAAAAACCACTACAGTATTGTAAAGTAATTAGCCTCCAATTTAAAAAAAAAAAAAAAAGAGAGAGCCTGTTACACCCCATGACATGTAGGACCTGAGGTGAGAGAAGGTTGGTTCCCAGTGTTTAGGAGCCTCTATCCTCCTTTGGTCCCTAGGGTGGGGCTGAAATGAGACAAGGTCATTGTATCATAACACAGCCCAGGGACTGGTTTCTGACCTTCCCCTTTCCCTGGGAGTCTCAGGATGTAGAGAAAAGGAAAAGTCTCTTCCTCATTTGAGGAACTGGTTTGATTAGACTTTCATTTCCCAATATGTTATTTTCTAATTTTTAAGGAGTTTCTCTTACTAACCTAACCATTATTAACCTAACCATTATTAACCTAATTAATTTTTTTGTTTAGTCATGTCCCACTCTTTTGCAACTCCATGAACTGTAGTCCACCATACTCCCTCTGTCCATGGGATTTCCCAGACAAGAATACTGGAGTGGGTTGCCATTTTCTTCTGCAGGGGATCTTCCCAACCCAGGGGTCAAACCTGCACCTGTACTGGCAGGTGGGTTCTTTACCACTGAGCCACCAGGGAAGCGCAGTAACCTACCTAATAGTCACTGTTTAAACTGCCCTCCTCTGTCCAAGAAGAAGAAAAAGGTTCTCATTCATTTAGCATTTACTATGACTGAGGAACTGGGATAAAGAGTTCCTCGTCCTTCCCCCTCCTCCAGCATTAAAGGGGAACTTGTGATTTGTGTTTTGGTTGTCTGCTATAAGAGACCAGACGCTGGGAGAGGCACTGTCCAGACTGTTAAGGCTGGTGAGAATCGGTGGTCCAAGGGCAGGTAGGTCCCAGAGAGTGACAGAAGTGGGATGGCCTCATGTGTCTGCATTATTAGCTTTGGTTCATGGAACTAGTATGTAGTTCCCAAAGATAAACTTGATAGTCAGTCTACCAAGGCTCTGTTTAATTTGTATGGCTGGAGAAGCTAGTCTCAACTAGTATTCAACTCAAAGATTCTGCGCCTCTCTCTCTCTGCTAGATTTTGTAATTGTGAGAATCAAGGACTGGGGATTGGCTCTGCTCATCTGAAAGTTTGGCACCTCAGGGAGGAACGCTCCTACTAGGAGAAAAGATCATGGTTTCTATACACTGGTATCTCAGCTGGCCTCAGATCCTTCACACCCCCTGGGGGACATTCTTTCCTTGTTTTCCTCCTGGAATGAAACATTCATATTCTTAACTTTGGTTGCAATTTTGAGTGCTGCTATCTGCATTCAAATGTCTTCGAGAATCTACCCGGGTCAAGTGTAAGTTGGGTCACTGCGCCAATACCGGCTGTGGCAACAGCGGCGACAGCAAGTGCCTTGTGGAGGTGGCGCGGGTGTCGTCATCAGAAGCAGAGGGCCGGTTGCGGCAGCACAGGTGACCTCAGACGGCTGCGAGGCTCTCAGCGCCAGAAAAGACCTCTGAGGTGATGGGTACTGAGAGGGCTCATAGGCTGCGAAGACTAGCTGCCCCTCTGAATGCACCTATTAATAAATGCAGGTAATTTGGAAGATGGAAAATAACCTAAAATGCTGAAATAGTAGGTGGAGCTGAAGCAAAGAAATACTGTTATTTACTATTTATATGACATTATTTTATTCCCAGAATGGTTCAGCCTGAGGAAACAGGCTGAGTAGTTTTCAAGCCTGGAACACTTTTAATGACTACCAAGTTAGAGAGGGAAAAGATAACATTTTTACCATTGTTATAGAAGACTTTCTGGTAGGAGAATTATCTGGAAAATGTACCTAGATCATAAGTTCTGTGATTGATTTACTTTATAAAATTTTGAAAATTTGACCACCTCCTCCCATGTTTTATCAGAAAAAAATAATCTAAGAATGCTTAGTTTTTTAATGTAGAAAAAAACAAATGTTTAAGCAATAGTCATGTTATAGCAATTAGTTATGTTATAGCAATATTATATTATTATAACTGATATGAATTTAAAGCACGCAGGTAAAGAATCAAATGAGGCAATTCCATGGTGGTCCAGTGATTAACACTTGGTGTTTTCACTGGCTTGGGCCCAGGTTCAGCGCAACCAAAAACAAAAAAAAGGAAAGGCAATCTGATGCAACTGATTTGGAAATTTAATAGTCTAACTGATAGGAAATTTAATCTCAGTGTCTCATTTATATTTTGGGAAGCTTTTTCCTCTTCTCCTGATGGTACAAATGTCCTAGAGAGATTATGCAATTTCGAATAATTTCTGCACACCAAAAGTGGACTGGTGGGAACAGTCTGCTCGAGGTGCAGGCAGTAAGGGAGTGCATTTTTGTGGGTAATTAAGAATAATAATGCTGATTACAAGGTTACTTTTCTATTGTCATCATGCAAGAGCAATTTTAAACACTCAGGGGTAGATACTCTGTTATGAGAAAATCATCTTTGTGTGTATGAATTCTAAACAACTGCTGTGAACGTTGTTGAGTTTTTAGAATATATATCAAACTACATATCATCTCTTATTCTTTACTAAATATGTTATTATATATGCATGAACTTTAATTAGAAGAAACTTTATTCAGTTCTTCCCTGCCTGCTACCCCCATTTCTGCCATGGACCCAGCAGTCATACATGTTTGCTTAGTAATTAATTCCTAAATGTTAAAAAACACTTGAATGAATCCCTGTGGAGCTACTTATTCCTGCATTTAAACAGTAGATTCAATTCAAGAGAAGCAAAGATAACAAACTGATTATGCATATGAAGAAATAAAACTTCAGATACTTCAGTTCTCCCATTCAATTTGACAACTTGGAATTTCTGTGTTTAAATTTTACAACAGTGAATCAGAGAGTGTATGGTCAGGCCACTCGAGATGGCTATTCTCTCACTCTCGGTCCCTCCCTTGCTCCACCAGTACCTGCTTCACCTACACCCTACTCACAGGACTGACCTTCCCACGAACTCGTCCCAGGCCACACATGGTGATTGTTCTCATCAAAGGGGCAGTGAGGGTGTGCCCCTCTGCCGGTTTCCCTAGTAACTGATATTAATTCCCCTGTTACTGGCAATCTCTCCTCCCCGCCCAGCCCCCCGCAACCCTCTGCTGGCAGTGAAGAGCGCCACCATGCCATGTGCAGCCCACCCACCCCTGCCACCCACCACCATCTGTCTGCACACCCTAGGGAGTCACTCAAGGCCGTTGTTTCAGAAATGTAAGCTGCCCCATCCATTAAACCACTGATGTCTCTGTGGCTCACCCCAAGCCCTTTCTTCAGTCTTGAAGCCAGGCAAGCGCAGGCCTTCTAGGCCTCCAGGAGTGGGAGTGGGGGGCAGCCCAACACAGCACAGCCTGTGATGCATAATATTATTGTTTGGGTTAGGGCCTTTTCATTCCTACATGAATGATCCTAGCGCCTTTGCACAATAACTTGTAAACTGAAATTTTATATTTTAAACTGTTAGCTTTTAAAACTAAGGAATAAGTCAAGAAAATAGTTATTATTATGTGATGAATTCTTTAAAAGTTTTGGCTTATGGAGGTAGAGATATCAAGTCAATTATCCGCTCCTGGTATGAAATGTGCTCTCTGTGCTCCTGCTCTGGTGTTCAGTCCGTTGCAGATGCCGCTGCTCTTGTCAGTAGGGTCTGTTTAAAGGAGACAAGTCTGCCCAGCAGAGTCCCCGGGGCTCTTTCTGTGTCTCCTTTACATTCGTGCTCTGCTCATCAACACAAGTCACTTTTCTGCCATGCTGTGGGGACCATTGGTAACTGCCATCCCCTTCCTCCAATTCCAGTCGGGCCAGTCCCCTTCCTCTTAATCCTTAATACCTCCCCCTCCCAGAATAATTCTGCTCTTTGCTTAGGTTTTTGAAGAAAAAAAAAAAATCACAGCACAGTCCTGGGACAGAGAAAGCTCAACTTTCCTTTGTGTGTGTGTGTTTCATTAGAAGATGCGTCAGGATGGAAACAGGGAATTTGGAGTCATATATCTCATGATTTTGTCTTGAGGCTATAGAAACATGAAACATTGCTAATTTTTCTCTTGGGTTATCTTGCCACGTTAGTCAAGATTACTGTGCAATTGTATTTAAGCAGCGATTCTTGTGCGTACTGTCTATTTAGAAAACGAAAAAGATGGTATTTTTAGTACTCTTAAATCACACAAGCTTAGAAATATTATATTCCACTTGAGTTGCCCAGTTTAGTAATTACAATTTAGCTTCATTCTGTGGGCTCTGGCAACGTCCATCGCTGATTGATTATATCATTGTCCTGTGGTCTTCTCAGTCTACTATGCTATTGTGCTATAATGTGGGTGATAGTGTTACTTTGAAGATGACAAAAAATAAAATCACATTTTTGTAAGCCCGAATTCACTGATTAAACCATGGGATGTTATGCAAGGTGCTTAACTCACCTACAGAAAGTTGGGGATTGTGCTTCAGGATGCTTCTCCTCAACACCACCTTCTGTTTTCCTTCAGAACGGAGTGGCTATTCAAACCAGATGGTTACTTTTTCTCATCAGTTCAGTTCAGTTGCTCACTCGTGTCCGACTCTTTGCAACCCCATTTTTGTACAAAACATGTTACTAATCCTCAGAAGTTATCCATGGAGATTATTTTGTCTGCTGCACTCCGCAAGCAAAGGAAAACTTTCTTTAGTGGTAGGACTGGGAGCCCTGGGTGGATACCCCCAAACAGGCAAGGCACATCCTTTGTCTCTGACTCCAGGTTGTACCAAATTAATCATCACAACCAAATTCCTCTCCCTACTGACTACACCACCCATTCCTGAACCATCGTCAGTTTTCTTTGCAGCCTCTGTATGATCTCCTGTTTGGCACTCAATAAACTCTCATGAAATGCTAATTCCCTTTCTCTGCCTTTCCCATCCCCCCTTGATGAATGAATGAATGAGTGAGTGAACAATGAATGAATTCATCTCTACTGCCAGCTAGATTTCCTTGTTCCAGGGTCACATGGTACAACATGCCTACAGTCCCTGAATTTTTATATTTTGTGTTCAGGTAGACTGAGAATGGGCTTCCCAGGTGGAGCTAGTGGTAAAGAACCCACCTGCCAACAGAGGAGACATAAGAGATGCGAGTCAGATCCCTGGTTCAGGAAGGTCCCCTTGAGGAGGGCATGGCAACCCACTCCAGTATTCTTGCCTGGAGAATCCCATGGACAGAGGAGCCTGGTGGGCAACAGTCCACTGAGTCGCAGAGTTGGACATCACTGAAGCAATTAAGCATGTGTACTGAGAATACTTCAGGTCTGTTGATCTTAAAATTACATTCCTGGGAAGGTAAAGGTCCATCCTTTGTCTAATCTCTTAATATGTTACTCAGATAGAGTCACTAAATTACCCTGGTGGCCCCAGGTTGCAATAACATGGCTGTGGATAGAAGTGGGAATTAGTGAAGGATTTCTCTAAAGAAGGTTCTGGACAGAAATCCCAATAGCTTGCATCACTCTTATTCATAGCCTTGGTTCTGTCCCAGGTTTTGCCTGTTTCAGATTTGATATAGGGCCCACCCCTCCCTGGTGCCCATCCTGGCTGCTGTCAGTTGGCAGTCTCTCTACTAATGGCACTGGCTGCTCAGGCAGGAAGGTTCCCAACAGAGAAAGACTTCTCTACCTCTGCTTCTCCACCGACTGGGCTCCCCCTTCTCAGCCTCTGTGGCCATGTGTGCATGCTAAGTCGCTTCAGTCATGTCCGACTCTTTGCAACCCCATGGACTGTAGCCCGCCAGGCTAACTCTGTCCCTGAAATTCTCCAGGCAAGAATACTGGAGTGGGTTGCCTGCCATCTTCCAGGGTCTATGGTAATAACTGAGTCAGTTTGCTTCTAACCCTTCCACTCCTACTGCAGCTGGCCTTAATTCTTTGTATTCCTTCCAGCAGTGCCTCTCTGATTCCACCTTCTCTTGTTAGGCACTAGGGAAGTGTCTTTTTCCACCCCTGGAGCTCAGGGGCTTGATTCTGAAACTGCTAGTGAAAACCTACATTCCATTTCTTTGCAGAAATAGCTTTTGCCAGGGTTGAAGTAATGCTTCAGTACCATACCTCTGGTGCATTTTGTATCAAGTAGGCTCTTTACAGGCGACATGAGAGCCCAACTACAATTTATAACATCGATTCTGAAATGATTGTTCATGTAGACTCAGTTATTGTCTCAGAAGTAGATTTTTCTGGGGGAACATAACCCGTTTGTATGTTAGAAACTCTCTGATACGTCATATAAAGTCTGGTCCGTGTACTCTAGCCCATTCCAAAGCACTGTGTGCATGCAGCTCCGTGTTCAGAACAAAGGTTCAAAAAAGGGCATCAAAGCAAGGCATACATTGATGGTAACATCATACCTCAGGATTTGCCACAGAGGCATGGACACTGGAGTGGGTTGCCATTCCCTACTCCAGAGGATCTTCCCCACCCAGAGACTGAACTCCAGTCTTTTGTGTCTCCTGCATTGACAGGCAGATTCCCACCTGGGGAGCCCCAGGAGGCTCTAGAGGTAAACAATCTGTCTTCCAGTGCAGGAAACACAAGAGACATGAGTTTAATTCCTGGGTTGGGAGGACTCCCAGAGTAGGAAATGGCAACCCACTCCGGTATTCTTGCCTGAAATATCCCATGGACAGAGAAGCCTAGCAGGCTACAGTCCACGGGGTCGCAAAGAGTCAGGCATTACTGAGCACACACACACGGACACTGGAATTTGGAGTGTATGTGGAATGTATGAGTATGTGGAAAGGATTGCAGTTGGAAGAAGGAGAGAAGCCTTGGGTGTTCAACCTGTCTAGTCAGGAGTGGCAAAAACTGAAGTGGGACCCAAGAAGGGGCTGGGAAGTGGTCACTGTCCATCACGGACCAGGGAGAATGTAGGGTACATGGACGTGGCAAATCCAGGGCAAGGATGGTAGCTGGAAGATAGAGGTGTAATTATCAAAGCACTTGACCCCAGGTTGGTGTTAAGACTGGGGACTCTAAGCAGGATCTCAAGAGGGAAGCAGGACCTTCAACTGGGAAAAATGAGAAGCTTGATCCTCAGAACTGAAATAAATCAGGAGGGGAAAGGAGAATGTGCTGGGGAGAAGAGATGTTTACTGAGGCACAAGAGCCCCATTGTCAGAATGTGGCATCAGAGCAGGGAATGGTGATGAGCTGCAAGCATGAACCCCAGAGGGAAGTCCAGATGCTACGCTGAATCTCCATAGTTGGGTCTACCCTGCACATGCACATCCCCTGAGAAAAAGGAATGACTGGCAGATCTTTATTCCCAGTACAGTCCTAAGACCCAAGTACAAGGCATCCTGCGTTCCCTCCCATTGCCTAGCAACAGCCTAGGTAAAAAGCCTTGATTACCGGAGTTGTCATAGATTTTCTGTATCTATCTACTCTACAACTAGGTACCTGAGGCCTGAAAGGCAAAAGGCAAAGCCCTAGTTGCTCACCCCAAAACAAGTTAACTTGCAAGTATGAGTTAACTATGCTCTCAGTACAGGTTAACAATACAAGTTAGCTATGCTGTCAGTACAAGCTCCGAGATGAGGGAATCAATGAGACTGATTTTATGCTGAACCCAAAAATGGATTAGCAGAAACAGGGAGATGGGAAGAAGGACAGTCTAAGGATTCTGTATATTCCAGAATTATCAGAGACAGAGAGACAGGCAAAGAGAGTAAAAAATAAAATAAAATATCACATAAAGTTATTTTTAAATATTAGAGGACATGTTTTAAATGTCTAACCTTTCTAGTATGGACATTTCATTCTGTCAAATAAAAGCATGTGGCTTGGCATTCAAAAAGCCTAAAAAACGTCCCTGGATAAAAATGGTCATAGATGTTTCTCAATCACTGCAGTCATTAAATGCCAACATTTAAAACTGTTGGGCATTTCTATTCTCTGGAAGGTAAGAACAAAGATGCAACAAGTCAACCATTGTATGATATAATGCCTCAGACAGTTCTGGAAAGTCAAGGGTAGAGATCTGCAGGTTCTTTTCGCACCTGACAGCTTATCAGATGGATAACACTCTACCTACAGTGATCGAGTCTGGGTCTGGAGGCACTGTGCTGAGAAGACTACGGAATTGAGAATCCATGTCTCTGTGCATTAAAGCCCTTAAACTACGTGTTCATCCACCAAAGACTGTTGGAAAATACATTTGTACGCTTTTCTTATTTTAAGTCAGTGGTGCCAAATCTTTTATTATTAGGTGTGGCTGAGACACCCACCTGAATCAACATTCTCATGCAAGTAAAAAACACATAGTAAAAAACATACATAGTTCTTTGGGTCGTTGTGGGTTTTTCAAATACTATTATTATTTGCAGCCAAAAATGGAGAAGCTCTATACAGTCAGCAAAAACAAGACCAGGAGCTGACTGTGGCTCGGATCATGAAATCTTTATTGCCAAATTCAGACTGAAATTGAAGAAAGTAGAGAAAACCACTAGACCATTCAGGTATGAGCTAAATCAAAGCCCTTATGAACTATATAGTGGAAGTGAGAAATAGATTTAAGGGGCTAGATCTGATAGACAGAATGCCTGATGAACTATGGATAGAGGTTCGTGACATTGTACAGGAGACAGGAATCAAGACCATCCCCAAGAAAAAGAAATGCAAAAAAGCAAAATGGCTGTCTGAGGAGGCCTTACAAATAGCTGTGAAAAGAAGGGAAGTCAAAAAGCAAAGGAGAAAAGGAAAGATATACCCATTTGAATGCAGAGTTCCAAAGAATAGCAAGGAGAGATAAGAAAGCCTTCCTCAGCAATCAGTGCAAAGAAATAGAGGAAAACAACAGAATGGGAAAGACTAGAGATCTCTTCAAGAAAATTAGAGATACCAAGGGAACATTTCATGCAAAGATGGGCTCAATAAAGGACAGAAATGGTATGGACCTAACAGAAGCAGAAGAGAGTAAGAAGAGGTGGGAAGAATACACAGAACTGTACAAAAAAGATCTTCACGACCTGGATAATCATGATGATGTGATCACTAATCTAGAGCCAGACATCCTGGAATGTGAAGTCAAGTGGGCCTTAGAAAGCATCACTACGAACAAAGCTAGTGGAGGTGATGGAATCCAGTTGAGCTATTTCAAATCTTGAAAGATGATGCTGTGAAAGTGCTGTACTCAATATGCCAGCAAATTTGGAAAACTCAGCAGTGGCCACAGGACTGGAAAAAGTCAGTTTTCATTCCAATCCCAAAGAAACGCAATGTCAAAGAATGCTCAAACTACCACGCAATTGCACTCATCTCACATGCTAGTAAAGTAATGCTTAAAATTCTCCAAGCCAGGCTTCAGCAATTCATGAACTGTGAACTTCCAGATGTTCTAGCTGGTTTTAGAAAAGGCAGAGGAACCAGAGATCAAATTGCCAACATCCCCTGGATTATTGAAAAAGCAAGAGAGTTCCAGAAAAACATCTATTCCTGCTTTATTGTCTGTGCCAAAGCCTTTGACTGTGTGGATCACAATAAATTGTGGAAAATTCTGAAAGAGATGGGAATACCAGACCATCTGACCTGCCTCTTGAGAAACCTGTATGCAAGTCAGGAACCAACAGTTAGAACTGGGCATGGAACAACAAACAGACTAGTTCCAAATAGGAAAAGGAGTACGTCAAGGCTGCATATTGTCACCCTGCTTATTTAACTTATATGCAGAGTACATCATGAGAAACGCTGGGCTGGAAGAAGTACAAGCTGGAATCAAGATTGCTGGGAGAAATATCAATAACCTCAGATATGCAGATGACACCACCCTTATGGCAGAAAATGAAGAGGAACTAAAAAGCCTCTTGATGAAAGTGAAAGAGGAGAGTGAAAATGTTGGCTTAAAGCTCAACATTCAGAAAACTAAGATTATGGCATCTGGTCCCATTACTTCATGGCAAATAGAAGGGGAAACAGTGGCTGACTTCATCTTGGGGGCTCCAAAATCACTGCAGATGGTGATTGCAGCCATGAAATTAAAAGACGCTTACTCCTTGGAAGGAAAGTTATGACCAACCTAGACAACATATTAAAAAGCAGAGACATTACTTTGTCAACAAACGTCTGTCTGGTCAAGGCTATGGTTTTTCCAGTGGTCATGTATGGATGTGAGAGTCGGACTATAAAGAAAGCTGAGCACCGACGAATTGATGCTTTTGAACTGTGATGTTGGAGAAAACTCTTGCGAGTCCCTTGGAGCAAGGAGATCCAACCAGTCCATCCTAAAGGAGACCAGTCCTGGGTGTTCATTGGAAGGACTGATGCTGAGGCTGAAACTCCAATACTTTGGCCACCTTATGTGAAGAGTTGACTCATTGGAAAAGACTCTGATGCTGGGAGGGATTGGGGGCAGGAGGAGAAGGGGACGATAGAGGATGAGATGGCTGGATGGCATCACTGACTTGATGCACATGAGTTTGGGTGAACTCTGGGAGTTGGTGATGCACAGGGAGCCCTGGCATGCTGTATTTCATGGGGTCGCAAAGAACTGGACATGACTGAGCGACTGAGCTGAATTGAACTGAACTGAACTGAACTAATGGGACCGGATATCTTAATCTTATTTTTCTGAATGTTGAGTTTTAAGCCAACGTTTTCACCCTGCTCCTTCACGTTCATCAAGAAGCTCTTTTGTTTTTCTTCACTTTCTGCCATAAGGGTGGTGTCATCTGCATATCTGAGGTTGTTGATATTTCTCCCTGCAATCTTGATTCCAGTTTGTGCTTCATCCAGTCTGCCTGGATGAAATATATTATATTTTATATTTTAATAAATATAAACACTTTATATTATATTTTATATAAATTTATATTTTAATATATATAAAATCAGTGATTTCAAGCTGTTGTATTTAAAACTTACAAATATTCCATTTTCTAAAATCTCAGATATCATATTTCATCTCTGTCAAAAACATTTCAATTTGGCTCACTTTGTTATTGAGTTTCTTGCTATTGAATTCAAATAGTGAAACAGAAAACTTCTAAAATGAAATAATAAGTATGCTATTATTAACTCAGCAGGATAGCTATTTAGACAGCTACATGATTGTGCTAAGTCCCTGAACACAGAGGGAAAAACATGAAAGGGATTTGGTAAACAACATGTTGCCTCTAAATACATCTGGGAACACTGATGTATGTCAAGCAGTTATATTTCTTATCTGAAAAAGCTAATTTGAACAATGTGGGAGACACATTACGGAAGTTAATTTGAAGACATTTTTTATTTCATCAATTTTTTTTTAACCCCTTGCTTTTCAAAGAAAAACTAAGTGTTGTAAAGTTCTTTAAGACTCTCAGGATAAAACATTATCTTGACTATAATATTTGTTTATTGGAGTTTATCATGTGTGCGTGTGTGTTGTCTAACCTTCATATCTCAAGTGATTGCTAGCTCTTCTAAAATTCATTTATCAGTAGCTCAGCCTTCTGTTTTGTGACCTAATAGTCTAATTGCTATATAATGTGTGATTTAGGGTCAAAAGAATACAATATTCACAGTTACAAAGAAAAAACATTATTCAAATGAGAAATTAAACCCTGTCGTTAGCTTGTCAAAGTGTCAATGGTGGTCAGTTGTCACATAATTTTCTATGTTTAGATGCTCTGTGAATCACCCCTTCCCCAGGGACTTCAGTTATTCCTCTGTAAACTTTTTAAAGTTTTAGTACAAAGAGAATAGTTTAAATCTAATACAATTAATTTAATCTTCCATTCCTTTTCCTGCCCCTCCCCTCTCCTTTCCATTCCTTTTCTGTCCTGCAGTTATCACCCTACCCACAGCCTAGTGCTTGGACTACAGCACAGATTCCTAGCCAACCTTCTTATTCCAGGTTTCTTTCTATTTGGTTCATCTAATCACCTAGTGAAGTGCCTTTCCTCACCCATAGAACTTGAAAAATGAGGGAAGGTTTGCCCATTAGGAAGAGTCCTGTGAATGCTATGAGAGAGCAGAGACAGACAACATGAGCTAAAAGCAGGATCACTCCAAGACCTGCAGGAAACCTCCCCCTCTGAACCACTCAGAGTGGATTAACATCTCCAAAGAGTGTCTGGTACCAAACTGTGTCAAACTGACCAAGTCTGGTTATTCCTGGAGGCTTCCAAAAGGGAGGTCCCAAAGTTCCCTTCCAAAGCTTGTGTTTTACCAATCCAAAATGAGAGTTCTGGGGAGCCCTGAGAAACTACCCCTGTCACACTGATGCCTGGGTTCCACTGCAAGAGATTCTGATTCATTTCACCTGGGGTGGTGCCCAGCCTCAGTATTTTTTAAACAGCTTTATTGAGATATCTTTGACATAGATAGATAGATAGATAGATAGATAGATAGATAGATAGATGTATATATATATATACACACACACACACATATATATGTATGAATATATGGGCTTCCCAGGTGGCACTAGTGGTAAAAAACCTGCCTGCCAATTCGGGAAATTTCAGAGATATGGGTTCAGAACCACAATCCCATAGTGGCTAAAACAAAACCGCATTCAGAAAGTTAATCAGCATGAAAAAGCAGAAAGTTGTGTCCCAGGTGAAGGGACAAGATAAAACTCCAGAAAAACAACTAAACGAAGTGGAGATAAGCAACCTTCCAGAAAAAGAATTCAGAATAATGATAGTAAATATGATTCAGGATCTCAGAAAAAAGAATGGAGGCAAAAATTGAGACGATGCAAGGAATGTTTACTAAAGACCTACAAGAATTAAAGGACAAACAAAGAGAGATGAATAATACACATTAGAAGGAATCCATAGTAGAATAACTGAGGCAGAAGCACAGATAAATGACCTGGAGGATAGAATGGTGGGACTCATTGCCACAGAACAGAGTATAGAAAAAAGAACGAAAAGAAATGAAGTCAGCCTAACAGACCTCTGGGACAACATTAAATGCATGAACATTCACATTATAGGGGCCGCAGAAGGAGAAGAAAGAGAGAGAAAGGACCTGAGAAAATATTTGAAGAAATAATACCTGAAAAATTCCCCAACATGGGAAAGGAAATGATCAACCAAGTCCAGGAAGCACAGAGAGTCCCAGGCCAGATAAACCAGAGGAGAAATACACTGAGCCACACAGTAATCAAAATTACCGAAATTACAGAGATAAAATTTTAAAAGCAACACAGGAAAAATGACAAATAACTTATAAGGGAACTCGCATTAGGCTGTCAGTGGATTTCTCAACAGAAACTCTACAAGCCAGAAGGGAATGGAATGACATATTTAAAGTTATGAACGGGAAGAAACTATAACAAAGAATATTCTACCCAGAAAGACTCTCCTTCACATTTGATGGAGAAATCAAAAGCTTTCCAGACAAGCAAAAGTTAAAAAAATTCAGCACCATCAAACCAGCTTTACCACAAATGCTAAAGGAACTTCTTTAGGCAGAAAACAAGAGAAAGAAAATCCCTACCTACAGAAAATAAACCCAAAACAGTTAAGAAAATGGTAATAGGATCAAACATATTGATAATTACCTTAAATGTAAATGAATTAAATGCACCAACCAAAGGATATGGACTAACTGAGCAGATGAAAACATGTGTATGTAGGCCATTTCCACTTACCACATCACTCTGCTTGACCCCCTAAACTGTATGTAATTATTTTATATTGTTAGGTTAATTATGTTTCCATTATGGCTTGCAAAAATTGTAATTATCTTCTTTTTTAATGTTAAGGTTTTATTTACAATGCTTCTTTGTTGTACAGAAAGTAAAAATGCTGTTACAATCTTGGTGTAACTGGTAGCCACGGACAGTTAACTCACCAATCACAGCTATCCACGCTACAGCAAGTCTTACACAAAAACCTAAAAACGCTTACAGTTTTGTTGGGGTGAAGTCCCCAAGCTTGGTGGTGGATTTCCAAGAGGGACTAAGTGGAGGAAGGTGAAATGTCACAGGAACTATTCTTTGGCTCTTTGGGTGGGTGGGTGTCCTGGGGTTTGTATCACAGCTACCCTTTTATTTTTCTTAAAAAAAAAAAAAAAAAAGCTGCCAAATCCATGTCAGCAGTCCAACCAATACTGAACAGCTTTTTTTTGCAGGTTATTGGGGTCTTATTAATCATCTTCTCCTTCATCATCTGTTTCTCTCTCCCTTTTTTCACCTTTCTCGCTTTCTTCCTCCTCTTCATCTTCATCTTCGTCTTCATCCTCATCTTCATCATCATCAACTTCTCCATCATGTCCAAATTCTTCTTCCTCCCCACTGACTTCTTCATCCTCCTCCCCTTCTACATCTTCGTCTTCATCATCATCCTCTTCATCATCAAACTCTTCTTCCTCACCATCTTCATCCTCCTCCTTATCCTCATCTTCTCCTTCTTCATCATCCTCTTCTTCATCCACACCATCCACCTCGGCATCTGAATCTGGGGTTTGAACTGTGGTGCTGGAGAAGACTCTTGAGAGTCCCTTGGACTGCAAGGAGATCCAACCAGTCCATTCTGAAGGAGATCAACCCTGGGATTTCTTTGGAAGGAATGATGCTAAAGCTGAAACTCCAGTACTTTGGCCACCTCATGCGAAGAGTTGACTCATTGGGAAAGACCCTGATGCTGGGAGGGATTGGGGGCAGGAGGAGAAGGGGACGACCGAGGATGAGACGGCTGGATGGCATCACTGACTCGGACATATGTTTGAGTGAACTCCGGGAGATGGTGATGGACAGGGAGGCCTGGCGTGCTGCGATTCATGGGGTCGCAAAGAGTCGGACACGACTGAGCGACTGAACTGAACTGAACTGAACCTCACAGTTAAACAGATCCAGGCTCTTCAGACATTCCAACTTTTTCAAAGGTTCCAGGGTGCTGATATCTTTCAGTTTATTTCCACTTTAGATGTGTAAGATTTGGAAGTTTTTCTGCTAACATATCCAGACCTCCACATATTCTATTGTCACTGAGCTCAAGCTTTTTCAATTTAGGTAGTTTGGGAAGATTTGAAACTGAAATCAAGTCTACATTTATTAAACTGAGGAACTCTTAAGTTCACAAATTCGGCTGTTAAGCCTTCAATTTTCCCATCACTTGATTTGCAATTGTCCAGGACAAGTTCTAGAACAGCTGCCGGGGTCCGCTTCCTCAGCTCCAGGTGGATCCTCCTCTTCATGTCCATGTTTCTCTCTCTTCCCCCCTCTTCAAACGTAACTTTCCGCGGCGGGGGCGGAGCGGGAGAGGCGTCCCAGCCTGCGCAGCGAGGGCCGTCGGAAGGGGTCTGCTCGCGGCACAGGCCGACGGCGCGGCCCTGGGTGGCGGGCGGCGAGCGGGCAGGCGAGCGGAGCCCCCGGAGACAGGTTACTCGCGGGAGCGGAGAGAAACCATGGAGGGAAAAGCTGTAATTATCTTTTATAATTTGTCTGGTTATTGGTTGTGAAAACTGATAAACATTTTTAATATTGTGATTATGTAACTATTACTCACTTAATATCATTGTATAATGTTTGGTCAACAGAAAACTTATAGGATTCTGTATCACTAAAACTACCTTCAACAGAAAAACCTGTAATCACTTTAAAAAGTCCAGATGCATATCAGAATTATCTTGGAATTTTTTGAAAAATACAAATGCCCAGGTACTGTGTTTATTTTTTTGACAGAGCTCCAGATATGCTTCTAATGAGCAGCCGTGTTTAAAAAAACACTGGACTATCTGAGTATCTTTTACTTTCATCTAGTTTGCTTCACTCTTTCTATTTTATATTCAGTGTTCCCATTTCATTTAGTGTGTGTTTTCCAATTTCTCCATCTCTTTTTTGGTTTGATGTTCTTTCCTAAGCCTTTATCAAACATAGTAGAAAAGCTTTTGTATACTTATATATAAATACTATGTATAATATATATATTAGAAAACTTGTGAATTTTTGCTTAACTAAAATTTTATGACATTTTGATTGTTCTTGTTTGACTTAGTATGAATAGAATGCTGCTGCTGCTAAGTCATTTCAGTCGTGTCCGACTCTGTGTGACCCCATAGACGGCAGCCCACCAGGCTCCCCCATCCCTGGGATTCTCCAGGCAAGAACACTGGAGTGGGTTGCCATTTCCTTCTCCAATGCATGAAAGTGAAAAGTGAAAGTGAGTCGTGTCCAGCCCTTAGCGACCTCATGGACTGCAACCTACCAGGCTCCTCCGTCCATGGGATTTTCTAGGCAAGAGTACTAGAGTGGGGTGCATTGCCTTCTCCAGAATAGAATGTTGCATATCTATTTTTTAAATTAGAAATCTGAGCGACTTCCTTTCACTTTTCACTTTCATGCATTGGAGAAGGAAATGGCAACCCACTCCAGTGTTCTTGCCTGGAGAATCCCAGGGATGGGGGAGCCTGGTGGGCTGCCGTCTATGGGGTCACACAGAGTCGGACACGACTGAAGTGACTTAGCAGCAGCAGCAGCAGCATTCTATTCTAGAGTGCTATTCTATTCTAGAATGCTAGATTTCTAATTTAAAAAATAGATATGCAGTAAGCAACAAAGGTTTACTGTATAGCACAGTGAACTATAGTCAATATCTTGTAATAACCTATAATGGAAAATAATTTCAAAAATAACACATGTGTATATGTATAACTGAATCACACACACAAAAAAGATTTCTACTTTCTGAAATTTAGTAATGTTTATCTTTTTACCAGTTTTCCTAAATGTCCTATGGACATCTGTATTAACAATGTATGAGACACAAAATTTTAAATATATTTGTGTAGAATATGATTAATATCAATTAATTAAATTAGATCTACTATATTTAAATTATTAATGACATCATTCAAAATGCTCCTATTATATTTTTGGTAATCCCTAAAATCTATTTCTCACTTCCACTGTATAATCATAAGAGATTTGATTTAGGTCCTATCTGAATGGTCTAGTGGTTTTCCCTATTTTCTTCAATTTAAGTCTGAACTTGGCAATTAGGAGTGTCTATATCCTGCAGCTAAATTAAATCTCTCTATAATTGGACACGACTGAAGCAACTTCGCAGCAGCAGCAAAGAGCAGTTTTGGTTGTTACAATTCTGCTTAAAAATCTGCCAGGACTTCCCTACCACCTTCTTGGTTGCAATCTACCTTTCCTTTCTTAGGACTTTCTAACCCTATGCTCCAGGCAAACTGTATCTTATAAGTTCCATATTTTTCCTATCTCTTAATTTTAAGCTTAAACTGGTGTCTTCATCTGGCACACTTCTACCCACTTATCAATCCTCACCATCTTACCTGGGTAACTCATTTTAATGGTTAATTTATTTTCAATATGATCTCAGTCATGCTGCCTTCTCCTCCCCCCGAGCCATGAACAAAATATTCCATTTTGATATGCCTTTATTAATACTATCTCAACTTGTTTTCTCAGTCTAGAACTCTCTTTTGGCCCTTTCCGCTAGCTAGCTTCAGATGTTCAAGCTGGATTTAGAAAAGGCAGAGGAACCAAAGATCAAATTTCCAGCATCCACTGGATCAAAGAAAAAGCAAGAGAGTTCCAGAAATATCTACTTCTGCTTTATTGACTACGCTAAAGCCTTTAACTCCATAGATCCCAACAAATTGTGGAAAATTCTCTAAGAGATGGGAATACCAGACCATCTTATCTGCCTCCTGAGAAATCTGTATGCAGATCAAGAAGCAACAGTCAGAACTGGATGTGGAACAACAGACTGGTTCCAAATCGGGAAAGGAGTATGTCAAGGCTGTATATTGTCACCCTGCTTATTTAACTTATATGCAGAGTACATCATGAGAAATGCCAGTCTGGATGAAGCGCATGCTGGAATTAAGATTGCTGGGAGAAATATCAATGACCTCAGATATGCAGATGACACCACCCTTATGGCAGAAAGTGAAGGAGAACTAAAGAGCCTCTTGATGAAAGTGAAAGAGGAGAGTGAAAAAGTTGGCTTAAAGCTCAACATTCAGGAAACTAAGATCATGGCATCCGGTCCCATCACTTCATGGCAAATAGATGGGGAAACAATGGAAACAGTGGCTGACTTTTATTTTGGGGGCTCCAAAATCACTGCAGATGGTGACTGCAGCCATGAAATTAAAAGACACATGCTCCTTGGAAGAAAAGCTATGAGCAACCTAGACAGCTTATTAAAAAGCAGAGAAATAATTGCCAACAAAGGTCCATCTAGTCAGAGCTATGGTTTTTCCAGTAGTCATGTATGGATGTGAGAGTTGGACTATAAAGAAAGCAGAGTGCTGAAGAATTGATGCTTTTGAAGTGTGGTGTTGGAGAAGACTCTTGAGAGTCCCTTGGACTGCAAGGAGATCCAACCAGTCCATCCTAAAGGAGATCAGTCCTGGGTGTTCATTGGAAGGACTGATGCTGAAGCTGAAGCTCCAATACTTTGGCCACCTGATGCGAAGAACTGACTCATTTCAAAAGACCCTGATGCTGGGAAAGACTGATGGTGGAAAGAGAAGGGGATGACAGAGGATGAGATGGTTGGATGGCATCACCAACTCAATGGACATGATTTTGAGTAGACTCCGGGAGTTGGTGATGGACAAGGAGGCCTGGTGTGCTACAGTCCATGGGATAGCAAAGAGTCAGACATGAGTGAGTGACTGAACTGATAATGAACTGACTAGCTAGCTAGTTCCCACTCATACCTTCTTCAGGTTTGAACTTCAATCTTTTCCTTTAGAGAGTCTTTTTCTAACTCCCAAGCCTTAGTGAGATGCCCGGTATATGTCCCCATAACACTTCCTACTCCCAACAATTATCACATTGCCATTACTTGCTCAGAGTCTATTATCCCTGCTAATAGTGAGTTCCATGAATATTTGGACAAGTCTATCTTATTCCCTGCTGAACATCAAGCCTCTAGAACAGTTTTTGGGACATAGGAGATGCTAAATATGTATATGCCAAATGGATGTTGAATGAATTCAATTTTAATTTAACACATTTTATTAAGTACCTATAAACACCAGACAATGTTCTAGGTACTTGAGATATATCAGTGAATAAAGAAGAGAAAGACTCCTTCCCTCCTGGAGCTCAGATTCTAGCAGGGAAAGATAGACAATATACTTGTAAATAAGTAAGTTATATGGTAGCTTAAATAGTGCTAAGTGCTATGAAAAAATGAAAAAGTAAAGTAAAATGAAACTGGTAAAGTAAAATAATAATGAAGTATGAAGAAAAATGGAGGTGCATAATTTGCAGTATTAAATAAAGCAGTCAGGGTAGGTCCCCTTGTAACTGTACCACTTGAGCACAGATTTGAAGGTGCAGACATCTGGGGAAAGAGTTTTCCAGGCAAAGGGATGGCTAGCGCAAAGGTCCTGAGAATGCCTGGTGTGTTGGGGAAAATTTTAGGGCAGAGAGGGCAAGGGAGAGAATGGTGGGAGAGGAGTCATCGTTAAGGGCCCTTTTGGCCATCTGTAAGGACTTTAACTTTGACATGAATGAAAAAGGAAGCCACTGAAGGGTTTTGAACAGTTCTGACATGATCTGACTTTTGTTTCAAAATAATTACTCTGGCATCTAGGTTAATAATACACTACAGAGAAGGAGGGCAAACATAGTAGAGATATCAGTTAAAAACTAAGAAAACCTGGGAATTACCTCGTGGTCCAGTGGTCAGGACTCTGCACCTTCACTCCTGAGGGCCCGGGTTCAATCTCTGATTGCCAGTCTAAAAACCCACAAGCTGTGCAGTATGGCAAAAAAAAGATGGTAAGAGAACCTGAGAGGACCAAGTTAATTGGACCAGTGTGGTAGCAGTGGAGACACTGAAAAATGGCGAAGTTTTGGATATTTTTTAGAAAAGGTAGAGCCAACAGGATTTCCTGACAGATTGCATGTGGGATGTGAGACAAAGAGAGGGATCACAGTTGACTTCAAGGTTTTTGGCCTGGGCAAATTGAAGGATAGAGTAGCCAGAAGCTAAGAAGGGCAAGTTGTGGGTTAAATAGGATTTTTTAGTTTTGGAGGGTGAGGGTCGATCAGGACTTCAGTTTCAATATATAAACATGCTGAATATAAGATGTTTATTAGACATTCAAGTGGGGTGTCATGAATCCAATTGGATTTATAAGTATCAAGTCCAGAAGAGAGCGCTAGGCTGGAGACACAAATTTGGGAGTCATCAGCAAGAAGGTACTATTTAGAGTCATAAGCCTAGATGAGATCATCAAGGGGGTAAGGGTAGATAGAGAAGAGGACCAACAACTAGGTTTTACTCAAATTGTAAAAAAATTTAAGAGACGATGATGAGGCAACAAAGGATACAAAGAGAGACCAGAGAGAGGAGATAAAATCCAAGAGAGTGTGTTATCCTAGAAACCAAGGGAAGACAGAAATTTGGGGAGAATGATGAATTGCAGCAAGTGCTGCTAATAAACCAGATAAGGACTTAGAACTGGCCATTAGATTTAGCAATTGGTCACGGGTGACATTTTTGGAAAAGTGGTATGGGAAAGAACCTTTTTAGGGTGGGTTAAGGAAAAAATGGGAGGAGAGAAATTTGAGGATGAGGATGAAAGAATGTATGTCTTTTACCACACTCTAACTTTATTTATTTATTTTGGCCACACAATGCACGGGTTGCAGAATCTTAGTTCCTCAACCAGGAATCTAACCCAGACCCCTGGCAGTGAGCACGTCTGAGGGAATGGGTTTAGCAAGTAATGCATGAAGGGGGGATGGGAAAAGCTGGACAGTTAGAAAGTAGCAGGAGAAGACACTGGGCATCTGCCCGGGTATAGGGGGAGGGGAGGAAGAGTTATAAAGGAAATGGAGGGGAAAATAAGGTAAAATTTAATTTGACCCTTTAATATTCCTTCAGTCAATCAGTCAGTCAACAAAGATTGGTCTGGTGCAGCTGTACACTGACACTGTGCCAGGTTCCATAGCAGCTATGCAGTTGTCAGAGACACGGCTTCTTCCAGTCTTCAAGGAGTTTCTTTTGTACGGGAGACGAGATGAAGACATCACAATGATAACAAATGGTAGAATGTGATGGGAATTTCCTGGTGGTCCAGTGGTTAAGGTTTAGAACTTTCACTAGGGGAGGCTATGGGGATAGGAACAGGATAGCTAACCTAATAAGAGAACTTAACTTGGAAATCTACTATTTTATGGGGCTTTTAATGGGTAACATCCAGCAAAAAACAGAAACATTCCAATGGAGGATAGTAAAGGTGAGTGGGAGCCAGATCTCAGTACAAGGAAAAGAACTTGAAATATGGAAGTGTATTTTTTTTTCATTTAATCTGTATTACAAACATCCAACTGTTTCTAATGGCATCAGCTGTTTCTAATAGAATAAGAAAGCAGACCAAAGTAAATCAAGGCACAACAGACCTTTCTTAATTGCCTTCTCACGGTATTGGCTTTTATTTTATTAGTTGTAAAATAGTATTAATTTTTTTCAAATGAGTCATGGACTCACCTGTCCATTGGTTTAATGTACTTTCTTCCAATTATTTCCTGGAATGTGTTGATTTTAGGCTGTTACATAGTCCTTAGTTAATTTGGGAGTATAGAATTTGGATGGCTGGATTTCATTCATTTATTTATTTAAGGAAAACATATATGCCAGACACTGTAGCATTAACAACAAAACCAAAAACAAAACAAAAACAATAAAAAATACATTTAAAGCAAAGGCCAGATAATGTCCCTTTAAGAATTAGCAGCTGCTGTTGTCCATTAAGGTAGACAGTCTAAAATGAACCAGAAGTTTCCTCCTGTTCCTTTCCTAAGCTCTCCTTTGCAATTACGAAATACCATTCAACTGTGTCCTCGAACGTTTATATGAATATATTTTGAATAATTGAGTTCTCAATAGATAGGTGCTATATTGCTATTGCAAATGAAAACATTAAAGTACAAAGAAGGAAATTGACTTCATTCAAGTTACTTGACAACCAATGTGCCAAACAGCTCAAGCAACAGAATTATCCAGGCATGGAGTCTGAGAGCAGTTTGATAAACACCTTCTACCAAGTTGAAGGTAAGAATTGTATTAATTCAATAAAGCAAATTATTTCCACAGGGAAAAAGCACACGGGAAGTGTACTGAGAACATTTCTGTCATCTGGGTATCTTATTTTTCGCAGGCAATTAGAAAAAGTCACCCCATGATTTTTCCTTGGTTTACAAAGATGGCTTGGAAGCCACGATCAGTATCTGGGGTGAAGGACAGGTTTCAGTGAGGTGAAAGGAGTTGAGTGTAATCTGAAAGCAACTTGGTCATCAAAGAACATAATGTTATAAATTCATTCATATTTGAATCAAAGGAAAGCAGAAAGAAAATGAAGTAAATAAAGGTAATGAATTTATTCAGGAAATAAAAGCATTATCAGCTCAGCAAAGTTTAGTAGTCACTGTTCAGCTTATGCCTGAAACTCCATGTGGTTTAGGCAAGGCCGCACCAGCTGTCACAATTCAAACTTGCTCCTGTATTATTCAGGCAGTTTTGCAATAAAATACAGAGTTAAATTGAGCTAGCCTTTTCCATTTCCCTTTGCAGCCCTTCCCCCAACAATCAAATTATCATAACAACAAAATAAAACCAAATAGTATCTCAGTAAGAACATTTTAGGAGTTTCCCCTCTGTCATTATTCTCTTTTGGCTGAGCAATCTTTTTTTTTGACAACAGAGTATTTATCTCTTTGTAATGCCTAGATCCACGATGCCATCCACTGTGGTAATAATTTAGCTGGATAAAAGGCATGAAGTCCATTTTGCAAGTCAGTTTGTAATTTTTGCATTTTAAACTATTTTTTCTCTTCCTCAAAATCCATTTCAGATGAATTAAAAGATTGACCAATAAAATACTAAAGTTTAGAAACCTGAATAAAATGTAATTTAATAGCTTTGAATATTGTGAAGAGAGTTTTAAAATTATAAGCTTAGAAACAGCAGATAAAATAATACAGAAAATATTGACAGATTTGCATATACATAAATAGGAATATTTGCACATAAATAACAGAACAGAAAAAAAGTTACAATCTCTATCTCATAGAGAGCTTGTGGAGGAATATTCCATTGTGGTGGGATCATCAGAATTTCCATTATTGCTCTTATCATACCATAAAGGTCTTTTATAATATACTTTAAGAAGTCCTCAAAGTCAGTCAAAATAAATGGATAAATCATAAACCAGACTAAATCATAGAAGACTAAATAAATGAGAAAAGAACACAAAGCCTCAAAAAGGTAAATGAACAAATGCCATGAATAGCCAAATTCTCATGAGAAGAAATCCGTGGACTCAATAAACATATTGGAAGAAATTTAATTTCAACTTCATTGGTGAACAAAGAAATGCAAATAAATCAATAAAATGTACTTTTGCCATACTGAATTAGAAAAATATATAGTTATTAAACATATTGCTGGCAAGGACAGAAGTTAGTGGACACTATGGTACATTCTGGGTTTCCCAGGTGACACTCTTGGTAAAGAACCTGCCTGCAATGCATGAGACATAAGAGATGCAGGTTCAATCCTTGGATCAGGAAGATCCCCTGGAGGAGGGCCTGCAACCCTCTCCAGTATTCTTGCTTGGAGAATCCCACGGACAGAGGAGCCTGGCAGGCTACAGTCCATAGGGTTACAAAGAATCAGACATGACTGAAGCAACTTAACACACACGCATGGTACCTTCTAGTGGTTGTACAAATTGCTTCACTATTTTTGTAGCCTATATTGAGTCCAAATGTTGCAGCCACTATAGATCAAGAGCTATAAAAATGTCTTGTTTCTGCTTTCTGTCAAGGTGGTAGACAAGCTTGGGCTGCAGTCTCCTATCCTCAAAAGCCACTCTGGAATAACTGTAGAAGGGAGGTATGGATTCCAGGAACCAACATCATCCGCAGTATTAATCAGTGGAGAATACACTGAGGATCCTTGTCTCAATCAATTATTATAATGAGAGCTGCAAATGTTGATTTCCTCTATCATTTCATCTATATTTATTAGCTGCAGTCTTTTGTAAAGGAGAGTTTTCCTTCTTTCTTTCAAGTATAGCTATGGACTTTTGGGTGTTATAATCATTGTCATAATTATTCTCTTAATGCCCGAATTATTCCAAATTTAACCAGTGAAAGTCCCTGTAAGTTAGCACCTATGTCCCTTTGACATGATCTGATTAACTTCTGAGCACTTGTTTGGTTTGTAGGACAAGAGGTCCCAGGTTCACCTTGAATTTTCCCTGCCCTTGACCTGGAATCAGCAAATTTCCAAGATGTGCTTTCCCTTTTAGTGGGGAATGGTATTTAGAAACTCATCTGGGCACAGCTAAGTCTTTAATGATGAAATGTCAGGCATTGCTGTCTATTTTTTGCAAGGAGCTTTTTGGAATAGGCATGCCCTTCTGAGAGTTCCAATCACACTGTGTATTCAGTTCAGTTCAGTTCAGTCGCTCAGTCATGTCCGACTCTTTGTGACCCCATGAATCACAGCACGCCAGGCCTCCCTGTCCATCACCATCTCCTGGAGTTCACTCGGACTCACGTCCATCGAGTCCGTGATGCCATCCAGCCATCTCATCCTCGGTCGTCCCCTTCTCCTCCTGCCCCCAATCTCTCCCAGCATCAGAGTCTTTTCCAATGAGTCAGCTCTTCGCATGAGGTGGCCAAAGTACTGGAGCTTCAGCTTCAGTATCATTCCTTCCAAAGAAATCCCAGGGTTGCTTTCCTTCAGAATGGACTGGTTGGATCTTCTTGCAGTCCAAGGGACTCTCAAGAGTCTTCTCCAACACCACAGTAGCACTGCATATAACATTGTTCCTCAAAGGCACAAGGTGGTCTGCAGGCCAGACACCTTCCTGGAGCTTCAGGGAGCTGGGTAGAATTGAAAAGGGGTGATTAGAGCAGAATCTTCCATCTTAGGTTTTCAACCTCAGCACCCTAAAATGAAAATGACTTTAGGAAAGAATTATGGCATTTATTACCCCCAACTGTTCTGCCTCGTCTAGGTCATTGAATAGACACAGTCCAAAGCTGAAACTTCTTCCAGATGTCTTCTTTATTTTCTGACTTAGCCCACCTATAGAATTCGCTATATTCTAAGGCAAATTACATAACAGGCTTATTTGTTTAAGTGCCTTACTAGTTTCCAGGCCTCAGACTAAACTGGAATAAATTCTTCCCTTGTCTTAACAGGAGAATGTGGAACGCCCAGTCACTGACCGTGTGTGGTTTATATGAACTCAATGGATCAAAAATACCAATGTCTCTATCGTTGTTGTTCAGTCGTGTCCAACTCTTTGCAGACCCCATGGACTGCAGCACACCAGGCTTCCCTGTCCTTCACCATCTCCTGGAGTTTACTCAAACTCATGTCCATTGAGTCAGTGATGCCATCCAACCATCTTGTCCTCTGTCTCCCCTTCTCTTCCTGCTCTCAATCTTTCCCAGCATCAGGGTCTTTTCTAACGAGTTGACCCTTTGCATCAGGCAGCCAAAGTATTGGAGTTTCAGCTTCAGTGTCAGTCCTCCTAATGAATATTTGGGATTGATTTCCTTTAGGATTGACTGGTTGGATCTCCTTGCAGTCCAAGGGACTCTCAAGAGTCTTCTCCAACACCACAGTTCAAAAGCATGAGTTTTTCAGCATTCAGCCTTCTTTATGGTCTCACATCCATACATGACTTCTGGAAAAACCATAGCTTTGACCATACAGACCTTTGTTGGCAAAGTAATGTCTTATCATACCCAGTTTAATTATCCACCTTGAGCTTTCTTGCTCCAGCCATGCTGAGTGGACAGTAGGTGACAGTACTCCTCTGACCCTTTCATGAGTTGACTGGACTAAAGATATTCACTTTACCCTGTCAGATTTCTTCTCTTCAGGATTTGAACCAAGAGACCTAGAGGGAGGTTTCAGTCATCAGTGGTCTAATGTGGAATTGGGCCAATAGCTATGTATAATGTGAGAAAGTAAAGAAGGATGACTGAGGGTCCATGATACATGGACCAATCTGGAGAAAGAATCAGGGGTGAAGGAGGCCACACTATTGCTAAGAGATAGAGAGCTTCTGACGTTCCAGCTCTCTGTGTCATCCCTTGTTCTTGGAGTCAGTGAAGTTTCTGTATCCTTGACATTAACTTCTCTCTTTAGTAGAATTATTTGTTCTTTGTAATTGACAATCGTGGCTCTAATACTATATAATATAATTGTGTACATCTTTTTTTGTTATAGGGAAACATTGTGTTCTGGGTTATTTTATTTGCAGTTATCAAATGAATAGGACATTGCTAAATATTTTCATAGAAAAAAACTGCAGTATAAAATATTAAAAGAATGTAACTTCTATTTCTTTGGTAAGAGCGATCAATGTTTTGTGAATCTATGCCTCTAGCAAGCCAGCCAATCAGAACCCAGTGATGTCTTGATCCCGTGTAAACCTCACACGTGTCTAGTTACGTTATCAGGATTTGGTGATTCAACTTTGGTAGCACCTATTGTGGAAAAAAGCACCACTCATACATCAAGAACAGTAAATGCTTGCAGCTAGTGAGTTGTATTAAAATAAAAATATGAAATATGATGTAAGTATGGAGAGGAGACATTTTGAAATAAGTTAGGGAAGGAAAAAGATGGAAAAGAAAGTGACTGGCAGAGTGCAATTTGGTGTATGTTTGATTGTCTCCCGGGCCTGGATAGCTCCTGAGCTGTCTCAGTCAGCTTCAGACCCAGGTGTCAGGATGGTAAATTCTACCACGGACATCACAGAAGATGCTACTGTTGCGCACCCACCTCAGCCTCTTCATTAGACTGATACACCCAGCCCCCAGCTCCGTTACCTGTTGATTGGAAACAGCTCATAGGTACACCCTTCTCCTGAGAACTGCCTTTTGCTAACAAAAGCACCTGACCTGGAAATGCATGGGAAGTTATATCCTCCTCTGAAGGGTGGCTCACGGTTAATGTCTGACTGATAGGCAGCTCCATCAGCCAGAGTACTTGCTCCAGAGTTGCCTGTGGGATGAACCCACATCTTTGCCTGGATTTTCCCCCGGTCCCCAGCCTGCTTTCCTCACTCCTCTACAGGTTTCCCTGAGGGCATTCTTTTAATAAAACGCTTGAACAGTAATTTTCACCTCAGTTGTATTTCTAGTGGATCCAGTTTAAGATATCGTATGTACGTGCTCAGTCGCTCAGTCATGTCCAGTTCTTTGTGACTCCATGGACTGCAGCCAGCAGCTCCTCTGTCCATGGAATTTTCTAGGCAAGAATACTGGCGTGGGTTGCCGTTTCCTACTCCAGGGGATCTTCCCGATCCAGGGATTGAACCCGCATCTCTTGTGTCTCCTGCATTGGCAGGCAGATTATTTACCACTGGGCCACCGGGGAAGCCCAATTTAAGACATCATCTAACATTTAACTTGATTAAGCAGAGATGGTCTTCCACTTTGCTACTGTCTATAGCTGTGCTAGCAAGTCGATGAAGGAATAACTAACCAGGTTGATCCTTTCATACTTAGTTACAGGTTTCCTCTGTGAGGAGATTCCTCTCCCTCTTACCATCTATGTTTAACATTTAGCACCTGGCACCAGAGTTGTCTTCAGAGTTCTCTTCATGTCTTTGTTTAGGAAAATGCCTTAATGAGCTGTTTAGGGGTAGAGGAGAGATCCTGAGGGTATGCATTTAAAGAGGAGGATGAAACAAAAAGACAAATTGATCTGTATAAGAGTAAACAAAGATTTTATATTGGGGTTAATCTAAAAGAACAGAGGAAAAGTAAATAAATAAAAGAACAGAGGCCTTGGGGGAAAGGAGTGAGAAATGTAGAAGTAAGCCTGATGAAGGAAGAAAATTCCCAATAGTGGAGGAACCAAAAGATCTTTAAGGCCAGGGATGTTAATATTCAATAATAATAAGTTGTGTTATGAAGTAAACTCCTCGTAACTCTAAATCTTCAGTATAAATTTAATTTGCCAGAACAACCTTGTGAGCTGGTGATGCAGGAAATAAAATGTCAGGGCAGTAAATATGCCAACCTCAGAGTCATCCCTTTGCTGATATCTACAAGCAGTAACTACATCCTTTGAAAGGGGCAATAAGCCAGGTGTCCTGGCAGCAAGAAGCGGTAAAGCGAATGACAGCTCATGGGGGCACTAACTGAGGTAGAAATAGCTGCAGCATGAGACTGACTCAGGGCAGGGAGGAGACAAAGCCTCTTTTCTCCCCAACAAACTAGAAGAAAATGACTTAGAAGCAGATGCACACACAGCTCGTGTGTGAGTGCACACACACACACACACACACACCCCTAGTGGGTGCCTACTATTGTGAACTCACAGTCTTTCATGAAATTCTGGCAGAGCAGAACACAAAGCATTTAAATTTGTAACACGGTTACATAACCTTTGCTTTCATTCTGCTTTTTTCTTTTTTCCCAGAATAGACAACATCAGAGCCTGTTAGTGCTGTTCTTGGGAAGACTAAGTGCTTTTAGAAAGTATACCCTGGAATAAACAAAGATAAGCACAATCTGGTAACTAAAAATATTTTCCTGAGAGGGAAAGCACGTACCTTTCCTTTCCCCCTTCTCAGAATCCCACTGATTTTTTCGTATTCCATCCCAAATATCCTTCTTCCTGACCTGTTCCCAGTCTGCAATGATTTCTTCCCTCTTTGAGCACTCTGGAACTTACAGTTTGAAGTGTTCTTAAATTAAAATTAAATTTTACTATAGTTCGCAGTGTTATACCAATCAGGACTCATCTTGGGAAATATAGAGACGTATAACCGGCAGAATTTAAAAAAATCTATGGGCCACATAGAATTTCTCACATCGAGAAAGTCAAGCCATGTACCAGGGCAACCAAACCAATTTCAGAGTAAGAGTTTAAAAATGACTTTGTAAGCTCCCAAAATATAACAACAACAACTAATACTTGTATAATGTGCCATGTGCAACTTCTCTACACATGTTAATTCATTTAATTTTAATTGTGATCCTATACATACTGCTCTTATCTGCATTTTACAGACAACTAAAGCATTGGGCTGCTAAGTAGCTTATCTCAGGAAGTAGAAGAACCAAGATTGAACCCAAGCAGCTTATCCTTAACTGGTAAGCCATACTGCCTGATATATACTTTTTAAAATCCTGGTCTACCAATTCCATTCTTCTCTCGACAAAACACCACAACCACTCGTATGTCAAAGCTTTTGAGGGTAGATGAAAGGGAACACGATTGATAAATGCAGCTTTGTTTAAAGTTTATCTTTCCCTTTCACCTGCAGTGCTGTGATGGAGAATCTGTTTAGTGTTTCTTTTGTCTGACCCATCACCCACTGAATTATTCTATCGTAAGTGTAGCAGCTTCAAGAGCTACCGTAAGAGCACAGACTAGAGTGAGTTGCGATTCTATGTGACCTTATTCACTTCAGTCTGAGCTATTTAATTTGCATTCAAGAGATGTGACAAGATTCTTTTTTAAGGTGACAATTGGTCACCTGGTACTCTAGACTCGATGTGAATAAACTGTAAAAATTCACCTCCATCTTTTTGTGTCTAAGTTGTTTTGTGTGTAAGACACTTGTGTGGTATATTCCTTTTATTACTTCTATAAATAAAACTATATTCTTATTGTCAAAAAAAGAAAGAGGATGAGGAAAACATATATTCGTTCCCTCTGTCCTGGGAAATCTCCAACTCTGTATGTTCTGGAGCTCTTGGTATTTCTAATTTTTAACAAAAAAATTTATGCATTTATAAATACTAAAGGATCTAGGCCTTTGCTGTATATTTTGTTGCTCCACATCAACCTTCAAAGGTCTTAAATGTTTATCAGATAGGTGCTGAAATGGGTCCCAGGTCCAGAAACCTAGGACCTCTTTATTAAAGCAATTATTATGACCTAGTTACGACAAAGGACAAGGCAGATGTGTGTGCATTCGGTCCTTGAAGAGCTCTTTTGGCAACAGATGGAGAAAGAGAAATTTTTAAATTTATCCTGAGTTTACCAATGTTACATTCATCTCTGATGAATAAAATGGACTTGTATGTTGAGTATATAATTGTTTCTATGTCTTTTTCCCCTTCACTGCATTGAATAACTAAAGAGCAAGACTCAGTCTCTGTATCTACCGCATTACTTTGCCCAATGCCTCTTACCCTAAAGAGTTATTGAAATTGGACTAAATATGTTAGGCACATGTTGACTCTGTCAAGGTTAGAGCAGGAAACAGAAGTTAAGAAGAAGAATCAAAAGAGGAATAAAAGAAATTTAAAGAAAGGGCTACTTAGAAAACTGTGGGTTAAGGGAAGGTGGTGAAGCACACGGGGGCTGAGACGAACAGGAAGCAGTCACTTCCTCTGGGTCTGAAAAAGGCAAGGAAAGGGAGCAGCTGCTGGAATCTGGCAACTGTAGAAAAAAGGCTGCTTCCCAGGTGACGCTAGTGGTAAAGAACCTGCCCGCCAATGCAGGAGAGACAAGAGACGTGAGTTCAGTCCCTGAGTCTGAAAGATCCCCTGGAGAAGGGCATGACAGTCCACTCCAGTATTCTTGCCTGGAGAATCCCAGGGACAGAGGAGCCTGGTGGGCTACAGTCTATGGGGTTCCACAGTTGGACACAACTGAAGCGGCTTTGCACGCAGGCTGCCTAGCAAGAGGTGACGTTGGGTAGGGGAGGACATAATCGCTGCCAAACAGTGAGCTGGCAGAGAGAAAGGAAAAGAGAAAGAGCAGATGGAGAAAATACCTGGATCTTTTTCTCTTCCCAAGATCAGATATCCTGGAAGGGCTCCCATTGGCTGAGCCAACCGGAAGCCAATAGACAGGAGATAAAATGAATTATAAACCGGAAGGGAACATGGAGAGTATGCAGTACCTATGGACCAAAGTTCACTCATTCAACACCCACTGATTACTTAGCATGTAAGAAAGCACTGCACTCAGAAATGTGAGAGAAACAAATATAAAATTAGCATGATTCCTATGGAAAGTGGTTATTTACATTTAAAAAATGATTTATGATAGACTGCAGCTAAAAAATCTCCTATTTTTAAAGTGTTCCCTTCAATAGTATAAGCACATGATGGGCTTGTGATGGAAACTCGTATGAACACACTTCCTCATAGCACTTTCTTCTTAGAGAAAAAGTCTGTTGAATTCCATGGTAATCTACAGATCTCCAAAAATGTGCTTATACTGAAATTTTGATTGATCAGCTGTAGACACTGTTAACTCACTTCAGGAAAACAGTCCCAGAGAAAAGACTTCCATTTAATAACAGACTCAAACACCTTCTCTACAGCTGGATCACTACCCAGTCACTAGTGAGGGTCACTAGTGGAGAATTTCCACCTAGGTGTGCAGAACCTCCAATCAGCTCCTCAGCATCTTCGTTAAAATTTAATTTTTTTGAAGTATTAATAATGCATGCATATCTTTAAAATCAATTAGCATTACAACTAGTATAATGGGGGGGGGGGAAGTTCTTGTTCCCTGGACTATTTCATCTCTTTTTCTTCTCCGCAGAGGTACTATTTTCAAATATTTTAGCTGTTTCTTTCAGTATTTATCTCTATATTTCTGCACATATTCTGGTAACATTTTGACATATATACATAAAAAATTCAGAGTAGTTATATAGGTAAAATCATGCTTATGAAATCTTTAACCTTTGCTTTATTTTTTTTAGTCTTTATTTCATTTGCTTTTTAACTCCAATTTTTCCACACCTCTGGATGAGATTCCCAGATGAAAATTCGGTGCCTTAAAAATTAACCAATTAAGAGGACATAAACAATGTGTCTTAATGGCCATAAGTATTTAATAGATATACTCTTGAGACACACATAAACCACATTGCCAACTGATTTTAAGTTCATTTAAGGAAATTTTAAGGAACTTGCCACAGTTTTCCCTCAGAATCTGAGGGAGATAAGTTCCAGGTCCCTCATGAATACCAAGCTCCTTGGATGCTCAAGTCCCTTACATAAAATGGTACAGCACAGCCAGTCCTTGATATTTGTGGGGTCTGTGTCTGTGGATTTGAGGGAGCTGACTGTGTATGAATCTTCATCAAAAATTATTTTATTTTCAGATCCCTTTTCAATATACATATGCCTTATTCATTCTACCCCAGTATCATATTCACTCTAAAAATACCTTCATATTCAATTTATGGCTTATTGTGACACAAAGATAATTTCTTTATTTTCTTGTCTTGAATTTTGTAAGATTTTTCCATCTTAAGTGAATTAGTTTCTGCTTCTATTATCTCATTTAGATCCTAAATTTATTCCCCTCCCCCAGAAATAGCCAATATGCTAGATCTGTATTCTTTGTTCAGCAAATTTGTAAGAAGAATATTATGTTCCAATGTTGATTTTCCAAAGAACCAATTCAGTTCCATTTCTGAATACCATCTCTCCCCATCATTACAGAGGTTTTTCTGAAAGCATTCTTTCTACTAAGTGATTCGGTGTGGTGTCTATTTTGAGCATGTGAGCAAGTGCAATTATTTCTAAACCTGATCACAGTGTTAAAGTTACAATAGAAAATTCCATTCAGTTCCATAAATCTTTATTAGAGTATATGTTGATGTCTTCATCAATGAATGAAGGGATGAAATATCAGACACAACACTTCAGTTCAAGAAATGTATGGTGTTTGGAGTGACACATACATAAGTAAGATGTGAAATAAGTAAAATGTGAAATGAATGAAGTGAGAGCCGAAATGAATGATGCAGGCAAGCATCCAGAGAATAGAGAGATCATTGTGAAGTAGTTGATGCAGGATTTCATGAGATTGTTGAGATGAGAGAGCCTTGAAAACAGAGGGATTGAGCAGAAGGTAGGCATGCTGGGACAGTGGGAATAAGAGACAGTTGTGGCAGGAGTAATGTGTGGGATGTGGGAGACTCTGATGGCACCTACTTGCCTATATTGTGTTGGAGTAGAGAGAGCTAGAATCAGAATGACTAGGCAGGGAGAGCTTGCCTTCCATGTTGTGGATTATGACAGTGGATGATTTTTTAAAAATTGTTATTTCTTATTTGCTTATTTAGGTGTGCTGAGTCTTAGTTGCAGCACACAGGATATTCAATCTTTTTTGCAGCAATGGGATCTTTTTTAATGGCTTTTCGTTATGGTATGTGGGATCTAGTTCCCCGACCAGGGATTTACCCCAGCCTTTTGCGTTGGGAGCACAGTCTTTGCCGCTGGACCACCCGGGAAGTCCTGACAGTGGATGATTTTAATTGTAATGGTGTTTTACTACAGATGCTCGCAGGGACACAAAAGTCTCAACATATGCAAAGTAAACCTTGGAAAAAATGTTGCATACCATGCACCTACAAAGCTTATCAATGAGAAGGAATTCTAGGTGGAGTGGAACTTCAAACAGTGGTTTGAAGTAAGAACAATTATCTGGAAGTGAGCCTAAGGCGTGCAAGTCCCAGTTGAGAGCTGAAAATCTGTGGATTTTGATGGGTGTTAGTGTCAGTTGCTTCAGGGTTATTTTTTATCATTCAACCTCCCATTCATTCTCCCTATCCCATTCTCTTCCTTTCAGCTCTTGCAGTCCCATCTTGTCTATAAGTGTTCTGGAAAGACCAGCTGTATTTGGAGAGCCACTCACACCAGGTCTGTGACAGTTATATATGGTTCATAGATTTTATGTTTATGCCAAAATGATCAATGCAGATCAATGATTATGCAGAATTTGAGGTAAGACAACAGAGAGTCAAAATAAGCACAATGGGAGTGGGGATTTTCTCTGTGTGTGTGTGTGTGTGTGTGTGTGTGTATGTGTGTTTAAAACCAGTAGGCTGAAACAGATCAATTCACTGAACAGCAATTTATCAAAAGATTAGTTTACTAAAAAAAAAGCAATGTGCTGAGCACCAGTTTGCCAAACTGTGATTTATGGACTAGTAATTAGCTGATTGAATAATTCATCAAAAGACTTATTTGCTGAATTAGCAATACATTAAAAACTTCATTCTATTAACTATTATAGCAGAATGGCATATTTGCTCATTCTATTCATAAAAGTGCAAAAAAAAGTGGTTATTTCATTTTTCAACAAAAATCCAGTCTTGTAAGCACCCTTCCCACCCACATTTTTGCCCTCCTGAGTATTATGTGTGGGTGTGTGTATGTGAGTGTGTGTCCAGGGGAATGCAAATTAAGGATTTATCATTGTATTCTGACTTCAAGTGTTTCCTTTCAGTTTATGGCTTTTCAGTAACTGTTTATTCTTTCACCATTCTCCTTGTCCCTAACAGAGATGGCTTCTAAGGTCATGGTTTTTGTGTTCTTGTGGCAATTGCATGGAGAAGGAAATGGCAACCCACTCTAGTATTCTTGCTGGGATAATCCCATGGACAGAGGAGCCTGGCAGGCTACAGCCCATGGGGTCCCAAAGAGTTGGACACGACTAAAGCACCTGAGCATGTGGCAATAGCAGAGGGAGGGGAGAGGACTCTGATCTGTGAGTGGATCATTGTCCTTCTGTGGAGAGAGTGTTCCTTGTCTGTCTGTCCCTGCTGTCTCTGCTGGCTCTCATTGCTGAAGTTTCTGGAGAAGTCGTGGTCTGGTTTCTCTTGGGGTAGTCTTGTCTGTCAGCTGCGGCGGATGTTGCGTAGTTTGCCTGAGATCTGGCCATGAACTCCCCTTTGGTCTTGACCTAGGTCATGGTTCTGAGACATGGCTCTCAGTAAAATGACCTGGAGAAGCTCACCAGCCAGCAATGTTAACTCCTTTGTGCTCCACCCACAAGCCACATGGGAGCTACTAGCAACTTTTTATGCCACCTAGAGCTGAGAAAGTCTAGGAAGCCCCCCAGTACCATGTCATCCCATAACCTTTCCAATCTTACTCTAAAGCAGCTGCCTTGAGTTGCTAAGAGTGCCATGCACATGGTTGGACCTCTACACTGTACCCTGCAAGGGTCCTTAGGAGGCCCTGTGAAGTCTTGTAGCTTTCTTCTCAGCTTATATTTGCTATGATACCAGTGCAGAGATCAGTTAGCAAATATCTCAAGTCTTGGTTTTTCTTCTGTTATTTGTCTTTCTCCATTATCTCATGGAGGCTGAAAGGAGCCAGATTTCTACTTCTTGCTGGCCTGTTAGAACTTCCCTTCCATCATGCCTTCTGCCTGAGAGGGCTTCCTCTCTCTCCTCCTTTTGTAGGGGCTATGACAGGCTGGTTCCCTGCATGATTGCTTAATTTACTGGGGAGAAGAGAGAAAAGAAATATATTTTCAGTTCATATTTTAAATTTTTCATGTGTATGCCTTTCTTCCCTAATCTTCTTTCTCTTCACCGCAGTTGGATCTAGGTCTTCCTGCCTGCTCTGGGGACAAAACAGGAATTACAGTTACACTCCCAGAGGATACATGGAGGGTGGGTGGCTGACGTGGGGTCAAGTCAGGAGAGAGGAACATGTGGCCCGAGCCAGGCTGAGGAGGAACCCAAGCAAATGCATCAGCCGCAGACTTCATGCATCCATACCACCAGTGTGATGGGAAGGAGTCCATTGCTGAGAAGGTCACAGGTCCCCACAAGGACATGCGTCCATATGCCATCTTGGGGAGGGACGCTTAGGGGCATCTTTTTTTATTATTTATTTTTGGCTGTACTGAGTGTTCCTTGCTGAATGTGGGCTCTCTAACTGCACCAAGCAGAGGCTACTCTTTGTTGGGGTGCTTGGGCTTCTCACTGCAGTGGCTTCTCTTGTTGCAGAGAACCAGCTCTAGGCATGCGGGCTTCAGTAACTGTAATGCTTGGGCTTAGTCACTCTGTGGCGTGTGGGATCTTCCTGGGCCAGGGATTGAACCCATGTCCCCTGCATTGGCAGGAGAGTTGATAACCACTGGACCAATAGGGAGGCCCTGGGTCAGGGCATCTGAGAAGCAGAATTCCCCTATAAGCACTATTGATACTGAAAAGAAATTGTTGAGGCTGAAGAGATTAAGATATTTCAGTGCGAGTGAAGATTAGAGAAACAGAAAAGCTACACTTACTTTTCATATTTGAATTTCAGTATGAGTAAATCTGTGGAACTACTTGAAAAGTTTATAGCAATTCACTTTTCACAGAAACTGTGTTCTGTGGGTATTCTTTTACAATATTATTTTTTGGGGATATTTTTACTATTAAGTATTGTACAGGTTACAAATTTGAAGTGTTTGTTTGTTTCGTTTGCTTTTAATGATAGGGTTGGTTTCTTTGGTTCAAAGAATTTTCCACCATCTTCTGGCTTTCCAAATCCACTTAGTTGACTTTGCTTTCTGGAGTAGGACAGAATGAGGCAGAGGTGCAGGTGTGTGCAGGGAACTGTGTCCGGGGATGTTTCCCCACATTTATGTGTGCCCTCTGCTTCCTGTATTCACACACACACACACACACACACCCTTTCTACTTCAACTCCTAATACACTTGATTTTGCTTTCATTTTCCCAGGGGTATGTTATTCTTTGCATATCCAAGATAAAGGATAATGAAAGACCGACCACTTGTGTATCACACATTAAACATTGCTGAATTGTTGAAGTATCTGAAGGGGGAAAGAACTTGCTTTTGCTTTCCGTTGTGTTGGAGGCAAATAGAGGAAGATCTTTTACTTCCACCCACAGTATTTTTCAGCTCCTGTTCTCTGCCGCCCTCTCTCAAACAGCAGCCTCTGAAGAGAAGATGAAAACTTCAAGGAAGTTTTTTTTTTTTTGAACCAAGCTGAGACCAGGAGTGACCAGAGTGGAAAATGATGCCACAATGGGCTGAGCTGATGTGTCTGGAATCAATAAGAATGAATCCAGAGATTATGTCTTATTTGCTGCTGCTGCTGCTAAGTCGCTTCAGTTGTGTCCAACTCTGTGCGACCCCGTAGATGGCAGCCCACCAGGCTCTCCCGTCCCTGGGATTCTCCAGGCAAGAACACTGGAGTGGGTTGCCATTTCCTTCTCCAATGCAGCAAAGGGAAAAGTGAAAGTGAAGTCGCTCAGTCGTGTCCGACCCTCAGCAACCCCAGGCTCCTCCGTCCATGGGATTTTCCAGGCAAGAATACTGGAGTGGGGTGCCATTGCCTTCTCCGATGTCTTATCTAGGAAACGGCAAAAAAAAAAAAAAAAAACTTCCCAAACAAAACACAACACTGAATTACAATTTCACTAATTTTTATTGAAGAGTATTAAGTGGGAGGCAATGTTTTGGGCACTGCTTAGCAGAGCTTTGGAGAAGGCAATGGGATCCCACTCCAGTACTCTTGCCTGGAAAATCCCATGGACGGAGGAGCCTGGTAGGGTGCAGTTAGTGGGGTCGCTAAGAGTCAGACACGACTGAGCGACTTCAGTTTCACTTTTCACTTTCATGCATTGGAGAAGGAAATGGCAACCCACTCCAGTGTTCTTGCCTCGAGAATCCCAGGGATGGGGAGCCTGGTGGGCTGTCGTCTATGGGGTCGCACAGAGTCGGACACGACTGAAGCGACTTAGCAGTAGCACTAGCAGAGCTTACAGAATTATTGGGCAACCGCCAGGTAACCAGTGGACAAGGTGATTCAGGGCACTGGTTACCAACAGTCCTGGTTTGTTTAGGACCAAGGAGATTCCTAGGATGTAGGGCTTTCAGTGTTAAAACGGATGAAGCCCCAGGCAAACCAGGATGAGTTGGTCACCCTCCTTATCAAGGCAACTTTATAGCTTCAGTGATTAACTTCTATGATTTTAACCTCAAACTTTTTCTGGATCATAATAACCTGTGATGTTTACAGTAAATTATGAATCTGTAGATGTTTGGTTTTTACTAAGCAGAGGTGTATAGGAAAAAATTCTGGTCTTTGGAAAACTGATTCTGTTCCTTTACTAGCTGAGTGACTCTAAACTAGTCATGATTAATCTCTGAACTTCGTGATATAAAATGAAAATAACCATCATACAGGTTTGTAAGCAAAGTAATTCATGTGATGATGTTTGGCATATTTTAAAGTACTATGCAGATGTGTGATATGATTTACTTGGAGATGGATTCCTGTAGCAAAACAATAACGGAAAACAAAATTTCTATTTTTCTTAGTCTCTCATGATGAAATTTTCACCTAAAATGTTTTATAATTTAGCAGGGCTAAAAATATTTGAAGCTATTAATACAACAGAGCACAAAGTATTATTGTACTGCCATCTTTGGGACATATTTTGAACTACAGTTTTGTGTAGTTCAAATAAATTGTTTTTCAAAAGCAATGTAGTTATTATGTTTTTAAAGTATCAGCAACAGTGAGTATGGTCACTGGTGTAGAACCTGAAGGCTTTTTAGCTCCTAGGCCAACTATAAGATATTGAGTCAACAATGATTAGCACCTGTCAAAGAGTTATGACTGACGCTGGTCTCCTGGAATGATTAGCTGGTAAAGCTGGAAGGGACATTAGAAGTCAGTTTTTGCAGATGGCTTCCTGTCTGCAGCCCCCAAACTCAGGAATTTAGCAACAGGAAGATTTTACCCCTGGGAAGTGCCCTGGAGGATGCGATAGCAGTCTCTGGCACAAAGGAAAGACATTGACATCCAGATTCTACGTGTATATATCATCTATGTATCTATTCGTGAATGAATGAATGAGGGAATGAAACTTTTGGTGTTAGGGTTGATTCCTCACTGACCCTGGCTCTGTCTGAATTGAGTAAGGGTGGAAATCAGAAAATCAGTCTTGGAGTCTCTTATCCTGGTAGAATGTGTGCTGGCCTGAAGGGAACTTTGTAGGGGTGACGAGAATGGTTTTCTGTCTTCACCTAGTGGTGATCACATTTTGGTGTATATAAACATACAGAGTTATCAAGCAGTACACATAAGGTCTGCACAGATTTTACTTTATGTAAATCATGGCTCAATAAGATGCTGTTAAAATTCTCTTTTCCTATACCTTAATTTACCACCAATTAAAATTCCCTTTGGGTTTGTTAGTTCTTCTTGTATAACATTCTAGTGGGTTGGTGGGAGGGGTTAAGTCAGCCTGGAGTATGTTAGTTTTAGTATGTTAGGAAGCAGAAGTGGGTAGGAAATTTCTGAAGACAGCTTGTTTCCACTTTGTAACTTTACTCAGAAATCAAGGGGTGCCAACTGCTTCAGATATCACAAAAGGAACATCTCCACCTACTCCTTGCCTGTCCTGGATGGTACAGGCTGGAGAAGAAACACAGCTGTGCTAATTTAGTCTCATATTACATTTATCGCCATAAATCTCAAGTGAACTGTGAAAGTCACTCGGCCGAGTCCAGCTCTTTGCAACCCCATGGGCTGTACAATCCATGGAATTCTCTAGGCCAGAATACTGGAGTAGGTAGACTTTCCCTTCTCCAGGGGATCTTCCCAGGGACCGACCCAGGTCTCCCGCATTGCAGGCAGATTCTTTACCAGATGAGCCACAACCGTCTGAAAATCCTTGCAATCCTATTGCATTTAGTGAGTAAATTTGCTTTCCTACTTCCTAAAATTATTCATCTGTTAACCCTCTCTTCCTCTTCAAACAAACTACACTCTCTCAGCTCAGACCTTGTTTCATATCTCATGGAGAAAAGAGAAAAGCAATCAGGGAAGAAATGCCTCATCTTCCCATCACCAAGTCGAGCCAACAGTCTGGATCCATATTCAATCTGTCTTTGCTCCTCTTTCAAAGTGTCCATGGTTATCAGTGGGGGCTAAAGGTAGAATTTTTAAAATGCTGATGCCCAGATCTCACTCTCAGAGATTCTTAATTAATTAATCCAGTATGGAACATTCTTTTTTTTTTTTTTTAATTCTCAAGAGATTCTAATATATAGATGGAATTTAGAACCAAGAGTTTAGAATGTTCAGGTTCCTGTAAGTTGGCAACTCCTCTGCTTACATAATGGCTCCCACTCTTTCTCCTCATTTCAAAACATTTTTCTTTCACGTATCTTTCCTTTCCCCAGATGATCTATTTTTCTCTCTGCTAGAAAAATCCCATCAGTATATGTGTGCTAAGTTGCTTCAGTCGTGTCTGTCTCTTTGCGACCCTTTGGCTTCTCTGTCCGTGGGATTCTCCAGGCAAGAATAGTGGAGTGGGTTGCCATGCCCTCCTCCAGGGGATCTTGCTGACCCAGGGATCAAATCCTTGTCTCCGCATCTCTTGCATTGGCGGGTGGGTTCTTTACCACTAGCACCACCCACAGGTGGTCCTGACGTCTTCTATCTTAACCACAGTCTCAACTCCACTTTTCCCTCCATGTGCTCTCTTTATAGCAAAACTCCTTCGCATAGCTGTTTATGTTCGTGCTCTCCGTTCTAAGACTATCCGTTTTCTAACTAACCTACTTTTGTTTCTGTCATTTGCTGTTGAAAGCCTCAATAGTCTACATGTTCAATGACTTGACGTTCAACTTTGTCTTCCTTCACTTTTCAGTCATATTTAGCACAATTGATTTTTCTCAAACACCCTTTCTCTAGGAGATGGAGTTGTCAGTCTCACACTGGTCCAGGCATACCCACCACAATCCTCTTCCCTTGTCCTTGCTGGGGCTTCTTCGTAGGCTTCTTTGCTAGTTCCTCCTCTCCTCTCCAAGCTCTAAACCCCAGCCCACCCTCCTGGCTCCTCCCTGTCCCTAATCTTCTCTGACACACTATTTCCCAGGGCAACCTCCTTAGTGTGTGCTTAGTCGCTCAGGCATGTCTGACTCTTTGGGACCCCATAGACCGTAGCCCACCAGACTCCTCTGTCCAAGGGATTCTCCAGGCAAGAATACTGGAGTGGGTAGCCATTCCCTTCTCCGGGGAATCTTCCCAACCCAGGGATCAAATCTGGGTCTCCTACATTGCAGGTAGATTCTTCACTGTCTGAGCCACCAGGGAAGCCTCTGAGTTTTTTGGCTGTATTGCACAGCATGTGGGATCTTAGTTCCCTGACCAGAGATCAAACCTGCACCCTCTGCATTGGAAGCAGGGAGTCTTAACTACTGGACCAGCAGAGGAGTCCAGGGTAACCTCATCCAGTCCCATGTGGGTGTCTCACACATGAGTATTTCTTAAACTCTCATTTCTTTCCTAAGAGCCAGGCTCATACTCAGTTGCCTCCTCGACATCTCAATTTGGATATCAAATAAACATATCAATCCTTATTTTTCTACACCATCCCAATGTTGAAAAACCTAGTAACTGGCATCTGAAGTGTTAAAAATCATAATTTTTAGCAGCAGGCTCTTCCTTTCCCCTTCACTCCATTTCCAATGAATGAGCAAATTCAGATACTTTCTGAATATTGCCACTTCTCTCCATCTCGTATTGTTGCCAGCCTGATCCATGCCACCATAATCTCTTCCCTCAGCTATTTTAATACTCTCTGCTGCCATTCCTGCTTTACAGTCTATTCTTACACAGCAGCCAATGAATCTTTAAATGTAAATCAGATCATATTTCTCCCAAACTCAACCATTCCCCTGTCCCCTCCCACGAAGGCTGCCCACAAACCTTGGAATCAAATTCACATCCCTTTAACACAACCTACAAAACCTCCTGTTTCTTCCCATTCTCACCATTTTCTCTTTCATTCACTCCACTACAGCCACTTGCATTTGTATCTGTCCCTCAGAAGGCCAAACTTGTTTCTGCCTCAGGGTCATCACTCTTGTTTGTCCTTTTGCCGGGCAAGTTCTTCCTAGAGATCTTTGTATGTCTGGCTTTTTTTCCCCTTGTCCTGGAACCTGCCTCAAAGTCATCTCCGGGAGAAATCCTTCCTTAGTCACCCAGCGGAGGACAGAGGGAGAGGATTTCTTGATGTTGCTCACTGCTGTATTCCCTAAGACCCGGCACAAAGGAGGTTCTCAGGGAGTATTTGTGCTGCTTTAGTGTGAAAACCTCAGTGTGTCAACTATAGGATATAATATACAAAGTAACTCTATCTGTAGGAACCAAATGACTGATTTGAAGGAAGTTTAATAAAAGGACTTATAAAGTATGGACAAGGCGTAGGGAAACCACAAGATAGTGGTGTACTGGCAGTGAGAAGGTGTTACCAAAGCTAGGAAGTGGGACCTAGAGAGGCTGCATGGGGGGATCATTTAGGGTGATGGCCATGGTTTCTCATGAAGCATGGTTACAGGGAGGGCTTCCCTGGTGGCTCAGTTGGTAAAGATTCTGCCTGTATTGCAGGAGATCTGGGTTCCATCCCTGGGTCGGGAAAATCCCCTGGAGAAGGAAATGGCAACCCACTCCAGTATTCTTGCCTGGAGAATTCCATGGACAGAGGAGCCTGGCAGGCTACAGTCCATGGGGTAGCAAAGCGCTGGACACGATTGAGTGACTATCACTTTACTTCATGATTACAGGGAGAGAAAGGCTTGACTAAAAACCTAGGTTATCTATTAGCATTGGCAATTCCATTACAGATAAATCAACTGACATTCTGATTTATGTATTAATTCTTGTGAACTTAATGTGATCCTTAAAGTGTTAATTTGATTCTCCTGAGACTTTGCTGACAGGTTTTGAAGTTGCGAGACTGAGAGCTAGAACCCCAGATTGCAATAAATTCATGAAAGAAATGAATGACACTTCAGTAGATTTTCTAAAGTTATGCATAGTGGGTATATATACATACAGTAAAATACACTATTTTTTGATGAGTATCTCTGAATTTTGACAAGACATATACAGTCAGGTAACCACCACAATCAAGATAGTCTCCTCATGCTCTGTCATAAATCAGTTGCCTCCCTTTCCCTCTAGCCCCCAGTGACTACTGCTCTGTTTTTTGTTCCTATACATTTGCCTTCTCCAGAATGTCATATAAGTGGAAGTATTGAGTATCCATTTGAATCTGGCTTCTTTCACTTAGCCTAATGCATTTGAGATTTATCCATATTGTTGTAAGTACCATTCATTTTTATTTTTAATTTTTTGAGATGTAATTTGATATAAAACATTATATGAGTATTAAGTGTACAGTGGACATTTGAGTTGTTTCCAGATTTTGGCTATTATAGATCAGAGCCATTATAAGCTTTCGCATACAAGTTTTTGAGTGAACATGTTTTCAGTTGAGTAAATGTTTCGGAGTGGGGTAAGGAGATCCAACCAGTCCATTCTGAAGGAGATCAGCCCTGTGGGATTTCTTTGGAGGGAATGATGCTGAAGCTGAAACTCCAGTACTTCAGCCACCTCATGCGAAGAGTTGACTCATTGGGAAAGACTCTGATGCTGGGAGGGATTGGGGGCAGGAGGAGAAGGGGACGACAGAGGATGAAATGGCTGGATGGCATCACTGACTCAATGGACGTGAGTCTGAGTGAACTCCGGGAGTTGGTGATGGACAGGGAGACCTGGCGTGCTGTGATTCATGGGGTTACAAAGAGTCGGACACGACTGAACTGAACTGAAGTATATGATTTATCCTAATGACAAAGTACCATACTGTTCTCCAAAGTGGAGGTGCCATTTTTCATCCCCATCAGCAATGCATCAGTTTAGTTCAGTTCAATCAGTACTGGAGTTTCAGCGTCAGCATCATTCCTTCCAAAGAAATCCCAGGGCTGATCTCCTTCAGAATGGACTGGTTGGATCTCTTTGCAGTCCAAGGGACTCTCAAGAGTCTTCTCCAACACCACAGTTCAAAAGCATCAATTCTTTGGTGCTCAGCTTTCTTCACAGTCCAACTCTCACATCCATACATGACCACTGGAAAAACCATAGCCTTGACTAGACGGACCTTTATTGGCAAAGTAATGTCTCTGCTTTTGAATATGCTATCTAGGTTGGTCATAACTTTCCTTCCAAGGAATAAGTGTCTTTTAAGTTCATGGCTGCAATCACCATCTGCAGTGATTTTGGAGCTCCCCAAAATAAAGTCTGACACTGTTTCTGCTGTTTCCCCAGAGTTCCAAATGCCCCATATCCTTGTATACACTTTGTATTGATATGGTTGTTTTTTTTTTCCCATGCCCTCTTCTAATAGGTGTGTGTTAGTCACTCAGTTGTGTCTGACTCTTTGCGACTGCATAGACTATAGCCTGCCAGGCTCCTCTGTCCATGGAATTCTCCAGGCAAGAATACTGGAGTGGGTTTCCATGTCCTTCTCCAGGGAATCTTCCCAACCCAGGGATTGAACCCGGGTATCCTCCATTGCAAGCAGATACTTTATCAGCTGAGCCATCAAGGAAGCCCTTTCTAATAGATACATAGTGTGATCTCATTATAGTTTTATTTTGCATTTTCTCAATGACTGATAATTCTTTTTGTATGTTTATTAACCATCTGTGTATCTTCTTGGATGAAATGTTTCATCAATCTTTTGCTTGTTTATAAAAATTGGATTATTTTTATTGAAGTTCAAGAGTGTGTATATATATATATACATATATCTATATATATATATATGTATATATATGTATTCTGGATATCAAACTTTCATCAGATGTGAATCTTACACTTTCTCCCAGTCTGTGGTTTGATTTTTATTTGTTAAACAAAACCTTGCAAGGAACAGAAATTTTAAATTTTTATTAATTCCAATATATCAATATTTTCCCCATGGTTTGTGCTCTTTGTGTCCTAGCTAAGAAATCTTTGCCTATTTCTTTTTTATTCTTTGCTTCACTGACTGAGACCACTGGTACACTTGAAAAAAAAAAAAAGACCTTTATTGAGATCTAACTCACATACCATACAATTTATCCATTTGAAGTTTAGAGTTCAATGGTTGTTAGTGTTCTCAAAGTTGTGCAGTTATTTTCACCATAGTCAATTTTAGAACATTTTCATCATTCTCAAAAGAAGCCCGATAGCCATCAGCAGTCACTCCTCACGTCCCCTGCAACCTGCTGCCTCTAGGAAACCAGCCATCGCTTCCCTGTCTGTATAGACTTACCTATTCTGGATATATCATATAAATGAAATCATATACTATGTGGTCTTTTGTGACTAGGTTCTTTCTCTTAGTTTATGTTTTCAACATTTATGTCTGTTGTAGTATGTATCAGTATTTCATTTTGTTTTACTGCCAAAGATATTTCATGATATGGATATGCCATGTTTATTTATCCATTCATTGGTGCCAGGCACTGTGCTAGAGGCTTGGAGTTCATCATGAATGATGCTGATACAGATGTTAGTTTGCAGATTTTTGTGTTTGTTTCCTGCTGGGCATATACCTATACCTAGGAGTGAAATTTCTGGGTCATATGGTAACATTACATTTAAACTTTTGAGCAATAGCTATACTGTTTTCTAAAACAGCTGTACCATTTTAAATTCCCACCAGCGATGTACTAGTGTTCCAGTTTCTTACAACCTAACCAATTTGTTATTTTCTATCTTATAGCTTCAGTACAATTTTGGTAAGAGTAAATATTCTCACCTGTTTCTTCCTCTTAGAAGAAGAATTCTTCTTGGTAAAGAATGGTAAATTCAGTTATTTACCATTAAGCATGATGTTAATTGCAGTTTTGTGTTTGTTTTTGTTTTTTTTGTTTTTTTGTAGATGCCCCCTATCCTTTTGAGAAAATTTCTTTTAGTTCCCAGCTTGCTGAGAGGTTTGTTTGTTTAATTATGAATGTATGGTGAGTTTTATCAAATGTTTTTTCCCCTATCTATTGAGATTATCATATTATTTTTCTTCTTTGATTTCTTGATGTTTCAAGATGGTTTCTTCAAATATTGACTATTTTTTTCTTTTTTCTCTTCCTTCTCAATTGATTCTTGAAAACTGAACTAATCGTGCATTCCTGAGACAATAGCCTTGGTCCACTTATACTATCTTTGATTTTGTAGTGCTTTCTTAAATAATTATTTCAAATTTTTATTTCAGCAATTGATTTGAATTTCATTAGCTCCTCTTTACTCCCTATTTTTTTCCTTTTTCAGAATATCCTATATTTGTTTGATGAGGATGCGATATTTTCTCAAATTTATTTGAGTATATGTAATTAGAACTATTTGTTTTCTCTGATATTATTGTTTCTAATTTGTTTATTTATTTGATGATAGTCTTTCTCTTTTAAGTTGTAAACTACTCTCAATGTCCAATGAGCCTTGCTTGTCTATTCCTGACTAACAATGAGTAGCCATTGTTACTGGCTGCTGAGTGGTGAAGTGAAGTGAAGTGATGTTGCTCAGTTGGGTCTGACTCTTTGCGGCCCCATGAACTGTAGCCTGCCAGGCTCCTCTGTCCATGGGATTTTCCAGGCAAAAATAGTGGAATGGGTTGCCATTTCCTTCTTCAGGGGATCTTCCCAACCTAGCGGTTGAACCCAGGTCTCCTGCATTGCAGGCAGAATTCTTACCGGCTGACTAATGGCTTCATTCCAGCATGGTTTCTAACATTAGAATTTTGCAGCATAATCATTTTTGAACTATTCATCTCATTGCCCTTTACCACTGTGCCAATTTTTAGAACTGTTCATTGCCATAACAATAATCTTTTTTATATTAATGAGGCAAAACTACTGTATGTTTAGGAAGAACCCAATCTTCCAGTTTATTTTCTAAGTCTCTTACCTTTCATTTGGGCTTCCCTTGTGGCTCAGCTATAAAGAATCTGCCTGCAATGCTGGAGACCTGGGTTCGATCCCTGGGTTCGATCCCTGGGTTGGGAAGATCCCCTGGAGAAGGGAAAGGCTACCCACTCCAGTATTCTGGCCTGGAGAATTCTATGGACTATATAGTCCATGGGGTCGCCAAGAGTCAGACACAACTGAGCAACTTTCACTCACTCACTCACCTTTTATTTGAAGGTGGCTCCTGCTCTATACAATTCATACAATTTTCTCAGCTCAGTGGCAAACTCACCATAGCAACAGCTAGCAAAAGTATTACTAAAATTTCATATAGATCAAAATTTGGAGAACTAGGCAATTGCACCAGTGTTCTAGAAACTTGTGTGTGCAGAAATCCCTTTTAAATCTGTGAGAAAATAAAATACAGAAGTAATTTCTAGGTTGGAGGAGGGCAAGTGGGGAAGCAACAAGTACAGAGGGCTGCCGGTGGAAGGGGCGAGCCCAGCTCAGGTGTCACGGTTGGGGTTCTGAACATTTACCACAAGGTGAATGCTGGTCCTACACTACCCCTAACTTGGGGTAAAAATGCCTCTCTCTACCCATAAGTAGAATAAATTCTTACAGAGATAAGAGATGAAATAGAACCCTCAGAGGTAAACGATGTACTGTATTAGGAGATGGAGCTTTAACAGAAGAGTAGAGAGGATTTTAAAAGATGGAATTAGATTGGAACAAATCCTTTATGAGAAAGCTTTTCTGAAAGATGTTCAGTTCAGTTCAGTCACTCAGGCATGTCTGACTCTTTGCGACCCCATGGCCTGCAGCATGCCAGGCTTCCCTGTCCATCACCAACTCCCGGAGCTTGCTCAAACTCATGTCCATCAAGTCGGTGATGTGATCCCACCATCCTATCTATCCTCTGTCGTCCCCTTCTACCCCTGCCTGCAATCTTTCCCAGCATCAGGATCTTTTCAAATGAATCAGCTTTTCACATCAGGTGGCCCAAGTATTGGGGCTTCAGCTTCAGCATCAGTCCTTCCAATGAATATTCAGAATTGATTTCCTTTAGGATTGACTGGTTTGATCTCCTTGCAGTTCAAGGGACTCTCAAGAGTCTTCTCCAACACCACAGTTCAAAAACATCAGTTCTTCAGCGCTCAGCTTTCTTTATGGTCCAACTCTCACATCCATACATGACTACTGGAAAAACTATAGCTTTGATTAGATAGACTTTTGTCAGCAAAATAATGTCTCTGCTTTTTAATATGCTGTCTAGGTTGGTGATAGCTTTTCTTCCAAGGAGCAAGTATCTTTTTAATTTCATGGCTGCAGTCACCATCCGCAGTGATTTTGGACCCAAGAAAATAGTCTGTCACTGTTTCCATTGTTTTTCCATCTATTTGCCATGCAGTGATGGGACTGGATGCCATGATCTTAGTGTTTTGAATGTTGAGCTTTAAGTCAGCGTTTTCACTCTCCTCTTTCACTTTCATCAAGAGTCTCTTTAGTTTCTCTTCGTTTTCTGCCATAAGGGTGGTGTCATCTGCATATCTGAGGTTATTGATGTTTCTCTTAGCAATCTTGATTTTAGCTTGTATTTCTTGCCAGTAGGTCCATACTGGAATTTCTCATGATGTTCTCTGCATATAAGTTAAATAAGCAGGGTGACAATATACAGTCTTGACGTACTCCTTTCCTGATTTAGAACCAGTTGGTTTTTCCATGTCCTGTTCCAACTGTTGCTGCTTGACCTGCGTACAGATTTCTCAGGAGGCAGATAAAATGGTTTGGTAGTCCCATCTCTTTAAGAATTTTCCACAGTTTGTTCCGATCCACACAATCAAAGGCTTTGGTGTAGTCAATAAAGCAGAAGTCGATGTTTTTCTGGAACTCTCTTTCTTTTTCGATGATCCAACAGATGTTGGCAATTTGATCTCTGTTTCTTCTGCCTTTTCTAAATGCATGTTGAACATCTGGAAGTTCATGGTTCATGTAGTGTTGAAACCTGACTTGGAGAATTTTGAGCATTACTTTACTAGTGTGTGAGATGAGTGCGATTGTGTGGTAGTTTGAGCATTCTCTGGCATTGTCTTTCTTAGGGATTGGAATGAAAATTGACCTTTTCCTGTCCTGTGCCCACTGCTGAGTTTTCCAAATTTGCTGGCATATTGAGTGCAACACTTTCACAGCATCATCTTTTAGGATTTGAAATAGCTCCACTGGAATTCCGTCACCTCCACTAGGTTTGTTCACAGTGATGCTTCCTAAGGCCCCCTTGGCTTCGAATTCCAGGATGCCTGGCTCTAGGTGAGTGATCACACCATCATGGGTCATGAAGATCTTTTTTGTACAGTTGTTCTGTGTATTCTTGCCACCTTTTCTTAATATCTTCTGCTTCCGTTAGGTCCATACTGTTTCTGCCCTTCATTGTGCCCATCTCTGCATAAAATGTTCCCTTGGTATCTCTAATCTTCTTGAAGAGACCTCTAGTCTTTCCCATTCTGTTGTTTTCCTCTATTTCTTTGCACTTATCACTGAAGAAGGCTTTCTTGTTATTCTTTGCAACTCTGCAGTCAGATGGGTATATCTTTCCTTTTCTCCTTTGCTTTTTCTGTCTTCCCTGTCATACGCAGTGGATGTGTTTGGGAAAGCTTTTCCTTAGGCACATAATTTCACCTTACAGGTGAGGTGACCAAAACATGGTGAACTGAGATCGTGCAGAATGAGACTGTGGTCACGCAGGAAGGAGCTAGAATAAAAACCATATACTGTGAAGCCAAACCTCGGAGCACTCTCCACCAAATTGTTTCCTGCACTGAGTGATATCATGGAGACTTTCACCCTGTGGAGTTCTGTAAAAATTTCTTTCATATAAAAGTTTCTCTTGCAGAATCAGAAAGTAACAGCTGAGTCCCAAGCACTGTAAGCTTGTAAGATAATAATGCTATTTTTGATACCTATTATTAATTTATTGTTTTGCATTATTTTTTTCCTGACACGTATTGATAAAGACAGAGCTTAAAAAACTTAGAAAAACACATAGTTAAATAAATCTTTGGGGCAATCTTAGCCTCACTGTTGATGGGAAAATGGTAGGTGCCAATTAGAGAGTAAAATTCTCTGAGGAAAACCCAGGGTGGAGAAATGATTGTTTTGCTAACTGAAAAGATATCCATTTGTTTGATATGCCAGATGACAAGACAGTAATATTAACAAGCCATTTATTCAAAAGAGTTATTCAAGGATGGCTATGTGCCAGGCACTCTTCTGGCACATCGTGATCAACACCAGACAATAAACCCTGCCCTCATGAAGCTTACATTTTACAAGGAAGATATGAGTAAAATAAGTAAATATTAGAAGCTGATAAGCTCTCTGGAGGAGAATAACTCAAGGAAGGAAGCTGAAGAGTGCTGAGCTTCCTATTTTAAACAAGGAAATCATATAAGACCCCAGTGAAAGGTGACTCTGGAAGACATGATACCTTGCCCGATAGCCTTTCCTGGGCCATCCACCTTCCTCCAATGGCTGCTGATGGTTCACAGAGAACTGTCCTCAGCTGATGACCTACCTTGCTCCAGGGGCTACTCCGCACAGTTCCCTTGTCAGGTGGCCCACACCAATGACTGAGGAATATGAGGGTGCGAAGCTGGACTTCTTCCCTCAGAGGGCACCATTAGGCAATGCAGATCAAGCTTCAGACCATCTGTCTCCCACACCCGACAGCCTAGATTTTACCTGAGGCAACATCCTTACTTCCCTCTTTCCTGTCCAGCTTCCTTCTCTCCCTCCTAGATTTTTCCCAAAGAGCTTTCAAATCAAATGCTTTAGGAGTCCAGTGGTGTGGGGAGATGCTGAGATACCCCATCCCTCAAAAAAAAAAAAAAAGTTATATGTGCACAAATCCTTATTTTTGGATCCATTTCTTTGAAACCTACGTGAAGACTTTGGGTACTAGAAGTAGTCCTAGGAAACTGACTCTAAGGGTGGGATTACTCACCAGACAGATAGTAGTGACGTTCCTGCCCTGATGGTAGGTGGAACATTGCATTGGCGATGTTGTAGTAGTGCGATGTCTAAGACCTTCACCTCATGAATTTGGACAGGATATAAGTAGGAGGGGCTGTGCTGACTCCCATGGTTTCCTTTGTTGTTCAGTTGCTAAGTCATGTCTGACTCTTTGTGACCCCATGGATGATAGCCTACCAAACCTCTTTGTTCCTGGGGTTTTCAGGCAAGAGTACTGGTGAGGGTTATCATTTCCTTCTCCAGGGGATCTTCCCAACCCAGGGGTTGAACCCACGTCTCTTATGTCTCCTGCATCAGCAGGCAGATTCTTTGCCACTGAGCCGCAAGCAGTTTCCCTGGCTTGGGAGAAATAGCAGTTAGGAGAGCTGTGGAAAAGGTATAAGAAGTCTGAAGAGAGATCAGGATTCCAGAGACACTGTGACTTCCCAGTGAGAATTACTAGTTTTCTCTTCCCTACAACAAATTAACTACCCTTAAAAGTCCCCGGCAGAGACTTTTTTGTGGGGCTGGTGAAGAGGAATCCCTAAAATGCCAACCATTAAGTGAACTGAGGTACGTATGTACTATTATAAGTTATGCCATATTGTTATGGACTTTTATCTAACAATGAGAACATAGACGATAGAACTCTATTACTCACAATAGAATATTATTACTTAGCAGCTGTGAACTGGGGTATAGTCCAACTCTGGGTCCTCAGATGACCTTTTAGAATCCGGCTTCTCTACCTCGAATAGACTTTCCACATCTATAGCACTCTGTGTTCTCATTTATAATATGTACTTTAATCATCGAGTGGTTAGGTACCCAAGGTTTAGCATAAATCCATGTCCACAGATGGCTTTTTGAAACCAGGCTTCTCTATCCCTAGAAGGCCTCTCCACATCTCACAACAGCATAGTCTGATCCTGTTGATTTGAGCATTCTTTCTAGAAAAGATCACATTTGCCCACTAAGTTGATGCCATCATGTTACCTGCATGTAGTGAGCAAAAGTGCTGAGTACTCTGAATGCCTTGGTAAGTAACACACATGAACTTCAGAGGGAGGGAGATAAGACTCACCAATATCAAGAGGTCTGCACATCAGTGACTTTCTAGGAGTCCTGTGGTCAGGGGATGCCGGGCTATCCCATCCTAGGTGACAACAAATTTTTGTCCCTTCCATCTTCTACCACTGAGAAAGAAATGTCAGGCTTGGTTGGCTTCATCAGGCCTTGGAAGCAATGTATTTCACACTTGGCAATTTCACACTTGACCCATTTATTAGATAATGTTAAGAGATCTAGCTTTAAGTGGGTTCCAGAGCAGGAAGGGGCTTTGCAGTGGGTTTAGGCTTAAGCCTAAGCAGCTTTGTCACTTAGGCCATAACTGGTAAAGGCCATCTGGATAAAAAGGATGGTATTAAGACTCTGGCAAACTCCAATAAGAGAGTCAAGGCATGGGTGCTTAGGATTCTAGAGCAAGGGCATACGATTGGCAGCAGGAAATGGTACAGTATTCAGAAAGCAGCTACTGGAAGAGACGGAGGCTATAAATGGGTCCAACAACATTGATTTTGTGGTAGACAGAATAGCAGCTCCCCAAAGATGTTCGCTGGATGAAGCACAAGCTGGAATCAAGATTGCCAGGAGAAATATCAATAACCTCAGATATGCAGATGACACCACCCTTATGGCAGAAAGTGAAGAAGAATGAAAGAGCCTCTTGATGAAAGTGAAAGTGGAGAGTGAAAAAGTTGGCTTAAAGCTCAACATTCAGAAAACTAAGATCATGGCATCTGGTCCCATCACTTCATGGCAAATAGATGGGGAAACATCTGACTTTATTTTGGGGGCTCCAAAATCACTGTGGCTGGTGACGGCAGCCATGAAATTTAAAAATGCTTATTCCTCGGAAGGAAAGTTATGATCAACCTAGACAGGATATTAAAAAGCAGAGACATTACTTTGCCAACAAATGTCCGTCTAGTCAAGGCTGTGGTTTTTGCAGTAGTCATGTATGGATGTGAGAGTTGGACTATAAAGCTGAGTGCCAAAGAGTTGATGCTTTTGAACTGTGGTGTTGGAGAAGACTCTTGAGCGTCCTTTGGACTGCAAGGAGATCCAAGCAGTCCATCCTAAAGGAGAACAGTCCTGAGTATTGGAAGGACTGATGTTGAAGCTGAAACTCTAATACTTTGGCCACCTCATGTGAAGAGCTGACTCATTGGAAAAGACCCTGATGCTTGGAAAGATTGAAGGCAGGAGGAGAAGGGGATGACAGAGGATGAGATGGTTGGATGGTATCACTGACTCAATGGACATGAGTTTGGGTGAACTCCAGGAGTTGGTGATGGACAGGGAGGCCTGGCATTTTGAGGTCCCTGGACTGAGTGACTGAACTGAACTGAAAGATGTTCAAATCCAGATCTCCGGAACCTATTAATATGTTACTTTATTTGGCAAAATGGGATTTGCAGATATGATTATGTTAAGGATCTTAAGATGGGAAAATTATGCTGGGTTATCTGGGTGAGCCTAATGTAAACACAAGGTTTCCTATAAGAGGGAGCCAGAAGAATGAAAGTTGAGAGGATATGTGATGTTGGAAGTAGGAGTCATGGTCAGAGACAGAGAGCTGAAGATGTTACCTTGTTGACTTGAACATGGAAAATGAGCCATGAGCAAGGAATGCCTAAGGCCTGGAAAAACTGGAAAAAGAAAGGAAACAGTCTCCCTTACAGCCTCCAGAAAGAATGCAGACCTGCTGACCTCTTGATTTTAGACTGTTTTAAGCCACTAACTTGAGGTCATTTATTATATCAATAGGAAGCTAATACAGTCTTTTCTCTTCAAGACTAGCTTATTTATTACCTCCTGTTTGCAACAAAGATTGACACTGTGCTCTTGATCCAATAGCATTCCTTGGGAAGAACACCTGCCGCTTGGTGACCTGACCAGGGCTAAGTTGATATCTGAATGTGGGTTTGCCATTACCAACTGAAAGGCTGCAGCCAGTACCTGTACTCATGGGCTCACAGAGCATCTGATCTATCCATATGGAATCCTATATAACATTGTCTCAGACCAAAGGTCCCAAATGGCAAACTGAAGGGGAAAAGGTGGAAGTGGTTACAGACTATTTTCTTGGGCTTCAAAATCACTGCAGATGGTGACTGCAGCCATGCAATTAAAAGACATTTGCTTCTTGGAAGCAAATCTATGACAAACCTAGACAGCATGTTAAAAAGCAGAGACATCACTTTGCTGACAAAGGTCCCCATAGTCAAAGCTATGGTTTTTCCAGTAGTCATGTATGGATGTGAGAGTTGGGCCATAAAGAAGGGTGAGTGCCGAAGATCTGATGCTTTTGAATTGTAGTGTTGGAGAGGACTCTTGAGAGTCCATTTGACTGCAAGGAGATCCAACCAGTCAATCCTAAAGGAAATCAACCCTGAGTATTCACTGGAGGGACTGATGCTGAAACTGAAGCTCCAATACTTTGGCCACCTGATGTGAAGAGCCAACTCATTGGAAAAGATCCTGATGCTGGGAAAGACTGGGGGCAGGAGGAGAAGGGGATGACAGAAAATGAGATGGTTAGATAGCATCACTGATTCAATGGACATGAGTTTGAGCAAGCTCTGGGAGATAGTGGAGGACAGAGGAGCCTGATATGCTACAGTTCACGGGGTCACAAAGAGTTTGATACAACTTAGCAACTGAACAACAACAAAAAGGCTCCACTTAATAGCAAAGAAGGTGCGTCAGTGACATGATTAGGATCCACTCTTTCTACATACACTCCACCAAACAGAAGCTGCCATCCCAACAGTGTGGTGGCATGGTCTCTCAAGGGAGTGGAGACCTTGCAGCATTCGGTTCACTATACTCCGGTGCACTATATTTCTTAACTCAGTCATCACCGTTTGGTTCTGAGTCACTAATACAATGCCTGAACACACATGAATACAAATAGCTGTTGTTGTTTAGTTGATAAGTTGTGTCCAGCTGTTTGTGACTCCATGAACTGCAGCATGCAAAGCTTTCCTATCCTTTGTTATCTCCCAGAGTTTGTTCAAACTCGTGTCCTTTAAGTCGGTGATGATATCCAATCATTTCATCCTCTGTTGCCCTTTTCTGCCCTCAATCTTTCCCAGCATCAGAGTCTTTCCAATGAGTTGGCTCTTTGCATCAGGTGGCCAAAGTATTGGAGCTTCAGTTTCAGCACTAGTCCTTCCAGTGAATATTCAGCATTGATTTCCTTTAGGATTGACTGGTTTGATCTCCTTGCAGTCCAAGGGACTCTCAAGAGTCCTCTCCAGCACTACAGTTCAAAAGCATCAGTTCTTCAGCACTCAACCTTCTCTATGGTTCACCTCTCACATCCGTACATGACTACTGGAAAAAGGGAAAGATATACCAACTGAATGTATAGCTTTGACTATAGGAACCTTTGTCAGCAAAGTGATGGCACTATTTTTCAATACGCTGTCTAGATCTCACATAGCTTTTCTTTCAAGAAGCAAATGTCTTCTAATTTCATGGCTGCAGTCACCACCCACAATGATTTTGGAGCCCAAGAAAGGAAAATCTGTCACTGTTTCCACTTTTTCCCCATCTATTTGCCACGAGTGATGGGATCAGATGCCATGATCTTAGTTTTTTGAATGTTGAGTTTTAAACAAGCTTTTTTACTCTCCTCTTTCACCTTCATCAAGAGATTCTTCAGTTACTCTTCACTTTCTGCTCTTAGAGTGGTATTATTTGCATATCTAAGGTTGTTGATATTTCTCCCGGCAATCTTGATTCCAGCTTGTGATTCATTGAGCAGGGCATTTTGCATGATGTGCTCCACATAGAAATTAAATAAATAGGGTGACAATATGCAGCCTTGACCTGCTCCTTTCCCAACTTTGAACCAGTCCATTGTTGCTGCTTGACCTGCAAACAGGTTTTGCAGAATGCAGGTAAGGTAGTCTGGTGTTCCATCTCTTTAAGAATTTTCCAGTTTGTTGTGATCCACACAGTCGAAGGCTTTTGCTTAGTCAATGGAGAAGAAGTAGAGGTTTTTCTGGCATTCCCTTGCTTTCTCTATGATCTAGCTGATGTTAGCAATTTGATCTCTGGTTCCTGTGTCTTTTCTAAACCCAGCTTGTACATCTGGAGGTTCTTAGTTCATGCACTATTGAAGCCTAACATGAAGGATTTTGAGCATACCCTTACCAGCATGTGAAATGAGTGCAATTGTACAGTAGTTTAAACATTCTTGGGCATTGCCCTTCTTTGGGATTGGAATGAAAACTGACCTTTTCCAGTTCTGTGGCCACTGCTGAGTTTTCCAAATTTGCGGACATAATTGAGTGCAGCACTTTAACAGCATCATCGTTTGGGATTTGAAATAGCTCGGCTGAAATTCCATCACCTCCACTAGCTTTGTTCCTGGTAATGCTTCCTAAGACCCACTTAACTTCACACTCCAGAATGTTTGGCCCTAGGTGAGTGACCACACCATTGTAGTTATCTGGGTCATTAAGAATTTTCTTGTGTAGTTTTTCTGTGTATTCTTACTACCTCTTCTTAATCTCTTCTGCTTCTGCTAGGTCCTTGCCATTTCTGTCCTTTATTGTGCCCATCCTTGTGTGAAATGTTCCCTTGATATCTCCAATTTCTCAAAGAGATCTCTAGTCTTTCCCATTCTATTGCATTCAGTTGGCATATCTTTCCCTTTCTCCTTTGCCTTTCACTTCTTTTCTTTTCTCATTTATTTGTAAAGCTTCATCAGACAACGTTACCTTCTTTTTCTTTGGGATGGTTTTGGTCACCACCTCCTGTACAATGTTATGAACCCTCATCAGTTCTTCAGGCACTCCACCAGATCTAATCCCCAGAATCCTTATCATCACCACTGTATAATCATAAGGGATTTGATTTAGGCCACATCTGAATGGCCAAGTGATTTTGCCTACTTTATTCAATTTAAGCCTGAATTTTGCAATAAGGAGCTGATGATCTGAGCCACAGCTCAAGGTCTTTTTTTGCTGACTGTATAGAGCTTCTCTATCTTTGGCTGCAAAGAACATAATCAATCTTATTTTTGTATTGATCATCTGGTGATGTCCATGTGTAGAGTCGTCTCTTGTGTTGTTGGAGGAGGGTGTTTGCTATGACCAGTGTGTTCTCTTAACAAAACTCTGTTAGCCATTGCCCTACCTCATTTTTTACTCCAAGGTCAAACTTTCCTGTTACTCCAGGTATCTCTTTACTTCCTACATTTGCATTCCAATCCTCTATGATGAAAAGGACATCTTTTTTTTTTTTTGGTGTTGGATCTAGAAGGTTTTGTAGACCCTCATGAAACCATCCAACTTCAGCATCTTCAACATAAGTGAGTTGGGCATAGACTTGGATTACTGTGATATCAAATGCTTTACCTTGTAAATGAACCAATATCATTCTGTTGTTTTTGAGATTGCACCTATGCAATGTGTTTCTGACTCTTCTGTTGACTATGAGGGTTACTCCATTTCTTCTAAGGTATTCTTGCCCACAGTAGTAGATATAATGGTCATCTGAATTAAATTCGCCCATTCTCATCCATTTTAGTTCACCGATTCCTAAGATGTCAATGTTCACTCTGGCCATCTCCTGCTTGACCATGTCCAATTTTACCTTGGTTCATGGAACCAATATTCCAGGTTTCTATGTAATATTGTTCTTTATAGCATCAGACTTTCACTACCAGACACTTCTCCAGCTGAGTGTCATTTCTGCTTTGGCCAAATTGTGCTATGAAGTTTTGCTTCATCCACCATATTCACCAGACCTCTCACCAGCCGACTACCTCTTCTTCAAGCATCTCAACACCTTTTTGCAGGGAAAACACTTCCACAAAGAGCAGAAGGCAGAAAATGCTTTCCAAGAGTTCATTGAATCCGACAGCAAGGATTTTTCTGCTTCAGGCATAAGCAAACATTTCTCGTTGGCAAAAATGTGTTGATTGTCATGGTTCCTATTTTAATGAATAAATATGTGTTTGAGCCTAGTTTTAATAATTTAAGGTTCACAGTCCAAAATAGCAATTACCTTTTCACAATCTAATATTTGTGGGGTCTAGCGTCTGTGTCTAGAGGTTCTGGGTCACAGGGAAATGTCCCACAAAACTTTAAGCTACCACTGCTACCTGGTCACTTTAGGTTCCTCATGCCAGGAAACTATTACGTGAATAAAGGAGTTACTATGCTGACCGAGATTATTGGCCCTAATCATCATGAGGAAAGAGGGCTACTATAACACAGTGAGGCACAGAGGAACATGTCTGACACTTAGATGACTAGGTCATCTCTTGGATGCTCATGGGTTTTTTAGGTTTACCTATAAATGGGCAAGTACAACAACCATATTCTACTGAAGGGTCACCAGAGTCTCAGACCACTAGGAGTGAGGGTCTGGTTCATCATACCAGGCACTTCAGAAGTGCCAGACTAGGATGAAGGAAATCTAGAATGGGTGGTTGATAAGAGAGGTCATCAGCAGCTGCTACATAAAAATTGGGACCACCTGCATAAGTGGGGGCAATGCTTTGTGCACTGTGTCTCTTTTTGTATGTGTGAGTTGTGACAACAGAATACAGAAGAAACTAAAACTGATGGTGTAGATCAATGTGACAAGCCGGAGCAGTGCAGAGGAGGAACTGTAGTAGATGTTGTGGTGCCTGCCTACATTTGTTTTACTGCACCACAGCATCCATCACTCAGCTTCTGTGAATGCTGGATGCTAATGGCAGTATGCACTTTTAAACCTAGATTTATTTGTTCATTCAGCACTGCTGCTGCTAAGTCGCTTCAGTTGTGTCCAACTCTGTACGACCCCATAGAAGGTAGGCCACCAGGCTCCTCTGTCCCTGGGATTCTTCAGGCAAGAACACTGGATTGGGTTGCCATTTCCTTCTCCAATGCATCAAAGTGAAAAGTGAAAGTGAGGTCACTCAGTCATGTCCGACTCTTAGCGACCCCATGGACTGCAGCCTACCAGGCTCCTCCGTCTATGGGATTCTCCAGGCAAGAATACTGTAGTGGATGCCATTTCCTTCTCCGTCATTCAGCACTACAGTGGTTTTATTCTTTCATCTACTTATGAATAGCTGTGATGAAGGTCATTTCTTTTTTTGCTGTATAGTATTCAATTGTATCAGTGTAATACAATTCATTTTTCTATTCTTTTGTTGATCAATTCTTTTGCTGAATTGTTTATGGGTTTTGGCTATTATAGACAATGCCACTATGGATATTCTTTTAACCATCTTTGAATACAGACACATATATTTCTCTTGAGTCCCTCCTAGGAGTGAAACTATTGGATCATAGAGTACACGTATGTTCCACAATAGCAGATAATGTGAAACAGTTTTCCAACATAGTTTGCATTTTGTTAGGAACTGTTTCACAACTCTGTGGGCATGAAGATATTATCCTATATTCTGGAAGCTTTACTGTTTTTTTATATTAAAATTTATTTATTTACTATTTTTATTTTACTTTACAATACTGTATTGGTTTTGCTGTACATCAACATGGATCTGCCATGGGTGTACATGAGTTCCCAATCCTGAACCCCCCTCCCACCACCCTCCCCATACCATCTCTCTGGGTCATCCCAGTGCACCAGCCCCAAGCATCCTGTATCCTGCATCAAACCTAGACTGGCGATTCATTTCTTACATGATATTATACATGTTTCAATGCCATTCTCCCAGATCATCCCACTATCTCCCTCGCCCACAGAGTCCAAAAGTCTGTTCTATACATCTGTGTCTCTTCTGCTGTCTCGCATACACAGTTATTGTTACCATCTTTCTAAATTCCATATTTATATGTGTTAGTATACTGTATTGGTGTTTTTCTCTCTGGCTTACTTCACTCTGTATAATCAGCTCCAGTTTCATCCACCTCATTAGAACTGATTCACATGTATTCTTTTTAACAGCTGAGGGCTGCAACCGGCGCACTAAGCGTGGTGGAGAGGAGCTACCCCATGTCCGAGGTCAGGGGCAGAAGCCAGGAGGAACCTATGCCTGAAGGGCGGCGGCCAAGAGGAGTTACCCCACGTCCGAGGTCAGAGGCAGCAGCCGAGAGTGCCAGGCTGCGACGGCACAGGAACGGCCAAGAGGAGCTACCCCGTGTCCAAGGCCAGGGGCAGCGGCCGGGAGGAGCAACCCCACGTCCAAGGAGCAGTGGCTGTGTGGGCACAGGAGGGCCTAGAGGAGCCATCCCACATTGAAGGTCAGGAACAGTGGCGGTGAGGAGATACCCCTCATCCAAGGTAAGGAGCAGCGGCTGCGCTTTGCTGGAGCAGCCGTGAAGAGATACCCCATGCCCAAGGTAAGAGAAACCGAAGTAAGATGGTAGGTGTTGCAAGAGGGCATCAGAGGGCAGACACACTGAAACCATAATCACAGAAAACTAGTCAATTTAATCACACTAGGACCAGAGCCTTGTCTAACTCACTGAAACTAAGCCATGCCCGTGGGGCAACCCAAGATGGGCAGGTCATGGTGGAGAGGTCTGAGAAAATGTGGTCCACTGGAGAAGGGAATGGCAAACCACTTCAGTATTCTTGCCTTGAGAACCCCATGAACAGTATGAAAAGGCAAAGTGATAGGATACTGAAAGAGGAACTCCCCAGGTCAGTAGGTGCCCAATATGCTACTGGAGATCAGTGGATAAATAACTCCAGAAAGAATGAAGGGATGGAGCCATAGAAAAAACAATACCCAGCTGTGGATGTGACTGGTGATAGAAGCAAGGTCTGATGCTGTAAAGAGCAATATTGCATAGGAACCTGGAATGTCAGGTCTGTGAATCAAGGCAAATTGGAAGTGGTCAAACAAGAGATGGCAAGAGTGAACATCGACATTCTAGGAATCAGTGAACTAAAATGGACTGGAATGGGTGAATTTAACTCAGATGACCATTATATTTACTACTGTGGGCAGGAATCCCTCAGAAGAAATGGAGTAGCCATCATGGTCAACGAAAGAGTCCGAAATGCAGTACTTGGATGCAATCTCAAAAATGACAGACTGATCTCTGTTCGTTTCCAAGGCAAACCATTCAATATCATGGTAATCCAAGTCTATGCCCCAATCAGTAATGCTGAAGAAGCTGAAGTTGAATGGTTCTATGAAGACCTACAAGACCTTGTAGAACTAACACCCAAAAAAGATGTCCTTTTCATTATAGGGGTCAGGAATGCAAAAGTAGGAAGTCAAGAAACACCTGGAGTAACAGGCAAATTTGGCCTGAAGCAGGGCAAAGACTAATAGAGTTTTGTCAAGAAAATGCACTAGTCATAGCAAACACCCTTTTCCAACAACACAAGAGAAGACGCTACACATGGACATCACCAGATGGTCAACACCAAAAACAGATTGATTATATTTTTTGCAGCCAAAGATGGAGAAGCTCTATACGGTCAACAAAAACAAGACCAGGAGCTGACTGTGGCTCAGATCATGAACTCATTATTACCAAATTCAGATTGAATTTGAAGAAAGTAGGGAAAACCACTAGACCATTCAGGTATGATGTAAATCAAATCCCTTATGATTATACAGTGGAAGTGAGAAATAGATTTAAGGGACTAGATCTGATAGATAGAGTGCCTGATGAACTATGGAATGAGGTTCATGACGTTGTACAGGAGACAGGGATCAAGACCATCCCCATGGAAAGGAAATGCAAAAAAGCAAAATGGCTGTTTGGGGAGGCCTTACAAATAGTTGTGAAAAGAAGAGAAGCGAAAAGCAAAGGAGAAAAGGAAAGATATAAGCATTTGAATGCAGAGTTCCAAAGAATAGCAAGAAGAGATAAGAAAGCCTTCTTCAGCAATCAATGCAAAGAAATAGAGGAAAGCAACAGAATGGGAAAGACTAGAGAGATCTCTTCAAGAAAATTAGAGATTCCAAGGGAACATTTCATGCAAAGATGGGCTTGATAAAGGATAGAAATGCTATGGACCTAACAGAAGCAGAAGATATTAAGAAGAGGTGGCAAGAATACACAGAACTGTACAAAAAAGATCTTCACGACCTGGATAATCATGATGATGTGATCACTAATCTAGAGCCAGACATCCTGGAATGTGAAGTCAAGTGGGCCTTAGAAAGCATCACTACGAACAAAGCTAGTGGAGGTGATGGAATCCAGTTGAGCTATTTCAAATCTTGAAAGATGATGCTGTGAAAGTGTTGCACTCAGTATGCCAACAAATTTGGAAAACTCAGTAGTGGCCACAGGACTGGAAAAGGTCAGTTTTCAGTCCAATCCCAAAGAAAGGCAATGCCAAAGAATGCTCAAACTACCGCACAATTGCACTCATCTCATATGCTAGTAAAGTAATGCTCAAAATTCTCCAAGCCAGGCTTCAGCAATACATGAACCATGAACTTCCTGATGTTCAAGGTGGTTTTAGAAAAGGAAGAGGAACCAGAGATCAAATTGTGAACATCTGCTGAATCATGGAAAAAGCAAGAGAATTCCAGAAAAACATCTATTTCTGCTTTATTGACTATGCCTAAGCCTTTGACTGTGTGGATCACAATAAATTGTGGAAAATTCTGAAAGAGATGGGAATACCAGACCACCTGACCTGCCTCTTGAGAAATCTGTATGCAGGTCAGGAAGCAACAGTTAGAACTGGACATGGAACAACAGACTGGTTCCAAATAGGCAAAAAAGTACGTCAAGGCTGTATATTGTCACCCTGCTTATTTAACTTATATGCAGAGTACATCATGAGAAACGCTGGACTGGAAGAAACACAAGCTGGAATCAAGATTGCTGGGAGAAATATCAATAACCTCAGATATGCCGATGACACCACCTTTATGGCAGAAAGTGAAGAGGAGCTAAAAAGCCTCTTGATGAAAGTGAAAGAGGAGAGTGAAAAGGTTGGCTTAAAGCTCAACATTCAGAAAAGGAAGATCATGGCATCCAGTCCCATCACTTCATGGGAAATAGATGGGGAAACAGTGGAAACAGTGTCAGACTATGTTTTTGGGCTCCAAAATCACTGCACAAGGTGATTGCAGCCATGAAATTAAAAGACGCTTGCTCCTTGGAAGAAAAGTTATGACCAACCTAGATAGCATATTCAAAAGCAGAGACATTACTTTGCCAACTAAGGTCCGCTAGTCAGGTCTATGGTTTTTTCAGTAGTCATGTATGGATGTGAGTTGGACTGTGAAGAAAGCTGAGTGCCGAAGAATTGATGCTTTTGAACTATGGTGTTGGAGAAGACTCTTGAGAGTCCCTTGGACTGCAAGGAGATCCAACCAGTCCATTCTGAAGGAGATCAGCCCTGGGATTTCTTTGGAGGGAATGATGCTGATGCTGAAACTCCAGTACTTAGGCCACCTCATGCAAAGAGTTGACTCATTGAAAAAGACTGTGATGCTGGGAGGGATTTGGGGGCAGGAGGAGAAGGGGATGACAGAGGATGAGATGGCTGGGTGGCATCACTGACTCGATGGACGTGAGTCTGAGTGAACTCCAGGAGTTGGTGATGGACAGGGAGGCCTGGCGTGCTGCAATTCACGGGGTCGCAAAGAGTAGGACATGACTGAGCGACTGAACTGAACTGAATACTCCATTGTGTATATATACTACAGCTTTCTTGTCCATTCATGTGCTGATGGACATCTAGGTTGCTTCCATGTCCTGGCTATTATAAACAGCGCTGCGATGAACATTGGGGTACACGTGTCTCTTTCAATTCTGGTTTCCTTGGTGTGTATGCCCAGCAGTGGGATTGCTCGGTCATAAGGCAGTTCTATTTCCAGTTTTTTAAGGAATCTCCACACTGTTCTCCATAGTGGCTGTACTAGTTTGCATTCCCACCAACAGTGTAAGAGGGTTCCCTTTTCTCCATACCCTCTCCAGCATTTATTGCTTGTAGACTTTTGGATCACAGCCATTCTGACTGGTGTGAAATGGTACCTCACTGTGGTCTTGATTTGCATTTCTCTGATAATGAGTGATGTTGAGTATCTTTTCATGTGTTTGTTAGCCATCCATATGTCTTCTTTGGAGAAATGTCTATTTAGTTCTTTGGGCCATTTTTTGATTGGGTCATTTATTTTTCTGGAATTGAGCTGCATGAGTTGCTTGTATATTTTTGAGTTTAGTTGTTTGTCAGTTGCTTCATTTGCTATTATTTTCTCCCATTCTGAAGGCTGTCTTTTCACCTTGCTTATAGTTTCCTTTCTTGTGCAGAAGCTTTTAATTTTAATTAGATCCCATTTGTTTATTTTTGCTTTTATTTCCAATATTCTGGGAGGTGCGTCATAGAGGATCCTACTGTGATTTATGTCGGAGAGTGTTTTGCCTATGTTCTTCACTAGGAGTTTTATAGTTTCTGGTCTTATGTTTAGATCTTTAATCCATTTTGACTTTATTTTTTTGTACAGTGTTAGAAAGTGTTCTAGTTTCATTCTTTTACAAGGAGAAGGGGACGACAGAGGATGAGATGGCTGGATGGCATCACTGACTCGATGGACGTGAGTCTGAGTGAACTCTGGGAGTTGGTGATGGACAGGGAGGCCTGGCGTGCTGTGATTCGTGGGTTGCAAAGAGTCAGACACGACTGAGCGACTGAACTGAACTGAGCTGAACTGACAAGTTTTCCCAGCACCACTTGTTAAAGAGATTGTCTTTAATCCATTGTATATTCTTGCCTCCTTGTCAAAGATAAGGTGTCCATAGGTGTGTGGATTTATCTCTGGGCTTTCTATTTTGTTCCATTGATCTATATTTCTGTCTTTGTGCCAGTACCATACTGTCTTGATGACTGTGGCTTTGAAGTAGAGCCTGAAGTCAGGCAGGTTGATTCCTCCAGGTCCATTCTTCTTTGTCAAGATTGCTTTGGCTATTCAAGGTTTTTTGTATTTCCATACAAATTGTGAAATTATTTGTTCTAGCTCTGTGAAAAATACCCCTGGTAGCTTGATAGGGATTGCATTGAATCTGTAGATTGCTTTAGGTAGTATACTCATTTTCATTATATTGATTCTTCCAATCCATGCGCATGGTATATTTCTCCATCTATTAGTGTCCTTTTTGATTTCTTTAACCAGTGTTTTATAGTTTTCTATATATAGGTCTTTAGTTTCTTTAGGTAGATATATTCCTAAATATTTTATTCTTTTCATTGCAATGGTGAATGGAATTGTTTCCTTAATTTCTTTTTCTACTTTCTCATTATTAGTGTATAGGAATGCGAGGGATTTCTGTGTGTTGATTTTATATCCTGCAACTTTACTATATTCACTGATTAGCTCTAGATATTTTCTGGTGGCGTCTTTAGGGTTTTCTATGTAGAGGATCATGTCATCTGCAAACAGTGAAAGTTTTACTTCTTCTTTTCCAATTTGGATTCCTTTTATTTCTTTTTCTGCTCTGATTGCTGTGGCCAAGACTTCCAGAACTATGTTGAATAGTAGTGGTGAAAGTGGGCACCCTTGTCTTGTTCCTGACTTTAGGGGAAATGCTTTTAATTTTTCACCATTGAGGATAATGTTTGCTGTGGGTTTGTCATATATAGCTTTTAATATGTTGAGGTATGTTCCTTCTATTCCTGCTTTCTGGAGAGCTTTTATCATAAATGGATGTTGAATTTTGTCAAAGGCCTTCTCTGCATCTATTGAGATAATCATATGGCTTTTATTTTTCAATTTGTTAATGTGGTGAATTACATTGATTGATTTGTGGATATTGAAGAATACTTGCATCCCTGGGATGAAGCCCACTTGGTCATGGTGTATGATCTTTTTAATGTGTTGTTGGATTCTGATTGCTAGAATTTTGTCAAGGATTTTTGCATCTATGTTCATCAGTGATATTGGCCTGTAGTTTTCTTTTTTTGTGGCATCTTTGTCAGGTTTTGGTATTAGGGTGATGGTGGCCTCACAGAATGAGTTTGGAAGCTTACCTTCCTCTGCAATTTTCTGGAAGAGTTTGAGTAGGATAGGTGTTAGCTCTTCTCGAAATTTTTGGTAGAATTCAGCTGTGAAGCCATCTGGACCTGGGCTTTTGTTTGCTGGAAGATTTCTGATTACAGTTTCAATTTCCGTGCTTGTGATGGGTCTGTTAAGATTTTCTATTTCTCCCTGGTTCAGTTTTGGAAAGTTGCACCTTTCTAAGAATGTGTCCATTTCTTCCACGTTGTCCATTTTATTGGCATATAATTGCTGATAGTAGTCTCTTATGTTCCTTTGTATTTCTGGGTTGTCTGTTATGATCTCTCCATTTTCATTTCTAAGTTTATTGAATTGATTTTTCTCCCTTTGTTTCTTGATGAATCTGGCTAATGGTTTGTCAATTTTATTTATCCTTTCAAAGAACCAGCTTTTGGCTTTGTTGATTTTTGCTATAGTCTCTTTTGTTTCTTTTGCATTTATTTCTGCCTTAATTTTTAAGATTTCTTTCCTTCTACTAATCCTAGGGTTCTCCATTTCTTCCTTTTCTAGTTGCTTTAGGTGTAGAGTTAGGTTATTTATTTGACTTTTTTCTTGTTTCCTGAGGTATGCCTGTATTGCTATGAACTTTCCCCTTAACACTGCTTTTATAGTGTCCCACAGGTTTTGGGTTGTTGTGTTTTCATTTTCATTCGTTTCTGTGCATATTTTGATTTCTTTTTTGATTTCTTCTGTGATTTGTTGATTATTCAGAAGTGTGTTGTTCAGCCTCCATATGTTGGAATTTTTAATAGTTTTTCTCCTGTAATTGAGATCTAATCTTTCTGCATTATGGTCAGAAAAGATGCTTGGAATGATTTCAACTTTTTTAAAATATTTCAAGACTAGATTTAGAGCCCAGGATGTGATCTATCCTGGACAAGGTTCCGTGTGCCGTTGAGAAAAAGATGAAATTCATTGTTTTGGGGTGAAATGTCCTATAGATATCAATTAGGTCTAACTGGTCTATTGTATCTTTTAAAGTTTGTGTTTCTTTGTTAATTTTCTGTTTAGTTGATCTATCCATAGGTATTAAAGTCTTCCATATTATGGTGTTATTGTTAATTTCTCCTTTCATACTTGTTAGCATTTGTCTTACATATTGTGGTGCTCCTATGTTGGGTGCATATATATTTATAATTATTATATCTTCTTCTTGGATTGATCCTTTGATCATTATGTAGTGGCCTTCTTTGTCTCTTTTCACAGCCTTTGTTTTAATGTCTATTTCATCTGATATGAGTGTTGCTACTCCTGCTTTCTTTTGGTCTCTATTTGCATGGAATATCTTTTTCCAGGCCTTCACTTTCAGTCTGTATGTGTCCCTTGTTTTGAAGTGGGTCTCTTGTAGACAACATATATAGGGGTCTTGTTTTTGTATCCATTTAGCCAGTCTTTGTCTTTTGGTTGGGGCAATCAACCCATTTATGTTTAAGGTAATTATTGATAAGTATGATCCCTTTGCCATTTACTTTGTTTTGGGCTTGGGTTTATACACCCTTTTTGTGTTTCCTGTCTAGAGAATATCCTTTAGCATTTGTTGGAGAGCTGGTTTGGTGGTTCTGAATTCTCTCAGCTTTTGATTGTCTGTAAAGCTTTTGATTTCTCTTTCATATTTGAATGAGATCCTTGCTGGGTACAGTAATCTGGGCTGTAGGTTATTTTCTTTCATCACTTTAAGTATGTCTTGCCATTCCCTCCTGGCCTGAAGAGTTTCTATTGAAAGATCTGCAGTTATCCTTATGGGAATCCCCTTGTGTGTTGTTGTTTTTCCCTTGCTGCTTTTAATATTTGTTCTTTGTGTTTGATCTTTGTTAATTTGATTAATATGTGTCTTGGGGTGTTTCTCCTCGGGTTTATCCTGTTTGGGACTCTTTGGGTTTCTTGGACTTGGGTGATTATTTCCTTCCCCATTTTAGGGAATTTTCAACTGTTATCCCCTCAAGTATTTTCTCATGGTCTTTCTTTTTGTCTTCTTCTTCTGGGACTCCTATAATTCGAATGTTGAAGCATTTCATATTGTTCTGGAGGTCTCTGAGATTGTCCCCATTTCTTTTAATTCGTTTTTCTTTTTTCCTCTCTGATTCACTTATTTCTACCATTCTATCTTCTATTTCACTAATCCTATCTTCTGCCTCCATTATTCTACTATTTGTTGCCTCCAGAGTGTTTCTGATCTCATTTATTGCATTATTCATTATATATTGACTCTTTTTTATTTCTTCTAGGTCCTTGTTAAACCTTTCTTGCATCTTCTCAATCCTTGTCTCCAGGCTATTTATCTGTGATTCCATTTTGATTTCAAGATTTTGGATCATTTTCACTATCATTATTCGGAATTCTTTATCAGGTAGATTCCCTATCTCTTCCTCTTTTGTTTGGTTTGGTGGGCATTTATCCTGTTCCTTTACCAGCTGGGTATTCCTCTGTCTCTTCATCTTGTTTATATTGCTGCGTTTGGGGTGGCCTTTCTGTATTCTGGCAGTTTGTGGAGTTCTCTTTATTATGGAGTTTCCTCACTGTGGGTGGGGTTGTATCAGTGGTTTGTCAATGTTTCTTGGTTAGGGAAGCTTGTGTCTGTGTTCTGGTGGGTGGAGCTGGATTTCTTCTCTCTGGAGTGCAATGAAGTGTCCAGTAATGGGTTATGAGATGTCAATGGTTTTGGAGTAACTGTGAGCTACCTGTATATTGAAGCTCAGGGCTGTATTCCTGTGTTGCTGGAGAATTTGCATGGTATGTCTTGCTCTGGAACTTGTTGGCCCTTGGGTGGTGCTTTGTTTCAGTGTAGGTATGGAGGTGTTTGATGAGCTCCTATCGATTAATATTCCCTGGAGTCAGGAGTTCTCTGATGTTCTCAGGATTTGGACTTAAGCCTCCTGCTGCTGGTTTTCAGTTTTATTTTTAGAGTAGTCTCAAGAGTTCTCCTTCTATACTGCACTGTTGATAAAACACGTAGGTTAAAGATGAAAAGTTTCTCCACATTGAGCGACACCCAGAGAGTTTCACAGAGTTACGTGGAAAAAGAAGAGGGAGGGGGGAGTTAGAGGTGACCTGAATGAGATGAGGTGGAATCAAAAGAGGAGAGCAAGCTAGCCAGTAATCACTTCCTTATGTGTGCTCCACAGTTTGGACCACTCAGAGATGTTCACGGAGTTATATAGAGAAGAGGAGAGGGAGGAAGGAGACAGAGGTGGCCAGGAGGATAAAAGAGGGGAATGAAAAAGAGAGAGACAGATCCAGCCAGTAATCAGTTCCCTAAGTGTTCTCCATCGTCTGGAACACACAGAGATTCATAGAGTTGGTTAGAGAAGAGAAGGGGGGAGGGAGGAGACAGAGGCGACCTGGTGGAGAGAAAGGAGAGTCCAAAGGAGGAGAGAGCAGTCAAACCAGGAATCTCACTCCCAAGTAAAAATGGGTACTGAAGATTGGGTTTTTGAAGGTATAAAATTTATAACTAATACCAAAAAGCAAAGATTAAAAGTCTAGAGTAGAGGTTGGATATTCAAAAATACAATATTAAAGAAAAGGAGAAGAAGAAAAAAAAACAAAGTCACAAGAATTATTTAAAAAATATATATATATGAAGTTTGCTTTCAAAATAGGGTCTTTTTTGGAAAAGTAATAGTAGGTTATAAAAATGAAAATTAAAGGAGAAATAGAGGACTTAAAAATTTAAAAATGTTAAAAAAAAAGAAGAAAAAGAAAAGAAGAAAAAACAAACAAACAAACAAAAGAATTTTCTTAAAAATAGTAAAGATATATCTAGGACTTTCTCTGGTGTTGTTGTGGGCAGTGTGGGGTCAGTTCATTTTCGGATAGTTCCTTGGTCCGGCTTATATTTCCCAAGCTCTATAGGCCCCTTCCTATGTAGTCGGTACTAACTACAGGGTTTTAATCTATTGCACCTGTCATTTCCAAGGCAGTCCCCTCTGTTTTAGCTTCTGTTTGCTGGTCTCATCAGTGTCTGATTTCTGCCCTGACACAAGGGGGTGGTGGGGGACACTTTTTTTAAGCTCACTTGTTCAGTCGCGCTGTGGGGAGGGAGGGATGCTGCAAACAAATAACACTGGCAAGTGCTCGCAGTGTCTCAGCTCCGTTGAGCCTGCCCTTGCTCACGGTGCACACAGCTCAGGCTCTAGGTTGCTCCGCTGGGAACCGTCTGAGGCCGGCCCTGGGCTGCATGCGCCTCCCAGGTCTAAGCCGCTCAGGCTCAGGCACTCAGGTAGTCTTCAGAGGCACAGACTCAGTTGGGCCTGCATTTTGTGCCCTTCCCAGGTCCGAGTAGCTCAGGTGTTTGGCGAGCACTGTTGCTGCGACTTATCGCCTCTCCCATCCCTGCTGCTCAGTTTTCTGGGTGTACAACTGGCTCACCTTCTCAGGCAGATGATGACTGTCCAGAACCCCAAGAAGTCTTAGTTAGCAAAGAAGCCTGTTTGCAGTTTGGTAGTTAATGTCTCTCTGGGGCTGCTATTGCCCCCTTCCGGCCCTTCCAGCCCTTCCGGCTCTGGCTGCCTGTCACTGGAGGGGGATGGTCTGCAGCCGGCTAATTCTGTTCTGTCCTTTGTTCTGTGTGAGGTCCTGGGGGTGTCTTATGGTAGAACTTTTCGTGCAGTAGCTATCCCACGGTCTGGTATGCTAGCCCAAGTTAGTTTGCTCTGGTTACCCTTGGGGCCTTTAGGCCCGATCTTTAAAAATCAATGCAGCCCCCCGCTTGCTAGTGGCGGATGCAGGCATCTGCGCTGCTTCTCTGCTGGGGGAGTTATCGTTTGGCTCGTAATCTGTGGGCTTTAATTATTTATTTTTCCTCCCTGTTATGTTGCCCTCTGTGCTTCCAAGCCTTGCCACAGACTCGGCAGTGGGAGTGTTTCCTGGTGTTTGGAAACTTCTCTCTTTTTAAGACTTCCTTCCCAGGATGGAGCTCCCTCCCTACCTCTTTTGTCTCTTTTCTTCTCTTTTATATTTTTTCCTACCTGTTTTTGAAGACAATGAGCTGCTTTTCTGGGTGCCTGATGTCCTCTGCTGGCATTCAGAAGTTGTTTTGTGGAATTTACTCAGCGTTGAAATGTTCTTTTGATGAATTTGTGGGGGAGAAAGTGGTCTCCCCGTCCTATTCCTCTGCCATCTTAGGACTGCCCCCTGTTTTTTTAAAATTAATTTATTTTTTAATTGAAGGATAATTGCTTTATAGGATTTTGTTGTTTTCTGACAAACATCAACATGAATCAGACATAAGTTTACATATGTCTCCTCCCTCCTGAACCTCCCTCCTATTTCCCTCTGCATCCCACCCCTCCAAGTTGTTAGAGTCCTTTACTTTTATATCAATAATCAACTTGGAATGAGGTAAGAGTGAAGTTTAATTTTTTTGCAAATGGAAATCAATTGACCATTTGGCTGAAAAGCAGTATTTATTTAAAAGATTTCCCTTTGCTGTTCTGCAACACAGTATCATGCAATGTTTGTTTGGTTTGACTTTTCTCATAAAAGAGCTTTAATTCTAAGAAAATAATTGGACAGTTATTTGGTTGAAGCTTTTGTAATACTGATATATTATTTCTATTTCACTCTCAGGAAACTGAGGCTTACAGAAGATAACTAATTTAGTGAGCAAGTTCTTCTAGGCAAAGATTCCCATTATTAATGCCTTCAATGAGATAGAAATTAATTAATTAGTTAAGCAAATAACAGTGTGAGATAGGTAATCTCTGCTAAAGCTCTTCTGTCATTATCATGTGGTGTCCAACTCTGGATCCAAGACAGTTGTTTCAGCTCCCACCCTCATGCTTTCCTCACAGCTTAGTGGGAAGGGAGACATGCCCCTTATCTTAGGAATGTTACATTTAAATTGGCTTCCCTGATAACTCAGTTGCTAAAGAATCCGCCTGCAATGCAGGAGATTCCAGTTCAATTCCTGGGTCAGGAAGATCCACTGGAGAAATGATAGACTACCCACTCCAGTATTTTGGGGCTTCCCTTGTGGTTCAGCTGGTAAAGAATCCGCCTGCAATGTGGGAGACCTGGGTTTGATCCCTGGGTTGGGAAGACACCCTGGAGAAGGGAAAGGCTACCCACTCCAGTATTCTGGCCTAGAGAACTGCACAATTTCATTCAGAAGCTATTGGCCAAAATTCAGTTGTACTGCCACACCCATAACCAAGGGAGCCTGGGAAATAAAGTATTTAAGTGGCCAGTGTCTTCCTGAAATTTGGGATCTCTAGAAAACAGGTTTTGAAACTGCTAGCCATAGGTGGGGGTACTTTGTTGCAGCCTGTCTGATATTCAGACAAAAGTCTGTAACTCTAGGATATCCTGCACAATCCTTGACAACTAGCTGAACTCAATAGTTTGCCTTTTGAAGAACTTCAGATGTGTGTCATCTCCTTTTATTAGAAAATAAAATTATTTAACTCACTTTCACTTAATTCCCCCCACTCTCGCTTCTGTTCTTTTCTTCTTCTTCTCTCTTTCCTGCCCACCGCACTTTGTCTGCCGATCTCTCTCTTTTCTCTTCAAAGGTTACGGTCCCCTGTTATTTCCTCTCCATGTCTCCACTGCCAACATTTTGATGACAGGAACATGTCAAGGGGGTGGGGTGAGGGGGTGGGTAGGATCGTTGCAAGTGATGAATCACAAAGTCTCTCACTTTTTCATTCTTTTTTTTTTAAACTTTAATTATTAGTTTTTATTACACAAGTAATACATATTCATTGTAGAAAAATTAGAAAACACAGAAAAGCGAAAAGAAAAAATTATCACCCATAATCCCACTACCCATAAATAACTACTATTAACATTTTAGTGTATGTCCTTCTAGCTTTTTATGCATATATATCAATATATATACATACATAGATATATTTATATATATTTTCTTTTTTTTACAAATATTGTGTCATACTATACACAATGTTTTAGAATATGTTTTCAATTTAATATATATTGTGAACATTATTATTTATTCCCTGAAAAAATTATACAGTTACTACATGCTCATTGTGAAAAAGTCAGAAATTATAGATATGCAAAAAAAAAAATATATAGTTGCTCCAGATCTCACCTCCCAGAGATAAATGCTGTTAACATTTTAGCAAATATCTTTTCAGACTCTTTAATGCACATATATATGTAAGTATATTTTTTAAATGAGATGATGCTATAGATATTCTTCTCTGTTTTCATTTAACAGTATAATTCCATAAATATATGTATGGTGCTTAATTGGTGTACAGTATTCCACTGATAGGATATACCATATTTAATCAATCTTATTTTGTGGGTTTATTTACAATTTTTGCCATTCTTCCAAATAAGTATTCTTTCTTGCATTTTTTTTTGAATAATAAATGACTACATCTTCGGTCATTGTTTTCTGAACTTTTTCAGGATAATTTCCCTACAGTGGAATTACTTGGTATAGGTGAAATATATATTGCCTAATTATTTTCCAGAAAGGTGGAATCAGTTTACATACATGTTGCTCTATAAGAGGATGTTCACTTCCAGATTTCCTTGCTGTCCCTGGAAACATTCATTCTTTATATTCTTGCTTTTCTGATACATTAAAAAAGAGTATATCATAATAGCTTACATTTTTGATTACTAGTCTATTCAAATATTTTCATATTATTAGTGCATTATTTTAATTTATGGTACATTGCCAGTTTGTATGCTTGGCTCAATTTTCTACTGGAAAGTTTGATTCTCTTTGAGTCATAAAATGTCATTATTCATGCATTCATTATTCACTCATTCCATAAATATGTTTTCACTATTTGCTTTTGTGTATAGCACTGTGCTGAGGATATAAGAATAAGCAAAATAGACATGGTCGCTGCCTTCTGGAACTTCAGTTTAGTGGGGACAGACAATTAAACAAGCAATAATGGAAAAAAGTATAATAAGGAAAAGAAAAAAATGGGAACACTTGGCTGGGGAGGGAGTTATAGATAATGAAAACTTGCCAAAGGTAGTGGAATTTAAGCTCTTGATATTTATTAGACATCTGTACTCTTTGTTGCATATATTTAAAATTTTGCTTTCTCTTAATCTGATTTTTTTTTACTTTATAGGAATTTTGCATTTTTAATTGGTCAAACCCATCCATCTTTTCCTTTGGCGTTTCTTGCTTCATTATAATGCTTAGAAAAGCTCCCCTCCTACCACTCCACATACACTAAAATTACATCATATTCATCAATACTGCCAGTTTATGTGCTTTAACATTTAAATATTTACTTCACTTAGAATTTATTTTGATGACAGTTTTCAGGTATTGATCTAATATATCCCTCAACAAATGGCTAGCCATTTCTCCCAATATAATGTACTTAATAAACCAACCTTTTCTCATAGATTTGAAATGACATCTTTGTAATGTACTCAGTTCTTTCATGTTCTAGGGTTTATAACTTGGCTTATATTTAATATTAATGGTTTATTCTGGACCATTTCTCATTCTTTCTGTAGTTACCTGAAAGTTGAGCATTCTGCATTTGGTGATGTTCTAGAACACAAAGAAATGGTAGACATTGGTAAGGTATGTGTGTAGGTGGGTGAGAAGTTATTATGGATGGATATCCTTAATTCTTTCAATTTTGAGACTTCCAGAGGCTGAAATCCCACATGGGATCATTGTTAATCTGGCCAATTTGCTGGCTGTCTAAAATTAATTAGGTGCTTTTATGCTCTGTTATAAAGCTTAGATTCCAGTAGGTGGCAGTATTGCCAAACAGTAAGTATCCAAACTTGGAGGCGCACTGAGGAACAAAATGATCTGGCAGGATTTTAGAATTCCCCCAAGAGCTTTCATTAGAGGAGGCATCGGGGCTGTGCTACTTTTAAAGTCTTCCTTGTACACTTGAACAATGGCACAATCAGAAGTGTGCACTGAATCTGTTCCTAGACGCATGCAAGAAACAGGAGTGGACTGATTTTTAAAAGTGGCGCCTACTTGCGGGCCTTTCTTCACACACCTCAACCAAAAGTGCCTTTGGGCCCAGCCAATGACTGATTCAAAGCCTGAAAATGTGGTTTTAAACAACGTCATTGTGGTGGGAATCAAGTGATTTTTATTTTCTATGTATTTGGTGGTATTTTTTCAGATTTCCCACAAATAACATGCATTGTCTGTAATCTAAAAAAACCAAAAAACAAAAAACCAACACAGGGTATTAAAAATAGGGTGGTAAAATGGGTGGTTGTGTGCCAGAGAAACTTTATATCCTTTTTTGTTTCAAGCATATGTGCACATGAAACAAAATGAGTTCAATGGGCTCTCCTTATCCCTAGAGATCAGCTCAGTGTTATTGCTAATCTGAAAGCAAATTACCAGCAGGAAACAGTCAGTTATCTCATGGAACTACACCTGAGAAAGTCCTTTGGTAGATAACAGGGGAGTGGGGTCAGCTCCTAACAAGATGCACTGCATTCCTAATAGGGGATGGTGATTACCCATTGCAACTCTGAGCCAGGGTAGGTTATAGGGACTTTGAGCACTAAATTTAATTTTAGGACCTGCTATAGTGAAAGAAGATCTATAAATCTTGGAGTATGTCCACAGGAACTACAAAATTGATCCAAGGCTGGGAAACAGGCACTATGAATAAAAGATAAGGTGGCTGAATTTATTTATCTTAGATATGGAAAGCCTAGCTGGGGAATTAGACAAATCCCCATCTCCATGAATAGCGACTATAGCCCTCCCCAGACATGGAGGTGAGACCTGAATTTATTAACAGTCTTCAGTTGTACAAAGGACAATTGCACGGAAGGTGTTACTTTCACACTGAGACTAAGGCGAGAGTGAGCACAAATTCACCAAGCAGAAGTGATTTAGGTCAGGCATTTAGAAGAAGGTGCTGAACACCAAGACTGGGCTTATCTGTTAATAACTGTACATGGATTAGTAGGAACTAGATTGAAGCTAACGGTTCAATATGGTAGAAGGTGGGAGAGGGCAGAGATGGCAGGAGAGCATGCCAGAGTAGGTTCCTTCGTAATTTCTAAAACAATGGACCTGAAGTGAATTAAACTTCAGAAGATGAAAATGAGCCACATTCAGGAAAGGGGGGAATCAAACCAGATGTGTGAAAATTGGGGCTTGCAGACCATGTAAATTTGGGAGTGGTTACCTGTTTTGCAAAGGAGCGGTCACCCTAGGAGTCTTTCAATAGCATATTCTGACAACTATTTTATAAGTATTTGATTTAGAAAATTGTGATTTTTCTTGTATAACTTTCAGGGGTATGTCTTGACATGAAGCTAGTCATACTTGTAACCATGTATCAGTTGCCAACTCATTGGAACACATCTCTGGACTCCAAGAATAAGGCCAATAGCCAGCTGGTGTGGTCTAAATAGAGACATGCATAGTCTTTTGAGATCTCTTCCAACTCTTCAATCCTTTCACTTTCAATCAAAAAACTAGAAGACAATTCCAAGGATAATTTCCACAACAGCAGATACTAGGTTGAACTATATGCAGTTGCCATTTTTAGGTCAAAAACAGTCAAATATCAGCAATTTCATATAATTCAACCTAATATGATAATTATTCCAGTAGTTTTTCTCTACCTCTCTCCTTCTTCACTGAAGCTACTAAAAACTTGGGTATATTTAGTTTTTTAGGTCAAAATGTTGGTAGATATATAAATGCCTGTGCACATAAATGCTGAGAAATTATAGGGTTGGTATTAAATTCGTGTCTTGGATAAACCATGGATAGCTCATCCTTTTATTGTGCTGGATTCTGGGCCTCTTGTCTGACCTTAGGAATTTTAAGACTATAGTAAACAAGAAAAGAAGTTCAAAGGCTTGATCTTTCAACCCATGGGAAATTCTGTCTGGGAAATGGGCCAAAGGAAGAACAAGGGAAAATATAACAAAATCTGTACCATGTTACAAGTTTAGTGGAGGAAGAGCACAACAAAGCTGTGAGCAGAAAAACAAAGCATGTGGCTTCCTTCTTTCTAGAATAGAGTATTGCTTATTGTGTCCTGCTTGTAAGTTTCTAAGCATAAGACAAGACACCAAGTACACGTTGGAAAAGTCTTATCTGCATAGTTATCTAAAATGAGACAAGCTTAGCTTAACTAAAAAGATTTTATTAACAATGTAAAATGTTAAGTATTTTTACGATCTGAGCTAAATCCAGCATGCCCTATAAGATTTAACACTATGCTGATATGCAGACATCATGCTTCAATTTCAATTAGAACAAAATGTGATAATATTCAATTTTACATTGGAGGGTAATTGTATATGTTACTACACCATTTCCTAACTGGATTACTTCATTCTCCAAGAAGCTGAAAAAGACACCATTGGATCGAAAGGAAATTAGTTGCCCATATGCACTGTATGAAAGTATCAGGATTATCGTGTATTTACAAAATTTAAATACTTTTCATATACGGTTTTTGTTGCATTGTAAATTAAGACATTTTTCTGTTGAAGCTCTTAGTCTGACAGAATGGAAGACTAAACATAAATGAGTGCAGAGAAAGCAATAGGTTGAGGTGGTATATATCTGATTATAATATTATTTCTAATATTGGTTGGATTTTGAACAGTTTTGCAGTTTTAAATAGATTTCTATGTTTAAAGACTCTCATATGTGATCAGTTGTTTACATAGATCAGCAAGAGCTACAGATATACTATTATACATGAAATAATTTTTCTCTGTATAATACACTTAAAAATTCTTTAAATAATTTAAAAATCATAATTCTTGCATCTGTCATGGTGTGGTTTGGAGCAGACATGTGCAATGTCAGCTTTAAAAATCCTTTTAAAAACAGACTGCTTTTTGAATCTGTTTTTTTTTTTTTTCCTTGACAGCAGCTGCTTTCAAATGTAAAATCATTTAAAAGGACAGCGAGAGGTGGATAAAAGTAATAAGGAAGCTTAGAAAATATAGTCAAAAGCCAATGACTGTGGTTCAGCTGTCTGGAGGTCCTCAGGTTCAGTGATATTTTCAGGTCTTCCCAGTGGTGGCTTCCGGGAGGAACTGCCTAGCTTGAGACGAGACAGCACAGCCCAAAGAACCTTCTCTTCCGTCTTCTAACCAGGGGGTAGGGAGTTAGATTTAGAAGGCTGCTGTCATCTGTGATGGGATAGAATGTACAGGTTGAATGAGGTACAGACAAAACAACTGTTTTTTAAGGACTGGCCTTAAAAATCCACTGTCCTCCAAATCCAAGTTTCCCAGCTTCATCATCGTTGACTTTTTGGAATAGATCATCCTTTATTGTTGGGGGCTGTCCTGAGCATTGTAGGATATCCAGCAACATCTCTGGCCTCTACTCACTAGATGCCAGCAGCACTTCCCTACCAATTGTGGCAACTGCAAATGTCCCCAGATACAGCCACATGCTCCTGGGGTGGGGGCGAAAGTGAAGCAAACAGCCACAGTTGAGAACCACTGCTTAGAGTTAAACTGCCTAGAGGCAGTTCTTCACCTGGGCAATGTATCCTTCTGAGAAAGAGCCTGTGCTTTGGAATAAAATTGGCTTCTTTTCTATAGTTTACTGCTTACTAGTCCTGTGACTTTGAACATGTCGCTTAAGCTCATTAAGCTTCATTTTCCCTATATGTAAAATACAGTTGAATAATACTTACCCTAGGTGAGAGCTAAATGAAATAATCTATTAAAACATTTAGCTTGGTTGATGACCTTGGTGCCTAGCATAGAGGAGAGACATTATTAATAATAATATAGCTATGATTAACTATTTTTCCTTTACATAGGACCTTGTTTTACCTCAGTTCACTCATTTTATGCCTCAGGAAGAGGTTTCAAACATTTCTTGTAGAGAGTTTCCCTAGCACTTTTTACAGCCAGGCATCTGAATACAAAGGCTTTTGGAGAAGGTTATCAGCTGTTAAATTCACCAGTTCTGGCTTGAAATTTTTAGTACAATGACAAGTAGAGAAACAAAGAAACAAACCTGTAAACCAAATCCAGTTTAATGAGTTGGATTTTGGGGAAATAGTGCAATTCAACAGAGAGAGTGTGTAGAAACAGCCTGTTGGAGTGGAACTGGCCAGTATGAGTCCCAGAGGCTAGAGAAGGACCACAAGGAAATAGCCTGTAAATTGTCAACTAGGGCAGTGCTAGGATATGGTCAGAATGGAATTAGGGACAACAAAATGGCTGGTTGGCTCTGGGAAACACTTTTTAAAACTTATTTGGCTGTATTGAGTCTTCGTTGTTGCATGCCGGGTCTTCACTGCACCACACAGGATCTTTGTTGCGGCACATGGACTGGCTAGCTGTGGCGTGTGGGCTTAGTTCCTCCATGGCAGTGGGATCCTAGTTCCCTGACCAGGGATTGAATCCACGTCTTCTGCATTGCAAGGTGAATTCTTAACCACCGAACCAACAGGGTAGGCCCTCTGGAACTTTTTTAAACCTAAGCTTTGTCAGGACCACTTGCACTGCTCTCCAAGAACAAAGCTAAGATGTTCCCCTCCTTTCCCCATGCTAATCTTGAAGATGCAGGACCCTGGGAAAGAGCCCAGAACTGGGAGTGAGATAAAGAGATGAATATAGTGAAGAATGTGCCCCAGTTGAATAAAACTGGCTTGTAGATGACAGTTGGTTTTCTTGATAACTCAGCCTGGCGTGCTGCAGTCTATGGGGTCGCAAAGAGTTGGACACGACTGAGTGATTGAACAAAAACAAGAAGACACTCAGGAAACTGTCAGGAACAAAAATGAGTCCTGGCTTCCTGGTCCTCTTACATAAATTGTCATCCAAGTGCCCTGGCTTTTCTCTCCCCAGCCCCCAAGGCTCCCATGTGTCATGCTTGTTTGTAAATTAGCATCACCCACCGAGCTGACAGTGTTCCTTGGAATGCTGCACTACGTTACACATTCAGATGGAACTAGAGTAGCAAGTTGGAGGCAGGAAAGAAGACAGGCGCCCCAGCTGGGCACATCAGATTAACCAAACACAGCCTTCTCCCCACAATCTCCACAGATCACAGTCCTCTCTTAAAACCCACACTCTGCTAATGTGGAGAAAAACAGGACTTTCTTTGTCTTTTTTCAGAGTGAAAAATAATTCACTATAATCTGGATGTCAACATTTTGAGACTAAAAATGGGACATCTCTTTTTTTTTAAAACAGTTAAACTTGCCCCAAATAGTTTAAGACGCTGAAAGCAATGTCAAATCCTATATATAAGCCTAATTTCTCAGCAGAATCTCTCAGAGATGAATCATGATATATCTGGAGCAGAAAGAAATGATAACCATATTCTCTCATCATTTTTAGGGCTCTCACTTCTTTGGCCACCAAATGATCAGTGAACTTAACCTAATCGGATATGGCAAAGATACAGCAGACCCTGAAGGTTTTGGTATCTCTTTGAATGCTGACCACACTTCCTGAAACTCAAGTTCAACTGAAAGTCAACACTTCCTTGGAATAGATGCACCAAAACTATGAAGATACTGATAGGAAAGGAAAGTTTTATTTTTATTTCTTTGAGACTTTAGAGATCTATTTTCTGAATTCCCATTTATTTCCTGAATTTCCTATATGTTTGCCTTTCTCCAAACATATAAGAGATTTGGGAGTGATCTCACTGGTATTTATATATTATAAAATGCAATTCTTGATATACATCATTCCCACTACATGGGGAAATGTCTACACACATTGGTATGTTGTATTTACAAAGAAAGTGTGCATGTGTGTGCTGTGGCATGTGTGTGCTGTGGTGGTATATTTGCTTTCATTTCCTCTTTTTTATGTATTAAAAGCACACAGCTATTATACACAGGGATTATGAGATTTATATCAAGACTGACCTTTGTATCTGTGCATTCATTACAGTGAATCAAAAAACCTCTGTGCTATTGAAATTCTCCTCATTCACCCTTCTTTTCATATATATATATATAAAACATTCACTTGTGAGTGCTCTATATACACACACACACACATACTTATATAGCATACACAAGTGAATAGGATGTGTTAGAATTGATGAGAAAGTGCTCAGATGTTAAACAAAGGACCGGCTACCTAAAGGATGACTGCTGGTTTGGGGTATCTTTGTTGAGCATTTGTGACACCTTTGCATAGCCCAGAGCTTGTCTGATCATCACCTAGGGCTGAGGTGACACCAAAGCTTAAAAAATTCTTGGCAGAAATTCAGAGCAGCTTTCTACACTGTGGGAAGCTGACACCTGCAAGTAAATGCTGAAATTCACCGAGCAGTAAGTCTGCCTGGAATGGTTTGAAATGAATTCAATGCCAAGGAAAGATGTCTTTCCACATTGACTGAAATCCTGACTTCGAAGTGAGGAGCTGTCAACAGAATGTGAGCAAAATGGGTGTTTCCCCACTTATTCTAAACTTTCTGGGCGAATCCATCTGAACTTGGGAAATCTTTTATTTTTATTGCTAATGTTTGAGACTTTTATGGTGTCTTTTTTCCAAAGTGCATACTCTCAAAAAACTATAACCTAGGACAGTTTTAAATTTGAAAATAAAAAGTGAGAAAGGGAAGAGGAAGGAGGAAAGCACAGCAGAAAGTGAAAGAAAACGAGAGTAGGGTATTCAGTCATCAGTAAATTCAAAATCCAGTCATTTGATGTTTAATTTTTGGGTGCTATTAGAGCCAGGAACACTGAAGTCCCCTATAAGGTACAATAACACCATTTTAAATTGCTTTTGCCAATAAAAGAGTTTTTGCATAAATGATGTGTTAGAAACAGAGGGCATGAAAATGAGGTTTGCAAATAATAAACAGGTTTGAGTTTAAAGCTATGTTCTCTAAGTCAAGAGCAGTGCTTATGATGAAACTGCAGTTGGAAACTTCTATTCTGGAAAAAAAAAAAAAGAGATCTTCATCTAATTCCAGGGTTCCCAAACATGGGCAGCATCAGTTTCATCTGAGGGCTTGTTAAAGCACAGATTGCCGGCCCCACCTCCAGAGTTTCTGAATCAGTAGGTCTGGGGTGGGGCCAGACAATCTGCATTTCTTACAAGTTCCCAGACCTGCTGATACTTCTGGTCCTGAGACCACACTTTGAGAACCACTGAATTAATCAAAGGCCTATAAACTGCAAGGCTCTGTGTCAGGTGCTGAGGGCAACACCAGATGGGTCCTAAGAGAAAGGTGACCCTTGGCCTCAGGGATCTTGGTTTGAGTAACTAGGAGGCTTCATTAGAAATGCCACTGGAGAGATACAAATAGAATGCTGTGAGAATTCTCAGAGGGAAATTACTCCCATCTGTAAAGAGAAGATTTGTGGAAGATTCCCGGGGCCTTGGTGTTCATGCTAGGGCAAAAGGGATGGGGAGAACTTGGACATTTGGTGAAGCAGGGGGCAGGCGTTCTGGATGAAGAGAGCAGTGTGAACAAAGATGTGGAGGTCAAGGGAGCCTGAACTGGGTCTAGGTACAGTCCAGTCCGGCTGGAATGAAAGGCATATGAAGAAGGGTTAGTGTAAAACAGAACTACTGAGAATTCCCTGAATAAGGCCATACACCTTCTCTCGCCTCCCTGACTTTACATATGCCATCCCCTTCTATCCAGAAAAGTCTTCTCTGATTGCTCTGTGCTTCTACCTTCATGCCTGCATTCATTCTATAAACAATTGCTATAGCCCTTGGGCTTCCCTGATAGCTCAGTTGGTAAAGAAACCACCTGCAGTGTGGAAGACCTGGGTTCGATCCCTGGGTTGGGAAGATCCCCTGGAGAAGGGAAAGGCTACCCACTCCAGTATTCTTGGGCTTCCCTTGTGGCTCAGCTGGTAAAGAATCTGCCTGCAATGCGGAAGACCTGGGTTCGGTCCCTGGGTTGGGAAGATACCCTGGAGAAGGGAAAAGCTACCCACTCCAGTATCCTGATCTGGAGAATTCCATGGACTGTCCATGGGGTTGCAAAGAGTAGGACATGACTGAGTGACTTTCACTTTCACTTTCATAGCCCTTGGAACGTTGTCTGTTTCCAACCTTGTGCATCCACAATTCTATAAGCAACTCTTCATGAGACAATAAATTTACCCTTGCTGTTCAACTCTTCATCACTCACTCACTCCTCAACCCTCCTTAACTAAGCTCTGTGAGTGCCCCCAATTCCAAGAAAGCTGATTCTGGCCACCTCACCAGTGACTCCTTTGTTGCTAAATCCTATGGGTAATTTCAGTTCTTATTTAGCTGAATTGCCCCACACTATGAGCCATTTTTTCCTTGCAACGTTCTTATTCCAGTATGCTGAGCTTCATATCAATTTTTTATCAACTCTTCTTTTTTTCCCTCAAACCTTAAATTTTGGTATTTCAGAGCTCTTCTCTGTATACTCTCTGGGGGTGGTCTCAAGTATTTTCAGGGCTTCAGTTACCTACATGCTGCTTGTGTTTACACCTGAATTTCCTGCCCTTCCAGCTCCCATGTCTCACACCAACAGAAGGCATGTACATCCACCACAAGCTCTGAGCACTGGTCTTGGAGTGTCCCCACAATCAGAACTCCAACTGTCCTGGGCTCTACCTCTGCTGGTACCGCTCTGTTCTCCCTTAGTGATGGGTACCATCATTCACTCTGCTTTCCAAATCTGAACTCAGTTTTCATCCTTGATTCTGCTTTGCTAACACATTTCAGCCAACTGGCCATATCCTCTTCTCCAAGCCCCTGGCTTTAGGTCAGATCGTAAGCATTTCTTTCCTGGCTTATCATACTTGCCTACTAACTGAACCCCTCCAGTAACCAGGATAAAGCCCAAACATCTTAATATGAAATAGAGCGGTCTTAATAACATAGCCCCCCTACCTCTCTAGTCTCTCTCTGAAGGCTCTTTTCTAACCACTTTCCCAGTTAATGAAGTGCTTGTAGTTCATCAAAATCCCCTGCTTTGTCATCTTCCCAGATGCCTTCACACATTTAGAATTTTCTGCCTAGACTGTCTTCTTTCCATCTTTTTCTTTGGCTAATTCTGATCTATCATAAAAAATCTCAGCTCACACACTTTGCAAAAAGCAATTCTCAATTACTCCCATCTCTTCCACCCCAATTTGTAACTAAAAGCTGACTAGGTGAGAATCCAGTTTGCCCTGGTAGCATCCTTTACTAACTATTATGGCACTGTTGCATCTAAACACTTTTTTTCGGTCTTTCCAATAGCGTGTGTGTTTCCAGAATTCACGTGCCATGCCCTGAGGGCTCTATCACAATCTCTGCAAGGGATGGCTATGTCATTTGAAAAAGCTTCCCAGGTGATTCTCATTCCCATTCTGTCCTGTTGAGATGGAGAGCCTCTAGGGCAGTGGTGCCCAATCTTTTTGGCACCAGGGACCAGTTTCGTGGAAGACACTTTTTCCGCAGCCTAGGGTGGAATAGTTTCAGGAAGATTCAAGAGCATTACATCTATTGCACACTTTGTTTCTATTATTATTACATCAGCTTCACCTCAAATCACCAGGCATTAGATCCCAGAGGTTAGGGGCCCCTGCTTTAGGGATAGAGAGATCCCCAGCACCTGGCACATCACGGGTGACCATCACATGTTGGATGATGGTGGGGACAAAGAATGCTGAGGTGAGAAATCTATTTTTCCTTCGACAATGTGTAGACACTTAAAATTTGTGAGTAGAGGCTCAACATAATTAGAGTAATGTACTAAGAAACTGATGTATGATCAGTGATGAGTGGATTAGATTGGAGGAGAGAGAGAGGGGCATAGCATACGTCACACTGAATCCTGGGCAAAATGTTGTACAGATTGCAAAGAATCTGGGATAACTGGTAAAACTGCCCAGAGTGATATTCAGACACCAGTTTGAAGCACAGAAAGTCTTTAAATGAGGCCCTGGGAAAGGGCCAACAAGGTCATCTCTAGGCTAGCAGGTGGCATAACAGCTCAATGTCCTTCAGCCCCATGCCAGAGAACTCAGCCGTGGCTAGGTTGGTTCCAGTTATGCATATTCACGCCGGAGTGGAGCAGGGCTGTAGAGAATGGGGGAACTGTTCCTGGACCTGGTTTAGTCTGGAGCAGGACTGTCCACAGGTGGGGCAATGGTAAAGAAACTGCCTGGCAATGAAGAAGACACAAGAGATGCCGGTTTGATCCCTGGGTTGGGAGGATCCCTTGGATAGAAAATGGTGACCTGCTATAGTATATGCCTGGAAAATTCCACAGACAGGAGTCTGGCAGGCTACAGCCCACGGGGTCACAAAGAGTCGGACATGATTGAGGGACTGAGTGCATGCGTGCAAGTGCGCGCGCGCACACACACACACACACACACACACACGACTGCTGGAGAGGACCCATTCTAGAACAGCTGCAAGTCCTGACTGATCCACTCGAGATGGACTCGAATGCGTGGCACCACCAACCAAATTTTAGGCAAAAGTGAATGTGCTGACAACGCCGCACAGGATTCGTGAAGTCAGAATTTTGGAAAAGGTGAAACTGTCTTTCAGGCTTAATTTACTTCTGCGATGCTTTGTTTGATTACAGCCTGCACTTAGAAGATGCTTGTCCTTCACTTTCCCGTCTCCTTTTAGCCTTTGTCAGTAACCTTGTGGGCTCTCCACAGGTGGTTCCATTTGTAATCCATTTGACACAGCAAGACTCTCATAATTAATGAAGCTCCCTACAGAACTGCCAGTGACCCAGAATGTAGGACAGGAGAGGCGCTGAAGCAGAGGAAAGGACAGCGGGTTGAGAGCCAGGAAACGGGGAGGCTGCAAGGAGCTGGGGCAGAGCAAGGCAGGCTCCCTCTTCTTCTGCGCACATTTGTCTCCAGTCTTAAACAAAATATGGGAAGGTAAAGGCCCCATCTCAAATGAAGGCATAATCATTAACCATTACAATTCCTGCTCTTGGCCACTTTTGCTTGTCACTGAAAGTCAATTTACAGCATACTGTTGTTAAATCAAGTTTTGATTGTGGTGGGAAGGGGAGATGATAGGATTAAATCTTGAAATGTTAAAATCAACAGGAAGAGTTTCTAAGTTGAGGGACAGGATAGAGTCTGGAAGGGCTTCCCTGGTGGCTCAAATGATAAAGAATCTGCCTGCAAGGCAGGAGACCTGGGTTCCATCCCCGGGTCAGGAAAATCCCCTGGAGAAGGTAATGGCTACCTACTCCAGTATTCTGCCTGGAGAATCCCATGGACAGAGCAGCCTGGCGGGTTATGGTCCATGGGGTTGCAAAGAGTTGGACACACCTGAGCAGCTGCGGGTTATGGTCCATGGGGTTGCAAAGAGTTGGACACACCTGAGCAGCTAACACACACACACACACACACACACACACACACACACACACACGGAGTTTGGAGAGCAGGGCAATCAAAGAAGTTCCAGGGTGGGTCCCCACATACTTGCCTGGTGGGATTTCTACATGGTCAGGATTTGAGTAGGGAAACGGGGCAGTATCTTATTCCTTTTTCTCTCTGCTTCAAACACACATGTAAATGGAATAAAAAGAGAAAAGAAAGACACAGACAGAAGGAAAACAGATGGCTTTCTATAATGCTTTTCATCCAGTTAGAATTATGTTTTGAAAATAAGGTCCTACAGAAAAGAACTGGAATACATTTTTCCACATGTCATCCCACACCACTTTCTGCTTAGATGAGACCTGGATAATAAAAAGATTGTCTGAACAGAGTTCCAGGAAGATAATGGGACAGCCCCTGTGCTCTACCTTGGTGTATGCAGTCAGAGAGAGGAATCTGGCTGATTTGCTCATTAAAATGGTGCCCTATGCCTCTGCTAAAACATGTTCCCAGAGTGACTCCCAGATACCTTCTCTCCTTCCTTTAGGCCTTCTCAGACCCCTGGTGGAGACTCACATCCCTGCTTCTCCACTGTTCACTCCCAGTGTGGTCAGTCAAGTCCTACTCTTTGCAACTCCATGAACTATAGCCCACCAGGTTCCTCTGTCCTTGGAATTCTCCAGGCAAGAATACTGGAGTGGGTAGCCATTCCCTTCTCCAGGGGATCTTCCCGACCCAGGGATAGAACATGGGTCTCCTGCATTGCACGGACAGTCTTTACCATCTGAACCACTGATCTCCGTTCTGGGTGTGTTTAATGAGCCCTCCATCATACTGTAAGGACCTATTAAACATGCCCAGAATAGAGATGCATCTTCATGAGCTAAGGGTTCCCTTTTCTCCCCCAAATGAAGAAACCTTAATTTTCCATAAGACTTCACTGAATTTTAAAAATTATTTTAGTACATGTATGACTGCCTGAAACTACCACAACACTGTCAATTGGCTATACTCCAAATCAAAAGTTTAAAGTTGGAAAAAAATTATTTTAAAATCATACAGCATTACTCCCTCCTGAAGAAGACCTTCTATCTCCTAGCTTTTTCCTTTTCATGTCCCAAATGGATTTAGGATTCAAGTCCTGGGTGTCCCTTGTTCGGATTTTTTTTTCCTTTTCACTGATAATATCAATCATTCACTACTATTATTATGTTTTTAAAATTCTAGTTATTTTTTCTGCTTATAAAAGTAATAAAGTTATACAAAAGATTTCTATTATATTATACTTTTATGATTATAAAAATGTCCTAAATAAATAAAATATCTGTTCTTCCAATAATGCCTAATGCAAAAACTTTTGGATGAACTTTTATTAATTGTAGGAGGAATGTATCAGATATAGGTTACATGGAATCCATGAAATTCAGCCTGGGGGGACTTTGGGTTGTCATCTTTCTAAGCAAGTACAAGAGGAGGCCCATGTGCTGTTGGTGGGGGTACTTGTCTACATATTAAGAAGCTGAGGATATTAAGAAGCTCAGAGTTGAGCCCCAAATCCAGTCTCTGGGATCAATATTCTGGAGAGCAGGTTCAAGGTCAACTTTTCATGGGCTCAAGGTCAACTTTTCATGGACGTTACACACAGTGGCTTCAGAGTGAACAGAAGCAGGGATTATTCTATTTGATGATGATTTGGAGTTTTCCTGAGCTAGGCTGGTGGGCCAGCTGGTAAATAAAAAAAATAATAATAATAACAATATACTGCACTGGTTGAGCACTTCCTCTCTGTAAGTTAGTAGCAGGCATGAGATCTGCATTTTTTCATTGAATCTTCACAACAACTCTCTGAAGTAGGTCACCTGATCTCTTTTTCATGGATGAGGAAACATACATGTTCAGAAGGGAAACAACTTCTTCCAGGAAAATGGCAGAGCCAGCATGGTAACCCAAGGCTAGCTATAACCATGCTGACCTCTAGCAGCAAACTTGCATGCTGTGTCCACAGGGTCCTCCTCACCACCATGAGTTGGATTAAAACACCGCTTCCTGAAAACCCTACAAGGCCTCTCAAACATAACCCACAGCCCAAGGCAGTAAGCCTGGGTCAGCAGGCTCTTCGGGGGTCCTTGCAGCTACCTGATGCACTGCATCTCCTGCCTCTTATTTTCCAACACCCGCCCCCCTCCCCTGCAGCTCGGGTCACACCACATTTTTCTGTGTTCTCACCTCCACCTCTCCACCTTCTGCCACGCGGCTCCCTGAGCCAAGCTGCGCTCCAGCTCTGCCGCCAAATCCTCTCCCTCCTCGCTCAGAGGCAACCTGCCCTCCCTCCTGCTGAGGCTTTGCTCAGCGAAAACAGGAGGGGGATCTTTCCTTCTCCTACAAACCCTTTCCCCACCCTGCGTGTACCACTCTCTGAAGCGGATGCTTCACTTAAGACTGCTCTTGGCCACATGTCTTAGTGAAAGTGGTTAAGACTAGCCCTTTGTACCTATCTTCAGACTCGGGCTGCAAAGTTGGGTGCAGGTTGAACAAACATTTACTGTTTATGCCTGCTGTTACTCTACTGTGTTCCAAGCATTTCTCTAGGTACTGAAGACAAAACAATTAATGGAAGTATACAGAGACCCTTCCCTCACAGAACTTACATCCTAGTGAATATCCCCTTTCCCTCTCTGTGTTAGAGTGTATACTCCCATAGGATAGTTCTGGAGACACGCTGCCTAGGATCACATCCCAGACTTTCCTACTTATAGTCTGTTTGGCCTTGGCCAAGTTAGCTAGCCTGTGTCTCAATTTCCTGTAAATTGGGAAACGTGAATAGCATTTCCCTCAAAGGTGTTATTAGAATTAAAGAAGTTAATACAGTTAATAGATCTAAGGTATTTAGACTAGTCGCTGTGACACTGTAATTTATATATATTTGATCTTTGACCTATTCCTGGCATACAGCTACTAAAACTCTTGGAATGTCCTTAGAGAGCCATAAAGATGTCTTTTCTTAGGTTAATAATGTGATTTGGGGAAAACACCTGAGGATGGTGTTTTCCTGAGCCAGGAAAACACCTGGCTGCTAGGAGAACCAACTCTGTGATTGGAGGATTACTACTACTACTAAGTCGCTTCAGTCGTGTCCGACTCTGTACGACCCCATAGGTGGCAGCCCACCAGGCTCTGCCGTCCCTGGGATTCTCCAGGCAAGAATACTGGAGTGGGTTGCCATTTTCTTCTCCAGTGCATGAAAGTGAAAAGTGAAAGTGAAGTCGCTCAGTCATCTCCGACTCTTAGCGACCCCATGGACTGTAGCCCACCAGGCTCCTCCATACATGGGATTCTCCAGGCAAGAACACTGGAGGGGGTTGCCATTTCCTTCTCCAATGCATGAAAGTGAAAAGTGAAAGTGAAGTCGCTCAGTCGTCTCCGACTCTTAGCGACCCCATGGACTGTAGCCCACCAGGCTCCTCCGTCCATGGGATTTTCCAGGCAAGAGTACTGGAGTAGGGTGCCATTGCCTTCTCTTTCAATCCCATCTCTGACTTTTAGGGAGGGGGAGGGGTTGGAGGTTGAACCAATTGCCAATGGCCAATGATTTAATCAATCATTGGAAGTTTAGGAAGTTGCCAGAAAAACCAAAAAGGAAAGGGTTTGGAGAGCTTCTGAGACTAGGAAGATGGCCCTCCTGAAGAGGGCATGGAATTTCTGCACCCTTTCCCCACATCTTGCCCACACTTCTGCCATCTGGCTGCTCCTGAGTTAATATCTTGCAATAAGTTAGCAAACTGGTAGGTAAAATATCTCTCTGAGTTCTGTGAGCTGCTCAATTAGTGAACTAATTGAACCTATGGTGGGTCCAATGATGGACCCTCCAATCTAGCTAGAAGTACAGAAGCTCAGATGACAACTTGGCTTGGGCCTGGGGTCTAAAGTCGGGGGCGGGGGGAGACAGTTTTTTAGGACTACTGAACCCTTCACCTGTGGAATCTGATGCCATCTCCAGTTAAGTGTCAGAAATCAGTTGAGCTGCAGGACACCCAAGTAGTGTCTGATAATTGCTTGCTGATGTGGAAAACGCCCCCACACATTGGAACTGGATACAAAATCACAATGGCAAGATATGTTAGTTATTACCGTTAGTTTGTTTAGATAACATGTGGATGGCAGAGCATTTCCTTCGGAGGTGCTCTTAAGTCTCTTCCACTATAAACTTTAAAGAATTTTTTTTTATTTTGACTCGGTCTTTGTGGTTGCTGCAGTGGCAAGTGGGGGCTACTTTCCCTTGTGGTACACAGGCTTTTCTCAGTGTCACAGCATCTTCTGTTGCTGAGCAAAGGCTCTAGGGCATGTAGGCTCAGTAGTTGCCACTCTTGGGTTCTAGAATATAGGCTCTGCAGTTGTGACGCACAGGCTTAGTTGCTCTGCAGCAAGTGGGGTCCTCCCTGACCAGGGATGGAACCCGGTCTCCTGCATTGGCAGGCGAATTCTTTACCACTGAGCCACTGGGGAAGCTGGCTGTGAACTTCTTAAAGACAAGGGTCCAGTCTTCAGCCCTTCTGTGTTTGCCACACACGGTGTAACAAGGTAACAATGAATACATGCTCTCGACTGACAGGGCCAGAGAAGGAGGTGTCTGTTATCAGAGTGTTTCTCTGCGCCCCTCAGAACAAAACTGCTTTCACCTGATAAACTATTCTCTCATATCTTCTCAAGGAAAGACAAATGTATGCTCAGTGCCTTCAATTGTTTGTGTAAAAAACACTTGCTTTCATTTCTCAAGAAACAAGACCCAAGGTTATCGTGTGAAAAACATCCTCTGCCTCAAAAAGGAATGACAAGACTCACCTTGATTTTTCAGTGGTAAAGGCATAGTTTCCCTGAGTTTGCTTAAAAGGTTTTTCATTTCTCGCATGTCTCTGTAAAATTGATAAAAAGAAAAAATAATCAGCTGTACATTTTGGAAATGCAATCTCCAACTGTCTGTTCTATGACACAACTGAAGGACAAAGTCTGTGCCTAAGTGTATCAGTTCAAGCCTCCAGTAGGCAAATAATTGCATTTATTTTGCTTTTATAAGAAGAAGAAGAAAAAAAAGCTGAGTTGGGTTGGCTCTGAAGGAATGAGAACTGCTCTGACAAACACTTCCACAGGGCATTCTGCTAGTAGGAGCCCTCCATCTCTGCTGTTAGCTGGACCTGGCTGAGATGAGAGACGAGCCTCTGGTAATGAGGACAGTACTTCAGTTTCCAAGGGCAGGTGAAGGACACGCAACTAGGCATCAGGGGTGCCCTGGGCGGAGCTGAGGCTGGGCAATTCTGTTCTCATGTGGTCCCAGTGCCGTCCTTGCTGTGCGTTCACTCCGTCGCCTCTCATTACTCGACTGAGTCAGAGTAACACAGGTGTTAAGCATTTCCAAGGGTCAACACATTAAATTGACTTGGAATATTTTTTAAAAGCCCTCCCAGTAATTTTAAAGTGCAGGCCAGCTTGAAACCCATAGATCTCTTAGGGCAAAGTGATAGGGAGAAGCAAGGAAGCCCTCTCCCGTAACAGGTCTCCTGTGCCTACTTCTCCCACTCGCTCCCATCTCCTTTGACCAGAATCTGGATTTTGAGGCTGAAATGAAACACTGCCAGTGCTGAGGGGTGGACTCTCCTATTATTATTATCCGCCATAGCTTGCTGTCTGACAAGCTTACAAGACTTGATTAGTGCTTCTGTTCAAGGTTTCTGAAAATGAAAATGGCTTTGCTGATGGACTATAGCCTGACCATGGTAGGTTTTTCTTCCTGGGAATAGAGCAAAGCATTTTCTACTTTATAAATTAAGAGAAATCACTCCCTCATCATTTGTCTATAGTTCTATCAAATTGTGCCAACCAGCTTTATTGTTTGAATTGTTGGATTTCCAAGCTTATACAAAGTCCAAGTTTTATTAATAGCACATAATTACCACATGCTTCAATTTTCTATAAACACAGAAATTTGGTAATTAGCTTTAGAATTATATTACAATCTGAAAGTAAAACCACAATGGCTATAAATGCCACTGTGTGTTACATTTCTAAAAATAAAAAAATGAAATGTTCATTATCTTGTCAATGACTCAACCCCACACACACAGAGCTCTTGGTGGAATTGCCCAGCGTTCATTCAGCTGCTCCACGTTGGCTCTGGGGACATTAGTAGCAAAGGACAAGAAAGCAGTGTGAAGGCCAACAAACAAGGGGCTGATGCCTCTCTGTCTCAAAGAATGGAATTTTTAGCATCAAGATGTGATTATGGTTGTATTGTTATTGCTTCCGTTTCCCAAGTGAAATAGAATCACTGTAGAATCTCTTCTTCCCAAGAAAGAAACTGTCTCTGGCCTTGAGCTACCGCTTGTAAAGACAAATGCATTAACACGCTTTGACCACTAAGGGGCCATCAGCTAAATCCCAGGAGAGGTAGAGAAGACAGCTCTTCAGAAAACTGTTAACTAGACAGACGCCTCAGCTCCCGACTGGCCACTAAATAGGCCATCCCATACACCTGAAATCTGAAGATCTCCTGGAGGTATCTTTGCACGATTTCGAGTTATTCTCCCTTAAACAAATGGAAAATTTGGGACCCAGCCTGGTGAGTGAGCAGTGATGGGTATATAGATTCAACTTTCTTGCTTCCCAAGGAAGCACTCGGCTTGCATCGCCATGGAGATGCAAGGCTGATGGAGAGGAATAAGCAGAGGCTGGGAGCCCACGTCTCCTGGCAGTTCTGTTGCCATTCTGTAGATGGATTTGGACTCCTTACTGTCTCTCATCTCGGTTTACTGAGAGCTCTGTTTTCTGAATCTGAAAGAAGAATAATGTCAACCCTCTGTAGCCCCTAAGTATTAATTGGAGGAGGACTGGCAATCTATTTAGGGTAACTTCCCACTTACCTTTCAGTGTTCTCAATGTCTGTGGAAACCTGCCAGGAATGTTGCTGAATATCTACAGGGGATGACGAGGAGTCCTCGAGAGCAGGTGTTTCAGCACACTCCTCAATTTTGCAATCCAGACTCTTGCTTCCCCCTCCAGGCTCCTTTCCTAAGGGAGTGGGTGTTAGTAAAGAGAAGGGGATAAGAAATCATAAATGCAAATCCTATACCCAAGGTATCATTGCAGACTTTGGCTATGCTTTGAGCCAAATGATCCATTAACCCTAAAAGCTTTTATTAATCTTTATTAATATTATTATTATTTATTTATTTTGGCTGTGCTGGGTCTTTGTTGCTACACATGGATTTTCTCTAGTTGTGGCTGGCAGGGGCTACTCTTCGTTGCAGTGCGCAGGCTTTTCATTGTAGTTGTTTCAGTTTGTTAAGGATGGGCTCTAGGCTCGCTGGCTTCAGAAGTTGGGGCGCACAGGCTTAGCTGCTCTGTGGTACGTGGAATCTTCTTGGAGCAGGGATTAAACCTGTGTCCCTTGCATTGGCAGGAGGATTTTTAATAGCTGGATCACCAGGGCAGCCCCTAAAAACTTTCTGAACACTAAAGTGATTTGTGTGTGTGTGTGTGAGGAGCATTTTTCACAACATTCTGGGACAGGTATCTTGAGGTCAATTCAACCTGTACTAAGGGCCCTGCTTTTGAGGGAGTATTGGTGAGTGAAATCAGGTTGGCTCGGGAGAAGGGGGGTTAGCCTGCCAAGTCTTGCTGCTCTTTCGTCCTCAGATGCAGGGCCAGAAGCAGGTGACACCCAGCAGGAGGAACAGGAGCTCCTGGTGCTCTCTCTGACTCTGACACCAGCCCTGTGGGCCTGAGGGAAGCAGCAGAGATTAAGGACATGCCTTCCGTTCCGTTGGCTCTCCAGCCTCCTCCAGTGTATCCTTCTGTGAAGGAAGAGCCCAGTCTCAGGATCCGGCCACACTCTGTTGAGACCATTAGTGTCATCAGCTGAAGCACCTTGCACTGAGAAGCTGTCCATAAGCAGTGCGTTGCCAATGCACTAAGACTTGTACTCACCGCAACTGATCTTAAGGGAATAAATCAAATGCTTTCTGGAAACAAATCTCCAAATTGGTCAAGCCATAAATTCCTATGACATTACATGGGAGGTATAGTCTGTGGCCCAGGTGTCCTCTGTTAATGCCTTTTATTCTACCTTGAACATCTGTGTATCTGCAAGGAGCTATCTTGCTATCATGAGAAGGGCCTGTGAGGCTCAAGAACAGGATTTGAAACCTGGCCTTTACAGTTGTTCAGTTATTCATTCATTCACTCACAAATGTTTCCTGAGTGTCTGCTAAGTATCAGGTACTGGACTTGATGCTAGAGATACAGAAGTGAGAGACAGACATAGTCTTTGCCTCATGGAACTCAAAGTGCTGGAGATAGACAATTTAAAAAATTTACAAATAATTACAAAGCTGTTGTATAATATGATGTAATCTGGTAAAAAGTGGGTAGCTATACTGTTTCACTCTTTCAAAGAGTTTTATTTGTATTATGTAACTACAGCTCTAGACTGGTTGTCAAGAAATAGTTATAGCCTGTATCATTGAATGTTCATGAGATAGCAGCTCCACCTGGTTACCTCTTAGCTCAGTTTTCTTAATCATCATGTAATTGTTTTTGCATGTTAAAAAAAACACAAAATATAAAAACACTTAAGAAAAAGCAGGCTGTTATGGTAAAATCTAATGGGAATCTTTTCCCCTGGGTTCCTGATTTGAAGGGGTCTAGCAAAAATTTTATCCCTGTCATTTCTAACCCATGAGTTAGCAACACAAGGAGAAAGAGACAAGCAATTAACTGGTAATTGTGTACCATTCATCAGCCTATAGTAGAAATGGACCTCTGAATATTCAGCCAAAGCACAAACACAAGTTTACTGGTGAAATTTTTGTTCCTTTTGTGTATACTTTATGCACACTGATCCTGGGTGATTTAATTGCCTTTTCCAGTTTTATGGTATTTCTGTTGGTAGAGATTAACCAGGTACATAATTTAGCATACTCCCATTTCCCAGTTGGAAGGCATTGGCTTCTTAGCATTTGCACTCATCTCCTGGTAGAGTGCACAAGTGCAGTCCATGTGGAACCTACTTCTGGGCATTCAGCCTTGGGATGTGAATCTGAGCAGTGGTGGCTAATATTTGCGTAAGAGACAAAACAGGGTGTGTCCCCCCTAAAACAGCCCAAAGCTCTAAAGGAGAGGCCCCTCTGAAAGCACGCATGGCTCCTGTTCTGCTCCTTTGGTGCTGAAATCTGTGGAGAATGGAGTATAGTTTGGGCAGCAAATTGGAGACCCAGAAGATGCACACAAATTCTCTGCTTTATGGGCTCTGCTTGGCGTGGGACCACTAGGCCTTGTCCTGAGGTCAGGACTAGAGAGTCCAAAGCTTTCCCTCGTGGGAACAAGGGAGAACTCAAGGCAGTGTGATGTTCAGACTTAGAGTCCTCCCTCTACCTCCTTCATATATTCACCTCCTACACACGAAGGCTTAGATGGACTCCAGCCCACAGTGACTTTGTTTACTCTTACTGCCTGTGCTAATTCTACTTAATAAGGCAAATACATTCTATAACTTTTTCAAAGTAACATAACTACTCATGTTTTCCTGAAACAGGCCTATGAGCTTGCAATGCCAAGTATACCCTCCTTTACCTCATTTTTCAGAGCTTAGGTCTAATTCTGCTAATGCAGATGAACAAGAATGGAAAACCTAGATGCTGGACCTGCAGTTTGGTGCTTTCTGTCAGCTCACGAAATCTCTGCAGAATTTTGATCATACTATATCTTCTCTGGCTGGCACATCATAAAAGACAGGAGACTGGAGTGGTTTTCAATTTCAGAACATGTATTCAGATCAAAACTGCCTTCATTTACTGAGAGCACTGACTTGACACTGGGCATCTTTCCCACTGCAGTCCCTATGTATTGCCTTCATAGAACTTACCACTGTTAGAAAGTATGTTATCTATTTGCTAACTAGCTTATTATTTGCTTGCCCCAACCCTACTCTAATCACTCATCTCCAAACTGGATATGTAAAGTCTGTAAGGCCAGGAATTTATCTGTTTTCTTTAGTTCTGTAAGTCCAGTACCAAGGATGAAGTCTTACACGTTGGACAATTTCAATAGATGTATGGCATTAAAAAAGGTAATTATATATGTTATACAACTTTCTTCACCATGCCATCATGGTTAGAGATACTTTCATATTAGTGCATTCTGATTTATCTCATGCTCTTTAATGGATGCATAGTATTCCCCAGCAAGGAATTGACATTGTCATTCTTCCCTTTCTTTACCATATGCCAGTATTTGTATAGGACAGATCCTTTAATATACAAAACTGGGACAAAGTACACGTATTCACATTTGGTACTTTAATACATATTGCCAAACTGGCCTCCGAAAAGGCTATGCTATTTTTTTTTGGCGGGGGTGTTGGGTCTTTGCTGTGGTGCGCAGGTTTTCCTGTTGGGAAGGATGGGCTTTGCTGTCCTACGGCACGTGGGATCTTAGTTCCCCAATCAAGGTTTGAACCTGCATCCCCTAAATTGGAAGGCAGAGTCTTTACCATGGCCTACCAGGGAAGTTGCAGCCTATGCTAATTTACATTTTGCTTCCACCAACTCTGAATGAGAGAATCTATTTCCATACACTTTTCCCAGAACTTTAATTACCAATATTTAATTTTTGCTTATTTGATGGGGGAAAATAGAATCTTTCATTGAAGTTCTTTTTCCCTTTCTTTTATTACTACTGAGATTAAATTTGGATCATTGAAAAAGCAAGAGAGTTCCAGAAAAATATCTACTTCTGCTTTACTGACTACGCCAAATTACTGACTTTACTGACTGTGTGGACCACAACAAACTGTGGAAAATTCTGAAAGAGATGGGACTACCAGACCACCTGAGCTGCCTCTTGAGAAATCTGTATGCAGGTCAGGAAGCAACAGTTAGAACTGGAACAACAGACTGGTTCCAAATCGGGGAAGGAGTATGTCAAGGCTATATATTGTCACCATGCTAATTTAACTTATATGCAGAGTACATCATGAGAAGTGCTAGGCTGGATGAAGCACAAGCTGGAATCAAGATTGCCAGGAGAAATATCAGTAACCTCAGATATGCAGAGGACACCACCCTTATGGCAGAAAGTGAAGAATAACTAAAGAGTCTCTTGATGAAAGTGAAAGAGGAGAGTGAAAAAGTTGGCTTAAAGCTCAACATTCAGAAAACTAAGATCATGGCATCCAGCCCCATCACTTCATGACAAATAGATGGGGAAACAGTGGAAACAGTGGCTGACTTTCTTTTCTTGGGCTGCAAAATCACTGCAGATGGTGACTGCAGCCATGAAATTAAAAGATGCTTACTCCTTGGGAGAAAAGTTATGACCAACCTAGACAGTATATTAAAAAGTAATGTGCCTTTGCCAACAAAGGTCCATCTAGTCAAGGCTATGGTTTTTCCAGTGGTCATGTATGGATGTGACAGTTGGACTATAAAGAAAGCTGAGTGCCAAAGAATTGATGCTTTTGAACTGTGGTGTTGGAGAAGACTCTTGAGAGTCCCTTGGACTGCAAGGAGATCCATCCAGTCCATTCTAAAGGAAATCAGTCCTGAATATTCATTGGAGGGACTGGTGGTGAAGCTGAAACTCCAGTACTCTGGCCACCTAATGTGAAGAGCTGACTCATTTGAAAAGACCCTGATGCTGGGAAAGATTGAAGGTGGGAGGAGAAGGGGATGACAGAGGATGAGATGGTTGCATGGCATCACCGACTCAGTGGACATGAGTTTGAGTGAACTCCGGGAGTTGGTGATAGACAAGGAGGCTTGGCGTGCTGCAGTCCATGGGGTTGCAAAGAGTTGGACACAACTGAGCAACTGAACTGAACTGAGATTAAATTTAATATTTTTTTGTAAGTTAATTGGCTACCTGTATTCATTCCTTCTTTACATTTTCTGTTCATATCACTTCGGCTGTCTTGCTGATTTGAAAGAGTTCTATCTCCATGATAGATAATGATAATTTCCACTGCAAGTGAAACTATAAATTACTAGCATCTGAAACTTGGAACTTTAGCAAAAGATGACTCATTGATTACTTTTTCAGTACTGTCTAGGTGTCATGGTCTATTAAAAGATTTTGCTTTCCTTGAGTCTGGTAATTTATTTGTCCTTGAAAATCATTCACTAATTACATTTTTAATAGTATAGTTTTCTATTGTAACTGTTTCTAATCTCTAATGCTGCATATTGATGGCGGACAATTTTTTTGTATACCACTGCTTCTTGGATTTCGTATCTTCCTCTTTCCTGGACTCATTTTAATTTTTCTAGAATATATCTTTGACTATTTCCGAGGAGATCTTTGAATACAAAATTTCTTAGTCTTCATATTACTGAAAATACTTTTTGCTTCTCTCTCTGTACTCGCACTTAAATTCTAATTGGCTGGATATAAAAATCTATGTTCTAAGTTTCTTTCAGAACTTGGCTGATATTGTTCTCTTTCTTCTATATATATCCAAGGATGCTATGTATGTAGACTGTTTATGGCCTTCTGAAATTTTTTTATCTTTAAACAATTGAGTTATGAAATGGTTCCTAAATATGTCTGGATATGAGTACTTTATACATTACTCTTTTCTTGGCATTTGACTTGCATTTGCAGTCTATTTTCTCCAGTTATTTTATATTGAAAATTTTCAGACCTATAGCAGACTTCCAGAATAATTCAATGAACACCCCAAATATTCTAGTTTCAACTATTAATATTTAGAGCTATTTTTCTTTTTTTAACTTATTTTTTAATTGGAGGAAAATTGCTTTACAGTGTTGTTGGTTTAACCATATTTTTCTTTTGTCTGTGTGTGTGTGTGTGTGTATAGGCACACATATAGATTTCACAGATAAGATTATGTATATAATTTATATATATGTACAAGGTTTATAATTTTTGATGGGCCATGTAAAAGTTACAGACATTAATGATATTTCATCCCAAACACTTCAACATATATCTCCTAAAGAACATTTTCCTATAGAATCTTAAAACCATTATCACATGAAAAACTTTGTTTAACTTTAATTAAATCCGTGATTCAATTCAATTTGATGCAATACTATTATTTAATGGATGGGCTTCCTTAGTGGTTCAGATGGTAAAGAATCTGCTTGCAATGCAGGAGATCCCAGTGGGATCCCTGGGTCGGGAAGACCCCCTGGAGAAGGAAATGGCAACCCATTCTACCATTCTTGCCTGGAAAATTCCATGGGCAGAGGAGCCTGGCAGGCTACAGCCCATGGGGTCGCAAAGAGTCAGACACAATGAGCAACTAACACTTTTACTTTATTATTTAATATATATATCTAAATTTTCCAGTTTTCCAAATATTCCACAATATCCAGTTTTCCCAGTAATGTCATTTATAGCTTTCTTTTTACATTGAAGGATTCAATTAAGGATTATACACCACATTTATCGGTCATGTTTCTTTATTCTCTTTTAATCTAGAACAGACTCCCGGTCTTTTTTCATCCTTCATGATGTTGATATTTTTGAACAGAGGGTCCAGACCAGTTGTTTTAAAGAATGTCTTTAAATATAGAATTGTCTGATTATTTCCATAAGTCTAGATTCAGAGTAAACATTTTTAGTGAGAATATTATAGAAGCAATACTGTGTCCTTTTTAGTGCCTTGCATTAGAAAGCACACAAGTGTTTGTTCCATTATTAATGAGGTTAGTTAAGTACTGATAGCACAGTTAAGGTGATTTCTTCCAGCATTTATAGGTGGAGGCATCCTTTTCCCTTTGTAATTATTAAGTAATATGTGGAGTGATTCATTGAGATGTTATAGCCTTCTCAGTTAACATATTTCTTCCATTAGGTTTGGGGAAAGCTTTTCTATTTGTTGATTATCTATTTATATTTTCTCAGTTCTATCAGAATTCCTATTTCATGTTAGAGTCTCTGGATCGTATTTATCCCCTATATTCTAAATTCATTGTGGGGACTGAGTTCTGGGAGAGCAACTTGACTTGACCTTTCAGGTAGCTATTTTATGGGTTTCTGTTTGTTTTGGCTGCACTGTAAAGCATGTGGGTTTTCGTTTCCTGACCAGGGACCAAACCAGCACTCCCTGCATTGGAAGCCCAAAGTCTTAACTACGAGTCCCTATTGTAAGCTCTCAGTATTTCCATTATAATAATTGTTAAGAACTGTGAAGGGTCTGAATTTCCTCCATATGTGTTAACCTGCCGCAATCTCATGGGTACTGGAAAGAGACACAAGGCTAGAGACAAAGACAACTTTGTACACAAAACAGGAACAGAGTAGCAGTATTTGTGTGAATTTCTTGAGACCCCAGAAGGGTGTCTCATACCTCCACACACACAGGAGATAAGAGCCCTGAAATTAAGGATCCAAAGTCTTCTATAAGAAGACTTTATAGAAGAGACATGCCTTTGATAAGAAGGCATGCCTGCCCTTTGCTTCAGAGGGAAATATTTTCATTATACTGAATTGTAAGCATGCCTTGCTCTGGAGGGATACACAGTCTCTCTTTTTCAAGACATTTACTAAATAAACATTCTTGAAAAGATAGTGTGAAACAAAGGCAGTCAGTATCTCACTATGTAAGATATGCAGACATGCAAGAGACTGAAAAACTGTCTCCCAACACTAATTAAACCATCTACTGAAATTTTTATTTGATAGATAACACTTTCCTTTCCAACAAAACTGATAGATCCTTACTGCTGTAATGACTGTTTCTGAGCTGTGACAGACCTAAAACAAATCTCTCTGAGACTATGAATTACATTTATATTTTAAATTCTTCATCTGTGTCTACTTAAAATCTGTTCATCAAGCATTAGCTGTTTGCATATTGCCATTTGGTACATCCCTTTCAGGGTGTGGGTTTTTCTGTTGGCCTATCATTCTGATGAGCATCTTTCTTCTGGTGACTGGAAAAGGAGCAGGTGTTTGGCTGGACAATGCCTGTCTATAGCTTGTCTTCTGGGTGCTTCTCATCTCCACTGATAAGCTGACCTGGGTACACATCTTATTTCTTGGGTCCCGTGTTTGCTTGGAGTTTCTTATTTACAAGTTCTACTCCAAAGAGATAGGTGGAACAATTTAGCCTGAGAAAAAACACTGCACTCTTGTGCTCCCTTTCCTGTTCTGCAGCTGCCCTCATGGAGGATCCCAGTTATTTTACCCTCTGTTCTGCTTTGCTGCCCAGACCCGACACTCACAGCAGGTGTCCTCCTGGGGCAAGCAATGCCTATCTCAGTTACTCAGTGTGGGGTAGTCCAGCTCTTCCTGAATGCAATTTCGAACATTCATTTCCCTGACAGCATTTCCAGAAATCTTTCCTGTGATTTGCATTTGTTGACTCTTAGGTTGAAGTATCTCTGGAATCAATTTTATTTTTGTAGTATTTTTCTCCTGCATGAATTTCTTTTGTTTCTCCTTGAGTTTCTTATCGGCTCTGGCTTCCTTTTTTCATTTATATCCACCAATCCAGTCTCCATTGCTTTTGAGCTTTGAGAAATTCCTCAATTCTGGTTTGTTGAAATCATCCTTCCTTGTTTTTCAGGGCCACAGGAGACTGTTTTGTGTTTGCCGACCTTTATTTTTTTTTCCCCTCTTCCTCCCTTTATTTTCCCCCTGGTGTGACAGAGTTTTGGCAAATGAATTCTGAGTAAGAATGATGTATGCTTCTTCCAGATGAGCTTCTAAAAATCCTCCCGTAGAAACCCTTATGCTTTCTTTTCTCCGCTGACCATTGGATGGATGTGGGGAATGGAAAGAACAAAAGGGCCCGGCCCACCCCAGCTCTGGGGTTGGACTCTGACATAAGTAGTGAACTCTTTTGTTCTAGTCCGTTGAGATTTGGTGTTGTTTCATACAGTTGGTACCCTACCCTGACAAATACAAGAACTAATATGGATTTACTCTGTTCATTTTATCTTTTGCTGGTACTAATTCAGTCCAACATCTCCGGACAAGCTTCTTTTTCTCCAGGTATACTCCCTCTCTTTCAACAACAGAGTGAAAGCAAATTCCTTTTGCTTATTCAATAATTAGTAACTGAAAGTAATGGTGAACACACTCAAGGTGATCAATTCTAGAGAGGACAACAGACAACAGGTCAGATGTCTATCCCTCTATTTAACATGTGCCTGGGGAGCACACTGGGTGGGCCTAGGTCCAGCCATGGAGAGCCAGGGAAAGCTCTCTGCAGGGAAGTCCCATCTAAGTTTCAACTCAAAGAAAGCGAAGGGGCAGACTGTGTGAAAGGGTGGTGGTGGGATAGGGTGGGGTGGACAATATGTTATAGGCAGAGGGAGCAACTGGAAAGAACTTCCAAATTCAGGTTCCTCAAAGTAGTTCAAGATTCCTTGAGTGTGGCCAGCAGGGTTTGGGGGGCAGGTGGGCTGGGGTGGCTGATTAGAGATGAGGTTGGAGAGGCTAGATGTTCTTTTGAGCCCTATCAGAAAGTCAGCAGGGGAGTGCCCCACACACCTGGACAGTGGCAGATCTGAGTTCTGCATCCCCAGCTTCCCCCCGCTGACCAGGGATCCTTGGAAGGAGCACCTCAGATGATGTCTGCGCTGCTCTCAGGAAAAGGGTCAGGCTGCTTCCAGACAGTAACTTCCTGTCAAAGTTTTACTTTGCCCAAGAGTCACTATGCATTTAAAATCATTTTTTTTAATTATGAAATGAAAAACTCTGTCCCCTGAAAAATCAATTTCAGGCCTCAGTGAACAAGTATTTTCTCAGGGAGGAGATGGAGGGAGGGGAGAAGGAAAGCCTTTAGAGCACCTTAAAATCACACTAAGCTGGCTTCACCCTGTCAAGAACCAAGATATCAAAAAGTTGGCCACTTTCCTCAGGGCTGTGCAACGCTTTTGGCCTTCAGCTCCTTTGGGATTTCCATGTATTTTTAGCCTGTTTATGGATACTATAACAGGCATGTTTGAGAAAAAGTTAAAGGAAACCACCCATGAAGCACATACCAGTTTGGAAGGCTGGTTATTCTTATATTCGTGAGAAATGGTCAGTTGTTGAAGAGGAACAAAAACACACTGATTGTGGGGCAGCCTGAAAAGTCCCACAGAGCTCCTTCCACCTCCGAAGTCCTAGGACTTCACTAGCCCCAGCAGACTGGGCTGGGGTCTTTTATTTAGAGTGGTGGCCCCTTTTTCACCCTCCACTCTGGAGACCTCTTTCCTACTCCTGATCTCACTTCTCCCATTCTTTCTTCTCTTACTATTTTCCTCTCTTCCCTCCCCTCCCCTCCTTCTTGCTGCCACTCCTTCCTCAGCCTAGAGTGACAGTAGAAAGCACTGCCATAGCATCCCCTTGGAGGCCCTGAGTTTGGCCTCTGATGTCCACCATAGTCAACTTTATTCATTTGTATGAATGTCCCTAGGAATCAAAACAAACCAAACTAATCTTCTCTGAGCAAATATTATATCACCACACTATCATTTCCCTGATGGCAGGGGCAAATTTCTCATGTCCTCTGTGCTCCAGACACATTATCTGCTATGATACTGTATCTAGGGAAGGCTCCTGGGATGGTTTTTGTACTGACAGTGAGCAACTAAATGAACACAGCTTACAGGAAATGTGTGGAAGCTTATCCACATGGTTACACTTGTTCTCATGCATTTTCATAAATGGTAGAAGCTTTGTAACTCCATGCACTGTGAAAAGGAGTGGGGAAATGTAGGCTGTTAAGTAATTCACTTTTATCCTTGCATTTCCAAAAAGCATGTAATTTAAATAAAAATAAGTTATATTAATTCAGTTAGTGGTTTACCTGTATTAAAAAAATAGTTTCAAAGGCTCTTCTACATTGTGGTGAGATATTCATAGTGCCATAAAACATATAGTGGAAAAATAATACTTATACCATAAACAGAGCTCTTTTCTTGCCCATACACTGGGAAATTAACATTTTCCAATTGAGAGAAGAGACAGAGCTACCTCCCTCTTCCTAGCCCCTCCCACTTCCCTCTGTCCTCTGTACTTCTTATGACACTACAGTAGTAATGCCCCCAGAGTAGTAGTCATCTTGGTGGTTCTCCTAGCTGCATGGAGGAAGCAGAATAACAGGACACTGGAGACAATAGAAACATGTTTGAGGGAGGTCCCTGTGAGGCTTTCATTGCTCCATTTCCAGCCCCTAAGGTAGAGCAGAACAATGTTCAGGAGGTATCAACTGTGTAGTTAATTGACTTCAACTTTCTCAGAATGAGTATCATAGCTAAAATCATGCTCCCTTTGTATCACATGAAAGCTGCATTTGATTTTCCTAAATATAAGCATTTCCTAGGCAGAATTAAACTTCTTTACCCAAATCAAAATATTTTGTAAATCATTAAGTGATTGATGGAGTTCACTTTCCCTCCCATCTTAGAAGTAACTCTCTGAACTTCTTTTGGTAAGAAATAAAATGCACAATGAATTTTAGCAATTCATTAAACGTGTCTTGAAATATGCACACCAATCATTAAGTCAGATCTGAGAATAAATTCAGCTCATGGTGCTAGGCTAGTATTTTTCATTTCTCCATTTGATATGTTCTCTTGCCTTTCTCCAAGGTAGCTTAGTGGGCAACGGTTTGGTGTGGTAGCACAATCACAAACTTTGTGGAGGGGATGAATGTGTTAGATGACCCTGGACATGTTACCTCTTTGAGCCTCAGCTTCTCCATCTGTAGAGTGGGAAAAACAATATTTGAGTACAAAATAAGATGGCATGGATAAAGCACCTGGCAAGTAGAAGGTACACAACAAGCGGAAGCTGTGATCAGTCTTATTTTCCTAGTCCTCTACTTTGACTAAAGGTGATGAATATGGTGTCCTGCTCCCTGTTTGGTATTTAAGACAAGGAGACGGAATAATAAATGGTGTTAGACTGCCCTTAGATTCCAGAAGTTGTTTATATTTATGTTCTTCAAATAGTATACACTTGTTCTGGTCTTGGGCCCTTTGCTTTAGATACAAATGTTTATGAAATTGTGTCCTTCTTGTCATTAAATCTCAGATTAAGTTCTGTCTCCTCAGAGAGTTTTGATCACCCCTTCTAAAATAGTCACCCAGTCATGGTCACTTTCTATTACATTACCTATTCTATTTTAATTATTGACATTGTAATTATTAGTGTTTGGGATTTTTAGAACTTTCTTCCCCTCCTATTTCTCTCCACGAGACTATATACTCAACAAGAACACAGATCTATCTCTGTACTCCTGATAATTTCAGTCTCCCAGTACCTTGCATATGATAGGTGCTCAATAAATATTTGTTCAAAGGACAAATGCATGTGTCTGCCCATAATTTGAATCATAATCTATTTTAAGATTTATCCCGCTTTATTTCTTCTAACCTAATGTTCTATTTCAGTATCAACTGCCTCATTACATTGGAAAGTAAGGCTTGCAGCTCTATTCTATTTCTGTCTTTATGTTGCTTGTTTCTTTTATTGGTGTGGGTCATTTTCTTTACATTCCTTAATAGGAGATGGAATACCCAGGAGTCTTTATTGCTCATATGCTATTCTTTGTCTTGAACTTATCCTATTTTTGCTGGATGGATGGCTGTTCATTAATTTCTTATTAGAGCATCTTGATCTCTCAACTCCCACTAGATTTTTAATTAAGAATTTTTAACTTTCAACATTTCTGTCTCCTTTTCCTTTTTGTGATTACATTTCCTCTGCATTTTTTCTATCTGTATGTACCCTAATGGCACAATACAGGGGAAGAATCCATCTTATCTTAGATCTTAAGAGGAGGAAGGGAGGGTGGTATACCTCAAAGGACCTGGGGAAAATCTGACTGTAAGCGATGGCAGAGGGTTGGAGCAGAGACAGAGAAAGTGCTTGACAGAGTGAGAAGAAATGAGCATAAAAACAGAAAGAGCAAGTTCACATGTAAAGGGAGCTTGCACTGGAGTGTTCTCTCATCTCTGCTTCTTCCAGAATGGGAATGTTGTAAAAACTGACTAACTGGGAGTAGAATGGGAGAGAGGAAAGCTGTGGGCAAAATAGTAGAATTGTTGAATTCTCTTAGAAACCTGGCTTCACTTTCTGCCACTGGAGTGAATGAATCCTGAGGTCTCATTTTATCTGATGTCAGGAAACAGGCATTAATGGTCAATGTGATACATGGATTCAGTTGTGGGAAAAGATTTCCTATGTAATTAACCATGAAGAAGTGAGAGCAATTATTTTTCACTATAAACATAGAAATTAGACTTTGTCAAATAATAGTGCAATCTACAACTCAAAACTGTTAGAATATGAGGCCTAAAATTATTCCTATTTGTCATATTCTCATAACAGTTTTTCAGAACCACACTTGTATAGCATAATCTAATAGCCTTTATTAAATGTGTGTTTTTACCTCATATTTCTGTAATTTACTTTAATTTTGTTGGCCATGAAATAGGACAATCATCTTAGTACTGTTTGTCTTCATTTTTGGCAATAGTGTGATCTTATAAGTATAAAAGATTTCCAAGTAGATTGTACCAATCAGACTTATGAGACAGCAAAAATTTAGAAACATGGGGTATGCAAAAAGCATGAAGAGCCACTGAATATATTGTTAATGAAGGATACTTATAATTTGTTTAATTGAGAGAGAAGGACAATCTTCATTATTAAATTCAAGCTCCCTGCAGAAACTTTAAAATGATTTGAGGCTTAGTTTTTCCCAGAAACAAACTGTACTCCTCGCCCCTGCAGTAACCTTGTGTGCCCTTTTCCTCCAAAGAGTAAACACATGACTACTCAATACAACAGTAAAACTAAATGTGATATACAGTCCTTTCTGGACTTCTGGTAGCAGTCAGGGAGGTAATTATAAACAAAAATAAATTAAAAGTACAGATAACTGCAAAATAATTTGGCTTCAGAATCTAATCACAACAAAGAAATTGACCAGAAACTCTCATATAGAGCCAAAATAATGACTCAATTGCAATTTCCTTTTTCCCCCCCTTCATGAAATAGAGTAAATAAGACAAGTAGCCAACCTGTAATAAGAAATTAGCAGGAAGAAGAAATTAGCTAACCAAATAGTTAAAATACAATTTTTTACTATAGCATTAAAAGAAACATACCAGAAAGAGATTCTAAGCAGAAAGAGATTGAATGTTATAGACTAGAATGGCAATCACCATTCCCCTAAGATTCTGAGGGCTACACTCATCCCTCAGTATCTGTATGTGTGGGGAGATGGGGTGGTTGGTTTCAGGACATACCCAGGACACCAAAATTCATGGATGCTCAAGTCCCATTGTCAGTCATCTGTATCCATGGTTCCACATCCATGGATTCAAACAGCCACAGATTGTAAGCATAGCGCATGATCTGCCATTGTTTGAATCCGGAAGGGTCGAATGTATTTTATTTCAGGAAGGGACTTTGTGAGATCGCCTAGACCCTTCCTAGCCCAAGGCCACACTAGAGCTATAACTATTTGGATAAAGAGTGTATTTTCTGGCATCTTAAATCTTGGTGGACAAATTTCTTTCTAGTGTTGATAAAGAAGAAAGAATATAACATGTATGTACTTAGATGAGTAAGAATAGCCAGGTAAGAGTTTGGAAGTTTCCATCTTTATACATACAATTGGGTTATTTCCTTTTGTTTTAAAGGGTAACTAAATGGTTATCCATCTTCACTGTGTTTCAGAATCACCTGGAGTGCCCCCAGATTCTGATTCAGTGGGTCCTGGACAGGATCTGTGCATCTCCATGTTTATCCTGGATAATTTTGTAGCACATTTTCTAAGCATTTATATTCTAAGTAGTACTTTAGGAGTACTACTTAGGAGCAGTACTACTCCTAAAGTACTACTTTAGGATTACTTTAGAAATCCAAATGGAGACTTAATCCTACAAAGAGGAGAAATCAAAGATGCTCTTAGGTATACTCTTTTAAGCGTTTTACTTGGATGGTAAGATGCTAGAGCAGGGAGCAGGGGCTTATATTTTTAAAGGAAGAAGCAGAGAAGGGCACCAATCAGAGACTGACAGTGAAGACAGGAGGCAGTGCAGGTCAGATGAAATGATCAGTTAAGAATCTATGTGTTTTTTATTATTATGGAAGAAATAAAAAAGGAAATCAAAATATGCATAGTAACAAATGAAAATATGACAACCCAAAACCTATGGGATTCAGTAAAAGCAGTGCTAAGAGGAAGGTTCATAGCAATGTAAGCTTACCTCAAGAAACAAGAGAAAAATCAAATAATGTAACTTTACACATAAAGAATCTAGAAAAAGAAGAAATGAAGAACCCCAAAGTTAGCAGAATGAAAGAAACAATAAAAATCAGAGCAGAAATAAGTAAAAAAGAAACAAAAGAGACTCTAACAAAAATAAACAAAACTAAAATCTGGTTCTTTGAGAAGATAAATAAAATAGGCAAACCATTAGCCAGACTCATCAAGAAAAAAAGAGAGAAGAATCAAATCAACAAAATTAGAAATGAAAATGGAGACATCACAACAGACAAATAGAAATACAAAGGATCATAAGAGACTACTATCAGCATATATATGCCAATAAAATGGACAACTTGGAAGAAATGGATCAATTCTTAGAAAAATATAACCCTCCAAACCTGAACCAGGAAGAAATAGAAAATCTTAACAGACCCATCACAAGCATGGAAATTGAAATTTTAATAAAAAAATCTTCCAACAAACAAAAGCCCAGGACCAGATGGCTTCACAGGTGAATTCTACCAAAAATTTAGAGAAGAGCTAACATGTATCCTACTCAAACTCTTCCAGAAAATTGTAGAGGACGGTAAACTCCCAAATTAATTCTATGAGGCCACCATCAATACCAAAACCACACAAAGATGCCACAAATAAAGGAAACTATAGGCCAATATCACTGATGAATATGGATGTAAAAATCCTCAAAAAAATTCTAGGCAACAGAATCCAACAACATATTAAAAAAATCATACATCACAGTCAAGTGAGCTTTATCCCAGGGATGCAAGGAAATTCTTTAATATCTGCAAATCAATCAATGTAATACACCACAATAACAAATTGAAAGATAAAAACCATATGATTATCTCAATAGATGCAGTAAAAGCCTTTGACAAGTTTCAACACCCATTACGATAAAAACTCTCCAGAAAGCAGGCATAGAAGGAACATACCTTAACATAATAAAAGCCATATGTGATAAACCCATAGCAAACATTGTCCTCAATGGGAAAAAATTGAAAGCATATCCCCTAAAATCAGGAACAAGACAAGGGTGTCCACTCTCACCACTACTATTTAACACACTTTTGGAAGTTTTAGCCATAGCAATCACAGAAGAAAAAGAAATAAAAGGAATCCAGATTGGAAAAGAAGAAGTAAGAGTCTCACTGTTTGCAGATGACATGATTTGCTACAAAGAAAACCCTAAAGACACCACCAGAAAATTACTAGAGCTAATCAATGAATATAGTAAATTTTCAGGATATAAAATTAACACACAGAAATCTCTTGCATTCCTATACATTAACAATGAGAAAACAGAAAGAGAAATTAAGGAAACAATCCCATTCACTATTTCAATGAAAAGAATAAAATACTTAGGAATAAATCTACCTAAAGAAACAAGAGACCTATATACAGAAAACTATAAACCACCGATGAAAGAAATCAAAGATGACACAAATAGTTGGAGAAATATACCATGTTCATGGATTGGGAGAATAAATATAGTGAAAATGAGTTTACTACCCAAAGCAACCTATAGCTTCAATGCAATCCCTATCAAGCTGCCAATAGTATTTTTCACAGAACTAGAACAAATAATTTTATAATTTGTATGGAAACACAGAAAATCTCAAATAGCCAAAGCAATATTGAGAAAGAAGAATGGAACTGGAGGACTCAACCTGCCTGACTTCAGACTATACTACAAAGCTACACTCATCAAGACAGTATGGTACTGGTACAAGACAGAGAAATAGATCAATGGAACAAAATAGAAAGCCCAGAGATAAATCTACATACCTATGGATGCCTTATCTTTGACAAAGGAGGCAAAAATATACAATGGAGAAAAGACAATCTCTTTAACAAGTGGTGCTGGGAAAACTGGTCAACCACCTGTATAGAATGAAACTAGAACACTTTCTAATACCATACAGAAAAATAAACTCAAAATGGATTAAAGATCTAAATGAAAGATCAGAAACTATAAAACTCCTAGAGGAAAACATAGGCAGAACACTCTCTGACATAAATCACAGTGAGATCCTCTATGACCCACCTCTCAGTAATGGAAATAAAAGCAAAAATAAGCAAATGAGACCTAGTTAAACATAAAAGCTTTTGTACAATGAAGGAAACTATAAGCAAGGTGAAAATACAGTCTTCAGAATGGGAGGAAATAATAGCAAACGAAGCAACTGACAACGAATTAATCTCAAAAATATACAAGCAGCTCATGCAGCTCAATTCCAGAAAAATAAATGACCCAATCAAAAAATGGGTCAAAGAACTAAACAGACATTTCTCCAAAGAAGACTTACAGATGGCTAACAAACACATGAAAAGATGCTCAACATCACTCATTATCAGAGAAATGCAAATCAAAAGCACAATGAGGTACCATCTCACAATGGTCAGAATGGCTGTGATCAAAAAGTCTATAAACAATACATCCTGGAGAGAGTGTGGAGAAAAGGGAACCCTTTTACACTGTTGGTGGGAATGCAATCTAGTATAGCCACAATGGAGAACAGTGTGTGTGAGTGTGTTAGTTGCTCAGTTGTGTCTGAATCTTTGTGACCCCATGGACTGTAGCCCACTAGACACCTCTGTCTATGGGATTCTCCAGGCAAGAATACTGGAGTAGGTTGCCATTTCCTTCTCCGAGAACAGTGTGGAGATTCCTTAAAAAATTGGAAATAGAACTGCCATATGATCCAGCAATCCCTCTGCTGGGCATACACACTGAGGAAACCAGAGTTGAAAGAGACACGTGTACCTCAATGTTCATCACAGCACTGTTTACAATAGTTAGGACATGAAAGCAACCTAGATGTCCATAGGCAGACAAATGGATAAGAAAATTGTGGTACATATACACAATGGAATATTACTCAGCTATTAAAAAGAACACATTTGAATCAGTTCTAATGAGGTAGATGAAACTGGAGCCTATTATACAGAGTGAAGTAAGTCAGAAACAAAAACACCAATACAATATATTAACACATATATGGAATTTAGAAAGATGGTAACGACCCTACGTGCAAGACAGCAAAAGAGACACAGGTATAAAGAACAGACTTTTGGACTCTCTGGGAGAAGGCGAGGGTGGGATGATTTTAGAGACTAGCATTGAAACTTGTATGTTACCATATATGAAATAGATGACTGTTCCAAGTTCTATGTATGAAGCAGGACACTCAAAGCCAGTACACGGGAACAACCCAGAGGGATGGGATGGGAAGGGAAGGGAGCTAATCTGCAGTGGGAGAAATTCTCTCTATGCATATGTGATGACTGAAACTGTTGGAATCAGTTTCTGAATATGGGGGAAGGCAGCTTGAGGGTTAACACCAACACCCAGGAGAAGGCAGAGCATCGCTCAGAATGGAATTCAGAAGTCTGATCAAACCATGCTGAAACCACTGCAGTCTCTGGGGGTTTCAGTCCTCTAGGCCAATATAGTCTCTTTATAAGTTTAAACCACAGGATGAGATTTTTCAGTCACTAATATGCCTCTCTATTGTTTATTGAGCTCCCCCTATTTTTAAATCTTTGGGGCACAATTTGTGATTTGTCATCTTGCAATCAAATACATTTAGGGACATAGCAGCAATTTTGGATAGCATTTACCACCCTAGTAAGATCATTATATAGTTTTGCTGCCCACACTGAATCTAGCCAAAATCATGTTCATGAGTGGTAAAATAATAAATCTGAGAACTGTTTCTACCACAATTTCTGTTCAAGATAATCAGGGTTGTTATGCATTTTGATAGTATTGATACAGACTTCTTTTATTTATTTCAATTATTTCCTGAACATATTCTAATTGTGTGTAGGCAGCATCTGCCTACAATGCGGGAGACCCAGGTTTAAGCCCTGGGTTGGGAAGATCCCCAGGAGAAGGAAATGGCAACCCACTCCAGTATTCTTGCCTGGAAAATCCCAAGGACGGAGGAGTGTGGTAGGCTACATTCCATGGGGTCGCAAAGAGTAGGACATGACGAGCGACTTCACTTGCACTTTCCACTTTTCAAACGTATAGTACATATTGATCTTTGCAAAATATAAGTTTTGGTTTAACATTTCTTACTGTTTATGGCAATATAATAAATGTAGATACCTTTTCGATGAAATTGAAGAGACCCCAGCAGGCATATAGATTTTAGCATTTCTGTTGTGTACATTTCTAAGCAGCATTGCAGCTGAATGTAGAGCCGACAGATTTCTGGATGGATCTCACCATCTTCTGGGCTGCAACAGAATGAAGGAGAAAAGCTGTGAACATTCTCAAGATTTCACTCATCAGCCATTTGTCTCACTTCTGAGAGGGGAAAATGCTCACTAAAGATTTCTAAGGGCTTGAGTCTAAACTATAGGACTTTTTGCTTTCAAATCAATAACCAATGTCACAGTTCTTACATAAGTGTCTTTCTGACTAACAGCTCTTAGTATTTTTCCCCTTCAGCAGCAGATTTCTGCTAGGAGCTTAAAATCATAAATGTTTTAAGTAATTTAAAATATCAGACATTTTCAATGTAAGTATTGGAACAAATTTCCAAAATATATTTAAACCATAAGACTATCTTAATCTGTAAGACTAGATTAAAAACTCTTATTTTTGGAGAAACTAACGAAGAGCTATTCAATTACCAGTTAGAAGATAACTCTTTAATATTAAGGGCCTAGGATAATATGATTAGAGAGCCAAGATAGAAATTATTTTTATCAAGGTCTTTTGTCTCAGTCTAAAGCACATCCCTTTATTGTTTGCTATGGTTAATTTATGAAAGGCTAAGTGTTTTTATTGAAAAAAATGAAAAATTTATGGAAAATGAAATGTAGTAAAATTCTAATAGTTTTGCTTCAAGATCTAATTCTAAATAAATACTAAATTTATGCTCTCAAATTTATTTGAAGCCTTGAGCCTTTCTCTATTAACTATGGTAAAATATACAAATGTGAATATGATAAAACATGAAGTAATCACTTTTATTTTTTGAGAGGACAGATAGAAACTAGTTGTGGATAGGACACTATTTTATATGTTACTAAAATAGCATGTATTGAATAAAGCAAACTAAATCAAAGGGATACAGTTTAGAGCTAGATTATAAATGGAAGAAGCCTAAAAGTGAACTCTGTCAAATACCTTAGGGTATCTTTACTTCTATCTCCATTCATTTAAAATGAATGAAATCTGACTAAGCAATGCAGCATTTGGATTTGATTCCTTTGTAAAGTGGTCAGTGGCAAAATAGCAGGGGCAATTATCAGGGAAAAAAAAGGTGACTTCATTTTTATATAAGTTCTGGAATCACACTAAATAGAATTTGTATTTACACAGCAATTTACCATAATAATAAGTTTTCATTTTCAATATTTATTTAGTAGATGAGCCAGCATTTATCTAACTCTATGGCTTATGTAACACAGAAAAACACAAAATCCTTTGCCTGGGTATGAACGGTGCCTGCAAAATTATTCTATGTGTTTCCTGTGTCAGAACAAAGGACTTCATAAAAGCTTACATGCAAAATTTGGCTTTATCTGAAAAATATGAGCTTACATTACTTTCTCATTTGTGTCTCATGGGTCCAGCCCTAGGCCAACATTGGAAGCAAGTGTATTTCTGGCAAAAGTCCCAGATTTTCTTGCAGAGCTTCTTCCCACAGGTGCTTTCTACCCTCAGGCTGTCCTTCTGCTTCCTGGAGCTTTCCCCCATCCCGACACACACATACACACACCCATACCCATCCCCCCACCCCCCACCACACACACCACCTCATTATTCCATACTAACTCCAGCCTTTTTAAATGTCTGTGTCCCCTCCCCTCCCCTTATGGCCCTGCTAGACTCTGAAGGAATCATGGGCATCAAGTTTCATATAATAGAAAGTGATCCTGGTATATTACCTGCTAATACACTAATTCTGATAGAAAAATTTGAAGATAATGTCTTATCCCAAGGAGAAGCTAGAGCAAAAATATTTTATGGCAGGTAGGTCTTTTCTGTTCTGCTTCATCATTTCAATTATAGCTGCTTGTTTTCACCTATGCATAACATTGGCCCTGGTGGCTTGTATGTAGATTAAAAAAAAAAAAAACTGCAATGAGTATGTGGTATGTATTATACATTTGATGAATGGGGAAATTAACAGTACAGTATTATTACAAGCCAAAGAATATTGTTATTTTCAAGTGTACCCCAATGTTCATCGCAGCACTGTTTATAATAGCCAGGATATGGAAGCAAGCTAGATGTCCATCAGCAGATGAATGGATAAGAAAGCTGTGGTACATATACACAATGCACTACTACTCAGCCATTAAAAAGAATACATTTGAATCAGTTCTAATGAGGTGGATGAAACTGGAGCCTATTATACAGAGTGAAGTAAGCCAGAAAGAAAAACACCAATACAGTATACTAACGCATATATATGGAATTTACAAAGATGGTAATGATAACCCTGTATATAAGACAGCAAAAGAGACACAGATGTATAGAACCATATTTTGGACTCTGTGGGAGAGGGAGAGGGTGGGATGATTTGGGAGAATGGCATTGAAACATGTATAATATCATATATGAAACGAATCACCAGTCCAGGTTTGATGCATGATTCTGGATGCTTGGGGCTGTTGCACTGGGACGACCCAGAGGGATGGTATTGGGAGGGGGGTGGGAGGGGGGTTCAGGATGGGGAAAACGTGTATACCTGTGGCGGATTCATGTTGAATGTATGACAAAACCAATACAATATTGTAAAGTAATTAACCTCCAATTAAAATAAATAAATTTATATATAAAATGTACAAAATATGTGCTTTGTGGCTTCATTCTAAAAATATGCCAACTTCGTATATAGATGATGTTTTATGTAATTTAAACAAATGATTACTGTATTAGCATATCTTAAGAGCCAATAAGTTTTATTATTTTACAGCTAGATGGTGAGAGACAATGTATCAAGTGGTTCTGAAAAAAAAAAGACGTCTGAATAGAGATTAAAATGCCTAATTCATATCATTTCCTTGGATGCAAGCTTCCTAATGGTCTCTGTAACGAATGGAGAGTCTCAAAACCATTTTGCCCTTCCTAAATGTTATGGGAAGAAACTGAATGGTTGCTACCAGAAATATAGCCAGCCTAACAAAAATTAATTGATACTAAAGTTGCATTATAAATTTCCTGCTTAAAAATTCTTACGTATGCTCATAGATCATCCTTTAATATCTTGATAACTGAAGTATAAAGAAAAAAATAGTCAAAGAACAGTGGACAATTTATCTTTTATGTTAGTGTTTCCCAATGCTTTGACTAGACTACATTAGCCTCACGTCTTATACAGTTTATTTCTCCTACTTTGTCTATTTATTTTTATTTATTTTTGTATATGCTGGGTCTTCGTTGCTTTGGGAGCTTTTCTCTAGTTGCGGCACCTAGACTTCTCTTCATGGTGGCTCGTGGGCTCTAGCGTGCTCGGGCCTCAGTGGTTGTGGCACGTGGGCTCAGTAGTTGCAGTTCCTGGGCTCTAGAGCACAGGCTCAATAGTTGTGGCACATGGGCTTAGTTGCTCCACGGCACGTGGGTCTTCCTGGACCAGGGATCAAACCAGTGTCTTCTGCATTGGCAAGTGGGTTCTTTACCACTGAGCCACCAGAAAGCCCTATTTCTCCTACTTTAGAGCTCTAAGCTGTGTTGCTGCTATTGATTATGAAAGTTCATTAAAAGAAAAATTGTAGGGTTATAATAATATGTCTAATATGATCAGTGGACTAAAATTCATTTTTGGGAAACATTAAGAGTATTTAGGTTATTTTTGTAACAAGTGAGCAAGAGTTAGAACTTGAAAATGGAAGAAAAGTCAAGAAGACAGCAATGTAAAGGCTTGAAACTCACTAGGAATATATTAGACGGCCCATAGAGAATTTTACATGAAACAAAATTAGACCTACATACTTCCTCTAGGAACTGACATAACTTACAGGTAACTTTACCACACGTGGTTGATGCTCAGTCTAAAACTATTTACTCATGTTATTCAAGTTTAAGTCTATGAGAGTCACTCTGATGCACATTTAATTGTGAAAGAAATTTTATAAGGTGTGATTATTTTTCTACTGAGCATAAATCAAGAACTAACCTTATTTTGATTAATTTGAAAGCCTAAGTATTAATAGAAAACCACTCTAAAATGAACTTAAATGATATTCAGTGATTTAGAGCTCAAGTTGAATCAAAAAACTTTAAAAATAACCACCAATTTATGAAACTTCAATCAGCTTGAGAATCAGGATTTAGCATCTTAATATTAGGACTTAAGAGAACTGGACTGGTGTAGCAATAGGTGGACAAGAATATAAACATTGCCTAAGTCACCCGTTGATTGTGGAAATGCTCTCTATTATGGATATTCTTGTTTTATAACTCAAAAGTAGTATGATGAACACCTGTTTGTATGGTTAAAATTAATAAGACTGACAATACCAAATCTCTTACATTATTAGTAGGAGTTAAAATTTTGAAGAGTTATGGAATTTTCTTAAAAAACTAAACATATACCTTCCTATGACCTGATAATTCCACTTCTAGGTATTTACCCAAAAGAAATGAAAACCTATTCACAAAAAGATCCTTTTAAGAGTGTTCAGAGTAGTTTTATTTAAAATAACTAAATACTAGAAATAGCCTGGGTGTCTGTCAAGAGGAAAGTGGATAAAGAAACTAGACTCTCATACATCAACTATACTTCAGTTAAAAAAAAAAAAGAATATTCCTACAGTAGACTAATACTTGATAATTAAGAGGAGTAAATTCCTGATACACAAAACAACACAGATGAATCTCAAACACATAATTTGTTTTTTCACTTTAAAAATGTTAATTTTTAATTGGAGGATAACTGCTTTACAATATTTTGTTGCTTTTTTGCCATATGTCAATATAAATCAACCATAGGTATACATATGTCCCTTCCATCTTGAACCGCCCTACTGCCTTCTACCATATCCCACCCCTCCAGGTTGCCACAGAGCACTGGTTTGAGATTCCTGTGTCATACAGCAAATTCCCACTGGATATCTATTTTACATATGGTAATATATATGTTTCTGTGTTTCTCTCTCAATTCGTTCTACCCTCTCCTTCTCTGACTGTGTCCAGAAGTTTGTTTTCTATGCCTGCATATTCACTGCTTCCTTGCAAATAAGTTCACCAGCACTATCTTCCTAGATTCCATATATATATATATGTATATATATATATATGCATTAATATATGATATTTGCTGTTCTCTTTCTGTCTTACTTCAGTTTATATAATAGGCTCCAGATTCATCTACCACATTAGAACTGACTCATATGCGTTCCTTTTTATGGCTAAATAATATTCCATAGTATATATGTATCACAGCTTCTTTATCCATTCATTTTTTCATGGACACCTAGGTTGCTTCCATGTCCTAGCTATCGTAAATAGTGTTGCAGTGAACACTGGGGCACATGTGTGTTTTTCAATTATGTCAAACACAATTTTGAGTGAGAAAATCCTTATACAAAAGAGTAAATACTGCATGACTCCATTTATATGAAGTTCTAGAACAGATAAAACTAATCCATAGTAACAGGTATTAGAACCATGGTGGGGAGGGTACTGTCTGGGAATGGGCATAAGAGAGGGAACTTTCTAGAGTGAGTGTAATATTTCATATATAGATGAAAGTTTGAGTTACATGGGTATATACATTTGGCAGAGGAACCAGAGATCAAATTGCCAACATAGGCTGGATCACAGAAAAAGCAAGGGAATTCCAAAAACACATCTACTTTAATTCATTGATTATGCTAAAGCCTTTGACTTTGTGGATCACAACAAACTGTGGAATATTCTTAAAGAGATGGGAATACCAGACTACTTTTCCTGCCTCCTGAGAAACTTCTATGCAGGACAAGAAGCAACAGTTAGAACCTGACATGGAAAAATAGACTGGTTCAAAATTGGGAAAGGAGCACATCAAGGCTATATATTGTCACCCTGCTTATTTAACTTCTGTGCAGAATACATCATGTGAAATGCTGGGCTAGATGAACCACAAGCTGGAATCAAGACTGCCAGGAGAAATACCAACAACCTCAGATTTGCAGATGCTGCTGCTGCTAAGTTGCTTTAGTCGTGTCCGACTCTGTGTGACCCCATGGATGTCAGCCCACCAGGCTCCCCTGTCCCTGGGATACTCCAGGCAAGAACACTGGAGTGGGGTGCCATTGCCTTCTCCAGATTTGAAGATGATACCACTTTAATTGCAGAAAATGAAGAGGAACTAAAGAGCCTCTTGATGAAAGTGAGAGAGTGAAAAAGCTGGCTTAAAACTCAACATTCAAAAAATTAGGATCATGGCATCTGGTCCTATCACTTCATGGCACATAGATGGGGAAAATGCAGAAACAGTGTCAGATTTCATTTTCTTGGGCTCCAAAATCAATGTGGACAGTGACTGCAACCATGAAATTAAAAGATGCTGGCTCCTTGGAAGAATAAATGCATCAAATCTAGAGACAGTGTTTTAAAAAGCAGAGACATCACTTTGCCGACAAAGGTCCCTCTAGTCAAAGCTATGGTTCTTCCAGTAGTCATGTATGGATGTGAGAGCTGGACCATAAAGAAGGCTGAGTGCTGAAGAATTGATCCTTTCGAACTGTGGTGCTGAAGAAGATTCTTGAGAGTCCCTTGCACTGCAAGATCAAACAGTCCATCCTAAAGGAAATCAGTCCTGAATATTCATTGGAAGGACTGATGCTGAAGCTGAAGCTCTAATACTTTGGCCATCTGATGTGAAGAGCTGACTCATTAGAAAAGACCCTGAGGCTGGGTGAGATTGAGGGCAAGAGGAGAAGGGGATGACAGAGGATGAGATGGTTGGATGGCATCACTAACTCAAAGGACATGAGTTTGAGCAAAGTCAGGGAGATAGTGATGGACAAAGGAGCCTGGCTGCTGCAGTTTATGGGGTTGCAAAGAGTTAGGCATGACTTAGCGACTGAACAACAACAACAAGAACAACACATTTGACAAAACTTATTGAATGGTACACTTGAGATCTGGGTATTTATTTGATCATATGCAAATTTTTAAAAAGAACTATAGGCAATGATATTTCATAAAAGAGAATATGCTAAGTCACTTCAGTTGTGTCCGACTCTGTGCGACCCCATAGATGGCAGCCCACCAGGCTCCCCTGTCCCTGGGATTCTCCAGGCAAGAACACTGGAATGGTTTGCCATTTCCTTCTCCAATGCATGAAAGTGAAAAGTGAAAGTGGAGTCGCTCAGTTGTGTCCAACTCTTCGCGACCCCATGGACTTCAGCCTACCAGGCTCCTCCGTCCATGGGATTTTCCAGGCAAGAGTACTGGAGTGGGGTGCTACTGCCTTCTCCAAAAGAGAGTAAAGATGCGTTCAAATTTGTCCTGAAGCTTTTGTAACATGTACATGGAAAGTATGACTTAAGTGTAAAGAATACGAAAATCATAGTCAGATTTTCAGTATGTTAGAAAACATTTATTCCTTAATTTTTCCAGTATATTAAAAAACATTTTTTTCTTGATTGTGTATAAAGATGTTTTAAAGCATCAGTTCAGTTCAGTTCAGTCAGTCGTGTCCGACTCTTTGCAACCCCATGAATCGCAGCACGCAAGGCCTTCCTGTCCATCACCAACTCCCAGAGTTCACTCAGACTCACGTCCATCGAGTCCGTGATGCCATCCAGCCATCTCATCCTCTGTTGTCCCCTTCTCCTCTTGCCCCCAATCCTTCCCAGCATGAGGGTCTTTTCCAATGAGTCAACTCTTCGCATGAGGTGGCCAAAGTACTGGAGTTTCAGCTTTAGCATCATTCCTTCCAAAGAAATCCCAGGGCTGATCTTCAGAATGGACTGGTTGGATCTCCTTGCAGTCCAAGGGACTCTCAAGAGTCTTCTCCAACACCACAGTTCAAAAGCATCAATTCTTCGGCACTCAGCCATCTTCACAGTCCAACTCTCACATCCATACATGACCACTGGAAAAACCATAGCCTTGACTAGACGGACTTAGTCGGCAAAGTAATGTCTCTGCTTTTGAATACGCTATCTAGGTTGGTCATAACTTTTCTTCCAAGGAGTTAAGCGTCTTTTAATTTCATGGCTGCACTCACCATCTTCAGTGATTTTGGAGCCCAAAAAAATAAAGTCTGACACTGTTTCCACTGTTTCCCCATCTATTTCCCATGAAGTGATGGGACCAGATGCCATGATCTTCGTTTTCTGAATGTTGAGCTTTAAGCCAACATTTCACTTTCATCAAGAGACTCTTTAGTTATTCTTCACTTTCTGCCATAAGGGTGGTGTCATCTGCATATCTGAGGTGACTGATATTTCTCCCAGCAATCTTGATTCCAACTTGTGTTTCTTCCAGTTCAGCGTTTCTCATGATGTACTCTGCATAGAAGTTAAATAAGCAGGGTGATGACAATATACAGCCTTGATGCACTCCTTTACCTACTTGGAACCAGTCTGTTGTTCCATGTCCAGTTCTAACTGTTGCTTCCTGACCTGCATACAGATTTGACACAAAAGTTGTTATTAAGATGACTTTAAGTTATAAGCACTCTTTTACGCATTGTGAAAGTTGCTCAATCATGTCCAACTTTTTGAGACCCCATGGACTATAAAGTCCATGGAATTTTCCAGGCCAGAATACTGGAGTGGATAGTCTTTCCCTTCTCCAGGTTATCTTCTCAACCCAGGGATTGAATCCAGGTCTCTTGCGTTGCAGGTAGATTCTTTTCCAGCTGAGCCACAAGGGAAGCATGTACTTCTACTCTTTTGTCTTTTTCAACCCTTTCAATTGATGCTTAGTTAATAAATGAAATAAAAAACAGAACCATAGGCAAATATTGAACCCCACTTAATAGTAAGCATGCTGAAGCATTTAGGTGTAAAGTTTTCTGATGTCTGCAACTTCAGAAAAAAATATAGATTATGGATGGAGGAATGAATATACAGACAGATGTATGGTAAACAAGTACAACTTAACTGTAGAATCTGGATGATGGGCATTTACTTGACGTTCAAGGATTTACAGTTCCCCTAATAGTTACCTGGCGTAAACTGAACAAAACAACTGGGAAGCTTTATAACTAGTAAGGTCAAGTTCAGGAGTTAGCACACTGGGGACTGCGGTTATGAAATGACTTGACTCTGCATCTGTCTGCTCTTTTGCTAGACTTTGGTGTTCTGCGCAGCTGCTAATAGCGTCTTAAATAACCAACAAAATTTGTTATTTTAAAAGTCTGTGTCTAATGCAGTGGTTTATATATTTATCAATAGATGAAGGCAGCAAGACATAATAAAAGGAAAATGGACTCTGGAGTCAGAAAACAATTCTAAATATAGACTTCATTATTTAGAATTGTGATCGTGGGAAAATCACTTTAAGTTCTTCAGTACTCAGTCTCCTTAGCTGTGAAATAGGCATATGTGCTTGTGCTGAGTTGTTCAGCAGTGTCTGACTCTTTGTGGCCCCATGGACTGTAGCCTGCCAGACTCCTCTGTCCATGGAATTCTCCAGGTAAGAATGCTGGAGTGGGTTGCCATGCCCTCCTCCAGGGGATCTTCCCAACCCAGGGATCGAACCCAGATCTCCTGCATTGCAGGCAGATTCTTTACCATCTGAGCCACCAGGGAAGCATAGCTACTTATGACTGAAGTATCTTAAGGTTGGTGCAACGACCAAATGAGATCATGGTGGGAAAATAAGTAAAAACTGTGAAGGACTGTTAGAAGTTGGCTGCAATCCATCTAAACACATCAAATTTGTCTACTTAGCCTTATGCTTGTGTATAGTCTTTGATATTAAAACTTCTCTGCCATTCAACAACATTCTTTCTTTGTTTACAGCTCCCAAACATGGAACTGAAGGAGACTTTGGTTAAATAAACATGCCATTAGGCTGAGAAAGAAAGGTGTGACCCCGCTGACAATCCCTCAGCATTTCACAGACTTTGGTGATGACAGATACACACTTGGAGTTTGTCAGGTAGCAGAGATGGAAACCAGAACTGCTGTTGCAGCAAATATATCACAGTCGTTCTCAGAGTCAACTTTGTTGTTGGCTATTAATTCAAATGGCAAGGAAAGACTCAGGAAACCAAATGGGATGAGGGAAAGGGATGATAATCTTCGGTTTATTTTTCAGAGCAAATAATTAAGGAGGAAAGGGATTAATTAGCTTACCCTAGGATACTGATCTCAAAATACCTGCAATGGTTTCCTCTCAGATAGATTCCACTTAACAAGGATATATCCTAATGCTGTGCCAAATTCAGTGATGGTTTCAGAGGCCAGCCTTTGTACACTTACTCCTTCTCTTCATGAAGGACACTTCTCAAGGTGGCTCCATGAGTTAACATAATCAATGAACAGTCAGAGGGCAGAGAGGGCACAAGGGTGTATATATTGGTGTATATGTGTGTGTGTGTGACCTAGTTTTTAGTTTGGGTTTCAAATTCTTAAACATAATTATAGGGTCTATGCAAGTTCATTAACAGAACAGATGGCATGTACCTACTAAATGACTAGTCTTTCACACCAAAATAAGCCCTGCAATAGAAAGAGGAGCCCAGTGAGTCAGAAGAACAGGAACAAGACATTTTTCAAGGTATCTCTATATGTAATAGTTGACTCTCCCTATTGTCTCCATTTTTCTCATAATCTTCCTTTAGTGATTTGTGTGTGTGTGTGTGTGTGAAACTTGTGCTTTAGGTGACAATCCCCTGTATTTTCTTCATAGAGAGTCAGCAAGTTTGGTTCTCCCCCGGCCCAGAAGCCTTTGAAGAAGTAATTGTGGTAATTCCCTCGCTTCTCAGCATGTTAATTTCACGGGAACATATGGCTCCGGGACTTCCTCACCACTGAACACAAATCTGGATCAGACTTTGCCCTGGAGCTATACAGGTTCAGTCAGAAAGGAAACTTAACTTTTAAAAGCAAGGTTAAAACTTGTAGTGCAACAGAATTATCTTTTGGTAGCTGCTTTGAGTACTGTATGCAAAGCAACGGGTCTCAGAGGGGCAGCACTTTTTATGATTTAGCACTGTATTCTGGTCTTCATCTCCCTGTTGTTTTTGGTTTACCCTCTGGCAGGACCTTTGACATTTCCCCATGACCCAGTTGAGAGATTGATAAATAGTGAGTAGCATTACCAAGCAGCTTGTTCATTTTTTCCATTTAAAGAATAAAACTTATATTTAAAAACATATAAAAAAATTGAGAGCCATCATTTTTCTGACATTGTGATACTTAAAATGAAATAAGACTAAAAATACTACTATTGAATTGTAAATCATCTTTTATTTATCTTAAATGGTACTGTTTAAGGCATTACTGAGAAGAGCTGGGAATAGGTGGTGACCTTTGTGGTCATGCTGAAAGGCCTTTCTGGGCATGTCCCAGGGCATCTGAGGTTGAAGAAGTTAATGGGTTGAACATGATAACTTTTTTTTCTTGATACTTGAAACTCATGCTTATTGATTGGAGAAAACTGATATTTACAAGGCACTGTTCGTTCCATTTTCAGAATAAAATGTCTTATTCTGTCTTGGCCTCTTTTCCCACCCTTCTATCTTTTTGGCTTAAGAGTCTTTTGATCTTTCCATTTTCCCTCTGATTCTTTCAGTGTTTTTCTTCTTTAAGATCTCTAGTTGGGAGACATGTGGGGTCTGCAAACAGCTCTTTAGGCCTTGGCTTACCAGGTCTTGTGGTTCTTACAGTTACCAGATAGAAGCCTGTGGTTGGTAGGGTCTGAGTTTTAGATTCTTGAATCTTTGCTGAGATGATAATCAGCACCATGGGTTACATGGCTACAACCATCCCTATCCCACTGACTATGGCAAGGATCAGTTTATTTTACACACACACACACACACACACACACATGTCCTGGGGAATAAAATGGCAACCTACTCCAGTATTCTTGCCTGGGGAAGCCCATGGACAGAGGAGCCTGGCGCATTAAGAGTTGGACACAACTTAGTGACTGAACAATAAAGGCACACACATATACACATAGTATTTGCTATTGTTCAGTCACTAAGTCATGTCCGACTCTGTGACCCCAGGGACTGCAGCATGCCAGGCCTCCCTGTCCCTCACTATCTCCTAGAGTTTGCCCAAGTTCATGTCCATTGGATCAGTGATGCTATTCAACCATCTCATCCTCTGCTGCCCCCTTCTCCTTTTGCCTTCAATCTTTCCCAGAACCAGGATCTTTTCCAAAGAGTTGGCTGTTTACATCAGGTGGCCAAAGTATTGGAGCTTTAGCATCAGTCCTTCCAATGAATACTCAGAGTTGATTTCCTTTAGGATTGACTTTTTTGATCTCCTTGCTGTCCAAAGGACTCTCAAGAATCTTCTCCAGCACCACAATTCAAAGCATCAATTCTTCGGCTCTCATAATCACATTTATATTTAAATTAAGGAAACATATATATGCTTTTATACTTTAATTAGAAAATACTATTTTTGCATCAAAATCAAGATTTTCAACCTTTAATGCTTACTATTTTCACATGATAGCAATGATCTTCAAAGGTCAGTTATCATTCAGTGATCATGTGTTATACTGGAAAGAATTCAGCTCATTAATTTTCATTATATTCAAAGTCTGGGTCAGTAATTGCTGCAAGTGGTTAATTCCTGCCTTTATCCAGTGGAATTTTAGAGTTCAACATACTAAACTGTTGGTTTATCTAAATGACACTTAGCCCATCATTCTTAGTTATGTCATTAACCTGCTAAGTCACTTCAGTCGTGTTCGACTCTGTGCGACCCTGTAGATGGCAGCCCACCAGGCTCCCGCATCCCTGGGATTCTCCAGGCAAGAACACTGGAGTGGGTTGCCATTTTCTTCCCCAAAGCATGAAAATGAAAAGTGAAAGTGAAGTCACTCAGTCGTGTCTGACTCTTAGCGACCCCATGGACTGCAGCCAACCAGGCTCCTCCATCCATGGGATTTTCCAGGCAAGAGTATTGGAGTGGGCTGCCATTGCCTTCTCCGGTCATTAACCTAGGTGAAGCTACATTTCTTTTTAGCTAAAGTTATAGGCTTCATGAGTACTGCCAAAACAATGATATGACTTCAAAACAACCTAAGATAACTGGGATGGGCAAGTTTACCTCATTCAGTTAATCCAAAAGAGAGTTTTTGATTAAAAAAAAGAGAAATCTCCCCATCTTATTTAACTGGACAGCACAAAATGTTAATCAATACTTTAATATCTAATGATGACAATTCAGCATAGTTACATATACTAATGTGTCTACAGAGTTAATAAGTCCATTGTGGCTTGGCCTCCTCTTCGTGTGAGAGACTATTTATATAGAGTGATGGCCTGAGGGGTGACAAAAGGTCACGAGAGTCCAAACTACAGTCCACACAGGCCTGAAATCCTTTTTTTTTTTTTCTTCTTTTTTTTGTCTCGCAAAATGATTAAACCAGGAAGACTCTTTGGGGAAGGTTTAGGAAAAGGGTAGAAAGATGGCCTCTGTTTATCATACAAACAACAATGGCAAATACATAGAGTTTCTTGTTTGTGCCAGAGCTTCGGTGCTGCCAGTTTAGCTCTCTGGCTCATTTTTCAGCTTGCATGAAGGATTTTGAGAAGAGTTAGAACTTTTTTAGCATTTTGCAGTCTACTTGTCCAACTTCAGACTCCTACCCAATGCTAGAGGTTCTTTAAATACTATACCTAATGGGATTCTGTCATGTTATTCTGCCTTCCCATTGGCACGCAATGATAACTTGTATTTTTTGCAGAACTCTCAAAAGATGACACTTCACGCCAATATGGAAATGTGCATCTCTAAGACAGATGTAACAGCTATTTTCTACAAAAAGGCAAAAGCTTTATGCAAACAGAAGAGACCAGTATCTATACACACAGAAAAAGCTCACATTCCATTATGAGTTTTTCCCCCACTGGACTATAAATTCCTTGAGGCCAGAAAGTTTATCTTCTTTATCTTTATATCTTCTAGCACTTAACAGATTGTCAGGAACATAGTAAGTTCTCAATTAAACAGTACCCCAAGGCAGTTTTAAAAAGTAGCACCTAGATGATAAGAAGCTGAAGGCTGGAATTTCAGCACTGGTTCTGCCATCACCAGCGTCATTTCACAATTAGAGATCATTTGCTTCAGAATTTCTTGTCTTGCAGCCTTCTTTTTTCCTTTAAGCTGTTTTTGATACATTTTAACACACATTTTATATAGCTAAGTAAAAAAGGAAAGATGACTTATACTAATACCAGAGGTATCCATTATTAATGTCTTGGTATATTTCCTTCCAGATTAATATCCCTAAGAGCCAGAAGTCTTATCCATTATTTCTCTTTGTCAAGCAACTAATGGGCTTCCCTGGTGGCTCAGTGGTTAAGAATCTGCCTGCAGTGCAGGAGATGCGGGCTTGATCCCTGGGTCAGGAAGATTCACTGGGGAAGATACTGGCAACCCACCACAGTATTCTTGCCTGGGAAACCCCATGGACAGAGGAGCCTGGCGGGCTATGGTTCATGGGGTTGCAAAACAAACAAGTAAGCACATAGCAGAGTGCCTGGCTTAGTCACAGCTCTCAATCCATGTTTGTTGATATGAATCAAACTGAATGCTGGAGGCTGACCATGGGAGTCCATGTGCTACCTGAAGTGTTCTCACAGGGGCAAGGCTAATAATTTCAGAGTGGTCAAGTCAGTGAAGGAGAATATTGGTAGTAAAACTACAGTAATAAAGTGGACTCTGTAGTCAGAGGAGTAGAGTTCACTTTATTACAGTAGTTCAAGTTTTTTTAAAGAAGGAAAAATATTAACATAAATGCCACAATCCAGCCTCCATATAAAGCACAAGTGGTCCTGCATCAAACAGTTCTGGGTTTAGATCCTGATTTCATTACTTATAACTATGTGATCTTGGGCAACTTTCTGAACCTCTCAGTGCTTCAAAAACTGAATTAGGACGGTAATACCTAATTGTGGCTCAAACAGTAACGAATCTGCCTGCAATGCAGGAGACCTGGGTTCAATCCCTGGGTCGGGAAGATCCTCTGGAGGAGGAAATGGCAGCTCACTCCAGTGTTCTTGCCTGGAAAAGACGAGCCTGACAGGCTACAGTCCATGGGGTCCCAAAGAGTCGGACACAAGAGAGCGACTAACACACCTAATCCACAGCATTATTGAAAAGATTTAAGTGAAATAATATATGGGAGTTATATGGCCATAGCAAGTACAGATAAACAAGGGAAGTATTCCAGGGAAGCAGTTCTGCACATACTGCCTAGACATCTTTACAATTTTGTTACAGGCTTTTTTCCTATTATTAATTCAAATAATATTTATCCATTTCCTTCTATTAACAAAAGTTGGATCTGGAAAAAAAAAGGATTCCTTATTTAAAAAGAGTTCATAGAAACCCCCATTATTATCCTATGGTGTTTTTATTTGATGATAACATACTGTGAAGTCTCCTCTAAGACACATTAATTTCTCTGAACAGTGACAGAAAACCTGCAGTCTTTTATTTCTTCCTTGATGTGGTATCATTTTATTGCCATCGAGTTTTCAACTTAATGGCTCCGTGGCAGAGATCTAGATATAATTTTTTTTTCTTTCTTAATGATGAAGTATAATGTGCCATTAGGTGAAACAGAAGAAAAGGACTCTGCACCCCTGCCAATAGTTAGCTCAAGAACAGAAATAGCTCTTCCAGGCAGACAGACATATGGGCAGGAGGAGAGAGTGATTAACAAATCTTTAGGTCAGTCTCTCCAATAGAGGCATTACTTTTAATTTTCAAAATAGTATGAATTACATAAGATCATTAGCCTTTAGCTAGGAAAAAACACTGGGTTGTGGGCTTCACTGTCACAGGGTAGGAATTCACTTTATTATTTCTTGGCATTTGATTACAAAGTGCAATAAAATGGAATATTTACTGGGTTACTGGGTGCCCGATATCATGCCAAGCACTTAGATCTCATTTAATTCTCCCAATAGTCTATGAAGTACTTACTGTGTCCTTATCCTTAATTTACCAATAGAAGGAAATGAGGCTTAAGAGAGGTCAAGGAACTTGCTCAAGGTCACATAATTAGTAAACAGAGCGGTAAGACTCAAACCTATATTTATGCTTTTAACTGCTTCATATTACCAGCACTGAGTGCTCAGGAACCAGACTGTATTTATATCTTTGTCACTGGTCTCACGCATTGTTATAGCGATCATACTTTATGTAAAATATTATGCTAGGAGTGAAATAATTGTTTCCTACATTTTCTTTGTTCGGCCCCTAAATTGTTGGAACTTAAGTTGGCTCTACTCCTAGTTCTTCAGTTTTTCCATTTGTAATAAATGCACCATGATATTTTCTGCTTTGCTCACAGAAATGCATAACATAATAGCAGCCTCAGTGTACAACGCAGGAGGCAAGCCAGGCTAGTGCGAGCTGGTGTATGTGGGGGAGCGGGGGAAACCTCCAGGGAGTGCTGTGTGTCCCCTAGCCCCCAGGGGTCACTCCATCTAAGCAGAGCAATGAGAGTGGGGAAAGGGCATGTTAAATATTGCATGTAGAATCCTCTTTCTGGATTCCTGTACTCTTTTCTGATGCACAAAAATGGATGGACTGGCAGGGGTGGGGTGGGGTGGTGGGAGATGCCCTTGATGCTGTTCAGGGGCCATCACTATTCTCTTATTTTGCTCATGGAGAAGGAAAAAGGCTCCAGCATGCAACTCAGAGGCCTCTTTTTACCACATTACTGGAAATGTGAGAACTCTCTGCACAGGAGGAGAAATGAACACTATAAATTATTTGCAAAGCATTTCAGAAGTGAGCAGTGAGATAAATATATTAATGAAAATATATGACATTGTTGGTGGCTAGTGGCTCAGTTGACTTAGACCATAAGAATTTTAAAATGTTACATACTTAGACAAGCAGTCTTCACACTTTGCATATCATGAATCCCTAGCTATAAAAAAATTAAGCATGCACTCTTACTGTACATACGTTTGTTGATAAATGATACATAGATAATGATATTAATGTATTGGGTATATTAAAATATAAAGAAATAGAGATTAGAAAAAGAGATCATAAAATATAAAGTTATAATATTTTCCTTCAGATCATCTAGCATACACTTTGAAGCCCAGAGGGTAAGCCCAGAGGTTCTCAAACTTTAATGTGCATTTGAATCACTTGAAAGGCTTATTAAACCACAGAAAGCTGGGCTTCATCCCTAGAGGCTGGGTTGGGGCCTGATCACTTGATTTCTAATAAGTTCCCAGCTGATCCAGGAAACATACTTTGAGAAGCAACGAGTTAACCTAAGACAGCCTTACTCCTTAGGGAAGGTATCCAGTGTCCAAAGAAAAGCAGTAATGATGCTGGCCAATGGTAAGGCTGATATTTAAAGCAGATGACCCTATAGGGTACCCCCAAATCATAACACTCAGCCATGGAGCTGATTCCATTAAGCCAAAGAGTAGCTTCTATAAACATCCAAGTACATTCCAAGCCCACAGAAAGAAAAATGTTTTCAGATAATATTCCAGATACACATTAAGGAATCCAAACCCACACCTTAGCTCAAAGTTAAGCAGATGGAAGACCATGGGAGGTCCCAGGACTGCAGTGTTACAGCACCCCACATGGCAAGCACCCCTGAGAAGCCAAACATGGCTTGGCAGATTCTTCTGAGAGGCCTCCTGGAGGGTGTGCATTCAAGTTGCAAATCCTATTTGGTTGGCTCTCCAGGTTTTACTGGGCAAGGTTTTATCCTAATTTTTAAAACATCCTGTTTTAAAAGTTTGTCTTCATTTTGGCCTTCTTTCATTTCTTATCTTTGAACTCACGTTTCAACACTCTTAATATGAACTGACATTTTATTGCAAATCAAAGGAAATGCAGCGACTTTACAAATTAGTGTATGAGTTAGTGAAGCACTCAAATGCTGAGACGACTGGCAAGTGCCACAATTCTGAGCAAAGGCAAGGAGGATAACCTCTGCCTCTTGCTCATTTGGAAGCTAGTGGGAAAGGTAGGGAACACACAAAAGCATGTTCCAGCTCACATTACTAATATCCCAGAGATTCATAACAGAAACCCAACCTGCCTATGGCTGATGAAAACTGCCTGAAAGATAGGAAGCTGCAGCATGGACTGGGGCCTGCAGTCTCAGTATGAAGTAAAAATACAGGTCCTATCTGTCCCCACGAAAGGTAAAAATCCTGGTTGTGTTCTCTGGACCCACTGCAAAGAGCACTTGCATGAGGTTGGGGAACATTCCTCAGTGGAGTGTAACAGGGAAACCGGAAATCCAGGCAGGAAATGGAAGAATAATAGAAGCCTAGCTGACATGAAGACAGAGGGAAAGGGCCGGTGGGGACAACTCTGTTTGGAGACTTAACTACCTTTCAGTGGTAGTTATGCGTGTTGGCAGTTAAAGCGGCAGTGAAACATGGAATACAGTCCATTCCTTCCCAGGGGTTTGGGTGGACAAGAATTAACTTCTACTTAATTTTTACATGACCATTTCTCTCTGTCTTGTTTTTGCTTTTTATAGACACTGCTGGTCCTCTTTGTAAAGAATGTTATTCCCTTCCCAAGTTGATATCTTTGACTAGTGTGTGCTTAAGTTACATTTCTAAACATGAATATGTGAAGTCTCTGAGTGATATACACACATTCATCTCCTTTTACTGTGAATTATGAAAGGCAATTTCTGCTGCAGTTTAAACATGTTGTCTAATTAAGGATACAAATCTTGAAATGTTTATGTTTTTTCACCATTCTATCCTTGCTTCTTACACACACACAGGCACACAGAGTTTTCAGGTCAGGCATGCAGTGTTCTACCAGAAAGGAACAAGGTCAAAAATAATAGCAAGAACAAAGAAAAAGAATCACTCAGTCTACATAAAGCCAAGACGAAGATTTAGAAAACAGTCAGAAGTTGTCTGGCAATTTCCCCAAGCATCAAGCAATATTACATTTGTTTGCTCTTTGAAAATGAGAAAACAGTATTACGACAACGTTAAAATCATTTTTAGATGAAAAACAGATTATTCTCAAATCCCACATCTTACTGTATATAACTTAACTTTTGCGACAAATTTTTCAAACTTTGACTATCTAGATTTTTGCTTTTACTCATTTAAAATAATCATAGGCCAATTTTGTGTTCCTTTCTTTTTTTTAAACTTATCATTTAATCATATTTTCTCATGTTAAATAATTTCAACACAGTAATGAGGGAAAAAACTGAGTAGGACAGAAGAGGAAATACAAAAGTACAATAAATCCTTTAAAAGTCCTCAACCTCATTAGTAATCAGGAAAATGCTAATTTAAATCAGTGAGCTCTGTTAATTTATACCCATTAGATAGAAAAATAAAAGTCTGAAAATACCAAGTGTTTAAGAGGAATTGGAGCAATGTAGCAAGAAGCAATGGGAGACTCATTGGAGAACAATTCGGCATCAAGTACAAGGAAAGTGTTACATATTCAACCAACCATTAATTCTCCTCCTATGTCTGTCTTCTAGAGTGGCATTGTTCTGCAGAACTTCCTACAATGATGGAAATAGTCTTCTGCGCTGAATAGTGTGGTAGCCAGTCAGTTCATGCAGCTGCTGAGCCCCTGAAGTAGACTAGCGTGGCTCAGGAACTGAATTTTTAATTTTTAAAAAATGTTATTGATGCATAATTGATTTACACTGTTGTATTAATTTCTGCTCTATAGCAAAGTGATTCAATTATACCACATATACATTCTTTTCATATTCTTTTCCACTATGGTTTATCACAGGATATAGAATACAGTTCCCTGTGCTATACATTAGGACCTTGTTGTTTATCCATCCTATACACAATAGTTGACATCTGCTAATCCCGAACTCCCAATCCTTCCTGAATTTTTAATTTTAATTATGTAAATCTAAACTTCTATGCCTCCAGCATTATTATAAGCATACCAATTTCACCACTGAACTACCAAAACTGGATGTAATCATCTTTGGACATTTTGTTAATTTACAGTGTGCAAAAACTCTATATATCATTTTACCATGTGCTTTTTCAAATATTATATTAGCAGAGTTGAATATTTTCCTTTGTTTTTGCTTATTGCAATTTTGTGTTTATGCCTTTTGCCCATTTTTGGCTGAAGTCTTTGCTATAAATCCCATGCAATATGTTTCAATTCTTCTGGCCACAGTTCCTACTAAATTTATATATTCTTTTTTTTTTTTCTAGTTTGTATCTCCTAGAATTTCAGTACAATTTTTCCATTGTATTTTTAAATAAGCATTAAAATATTTCTGCATTTTTACTTACAGTTTCTTGTTTGAGGTTTAACACAACTTTAGTTAAAATTAACAGATTCGACTGTATAAAACTAGTATTAAAACAAAGAAAGATGCAAACAGTGATTACACTGAGCCAAAAGACAGCTATGTTTGTATAAAATACAAAGCTCATTCAATTCATTAGGAAACAATCCACTGAGAGGTGTAGCAAAATTTTTTTGCTTATTTGCTAAGTGTATATTATCTGCTATACATTTTATTTCATTAGCATCTGGCCTCAATTTTTGTTGTGGAGAAACCTGTTTCAGCTTAATTGTAGTTCCTCTGTAGGTAATGTCTTCTCTTGCTGGTTGCTCTTAAGGTTTTCCTTTTTCCATGAGATCCTATGCTATCATTCCAATCTATTTCCTCTTCCTATTACTTCTACTAGAAATATATTGGGCCATCTCATTCTAGCCTTAATATCTTCTTAACACTTTTTTATATTTTCTGTACTTTTCTGTGTTGCATTCTTGTCATTTTCCTTAGATCCTCTCTGCTTATCTCTTTTTAGCTGTATATCACCTATCCATTAGGTTTTCATTTTGAGGATCACATTTTTCATTTCTGGAATGATTTTTTTTTTTCCAAATATACTCGGTCTTTCTACATACCCTCTTTTGTCCCATGTTTTAATTTCTTTTTGTACCTTTAATGATTTAAGACATGCTTACTCGAAGTCATTATCAGATAATGCTATTAACTAAAGTTCTTGGAGAGTTAAAATCCTACTATTTATTTTGCATGTTACTCTCACCTTTGTGAGGGTCTTTGTGTCTTACGATTGAAACCTGTGATCTCATTTTCCACAGGACTTTGTAGATTCCTGAGAAATATTGCTTTTGGACTACAATAGTAGTATAAAATATGGTTACAATTTCTTAGGAGAACAAGTCAAGTAAACATCCCAGTTATCTTCTTGTTTTGGTGGTAAATTTCCCTGAACTACCTTTTCACTAAACATGTAGCCCTTCGAGTATTTTGGTTTTTATCAGAATCTCAATAGGAAGCAAAAGGATGGTTTGAGAAGCATTTCTTTACATAGAATTGATTAAAATAAAAAGGTGTGGGTGGTAAATGGGAACTTAAGGCTGACTGCAGAGCACCACTCATCGACACTAAGTCATGGGAGGAGAGAGAGGTTCTTGGGACTTGAGAGGAAACAGTGGTATAGTGCAGCTTCCTTGGATAGAACAGGTGACTTGGTTTTACGGGACACAGCCAGTTCAAAAGGACCTCATAGGGAGGGAAACAGGAGAACAGATACCTTGATTTCACCTTTCTCCAGGTTTTTGCCAGGGTTCCCTGTTGACTAAGCTCAACTAGAAGACACAGAGCCAGGGAGCCCAGTGATATAGGGTGGGAAAGAGTGAATCTTGGAGGATCAAAGAGTAGACTTTCAGCTCACGACTCTCTAGGTGGATATCTCATTTCTAACTCTTGTCCCCATAAAACCATCCAAGTGCAAGCTCCTTGATAATGAAACTAGCAAACTCCCCCAGGAAACCCATCAGATCAGTCCATGCTACCTACCACCCCACTTGAAATTTTTTCTTCATTTTTTGACCCTGGAGATCTCTCTGACTTTCTTGTGATCTCAGACATTTAAAAGGGTGTTTGTCATATTTTAAACATCTTATCTGAAGTTTTAGAGTTGTCTAGCCCTGTGTGAGAAACTTTGTGTTTTCTAACACAGAAGATACAAATTATCTCACCCGATCTTATATATATTATTAACATTTTAAAGATGAAGAAACCAAGTTTGGGTTACTTTCTCAGGGGTCACAGAACTACTAAACTTCAGACTAGAACACTGCCTCCAAAATCCAGGCTCTTTCTAAGACAGGAAACACTGAATATAAGCAAGCTGTGTGGCTTGTTTTGAAAACAGGAAGAAAAGAAGGGAGGGTGGAAAAGATAGAGGAAGGGAGGAAGGTTTGTAAATTCAGCTAATACTAGGTCATCTGTAAGATTAACTGTGAAGCTCCAAAAAGAGAAGACCAAAAAAAAAAAAAGAGTGTCAGAGAGTCATTAACATAAGAACTAGCACTAAAGTGTTATGTTTACAGGTTTGAATTTGACATTGATTCTTCCATGGAATCCATCATTAAGAGAGTAAAAAAAGTGAATCCTGATCATTTATTTCTCTTTGAACAATGAGACCTGAAACAAAAATACTCTGATTTAAAATTATCTGAGTACCATTACCATGTTACTTCAAAACAGAATTAAAAGGCTCCAAATAAAATAGTCAACAGACACCTTAAAAGAAAAAAAGCAACATTTAAAAGTCTAGAAAAATCCTTAGTTTAAATTCAGACTCAAGTGAAAGAAGTTGATGTAGAGAAAGAAATTCTGATTCCTAATTATGTTGAATCAGGTCACATAGCTGCCTCATGCATAGAAGAAATTAATAGTGAAGAAATTAAAACTTAATAATCAGAAATTCTGATTCCTGATTATGTTGAGTCAGGTCACATAACTGCTTCATGTGAAGAAAAAATTAAAAATGAAGAATATTAGGCCAATTTAAAATTTTCATTTTGCAAAAGCAAAGAAAAACCCTGCTTCTTTGAGAAATTAATGCAAAGACAAAAAAATAAGGGCAGGAGGGAAGATTTTTTTAAAAAAGGAAAAGAAAAAGGACCCCCATGCCGTCTCCTGGAATTCAGTAAAATGCATTCTACATGAAAGGCCAAATAGTCCAAAAAGGTCAGGAATATCGATAGCTAATATAGGCTTAAAACTGAATTAATTTTGGAAGGCTATTCAGAAAATATTGCTTAGGAAAAGTAATCAGAATTGATAGAAAAAAGGGAGTTAAAAATAAAAAAGAAATTTTTGCTATGTATATATTAAAATATAATCTGGGGAACTTCTATTTAGGGAGTATACTTTTTATATTAGATCACAATATCAATATTTTGTGATCATCAAAAGTATAGTTTATAGTGTGTGGAGGTAATTTGCTTTAAGACATAGTTTAAAATAAGGAAAATGAATTCTGTAGATAAGAGATGAAGAGATGCTTTGATTAAAAGACAAAATACTTGACAAAGGTCCATATTCAGATTCTGAGTCAAGAGAAAAGATCGTTTGTAATATATCAGACATGGAGATGGTAAGCTAACTTGATACTGCTTGAGCACAGTAATAAACTTAATATGAGGATGTCAGGTTAAATACATTTTACTACTATTTTGGCCAAAGGGGGCACGTTCTAGAATAAGAGTGACAAATGGAAAGCTCAATACAGAGACTAGATGGTAATGACTGGGGTTTCAACAAAATAAAACATTATTTCAGTGAGCATTTGGTTTGAGAAATTGCTGATATGATTTTACTCTCATCTAATTGCATTGGAAAATATTATTTTGATAGGTTTAGACCGTTTCATGTTTAATACATTTAAAAGTGTGTGTGTTTTATAAAATGAGGAATGTTCAAATTATGGTCTGAATGTTAGTGGAAGTGTTAATCACTTAGTCGTGCCTGACTCTTTGAGATCCTATGGACTATACAGCCCACCAGGCTCCTATGTCCACGGCATTCTCCAGTCAAGAATACTGGCCGGCTTATTTTACTTAACATAATGTCTTCCCGGTTCATCAGTGTTGTTGCAAATGGCAGAATTTCCTTCTTTCTTTCTTGACGCTGAATAATATTCCTTTTTGTGTGTGTGTATACTAAGTGTTAGTTGCTCAGTCATGTCTGACTCTTTGTGACCCCATGAACTGCAGCCCACCAGGCTCCTCTGTCCATGGAATTCTCCAGGCAAGAATTCTGGAGTGGGTTGCCATTTCCTTCTTTAGGGGATCTTTCCAACCCAGGAATCAAACCCAGGCCTCCCGTGTTGTAGGCAGATTCTTTACCGTCTGAGCCACTGGGGAAGTCCCGTATGTGGATATATGATAAATAAATGTTATATGTCACATTTTCTTTATCTGTTCATGCATCCATAGATAATTAGATTATTTCCATGTCTCTTGATACTAGCCATAGTAAGAGATATAAAGTGATATCTCATCATGATTCTGATTTGTCTTTCTCTGATGAAAAATAATGCTGAGACATTTCTCAAAAAGAGACATACAAATGGCCAAAAGGCACTATATGAAAGGCAGGAATACTTTTAAGGCTTTTAATAAATGTTGCTAAATAGACATCCATCAACTTTAACTTGATTCATGTTCTCTATCAGGTATTTATGATAATATAGATTTATAATTTTTTGATCTTAACAGTCTAATTTGCATTTCTTTGATTACCAAGAAATTAGAAAATGTTTCCGTAAGTGTTCTGATCATTTCATTTCTTCTTTCATTATTTGCAATTTTGCATCCTTTGCTTAGTTTATTCACAAAGTGTTTATATTTTTTACTAATTTGTTAAAGTCATAAAAGTAAGTTATTATCTTATTTCAAAAATATTTGTTGAAAATATTTTCTTTATATTTTTCTTAGTATGTTTTCCCTTTAATTGCAAAATAAACAGCTACAAAAATTAAGAAATTAACTTTATACAAAGCATTCTTAATAGTATCTAACAATGTTTTCAAATTTTGTCAATAGTTTTTTAAAAACTTAAAAAAAATTTAAACCAGGAATAAGTAAGGTTTCATCATACAGGTTAGGTCTTTTTCGTCTCTTTTTAATCTGCAACAGTCCCTTATCTTTTTTCTCTCACGACACTGACATTTTTTAAGAGACCAGAAGAGTTGTCCAGTAAAATGTTTCACGTTCTGAATCTATTACTATGTGATATTATTTTACTCACATGTACAAATTTAAAACTTTAAAATTTTTAAATGTGTCAAACATTTTATGTATGGTCTTGGCTTTTGTGTCATTTTTAGAAAGGCCTTTCCCATTACAATTATATGAAAGTGTATTTTTACACTTAAATATGTAACCCTTCTTATTTTGGTAAAATTTTGAACAGATTCCTTAATAGATTTACCATGACACTTGAGAGAATTAAGCAAATTATTAGGTGATGATATTGACAACCAATCCTGTGTGTACTACTAACAGGAACAAGCTTTTATGTAAAGCAACCATAAATCATACAGGTAATGTTATTTTAGTATCATACACTTGTTTTTTGGTCAGGTTTCAGATATTGAATCAAATAGAAACTGCATCAAAGAGAGGGAAAGATTGTGATTACAAAATAATCAGTATTCAATTTTATGTCCACCATTTATTCTATTTCATTATTTCCCCCCCAAAAGACTCACTAGTATTCTTCAAAATAGCAGAGTGTATAATTCTGATCATAGTGAGTGATGATTTCAAATACAGTTCATTTAAATGAAAATGAGGAAACAGAGCCATTATCTCCAAACTTACTACTTATACAGAATGTAAATTGGAATTGATGTATCAGTGAATAATTTCTATCATCATATAAACCACTCTGTTCTTACTAGTACATTGGATGGCAATATTTCCAATATCTTCATAATTAGGGCTGAGATTCTTTCTGACAGGATTTTCCTGATCATTATGTTATAATTTAGCTAACTTTAAAGGAGAATTAAATTACCTTTTTCTTATGAAACATCCTGACTTATGTTTACATGTTTTTAATATTAGATTTGGTTTACTGAAGGGCAGTAGCCAATGATGGGAAATACTTAAGATAAAATGCTTTGAAATTTTTATGAGTACCAGCTGAGAAGCTGTGGTTTGTAACCTCAGGAAACCTGACTTTCAAATATCTGCTCACCAGAAAGCTAAAATGAAAAAGATAGCCAATACATAGCTTTGGTGAGAGGAATTTCTATATGTTGATCTTGGGAGTGTAATTGGTACTACCCTCTTGCAAAAAAATACACAGCTCTATTTACTCAAGCTAAACACACACCTAGTCTATGATCTAGCATTTACTCTTCAGCATTTCCCCAAGAGAATGGAAAATGTATGTCTACCAAAACATATACAAGAATATTCATAGCAGCTTTATTCATAATAGCCCCACACTGGAAAATGGATAAACTGTGGTACATTCCTACCATGTAATATTATACTCAATGTAAGAAATTCGTCCTACATGCAACACATGGATACATATCACAGATATGCTGTATGATTTCATGCATGAACTTTAAGAACTGATAAAAGTAATCCATGGTGATACCTATAATAGTGGTTATTTAGCTTTTGGGAATGAGGTTGAGTGAGAAAAGATATGAGGGGAATACTTGGGGTGCTGGGAATGTCTACATGTTGATGTAGACGGTGGTTCATAGGCGTATTCACATGTAGGAACTGCATAAACTATACACTTAACATCAGTGTATTAACTCACTGTTCCACCTCATATGAAAAAACTTCTGCTGTTACTGTATGAAAGTTAGAATAAATATATTGAAGGCTCTTCCAGCTTAAAAGAATCCTTCATCCTGTGTCCCCTTCCAGCACCTGCCTCTCTCTGTCCTTCCCTTTACAGTCAAAGTTCCTTCAAAGATGGGTGTATTCACTTTATTTCCAATCTCTCAACCACTTGATTCAATCACTCTCCTCCTTTCCCCCTGAAACCCTTTCCAAGGTCCTTATTATTCCTGCTATCATGGACCATTTTTCATGATTTTATGACCTCTCTGGAGCATTCCCCATTGTTGGTTTCCTTTCCCTTGACATTCTCATCCTTGCTCCTGTTAAGCTGTTTTACTTGGTTTCACTCCTGCCTCTCGGGGTGTTGCTTGTTAGTCCTTGTTCTGGCTCTCCTATCTGTCTGTCCTTAATTTTGATGTCCCTCAAGATCCTGCCTGGCACTCATCACCTCACATTATATCATACACTCTCCATGACCCACCTTACCTGTTCCCACTGCTTCCCTTTATGCTTGTAACGTTTACTTTCAGCCCAGTCCACTTACTGAAGTCCAGGTCCACTTATCTAACAGGCATTAGGCATTTCCATTTTGATTTCCCAAAGGTGCTCCCAGTTCAATGTTACTACCCTGCCCTCAAATCTTTTCCTCCTGTATTCCCTACCTCAATGAACGATACCCCTGATCAATCATATGACCAAGCCAGAATTTTATGGATTATTCTTAATGTACCCCACTTTCTTCCCTCAGATGCAGTTAACCACTTTGATTCTATCTTGTGAGTTGTACTCAGTTTCCTCTGTTTATTTCCATTTTCACTACATTAACAGAGTTCAGTTTAACATCGCTACACAAACCACACTAACATCTTCCTAAATTTAGACCCCCTTCCAAATTATTCTCCACAGTAGGGCCAAAGTGAACTTTCCACAAGTACTCTGTGAGAATTGTTCTCTCTCTCTCTATATATATATATAATTGACAGATTCATGAGAGGGGATGAGCTCCACATTCTTCTACATATTGATCCAGCCCCCTACCTTCAGAGTAAACTTTCTAAAATGCCAACTTGGTCATATTCAGTTCAGTTCAGTTCAGTCGCTCAGTCGTGTCCGACTCTTTGTGACCCCATGAATCGCAGCACACCAGGCCTCCCTGTCCATCACCATCTCCTGGAGTTCACTCAGATTCACGTCCATCGAGTCAGTGATGCCATCCAGCCATCTCATCCTCGGTCGTCCCCTTCTCCTTCTGCCCTCAAGCCCTCCCAGCATCAGAGTCTTTTCCGATGAGTCAACTCTTCGCATGAGGTGGCCAAAGTACTGGAGTTTCAGCTTTAGCATCATTCCTTCCAAAGAAATCCCAGGGCTGATCTCCTTCAGAATGGACTGGTTGGATCTCCTTGCAGTCCAAGGGACTCTCAAGAGTCTTCTCCAACACCACAGTTCAAAAGCATCAATTCTTTGGTGCTCAGCCTTCTTCACAGTCCAACTCTCACATCCATACATGACCACAGGAAAAACCATAGCCTTGACTAGACGGACCTTAGTCGGCAAAGTAATGTCTCTGCTTTTGAATATGCTGTCTAGGTTGGTCATAACTTTTCTTTCAAGGAGTAAGCGTCTTTTCATTTCATGGCTGAAGTCACCATCTGCAGCGACTTTATTATTCCTTACTTAAAACTTCAATGGCTCCCCATTACCTTTAGGATAAAATTCAACTGCTTATATGGCTTACAACATGGTTCTAAATTACCTTTTCAGGCTCATCTCTCTTCTGCTCATCGATTACTATACTACAGCCTCATATTAAAACTACTTTCAGTTCTAAGATGAGGCATCATTTCTTCCACCTCAGGGGCTTTGCACATGCTCTTCCACTGGCTGCCACACTTTTCTCAATTCATTTATCCTCTTCAACTCCTATACTTACTTAAAGTCTCAGATAGCAACATAATTTTCTTTGGCAGATTCTCCCTAAAATCCCTAACTTGCATTAAGTGCTATCCATCCCTGTGAGATACAATTCACCCTATGTTTATCCCTCAGATGACATGTGTGTTACTGAAATATCATCACCTGTTAGCTGCTCTCCATCTCCCACTGCAGTGTAAGCCTGATGGAGGCAGGGGCTCTGACCTGTTCACTTCTGTGCCCCAGTGCCTGACATAGTGGCTGACACATTGGCTCTGTATTTGTTAAATGAAGGATAAGTCAACCATTTAAAAAGTACTACATATTAAACATTATGAGTGTATACACATAATTGTGTACTAACGGAAGTAGTAGAGAGTCAGGGGTGTCTGAAGCATTATCTTTTTCACATTTCTGAAAGGGGAGCCACATTCAAACTTTTTTTTTTACATACTCAAAGTCTACCTGTTGTACAGAGATACCAAAGACTTTGTCTACAGAAATTAAACTCAGAACTTACAAATAGTGATTGAAGACCATGACTTAAAGGCCTCTGCCCTCCCCTCTTCTCTGTTCTTGACAGGAGGCATAGAGGGGGAACTCTTTTCTCCACCCTACACACCCGCCATGTTTGTTGAGCACAGATTTCCTGGCAACAATTCCTCTCCTTGCTCCACCCGTGCAGACCCTACAGATCTGGCATTTTCCTTCATGACCCTGCTTCCCTAGACACAGTAATTAACAGAGGTGGACAGCAGACTTAAGTTGTTCCATCAGAGAACCCATTGCTTGCCCCCAACTGATTAACTGAGACATGAGAGCAAGTCTGTTCTTTCTCTGGGATTTTTTCTTTTACACTTTCTCTCCAGGTAGAGGGAGCTGGTCTTGAGTGAGGGGATGAACTCCTCATGGTGTTTAAGTTCTGGATCCAATTATTCTGAAAGTTATTCTTGAATGGAGAGGGACCTCCCTATCCTTCCTACATCTGACTTCAACTTTTTCATAGAGTTATTGCACCAATTAATTTTCTTTTTGGCCTAAACTAGTCTAGTGCTCAGAGAAGACAGGAGCACCCCGCTCCAGTACTCTTCCCTGGAAAATCCCATGGATGGAGGAGCCTGGTAGGCTGAAGTCCATGGGGTTGCCAACAGTTGGACATGACTGAGCGATTTCACTTTCACTTTTCACTTTCATGCATTGGAGAAGGAAATGGCAACCCACTCCAGTGTTCTTGCCTGGACAATCCCAGGGACGGGGGAGCTGTCTGGTGGGCTGCCGTCTATGGGGTTGCACAGAGTTGGACACGACTGAAGCGACTTAGCAGCAGCAGCAGTCTAGTGCTGGTTTCTGTCCCTTGTAGTTGAAAGAATTTTGTCTGATTTACAGTGAAATGCTTCTATCTTTGATGAAACTACCACAAGAAAGCTCCCCAAACATCTCATAATCTGGCTAGGCAATCAATACACAAACTATAGACAACACGGTTCTATTCTACAGCAGATGTTTTTCCTGGAATAAACCTTGTATTGTGCACATGCCCACAGAGTGACTCCTCCTCCATTTTACTTGTCCAGAGGATGACCCTTTGTGAAAAATTCTTGTCATTGCCCTATTTTTGGCTCTAAGATGATTATTTTCAATGTGTTTTTCTGCTATATGTTAATTCTCCTCAGTTGTCTAGTACTTTTATACTAAAGCTTTTTACGCAAAGTAAATATGATGGAAAGTCCTTTGCTTACACTTATAAAGGTCTTTGAGTATTTGGCCACACTTAAGTAGACTTTCTATGTTTTAAGACACGTTCTCTTGCAAGAGTTATATTTTTCTAGATATATCATATGTACTCAAATCATTTTCCATTTAACTATTATGACATTCCAATGTGGGGATATACCTCCTGTTATGGATCAGAAATGGGACATTAGCTAAAGGACTTCCACATGGAAGGAGATGTCTGAAATGAGATACAGTAATTCTCCCCAAACACTGACTTCAGAGCTGTATGAGACCATACAGGGATGGGCATGTACAAGAGAGAAGCATCACATGCATAATAACTTTGTGTTTATTTTTTCAGTTCTTTTTTTATATTATAGTTTATTAACAATGTTGTGTTACTTTCGGGTGTGCAGCAAAGTGATTCACTTATACATATAAATGCATCTATTCTTTGTCAAATTTGTTTTGCATTTAAGTTATCACAGAGTACTGAGCAGCGGTCCCTGTCAGACTTTATTTTTGGGGCTCCAAAATCACTGCATATGGTGACTGCAGCCATGAAATGAAAAGACGCTTACTCCTTGGAAGAAAAGTTATGATCAACCTAGATAGCATATTCAAAAGCAGAGACATTACTTTGCCGACTAAGATCTGTCTAGTTAAGGCTATGGTTTTTCCAGTGGTCATGTATAGATGTGAGAGTTGGACTGTGAAGGAGGCTGAGCGCCAAAGAATTGATGCTTTTGAACTGTGGTGTTGGAGAAGACTCTTGAGAGTCCCTTGGACTGTAAGGAGATCCAACCAGTCCATTCTGAAGGAGATCAGTCCTGTGTATTCTTTGGAAGGAATGATGCTAAAGCTGACACTCCAGTACTTTGGCCACCTCATGCAAAGAGTTGACTCAATGGAAAAGACTCTGATGCTGGGAGGGATTGGGGGCAGGAGGAGAAGGGGATGACAGAGGATGAGATGGCTGGATGGCATCACTGACTCAATGGACGTGAATCTGAGTGAACTCCGGGAGATGGTGATGGACAGGGAGGCCTGGCGTGCTGCATTTCATGGGATCGCAAAGAGTCGGACACGACTGATCGACTGAACTGAACTGTTGCTTATCTATTTTAAATATAGCAGTGTGTACATGTCGATCCCAAACTCCCAATCTGTCCCTCCCTGCCACCCTTCCCTCCTGGTAACCCATAACTTTGTTCTCTAAGTCTGTGAGTCTGTTTCTGTTTTGTAAATAAGTTCATTTGTATAATTTTTTTTAGATTCTGCATATAAATGATATCATATGAGGTTTGTTTATCCCTGTCTGACTTCCTTCACTTGATAGATGATAATCTCCAGGTCCATCCATGTTGCTGCAAACGGCATGATTTTATCCTTTTGTTCCATTGTATATTCCATTTATATATATGCCACATAGTCTTTATCCACTCCTCTGTTGATGGACATGGAGGTTGCTTGATGTCTTGGCTACTGTAAATAGTACTTCTATGAACACTAGGGTGCATGTATCTTTTTTGAATTATGATTTTCTCCAGGTACATGCCCAGGAGTGGGATTGCTGGATGATATGGTAGCTCTAGTTTTAGTTTCTTAAGGAACCTCCATACTGTTCTCCATAGTAGCTGCCCCAGTTTACATTCCCACCCACACTGTAGGAGAGCTGTCTTTTCTCTACATTCTCTCCAGCATTTATTGTTTGTAGGCTTTTTGATGATGACCATTCTGACTGTTGTGAAGTGATATCTCATTGTAGTTTTGATTTGCATTATTCATTAATTTTTTGGTGATGAAACTGTGATGTTATAGATGCTGATGAATTCTAGTGGTAAAATTCAGAGTATTCAATTCATGGTGCTGGAAGAAACATGTAAATTGGATACAAAAGTAATTGTGTATATTACCTTTTAGTGGTAAATCAAGTGATGCTCACATGGGAAGTAAAGAGTTAACAGTGGGTCTGGGATTCCTGGCCTCCTTACTAGGGGAAAGCGATTGACCTCAGCCAGAGCTACTTATAAACATGCTAATGGTATTTATTAGTAGAAAGATACCCAAGAGTCCCTATCTAAAATACTAACATTTTTTGGCAGCATAGACCTGGGCTGTCTAGACTGTGTATTATAAATAAACCAGCAGTTTATGGCTTGATGGAGGCATGGCTGGCTAGAGATTGGGAAGTAGTCATATGAGCATTTTCTAGCTAAAAAAATGTAAAACTGAGAACCCCAAAATCAAGATGATGGGTTTTTTTTTCCCTCTGTGTGTGTGTGTGTGTGTGTGTGTATAAGAACAGCATGTTCACATAAATTGTTCAGAACTCAGTTGTTAATCTGAAACCAAAACATATCCTAATGCGGGAAAAAGGGGCAGTTCTGGGAAGCTGTATCTGATGGACTCAGGCTTTTCCAAAAGTGAATAGGCATCATCTGTGATGGGTTTTTGACAGAACCCTTTGTATAACTTGTAAAGCTTGGCTTTGGGTAAGATGTGTGATACACAGGGGTTCACTCTGACCTTTCAACTCTTTGGCTAACATAGCATCTAAATACAAGAGATAAGAAGCTGCTGATGAATGTGGCATTTTAGAAGAGAGAAAGAGTATAGATTGTTTATAAAAATAGTACTTTGAAAATTGGTTAACATTTAGAAATAAATGGATGCCTACTATAGATTATATACTAGAACAAGAAGCAAAAAGGAAAAAAATCATTTAAAAATAGAATAAACAGTATTTCTGATTTTGACTTAGGAAAGCTCTTTCTAAGCAAAAATATAGAAAAATAAAAAGATGAACTGGCAGAGAAAAGATTGACAGACAAAGAATAAACGTAGATTTAGTATATTGAGTTTAAAAGTACTGAAAAAATTAATACCACTGTAGGAAAAGGGCAAAGATGATAAATAAGGAATGACCAAATGCAAAAATATAAAGTGTTAATGAACATAAGTACAAATATATTACTTACTAAGAAAACTAAAAAAAAAATGAGATACTATTTTCAAATGAGATACACTGGGTATGCTTTAAGAGTAATGTTAACATCCTTATGGTGGGAAGTAACGATGGCAGCCCCCCGGGAGAGAATGTGCTGTGAGCAGTGCAGCAAGCTCAGGGCCTCCGGCTGCTCTACTTACGGGATCCGCCCAGGTGTGCATGCCAGTGCCACATTCTGCAGAGCTCCCTGCCGGTGACCGAGCACAGTGGGCCACTAGACCCTGGCCACTCCTTCCAATGCAGGACTCCTTCGCTCAGGGGCTGCTCATGGACCTGGCTAAGGCTTTTCCAGTGCTGCACTGCAGTCTGAGGCTGTGCTTACCCATTCCTACTTCCCTCCACACTTCTTTCATAGGTGTCAGTCCTGCTGAAATCTTTTCCTTTGTACTTCTGCTCTCACTCCCCTTGTGTGTGTGTGTTAGTCGCTGAGTCGTGTCCAACTCTTTGCGACCCCATGGACCATAGCCAACTAAGCTCCTTTGTTCATGGGGATTCTCCAGGAAAGAATACTGGGGTGGGTTGCCATGCCTGCCTCCAGGGGGTCTTCTGGACCCAGGGATCAACCTGCATCTCCTATGTCTCCTACACTGGCAGACAGGTTCTTTACCACTAGCACCACCTGGGAACCCCCTCGCTCCCCTTGCTGCTGCTGCTGCTAAGTCACTTCAGTCGTGTCCGACTCTGTGTGACCCATAGATGGCAGCCCACCAGGCTCCCCCATCCCTGGGATTCTCCAGGCAAGAACACTTAACCTTTCACAAATGTCTTCGCCAATAAATATCTAACTTCATCTTAGGTGCTTCCTAGACAATCTGAAGAAAATCAATTAGTACAGTCTTTCTGGAAGTCATTATAGTAATACTCTTTGACCCACAGTTCACCTCTAGAAATTGACACTAAGGAAATTAAGAGATATATTTGTAAATTTTATGATGGATTATTTGACAGTATAATTGGCAAAAAAGGGAAAATAAACTAATCATAAAGGATTGGATACATTATATCCTATAAAATGGTATACACGGTCTTAACTTTAAAGATATGGGATATAACTTATTAGACTTGTTAATGTAAAAAAATTTATAAGTGGTAAAATTTTACTAAGTATGTAGACAAAAGAACAAAGTATATATTCAAGAATATATTTGTGCTTTTTTCTTTAATTTCTAAATTCTGCAATGAACATATTATGGTAAAAATACTTATTATTTAACTTATGTAGTACAGTTATAGGCATTTAGAAAACAAGAAGAATACTAAAATATAATTAGTAGTTATTCTTTGATGATATTTGAGTGATTTTATTTCTTCTTTACTCTCCTGAATTTTTCAAATTTTCTAATATTATAAATAATCATTAAAATTAGATTTGACTGATTTTTTAAAACAATGCAAATCAACTTAAAATGGAGCTTGAACAATTAGACATCTGTGTTCAAAAATATAAACTCAGCCTATTCATCATACTTTCTACAAAACTTAGCTCAAGATGGATCACAGACCTATATATAAAACATAAAACTGCAAAAGTTTTAAAAGAAAACACAGGAGAAAGTCCTTGTTCTTATGGATTAGACAAAGAGGTTTTAAACAAGGCAACATCATGATTCAGAAAAGATTGATAAAGTGAAGCTCATCAATAATTTTTTTAAATTGTTCTGTAAAAGACACTATTGCTGCTGCTGCTGCTAAGTCGCTCAGTCATGTCCAACACTGTGCAACCCCATAGAGTTAGCCCACCAGGCTTCCCTGTCCCTGGGATTGTCCAGGCAAGAACACTGGAGTGGGTTGCCATTTCCTTCTCCAATGCATGAAAGTGAAAAGTGAAAGTGAAATCGCTCAATTGTGTCTGACTCTTCGCGACCCCATGGACTGCAGCCCACCAGGCTCCTCCATCCGCAGGATTTTCCAGGCAAGAGTACTGGAGTGGGGTGCCATTGCCTTCTCCAGAGAGACACTGTTAAGAAATTGAAAATACAAACCTCAGACTGGAAAAAATGTTTTCAAATTATGCACCTGACAAGAGACACTTATTCAGAAAATACAAAGAACTCAAAACTCAACATTTGGAAAACAAATGACTAAATAACAAAAATTAAGCAAAAGAGTTAACCAGACACTTCACTGAAGATAATATACGGATGAAAAATAAACACATAAAAAGATGCTCAATATCCTTAGTCATTCAGTTCAGTTCAGTTCAGTTCAGTCGCTCAGTCGTGTCCGACTCTTTGCGACCCCATGAATTGCAGCACGCCAGGCCTCCTTGTCCATCACCAACTCCCGGAGTTCACTCAGATTCTCATCCATTGAGTCAGTGATGCCATCTGGCCATCTCATCCTCTGTCGTCCCTTTCTCCTCCTGCCCCCAATCCCTCCCAGCATCAGATTCTTTTCCAATGAGTCAACCCTTCGCATGAGGTGGCCAAAGGGAAATTCAAATTGAAAACATGAAATACCTCTATATGCTTTTAGAATGGCTAAAACAAATAAAAGCTAACAGTACTACATACTGGCAAGGATGCACAGAAATTCCTATTCATACTGGCTGGAGTGCAAAATAGTACAGTCATTTGGGAAAACAGTTTGGCAGCGTCTTACAAAGCTAAATACATAATACATCATTGTCATGTGACCCAGACACTCTACTCCTTGGTATTTACTGCAAGTAAATGAAAATTATGTTTTCCCCAGAACGTGTATGTGAATGATTGCAGCAGTTTTATTCAGAATCACCCAAACTGGAAATAACCCAAATGTTCTTCACTTAGTTGATTGATAAATAAAAGGTGGTATATCTGTACGATGGAACACTACTGAGCGATAAAAAGGAACGACCATTCAATGACATGGACGATGTTCAAGCAGAATCAAGTGGAATCTCAGAGGAGAGAAAGAAGCCAGAGTTAAAAGATTACATGCTATGTGATTCTACTTATATGACATTTGACAAAGGCAATAATAGTGGGACAAAGGACAGATCAGCGTTTGCCAAGGGGCTGGGGATTCCCAGAAGAACTGACTGTGAAAGGTAGCATGAGAGAATGTTTTGGAGTGATGGAACACTTCCGTATCTTTAAAGAAACTTTATTTATTTATTTATTTGGCTGCACCAGGTCTTAGTTGCAGCATGCAGGATCTAGTTTCCTGACCAGGGATCGAACCCGGGTCCCTTGCGTTGAGAACGCAGAATCCTAGCCAACTGGACCACCAGGGAAGTCCCAGCTCTTCTGCATCTTGATGGTGGTGGTGCTTGAATAACTGTCTGCATTTGTCAAAACTTATAAAAATGTGCAACAAAAAGGCAAATTTTACTCACTGTGGCATTGGAGAAGACTCTTGAGAGTCCCTTGGGCTGCAAGGAGATCCAACCAGTCCATCCTAAAGGAGATCAGTCCTGGGTGTTCATTGGAAGGACTGATGCTGAAGCTGAAATTCCAATACTTTGGCCACCTCATGTGAAGAGTCGACTCATTGGAAAAGACCCTCTTGCTGGGAGGGATTGGGGGCAGGAGGAGAAGGGGACGACAGAGGATGAGATGGCTGGATGGCATCACCAACTTGATGGACATGAGTTTGAGTCAACTCCGGGAGTTGGTGATGGACAGGGAGGCCTGGCATACTGTGATTCATGGGGTCGCAGAGTTGGACACAACTGAGTGACTGAACTGAAGCTAAATAAATTTTCAAAAGATAAAAATTAAGTCAGGGCAATAAAGTGGAAATGTTTGGAAAATGTTAAGTGTTGAAGCTGAAAAAAATTGTTTTCTTATTAAAACTGATATAAATTAAAATTAGCTATATGTATGGTTGAGGTTAAATAATGCATGTTAATTAGGTTTATCAACCCTTAAAATTCATAAATTGACATGAAAACATGTTAAAGCAGAAGGAAAGAGGAGCTTTATAATTAATCAGTTGAGACAGTTACGTCCAAGGCTGTGATTTCCCTCCCTTTCCTTCATCTCTCACTTTTCCCATGTGGCTGCCGTCAGGCATTTAACACTGAGTGAAACTTTCCTGTGGGTCTTCATATACCAGGCTTTGAATAGTCTATCAGAAAGCTTAGAATAGCAGTTTGACAGACCAGGCAGAGATAGTCTTTATATGATCATCTCTTTTATGGATTCTTGATAAAAGTCAAGAGTCTAACGCTGAAATATTTCTGTGAGGGAATATCCATCATAATCTAGATCAAAATGGTAGCTTTTCTGGGGATTTGACTTGACCCAGGGATAGAACTGAGAGAAATTCATGGCTAACCTACTTCTAGGATATCTCTCTTGAATATAAATAATTTAGCCAAGCTTCTAGTGAGAAGCACAGCTCAGAGACTCTAGAATGAACATCCCTAGCAGGTACAGTAGAAGCTCTCTTATCTAGTGTTGCTGAGACTGGTAATTGGGTGACCAGTAAGTCAGCTCTAACTCTGTGTCTTAAATTGTTATTTTAAGCTGAGACATACATTTATGGTCACCCACCAGTTTGCTGATGAAAGGCAAAGGTTTTCTTTTTGAATGTGATCAGTGTTCTCCATCTGACAAAACCCCACACCCATAATAATCATCTCCAATTTCTACTTTCAATTTCTTTTAAGTGCAGCAAGAACTTAAATACTTGTGATTCACACCAAGTGCAAAATCCTCCTAAAATTTTATGATTATTGCACCTAGTGTTTTACAGTTATCTTGTCCACACCTACTGTGATAGTAATTTTTTCTCACCAGCTCACTTTTATGGTCCCTTTCTAAGGTATACAACTACTTAATTTGTATGTTAACAGGTCTCTTTTGCCCCTCCTATCTCACCAGTTTACATAGTTAAAATTATAGCATAAACATGTTTGGAAACCAACATAACTGACTCTTGATAAGCACATAACTCAACTGGATGGTGGTGTGCAGAAGTCCATAGCATGTATTAGATGGTTTCCAATGTGGGCATTTTGGGCTTCCCAGGTGGCTCAGCGGTAAAGACTCTGCCTGCCAATGCAGGAGACATAGGAGACATGGTTTAGATCCCTGGTTCAAGACCCTCTGGAATAGGACATGGCAACCCACTCCAGAGCTACAGTCCATGAGGTCACAAAAGAGTCAGACATGACTTAGAGACTAAACAACAACAACAGTGTGGGCATTAGGAGGTTTTACAGAAGAAATGGAGAGCTTCTCTTAATCCAGCAGGCTTAAGAAAGTGAAGGTCAGCTGAAAGGATACCAATAGTAGCTGAGATGTAGATGTTCTGTGTTGTTGGTTGACAGATAACATGTACGCTTTATATACATTTTGTTTTGAAATGTGAAGTGTCTTATATATATTCCTTGCTTTGATGAAAAATCAACCCCTCTCTGAACAAAGATAAATTGCAGGAAGAAGTACAAACAGGTTTAAGATTTTCATACTACTACTACAACCTATTTGGATTTTTTTTTTTTTAAACTGTGAATGTACATGGCAATAAACACCAGAAGGAACATAATCATCCGGGTTAACACAATTTTTTTTTTTCATGTTCTCCTCTCTGAAGATATCTAATGCTCACAAGGTCCTTCTAAGAATTTTCTTATTTCTCTATTCCCTCACTGTGATCATTACTTCCTGCTCCCACTTGAGGTTTGCCCACAGAAATCAGAAATACCTTGTTTTTACTGCTATGACTATAGGTTTCTGTCTTTAAATGCGGCCCTGTTCCAAGATTATGAGCTTCCTTTTGGCTGTGCCTTGATATTTAAAGAGGATATTCCCTACATGAAGAGGATATTAGGACTCCGTTTCTGAAAGCCTGCTACACAGTGCAAGACTATTTTGATTTTGAGAGTTACACATTATCCTTTTCTGCAAAATATAGACTTAAATTGGTATCTCCACAGTATTTTTTTCAATTATGACTGCACCCCAAAGGCTTGTCTGTATGGATACCCCAGGCAACTAAGTCTCTGGATCTTCTTCATGTTATACATTTTGATTCTGAAACTTTCTTCCAAAAGACTAGATTTCCACCTTTTAAAAAACTGATATTGGTGTTGGCAAGACCATTTAATCTCCATAGAGGAAGAAGGGTTCATTCCTATCTGCTAGAGAAGGAGGGTGAAACATCTAGTTCAGTTTTAGACGGAAATGAATAGGAATTTGAGGATGTCTTACTTTGTGTTATTTAATATCTAAGTTATATTAGCTTTTTTGTCATTTAATGATCAGCTTTTATTTATAGCTCTTAAGCTGACCATGTGTTTTGCTCTTTGATTTTGATGGTGAGCTGGAGAGATGAGCCTGGTAGGAAGCATCTCTTCAGAAGTTATTCACTCTTGGGGTGAGAGCAGAATCAATCCTATCCCAAGCATTCATTCAGGTTTTTTTGCAGCATTGTGCCCACCAGGGGATGCACTGAGTATATGACACTGAGGCTGGGGTCAGGCATCTGAGGTACTCACCTACCCTGACAAGAGAAACGTGCACACTGGAGTGGGTTTCTTTATGGTCTAAATCAGGATGGGGATGAATACATGCCTCTAAGGGACAGCAAAACTTCTTGGCACCTGTGTCAATAGCTACTGCTTCCATTTCCCCACCTCCTGTTCCCTCTTCAACTCTCCAATCTGGACTTCTGTCCCTACCACTCTGCCAGCTGCTCACATCAAGGTCACCAAGAACCTCTCTCACACAAAATCCCCTGCTTCTCTTACTTGACATTTCAGTAGCATTTGACACAACAATCACATCTTCCATCTTTTTTAAAAAATATATTTATTTATGTATTTACTTGGCTGTTCTGGGACTTAGATGCAGCAGGCAAATCTTTAGTCTCAACATGCAAACTCTTAGTTGCGGCATGTGGGATCTACTTCTCCAACTAGGGATCGAACCTGGGCCCCCTGCATTGAGAGTGCAGAGTCTCAGCCACTGGACCAGCAGGAAAGTCCCCATACCTTCCATTTTGAGACACTTTTTATCTTGACTTCCAGGGCACTCCAACCCTAAATTCCTGGCTCTTCCTCAGCTGTGTTGCCTGGGTCTCTCCTTTCTTTCTAAACATGCTCAGCCCGGAGTTCTCTTCTGTTGTCCATTTACCTTACCTCTCTAAGTGAACTCATTCAGTCCCAAAGTTTTAAATACCACCTCCATGCCAATGATTTCCAAATTTAAATTTATAGCCCTGACCTTTCCTCTGAGCTCCAGGCTTGTTCCAATGGACATTAGCTTCTAATGGATATTAATGGATGCCTAAAGAAATCTCAAAGTTATTATGTTCAAATAGAGCTTTTCATTTTTTTCTCTCTCATTCCCCAAAGTGTGCCTCACCTAGACCTCCTTGTTTCCTGTCAAGGCGTTACTGTCCGGTCAGCTGCTCAGGCCAAAGACAAAGGATTCCTGTTTGACTCTTTTCCTTTCATCTCCCACCTCCATGTCACCCTCTCCAACCTTCAGTCCATCTGGAAATCCTTCTGCCTTCACCTCTAAAATAAGCCAGTCCTACTTGAGCAACTGATTTCTCTCTCGCCCTCTAAAGTCTTCTCCCACATATTTAAAAACACAAATCTCATTCTCCAGTGGCTTTTCACTGCAGTTTTGAATCAAATCCACCCTTATCCGTTACCTCATGAGGCCTGGTTGGGTTAGCTTCTAGCTCCCTCCTTGACCTTATCTGGCCCTGCTTTTCCACCCTCTCCAGTCTGTCAGATTCTAGAACTCGCCAAGCTTGTTCTTGCCTCAGGGTCTTGGCACTTTCTTCTCCTTCTGCCCAAAATGCTCTGCCCCAGATCTTTGCAGGGCTAGTTCCTCTTACTATTCAAGTCTCATCTCAAACATCACCGCCACAGAGAGGACTTCCCTGACCACCCAAACCAGCTACCTTCTCCTTGCCCTGGATGTGACACGCTTGTCCTGTTACCCTTTTATATTATCATCTTTGTACAGGTACCACTTTTGTAACTATCTTGCCTGTTATCTTATTTGTCACAAGTCTCCTCTATAAATTCCATGAGGGTGTAGCACTGTATCACATCTACTTTATTTCCTGAGGTATCCCCACTGCTTGATATACTGGTGCTCAATAAATCTTTGTTGAAAGAGTAACTGTAGTTCAGAAATAGCTGTGAGAAACAGATTGGAGTAACCTCCAACTCTTACTTGGGGCAGTTTTACTGCAATGCGTCAAATTACAAAGAGGCATTTGAATGGGTATGAGATTTTTCTTAAAATCCAGACCTCTTGGAGGTATATAATTTCATTTATAAAAGAAAATTTCAGGTGATGATCTCCTTATTTAACTCCTTAACCTGCCACTTTTAAGATCTGTGGTTCTCAACATTGGTTGCCTGCTGGAATCACCTGGCTGGCTTGAGTCTCACGCATAGAGATGCTGATATTATGGATGTGTGTTGTAGCCTAAGTATCAGTGGTTATTAAAAGCTTTCCAGGTGATTCTAGTACACGACCAAAGTTGAGAATCCTTGTTCTAGGAGATATTTTTGGACCTCATGAAATGTTTTTCCAAAGCTCATGAAATCTGAAAAATAGAGCCATTTGTCTTAGAATCTAGTATGTTAGGTTTCCACACCTTCTTATTCATTAATACAAACACGGTAGAAAATGTCTATTTTATCCTGGTTGAGTTTCAGTATCACCAATGACAGCAGTCTTCCTAAAGCTGAGAAGGCAACAAAAAAGACTGAATGCATTTCAGAAGCAGTAAGAAGAGAACTGAATTCAGGTAGGAGATGATGTTCCACTCAAAAGATAAGAAATGAAGGGGTTACATATGTGGCTCAATGGAGAAACTGGTATGATTATCTCTTGGACCATTTCAACTGATGGAAGAGTTCTCAAGGATGACAACCAGCGGATACTCTGGCAGGAGGAGAGATTACCTGGTAACAGCAGTATCGTGTTAGCGGTGTCTTGGGGAAACGACACAAGAGCAGTGGTCTCTATTTCAATCAGTATGTGTATAGGATGAAGCTATGAGAAAAGAGATTCAGAGACACAAGAGCCAAGAACAATCCTGGAAGGGCGGGTGGGGGTGGGGGCGGGGAGGTTGTCTGATAAAATCAGTGATTCACGCTGCAGCAGAGGCTGATAGAATAGCCCATGTGAGACAAACCCCCAGCTACCCAAACCAGAGCAGAATGGCCTGGAAAGGAAGTGTGTAGGGCCTGGGAGGATCAGACTCCTCAAAGAAGGTCGGATGTGGACTAAAGGTAACAGCAGTGCCCCTGGGACCGAAGAACAGAGAAATTTTGTTTCATTATTTCTAGAGGTATTTGAGCAGCTGATGCTTTTACTTTGTGAAGTAGGAGACTAGATCATCACTCTTTTTACTCATTGTTTTTAAATGGAAATGGCCTTCTGAATACTTAGGAAAGCAAACACAGATGCTCTAACAATTTAACTTCCTGAAACAAAAGGTTATTATTTTGACACTTGAAAAGGTATTTACACAATTTCTTCTAAGAGTAAATGCTCTTTATAAAGCCCATTCTGCCTCTCTCTGCTTTACAGATGAAGCCTCATTGTTCTAGGGAGTGCTTTCTGTTTTGGTTTATAAAAAACAGACATGGGGCTGATACAACCCAGGTTCAGCTTCAGGAAAAAAGGATATTGCAACAAATTGTGGTAGTGCTTGCATGGTTTAGATAAAGATTTAAACAATGATAACATTAAGTCATTATACAGCTCTTTCCATTTATGGCTCCAGCTCCATTTTTCTCATCAAAATTAGCCTGACTTTTAGTATAAACTTGTCTTGGGTGAGCTCCTTTCTTTAATTTTTCTGAAAGGCAGTGAGCGTGCCCAAAAGACTTATGAAACAAAATTTTTCAAGACCGAAGTTTCTCTCTAAAAACAGCACTTACCAGTAAGGAATTTTTATACTTTAGCTGTGTGGATATGTACATAGCAAGGAAAGGGGTGGTGGGGGGAGCAGAAACCTAGCAGGTAGGAAACCAGAGGATAGAACAAGAGGTGAATTTCCAAGACGATGCACATTTTAAACACTGTCTCATATTAGTCTCTTTACTACCCCAGTGTTATCACTACAGGGATTCTGTAAATTACCTACATCCCTTATGTGGTTTGAAAAATGAGACTATCTCTAATTCTTACATTGAAACGTACTTACGACACAGGGACTCAAACTCATACATGCAAGAAAGGCCCATCACACACAGGGACAAACAAGATCTATTTTTAAAGGGTGTATGAATCTTTAATTTTGAAATCCCAGAACGGGGTACTAGAAGCCTCAGTGCCTAGCACACACAGAAGTGCATGATAAATATAGGCAGAATAACTGAATGAACAAGGAGGGCATTTCCAGAGTCTGGCTGACAGCAGCTGTGACCCTGCTGCTTGGGGTGACTCTTTATGCAGTGGAGCTGGACTGGAACACTAAGGAGAGTGTAAACCCTCAGACCTCCAAACTTGGGAGATGGCAGATAACAAACTCCCCAGGTGCAGTTTTGCTTTCTTCTCATTCTTCTCAAATTGATGTCTCCAATGACTTTTGAGTCATTTTTAAATAAAAAAAAATGAATATATGTATTTTTATAATAGCTTGTAATTTCCTTAGAAACCTGTCTTATGAGGTTTTTTTCCTAACACTGCAGGAAAATAGAAAAATACAGATACATCTTTTAAACCACCGTTGTTTTGCAGGAGACATTAGTCCTTTCTTTCATTGTTCAACATTCAGCCTGTCTTACCTATTAAGAGATTCCCCATTATCAGTGGTGCTGAGGGGTCACAATGTCCTGCTTCCCATTATGGAAGCTGATGCAGGGCAGTCACTCTCTCTACTCCCTGCAGCCAGGGTGCTAGCCGCACATGACCAGTTGGGCAATCCTTCCAGGCCTCTGAAACTCAAGTGTGACCCAAGAGGAAGGGGTGATTAGGACTCATTTGGGGGCAGCAGTGTCCATCAGTGGGATTAGCCAGGGCAACATCCTGGCCGGCCTGTTTTTGATATGTAGCCCATATAGTCTCCTTCGGTTTACATCTATTTTCCACGCCCTCCCTCACACTGCCCCATTTGATTGTATGATCTCCCCATCAACCTTCCAAAATATCCTTCTATTTGCTTATGATGTCCAGAACAAGCTGCTCTTGCTTGCAACAAAAACCCAAATTGATATAATTACTGACCAATAACAGAACAGTTCCTGGCAGTTATTAAAAAATGAAGGGGGAAGCAAAAATGATAAATTATCAAGTGAATTTGAACCACATTCAGATATTATTTATGTTCTTCCAATGGTGGCACCAGAGGAAGTCTAGTGGCCTGTGAGCCAAGAGGTCGTGAGTTCAAGACCTGACCTTGCCATTTACTATGTGACCTTGGGTAAAACACTTAATCTCTAAGAATCTCCATTTCCTCACCTACAGCACAAGAATAAATCCATCACAGAGGTATGTTCTAAGGACAATGGGAGACTATTTTTATCATTAAAGGAGTCTTAAATCTTAAAGCTATTTTTATCACTCCAGGCCAACAAAATCTCTTCTATAGAATCTCATCTTGTCCACCAGCTCAGTTCAGTCGCTCAGTTGTGTCTGACTCCTTGTGACCCCATGGATTGCAGCATGCCAGGGTTCCCTGTCCATCACCAACTCCTGTTCATAATCCACATCTATTACATATTTCCTAGTTTCTTCTTTGGCTTCAAATTCTTGTTCAAAAAGTACTTTATATTATTATTTCCAGTGTAAGCAATAAAGCATAAACTAAGTTAAAAATATGAGTGGATGACTTCCTTGTTTCTTAGTTCAACAGCTGAGTTTATATTTGGCCCAACTGAGGCCACTCCCCTACTGAAAGACATACAGAGCAGAGCTCAAACCATAGTTTGTTTGCCTATTGATCACCACATCCTTCAAAGCTACCGTTCGAACTTTGGCTTCTACCTAAAATTTGTGACTGAAACATGTTCTCCCAGTTTCTTGATGTCATTTAGTATAGAATTAAAGTCCTGCCCATGGAAGCTCTTAGTGAAGTCACTCAGTCGTGTCCAACTCTTTGTGACCCCATGGACTGTAGCCTACCAAGCTCCTCTGTCCATGGGATTTTCCAGGCAATAGTACTGGAGTGGATTGCCATTTCCTTCTCCAGGGGATCTTCCCGACCCAGGGATCGAACCCGGGTCTCCCACATTGTAGACAGACGCTCTACTGTCTGAGCCAGCTTTCTGGTCAAGTAATGCAGGCACAGCTAAAGGAAGACTGTAAAAACTGAGGCAGAGAAAGGGAGGTGGCGTGATGCTGGCCTAGCAAGGATTACAGTCTGAGATCTGGTCATTGGTCTTAGATGATGTAACATAAATTGTTTCTGGGCCGTGGATGTAACTCTTCCAGGTGAGGGCAGGAAAAAGAGGGGAAGAAGAGAGCGTCCCATGTTGGGGCTCCCCCCATTGCCAAAGCCTGGGAACATCCCCTTGAGGAAAAAGGAAGGGAGACGCCTTTTGTTTGCTTGGTGAACCCTTTGTCTATGCCAGTGGTTGTCAAACTTATCTATGCATCTGAATCACCTGGGGATATTTAATAAATTCTGGAGCCCAGGCCATCCCCTCTACCCTTAAATCAGAACCGTTGAGGATGAGACCCAATCCCTAATATATTTTGAAGTTTCCCAGGTGATTCCAGTTGGCAACACTGGAATCCAGTGTGGGAACCACTGGCCTATGTTGTTCTCAGATCCTGTTTATGTTAATAAAGCTTGTGAATTGCAACCATCAATGTCAAAGTTTCTTTTTCCCCATTCCTCTCCTATTCTTAGTTCTCGTGAACTTGTCTGACAACAAAGGTCCAGGTACACTCTATATTTTATGCTCCAGGTACACTCATTACATTTTATGCATATATATTGTTTTGTATTGAAAACATTTCTAAAAGCCTAATGACTTTTATAATAGAAAAATACTTGCCTTAAACCCAAAGTCATTTTCTAATGTGACTGCGTTTAGCAGTGGCTCATCATTTCTCTAAGGCATTTTTTTCTGAAATGAAATACTCTATTCTTGGTGTCAAATCACAGAGGAATTATTCCTGAGTGCTTGAAATAATACTCTTTTTTTAGTACTGAAATGGCAGAAAAAATACATTTTCTAATCAAAATACAATCTTCCAAACTATTTTTATCATTCCCCTCCCAAATTGTTAAAGCTATAAGCTTATACAATTCTATTTTTCTGGATTGCCATGAAAGTCCTACCAATATCACAAGGAGTTTTTGGTTAAGGGATTTTGGAAAAAGGAATAATAATAATAATAGCTGGCACTTATGAGGTATTTGACGTTTTGCTTAGTGTTTTACCTTCGTCACATCATTTAATTCTCACAGATATTATAACTCTTACTTTTTGCAGAAGTGGAAACTGAGGCACACAGGGGACGAGGATGCTGTGAGGTCACATCACACACTTAGTAAGTACCTAAGTTATTTTCTTCACAGAGGCATGTGTGAATGAACAGAAATTTATAGAGCAATTGTGTGCAAAAGGTGCACTAAGTCCTTGCACTGATGTCTCTCATTTTATCTTTATAACCACTGACATACAGGCAAAAAATATGACAGGATGCTCTAGGGAAGAAGCACAGATCAAAAGCCTCCTGGCTGTCTCTCCTCCCGACTTTCTCGCCCCTGCTTCCTCTCTAATTATTCTTTCCAGTGAAACGGGGGCAGTCCCGCCAGGACACAGAACAAATACTGCTGGAGAAATGCTTTCTCCTACTTTTTCTCTCTAGATCAGTAGTTCCAAATCAGGAAAATGAACGAGTCTAAAGCAGTTTTGAAGGTAACCTAGAGGACAAGCAAAGCTTCAGGTGTTTTTTTTGTTTTTGTTTTTTGCCTCTAGCTGCCCAGTGACTAGAAGAACCACCACATAGACAAATATGCCTGTTTTTGAGATTATTCTACAAGTATGATCAAGGTGTATATTCAAGACGACATATGAGTCAATTTTCCCCCTTTAATGTTTAATACAGGATATTTAGAAAATACACACATATGTATAAAAGAGAAAATGAAAATAATTTACCCAGAAAGGAAAAATTATAAAATTTTGGTGCATATCTTTGCAATTACATCTAGCTGTATAATTTTTAAAAAATATTTCTTTGGCTGCTCCAGGTCTTAGTTGTAGCACTGGAGAGCTTCGGTGCAACATGCAGGATGTTCAGCCGTGTCCTGTGGGATCTATTAATACTTCCCTGACCAGGGATCATACCTGGACTCCCTGCATTGAGAGTATAGAGTCTTAGCCACTGAACCACCAGGGAAGTCCCTAGCTATATAATTTTCTTTTCTTTTTCAAATATGGGTCATACTGTAAAACTGTTTTATAATCTGTTTTTTCCACTTACTGTCATTTGCAAGGTTTGCACAGTATTCTAGCCTCTAGGTATAGTGTTATTTATTTAATTAATCTTCTACTGAATATTTAGATCACTCCTATTTTTTAACCATGACAAGTAATTCTATAATGTACAGACACACATTTTTGCAGCTTAAAGGAAACTTGAAAGAAAAAGAAAGTGAAAGTGTTAGTCTCTCAGTCATGTCTGACTCTTTGAGACCCCACGGACTGTAGCCCACCAGGCTCCTCTGTCCATGAGATTTCCTAGGCAAAAATACGGGAGTGGGTTGTCATCCCCTTCTCCAGGGGATCTTCCCGACCAGGGATTGAATCTGCCTCTCCAGCATTACAGGCGGATTCTTCACTGTCTGAGCCACAAGGGAAGCCCAAAGGAAACTTAGAAATGATATAAAAACCACAGTCTGGAGTAGTCAAGGGATTGATCAAAATTACTCAGTTGAAAGCTTGGCTGAAATTGATTACCAGTATGGCCCTCATTCCTCTATATCAGAGGTTCTCAACCCTGCAGAAAAATTTAAAAATATTATGTTTGGGCTTCACCTCCAGACATTCTGATGTAATCAATCTGGGGTGTGGAATCCAGCTATCGGTATTTTTGAAACTCCTCTAGGAAGTCTAACGTGCAGCAGAGTCTGATCCCCTGCTCAGCACCATGGGTTTCTGGAATCAAGAGCACACAGTCAGGTGTCCTGGAATCCTCTCGGCACTCACTCCTGCCCGTTAAAGGGGGAACATGAACACTCCTACGATTAATTATTCTTTCTTGAGCTAATAGCACTTGAGTGTTACTCTGGTGACTTCTTAGTCAATTTTCATGGGATATTTGGTCTTGAGAGCTGAACGACCAGTGCATACTCTTATCACTGCTCAGATTTTAGAGAGCTTTGAATGTTTGTTTTAGAGCCAGTACAGGGGAAAGGCAAATGAGCAGCTGCAGCTGGAGGGAAATCTGAGTGTCTTTGGCTTTTTACCACGTGTACTCAGAGCTACAAGGCCCTTTAGCATTGGCCCCAAGATCACAAAGGCTCTGATTCCTTCACCTGCCTTGTCTGGTTGCATCCCCCGGCATCTCCAGAAACTCTGGGGTGGTATTTCTGGAAACTACTGGTAGAGTGTTTAAACAGCACCATTAAAGCTATTCATTCGCATAGTAAGCTGGCCTGAGACTTTGCTGCCCCAGGTCCCAACTGTCCCATACAGGTGCCAACTGAATGAGAACTGGACACCACTGCCATTGCCTCTTCCTGGTGGCAGTGGAGTTGGAAACTGACTGTAACCTGAGGCTGGGGAAAGTGAAGCTCACCTCCCTCCTCCAGGTCAGAGACTGAAAAGTTAGGAAAAGACTGCTCACTATGTCTCATGTTGATTCGAAGAAACACCTGGAAGCAAAGTCAGTTGAGCTGCACAGCTCTAGCATTTACTGATTTAGCTTTCGGTTCACAGCCACAGGTTCTATCCCAAGGCCTGGGAGGGAAAGTGTTCAGGGAGCACGCTATACATAGAATACTACTCTTAGAAATTACAGAAAAGTGCCGGATTCCTTCTTTATTGTGGTAGATTGTTCCTGGGGCCTCCCCGCTGTCCTGGCTATGATGTGGGTTCCTCAGATCTGTTTAATACATCAGAACACCAACTGAAAGGAACGGAGGACATCCAAATGGAGCACATGCATGTCCGTTTATAAGAGAAAGGAATCTGCCTGGTCTCAGGTCTGGTTATCCAGAAATTCCTTAGAGACAAACAACAGGATGACTGGGGAGTGGTACCTGGGGGTGGTGGACAGGATCAGGGACTAGAAGGCAGAAGACCCGGCTTCTCAATTTACCCCTGGCACTCACAGGCTGTGTGGTCAAAGATCAGTCACTTCACCTCTCAGAGCTTTAATTTCCTTATGTATAAAACAGGGATAATATTTCCAGCTCACAAAGGTATAAAAAGGATTAAGTGACTTAATATTTGTGGCAGCACTTTGCATCCTGCAAAGCAGCAGATATCCATACTGACAGGGCTTCTATTTATTCAGTGAAGGATGAGTGCACCTCTCAGGGGCCACTAGAGCCCCACGAAATCAAGGAATGTTAGACAGCACCCACTTTAGCTCTAAAGGCAGAGGCCCAAAGAACCCCTGCAATGGTAGAGAGGGGAACTGTCTTCATAAGACTACTTGGGAAGTCCCACTAGCTGTTCTTCCAATTGCTTGAAGGAGGGGAGGGATGGGTAGGGGGAAGGGCAAGAGAAGCATGGATGATCTACTGAGGCTACCTTAAATCTTAAGTCTGGAAGGGACATGTTGAGTAAAAGAAAATACCTGATGTAGGTTCCACACTCTTAAGCAGAGAAACTGATCAGAGAATTACACCCTTTGCTAGGAATTCAGGAATAGCTGTCTAAGAATGGCCTTGACTCTTTCGTGCAAGCTGACATTTGTCTGTATTTGTATATGGCATCCTTTTTCAGTTAAATCCGAATAGCTACTAAATCATATAAGTAATAGGAAATCAGGTTAAGAGAGTATTCCCCCCCCCCCCTTAGGATCTCATTTAGTTAAAGTAAAATATGTATGTCCTATATTTAGCTTTCATGTGGAACTCAGAGTCTGCTAGATATCTGACAGGCTATTTGTCTTGATCTTGATCCTAATAAGATCAATGGCTCCTGTTTGATACAAAAGAGTAATGGTGTGAGCTAGATGATAATGTAAATAATTGTCTTGGCAAAAGAGAGCATCTTTCAGGCAATTTGACTTCAGGATACATGTACAAAATTATAATTTCTTTCCTTAGGTTGAATTCTAAAAATGTTTAACATATTCCTAAGGCTAATTAAATATGTTTGACCTTCATTAACTAACAATTCAAGGCCAAAATATACATCTCTGTTCTTCCTATATTTGCTAGGGTTTTTTTACGTTTCATTTTGTTTAATGAGGTGACAGATATTAGTGAGTTTTAATACTCCAGACAGAAAGCAACAAAGAAGTTAAGAAGGTGATACAGTTACTAACACAAATACAAAATGGTCACACATCCTGGCATCTCTCTAATTGTTCATATCCAACCTTCTGTAAATATTCTGAGCAAGCAAGCAGGTGATAATTAACAGAGGTAGCCACTAATGGCTGAGGGCCACTTTCACTCAGCAGACTTTTCTGTTCGCCAACATTTAAAAATTGTGATAGCTCACACACAAACATGAATTCATGGATTCTCTTTTTAAAAAGCCACAAATATGGCACATTTGGCCCACCTTTCTGCATGGGAATCAGTTATCAGTGGAGCCTGGTGGCAGCCTGCCTTAGACCCACAGGTGTGGACAGTCCAGCAGCCCCCTCCCCCTTCCCCCACCACTTTACTTTTTCACATCGCCTCCTGGTCCCTGATGGATCTGAGTTTGGAGAGTTGATTTGCACAACTGCCTCCAACCTTACAACTGCATGTTCCCTTTTCTTTTCCCTTCAGCTTCATCCTTTTATCCCTTGGCAGTGCCAGCTCCTTAATCAGCACAGCTCCCAAAGAACTAATTACTTCCTCCTTCCTCATTTTCTTTCCTCTTTTCCAGCTGAATCATTCTCCTTTCTTGCCTCTTTCCCCCTCACATCCCACAGACTTTCTTTCTCTGAAGTTGGAGATTGTCTTTATAACGGTGAAGCATGAAAAGCAAGACTTTCCCCAAGTGAACTGGGATGACTTGTCTTTCGGAAAGATTACACCTAAGCAGACATTTTAACTTGTTTCACATTTTCACATCAGATCCACGATGGTGCCTGTACAATAACCTAATAGGAAAATTTTGAGAATCATTCAAAGCTACTCTGAACAGACTTGGTAGCTTAAAACATATTTCATCCTCAGAAAACAAAAAGATTGAATCCATGAATATAAAAACAGTTGAGAGGGCTTGTTTTCTGGAGGGAACATTTGCTGAGTGATTTTGCATTATGGTGCATGCTGTGGCCTAAAATAATCTGAGCAGTTTCCTCGTTATTCAATGATGGTACAGTACGCAAACAGATGCAGCCATTTGAGCTCAAACTTCAGATAGTAAGAAAACAAGGTTTATGGCAAAAAACGTTCATGAAAGTCACCCAGCTTGGAAGATACAGCCATCTCCTTTAAACCCTGTCATCCTCCATGTAGTGACTCTGAGGTGAGGGGTGGCTGGGTCCTGATCCTGACCACGTGCTGATGGACAGGGACTACCTCAACTCGCCCCTCTGACTGTGCACAGAGAGAAGTCTCCTCAGACGTCCACAGGTGATCCGCCCACAGCTTCTCTTGGAGAATTATGAATTCTGGGGCTTTCAGCCCTCTGCTGTGGTGAAGGCAGCTGACCCAGTATAATGCTGACCTTTACGTGTCAACTGGACTCGACCACAGGATGCCCAGGCATGTGGTGAAACCCTGTTTCTGGAAGAGATTAGCATTTGCATTAGCACAGAGTAAAGCAGGAGTGGGTGGGCACCATTCAACCCCCTGAGGGTCCAAACAGAACAAAGCGGTGAAAGAAGGTCGAATTCTCTGTCTGTCTGAATGCTGAGCTAGAACATTAGTCCCCTCCTGCCCTCAGACTAGGACTCACATCATTGGTTCCCCTGCTTCTCGGGTCTTTGGACTCTGAGTGGATTAGACCACCACTTTCCTGGGTCTCCAGCTTGCAGATGGAAAACTGTGGGACTGCTCTGCCTCCATAATTGTGTGAGCCAATTTCTCATTTTATATTACCTCCCACCCCCACCCCAGCCCCACACCTGATTGTTTCTGGTTTTCTGGAGAATCCTAATGTGCCCCACACTAGGGAGAGATCTGGCACTCACTTCTCAGTAGGGTGAGTGTTTCTCTCTTCCACTGTGAGCATATTTGTGCTCATCCAAGCTACACATCCCCAAATCACAACCACAGAAAGATCCTGACCATTACCACCATTTGCCTCATCTGGTGCCTGCAGAAATGAACACTCAGTTGTGGTCCTCAGATGTGGTCTTCCTGTTTTTGAGCAGGACCCAAATGAGGACCATCACAAAACCAAAACAAATAGATTTTTATAAAAGTGCTAGTAAGAACAAGAACATGAGTCTCAAGATGACTTATCCTTGACTCACTTCCCCAAAACTCACTTCTTACCACATTTTCTTCTTACAACAGTGGGTTTTTTTTTCAAATACCCCGCCCCCCCCCCCGAACAGAAATAATGACTAAACCCCCAAATGTTTGAAATGTGTGACTTAAGAAACATGAATTATACATGATTATATACCAGAGGTAATTTTAGGAATTAATCTGTTTTCTACCTAAATGTTTCCTACATCAGAAATATTTTGGTGAGGGTGAGGGGGAATCATTCACTCTTTGATTCTAAGACAAGTAGGAATTTTCATAGTAATGGAATAACAGGAATATGATATTGAAGATTAAAAAATCAGAAATTGTCTATTTACTGATAATGAATACCTGAGAGAGGAAAAAACTATCAGTTTCACATAATTCCTGAGCTCAGGGAGTGGATGGCAAGAACGGAAATAAGAATTCCAAGCCATGGACTTGTTCATGCAGGCTTGACACAAATCATGAATTTCTTTAAAAAATGCAGTATCTGTAAAGTATACCAAAATGAGGTCTGTCTGCATACAAAAAGGGAGAAAACTTCCAAGCCAAATTTGATGCTTCAAAATGAGACCCAGTAAGGGAATAACAGGGCCTAAAATTTAGAGCCTGAAGCTCTAAGAAGTTATCAGTCTGGTGGAAATCTGGAAATCCCATTAAGGGGCCGATTTAGATAATTACTGGGTATTCCTATTTTAAACTTCATTTGTGGGGAAAGCAGGAGCTCTTTTGGGTTTATTGACAAAGGATTTGGGTATTTTAAGAAGTGATGTTTTGAGACTGGTCTGGTAATTTCTGCCCATTCTTGTCATCTATGAGTCCTTCCCATCTTTTTGGCCAGCCTCCATGTTACTTTCCTGAGTGGTCCTATCATCCATCACCCAGTGGGAAGCTCTTTCTTGTGCCTCTCCTCCAAAGGGCTGAGTGGGCACCACTCCCCGCCCTTATCTGCAGTTCTCTTCCCACGCCTGTGCTCACTCAGGTGCTGGCGTGGAGCTGTGCGGCCTGTGTCACTGCGATATTAGAGCGTCCCCTCCTCCAGTGTGCTCTGCGGAGAAGTAGGTGGTTTCTTGAAATTCAGAATTCAGCCTGCCTCGACCTGGTCCAATATTTCTAGGACTTGAGTAGGGAAACAGAAGAGAAAAGGGGTGCCCAAAGATGGAGCAATTTGAGGTAGACCCAGTACGGAGAGAGGAAGTCTGAAAAATTTGGAGCCCAGAGAGAAATGCTGAGGCCTGGAGAATGCAGAGCTGAGATCCATTCACATTCCACTGGCGGCTTCAGCAAGGCCATAATTTTGTTATTTTTTCCCTGCCTGCCTGTTTTCTTCTCTTACTAGCTGAGGAAACCTTAAAAACCCTCAAGTCAGCTGTGTGCTGGCTGAAGAGGTCCTTGTGCTGAAGTGAGTCCAGGGAAGCAGAGAGATTCTAAGTGGAAATAACACTTTATAACAGTGGAAGGGAAGGAAGGCAAGGTCGGCCAATCCTGGGGCCACTCGGAGAAAGAAAGGGGCTGCCTGGGGAAACAAAACAGCCCCATGTAGTGTCAAAATAAAGACTCAGGCACTATAAAGACCTATGTTCAAACTCCAACCCCGCCCAAAATCTTGACCAAATACCTTAACTTGTTGAACTAAATGTACTACCAAAAGGAAATTCTAAAAATATTTAGCATTATGGGTGCTCTGGGGAGCTTCCAGATGAAGTGTGGAAGCTCTAGTACAGGGGTCCCCCACTCCTATGTTAGGAACCAGGCTGCACAGCAGGTGAGTGGTGGGTGAGCAAGTGAAGCTTCATCGGTATTTACAGCTACTCCCCGTCACTCGCATCACCCCTGAGCTCTGCCTCCTTTTAGATCAGTGGCAGCATTAGGTTTCTTATAGGAATTCAAACCCTACTGTGAACCGTGCATGTCGGGGGTCTAGATTGTAAACTCCTTATGAGAACCATCCAGAAACTATCCTTCCCCCTGACCACCAGGGTCCATGAAAAAATCACCTTCCACAGAACAGATCCCTGGTGCCAAAAATGTTGGGGACTGCTGGTCTAGTCTCAAGAGTCAGCCTTGGAGTCTTATTGGCTATGAATGGGACCACGATCTTGGACCCACCAAGGTCAAGTCACTTGAACCACAAGAGTCACCAGGACCACTGTTCTGACATGCTTGAATTTGTGAAAGAATCCCAGCTCCCACCTACCTAGTTCACAGTAGGCTCTATGATTAGGCTGGTCTCTGCTACTCATGGGTACAAGCATTTCTTGGCCAAAATAGCTCCCTTTAAGATATTATCTCACTGGGTTCTAAGTAAATATTATTTCAGATGAACTCATTTAATCATGAAATAACACAGGCAAAGGGGTACAGCACACAGTTGGTTCTCAGCACAGTGAAACTCCTATTTCTGTTTCTCCTTGGTTCAAGACACACAAACGGTGTCTTTTCAAGTTTACTCACGGCAGAAACCTCAAAGACACACGAAAGAGGAAGGGCTTTACTCCTTGCACCCAAAGCTCTGTCCCGGTGACATCCCGCCCTTAATGAAGTAGTCTTCCCTGGCTACCCCACCCAAGCTGAGCTGACTGCCACCTCCTTTGTGCCTCTCCTACTATATACACATTTCTATTATAGCAGTACTCCCACTGTTTTGCAATGATTTGTTTACATGTCTGCTTGTTTACACAGATGCTAGGCAATAAGCTCCCTGAAGGGCAGGGAATGTGTTGTATTTCTTTTCTTACCTCCAGAGCCTTGAACAGTGGCCAGCCCATAGCAGGTGTTCAATATTTAAGGAAGAAATGGAAGGACTAATAAGCCAAGAAGGAAATGGGCAGGAAGGAGGGGTAGATGCTAGGGGATCTCCTCCCACTACTTTCTCCCCCTACAACACCCCTTTCCTCACTTCTCACATCCAAGCGCCTTACCCTTCCTCCTGTCTCCCTAGTCTTGCTAAAGTTCCCCTATCCTGGGCCTCAGGAAGCATCACTTTGGCTTACAGATTGGGAAACATCCTCACTAGACAGCTAATATGGACAGAGATGTATATAGGTCACAGCATGAGAGTCATAAGATTTATTCCTGGCCAACAGGATGTTCATGGAAGTTGTTATGTGAGACTTTTGACAAAGCTTGCTATTTATTTATTTATTTTTAATTAATTATTTATTTGGCTGTGCTGGGCACGTGGGATCTTTAGTTGCAGCATGTAGAATCTTTTTCTTTTTCTTTAGTTTCGGCTAGTGGAATGTTTAGTTGTGGTTTGTGAACTCTTAGTTGCAGCAGGTGGGATCTAGCTCCTTGACCTGGGATTGAACCCGGACCTCCTGCATTGGGAGTGCAGAGTCTTAGCCACTGGACCACCAGGGAAGTCCCCTGAAAAAGCTCTTTTAACAGAGACACAATTGTCTATGTCTTTGCCTTTTGCTCTCTGTCCTTGCTACTTGGAAGCATGGAGAGAATTTCTGGAGCTGAAGCACCAATCTTGGCACTTAGAGGAAAAGGCCGGATTATAGAAATCTCAGGCCTGATACCTTTAAATCATGAACCAATGTGTGCTCTCCCCTATCACTGGGTTTATAATTATGCAAGAAAATAAACCTGTATCTATGAAAGTCACTGAAATTCAGCCTATGTTACTTGCAGCTGAAGTCAATTCCAAACTGATCATCTAGTCTTTCTTTCCCTCAGACATGCCAAGGTCAGTTCATTTTAGAACCTTTAAACTTGCTATTCCTTCTGCCTGAAATGTTTTTCTCTTAGCTCATCACATGACTCCTCAAAGTCAGATATCAAGTTAGAATGTCATCTTCTCAGATGTCACCACATCCATCATTCTTTAATAATATCATCCTATTTTGTTTTTTCCACTGCTTTTATCACTCTCTGAAATGCTCTCTCCTTTCCTTGTTTCCTTTTGTTTTTGTCCATTCAGGCTGCTATAACAAAATACCACAGACTGGGTGGCTTAGAAACAAAGGAAGAAAGTGAAGTCGCTCAGTCCTGTCCAACTCTTAGTGACCCCATGGGCTGCAGCCCACCAGGCTCCTCCGTCCATGGGATTTTCCAGGCCAGAGTACTGGAGTGGGTTGCCATTTCACTGTGAAATACATTTCTGTATTGGAGTTTTGGAGATGGGAAATATGAGATCAAGGCACAAAAAGGTCTTGTTTGGTGTGAGCCTTCTTCCTGGCTCACAGTTTTGGAGATGGGAAATATGAGATCAAGGCACAAAAAGGTCCTGTTTGGTGAGAGCCTTCTTTCTGGCTCACAGCCAGTGCCCTCTCTGTGTGTTCTCACTGGTGGAAGGGGTGAGGGATATTTCTGGAGCCTTCTTTATTAGCACACTAATCCCATACATGACGGCTCCATCCGATGGCTTCAGTACCTTTCAAGGACCCACCTACCAGTGTCATCACACTGGGCATCAGAATTTCAACATAATAAATTTTGTGGGGACGCAAAATTTTAGACTATAGCTCTTCTTGATCATCCCTACCATGAATGCAGGGACCTTCTCTATTTTTTCAGAACTGCTGTGTTTCTGGCACCTAGAAAAGCACGTGGCATATGGATGCTCTATGAATAGGTCTCCAGAAAGGAAGATGACTTCCAGAGTTGGAAATGAATATGTTTCCTCACCGAAGATACTGTCACATGTGTTGAATAGGTTTACAGTTTAGGAAATTATGGGTTAAATACCATTTATGTCCCGACTGCTGTATATAACACCATTTACATGAGATAATGAGTTTCAAGTTCAGTCTCTCTTAATGAACTCACAATGTTGATCATAGATCATCTTGAAGCTTATACCCATATCCAGAAAACCCTGCCTCCCTACCTTTTATTCCTAATATAGCTCATCAGATTTTTGCTCAGTGATGGAATTTTTTTCTTTGATTTAAAATAAAGTTTAGAAAGTAGGATGAATTGAGACAGTAGCACTGACATATATACACTACCATGTGTACCATGTGTAAAACAGCTTGTGAGAAGCAGCTGTATAGCGCAGGGAACTCAGCCCAGTGCTTTTTGTTGACCTAGAATGCTGTCTTGGGGGTGGGGGAGGCTCAAGAGGGAGAGGATATATGTATACTTACAGCTGATTCATGTTTTTGTATAGCAGAAACTAATACAATATTGTAAAGCAATGATCCTCCAATTAAGAATAAATTTAAAAAATAAAATTTAGATCTATTTTTTTTAAAACCCCCTCCATTTCTGGTAGATTTTTAAAAATTGATTTCTTGAATGTCACTACTTATCCTCCTTGTAGGCCTTATTCTATTTCACATCCTGCTGTGTGAAAATTATACTCAAATCCTTTCAAAGGCACCTTGCCTAACTTCCTATCCTCCCAAGTGGTTCCTGAACCTTTAATCTTTTTCATGGGTCCATTTAAAGGCAGAAAAAAATATTCTGATTCACTTTGGGACCCTCTAATCCACTCTGAATTTCTGTGCAAGGAGCATGGCAGACAATGAGACTGCAAGCAAGACCTTGACATTTAGGAGAGTAAATTATTTCTTTTAATAGATGGAATGGGATTTTTCATCTAGAAACCATAGATGTAGACTTGATAGAATGGGGCCATCCCGCTACACACCCTTAAGGACTGAAAAGCAGACTAGTCTGAGTAAGCAAAGTATGTACCAGTTAAATGGTAAAAGTTAAGTCCAGGAATACAGACTGGGGACAAAGTTCATGTGTTGTTTCCCCATATTTGCTCTCTCTCTTTGCCTTAGTGTTAAGGTCCTTCTTTTATTTAAGGTGGCAGGGATAAGAGAATACTTTTTCCTTATCTCCCTCACAGTGAGATGTGGCCACATGATGCAGTTCTGGAGGAAGTTCCGTTTGGGTCTGCTGAAAAAGAGAGGACCCAGCTGGGAAGTGGCCTTTCGCCTTCCCCCCTTCTTCTGGTCTGGAACTGGGACTCATGGCTGGAGCTCCGGTTGCAATCTCACAGCATAAAGTGAAACTGATGGAAGCACGAACAACAGGCAGCAGAAATGCTCACCTGTGAGCCAGCATACCAGTTCCAAACTGGCCATTCTAGGGCTTCTTTTCTGTGGCAGAATAAACCCTGGTGTCTTTAAGCAACTGCTACTTTGAATTTTTGTGTTCAGTATAACCAAATGTAATCCATTTTTATACAAATGCTCACATAGCGAGCTTTAAAAAATATCCCAATGCCTAGGCTGCCTCCCAGATCATCTAAATCAGAAACTCTAGGGATGGAATTCAAGCATCAGCAATTTTTTAAAGCTTCCCAGGTGACTACAGTGCGCAGCCCAGGTTGAGAATCACCGCTTCAGGCTGACAGGCCTTATTTTCAGCATGTTCAAGAATCTCCTCTGGGGTGGGGTGGTGCTTGTTAAAAAAGTTGGATTTCCAGGCCTCGTTCCCTAGAACTTTGGTTCATGTCAGTCCGAGGGCACCCCACATGATTCTGAGACAGGTTAATGCATGACTCCCATTTAAAGAAACACTGCTTTAGGCAATGGAGCATCTTTGAAAGTTTTAAAGCAAAGAAGTGACAAGATCAGAGGAGAGTTTTAGCAGGATTAGTCTGGATCTAGTGAGAGACTGAAAGGAAGAGGTGAGAGACTAATGGTGAGGAGACCAACTGGAATAGTTGATGGCCTGAGGGGACTTGACTCTGAACTAAGCGGGTGGCCACAGAAATGGGGTGAAAAAGAGATACAACAGATGTTGGAAAAGATAGAACAGCACAGGACTTAGTATCTGACAGAATAAGACCGTGGGAGACTTTGAGATACTTATTTTTAGTAACTGAAGAATATGCTAGGGGTTTGATGCCTTCTGGGTTAACGCATCCCCCCACCTCCAACACACACACTTTGGCTCAAACTCAGTTAAATAGCTGTAGATTGTTAGCTTACTATTTATCTACACCTGCAAATGTTAAGTTGATTTTTGTTAACCTATTGTAACTAGAGTTTTCCATTGGATTGGAAACATTATTTGCTAAAGCAGCATTTCTTTTTAAAGGCTTAGACACATTATTCTAACAGGAATCTATTTCAGACATTTTAGTATTTATTTATAAGTATATATAATATGTGTATGAACAGGCAATATACATATGTGTATATATGTATATAGACAAGCAATTAAAGGTTTTTCAGGAAGTTTTCACTTTTTTTTTTTAAAGTCATGTCTTCTAGAGCAGAGGAAATAAAAGAACTGTGAGGTGGTTTAGTTACTGCTCCGGAGTTTGCTTTATATAGGTATCTTTTTGGATGAGACGCATCTAAACTGTCAAGGGCTAAGTGTTTAAAACATGGTTTTTAAAAAATAATCTCAGTAGAAAATGGTTGTTTAACTACTCAACATAAAGTCACCAAATAGATGTTAGGATGATATTTATCAAATAACCTGAAACATGATTACCTTCTGAGTAATTCTAAAATACACAGTGCCCACTAATTTCTTATAAGAATGAACATCTATGCCTCAGAAATTGATCTTCAGTGTGTGCTTCCAGTCCTCTCATTTAAAAACCAACATATTGGTTTTATAGTTATAAACCAGAAAAAATAAAGTCAAATATAATAGAAATATAAAATGTAAGCTAATGTATTTGCTCATTTTTTTCTAAAGTCTGTATCAAGACACAATTTTTTCCCTCTTATTTAAGTTTAGTTAATTTTTAAATTGAAGTATATGACACAATGTCTTTTAAGAATAGATTTAAAACTATCAAGTAAACTTGAGGAACAAACAAGGTACACATTTTCTCATGAGCTTGGCACCCGGTATAAGCATGAATTAAACACAGCCTTGCTCTCTTGTACTTCACAGAATAAATAATAAAGTGATGAGGAGTTTTCCTAAAGTTTGTTTTAGATTTAATTTTCTCTCTAAATTGAAACATCTATTAAAAGCTTTAACAAGGTAAAAGGCATTAGATCTGACTTTTACCTTTACCTTTACTTTTACTTATTACAAAAATAAAAAGGCTAAACCTCAATAGGCCATGGGAGACACGTGTCTAGATTCCCTATCACACTTGGTTTGGTTAGTAAGAATAACACTCTTCTTTAATTGGGTGTGAGTCAGTCCTTTGGCACTTGCTCCTGAGTGCAGTATCAGTACCACTGAGGACCACCACCTACTCCCAGCCATGCAGATCCGAGAAAGTGAGCGTCCTACATGTGGACTGTCAGGTGCCTAATATTTGATGTATTAATTACTACTTCCCCCTAATATTCTTTCTTTTCTACAGTTGATTTTGCTCCACCTTCAGACATCAGTAATTGAATTAGTTAGAGCAAAGTGCTAACCATACTGGGAATTCTTTGTGAGCACATACATCCATTTCATACAAAAAGTATCCTATTTCATGGTCACAAATCGCACCCCAATATGAGCTGCAGTGTTGCAAATGATAAAGCACTGGGTGCTGGGAAGTGCAAAAGTGTTGAGAAAGTATGCAGATTGCTGTCGTTCAGTCACTAAGTTGGATCCGACTCTGTGACCCCATGGACTGCAGCACACCGGGTTCCTCTGTCCTCCACTATCTTTGCAGATAGTGTTGGGCCAAAACTCCATCCCCACCAGGCAAAACAACCCAAAGTATGTATTCTACTGCAGACGGGGGAAGGAAATTTGCTGTGGGTTGAATTACCCTTCTGGGTCCACACCCCTCCTCCCAAATTCATATGTTGAAATCCTGACACCCCGGATCTCAGAATGCGACCTTATTTGGAAATATGTTGGTGCAGGTGCAATTAGTAAAGTTAGCTTGAGGTCATACGAGTATAGTAGAGTGGGCCCCAAATTCAGTATTACTGATGTCTTATAAACAGGAAAATCTGGACACACGTACATAAACACAGAGAAGATCGTGTGGAGTCGGAGGCAGAGATATTTCAACAAGCCAAGAAACACCAAAGATTGCCAGCAAATCACTAGAAGCTAGATAAAGAAACAGTCTTCACAGGGCACTAGCCTTGCCTTGATCTTGGGCCTCCAGTCCTGTGAAAAAAGAACTTTTCATAGTTTAAGCTACTCAGGTTGTGGTACTTTGTTACTATAGTCCTAGAAAACTAACACTGAATTGTCATTATCTTAGATGGATAGCATATTCTTTTGGTGCAGATATAACTCACGTTTCACTGACAGGTGAGAGTTAAAAATTTAAAACCCCAGCATTGGTAATAGGAAGAAAACATAAAGGACAGTGTGGGTGACCTGGCATGGCTACAAACTAGGCTTCACCCCAGGCCTCCTCTATAATGCGGATCAAAGAAAGCTGAGTGAGCTGCCTCCATAGTCACCAAACACCCCTTCTGCTTTCTCACCAAACACTCCTTCCGCTCTCCATCACCCCACGTAATTGCTGCACCCTCAGGCAAAGTGCTGAAAGGAAGCACACTGACTAAGCTGCAGTGTGGATTCTCCCTCTCCTATCTCAGTATCCTAGCAAACAAGACAGGAAATGGACCCACCGGGACACTGGAAAAAAACAGCAGGAAGGTCAAACAAGAATCAAACACAACTAAAACAGACCAAAAGAAGTAGAAAAGACACAAGGAGAGATACAAGGAGAAAAACATAGGCCTGGCTGGTCAGGAAAATAATCGCTGAAAGGAAAACCCTAAAATCTGTGAATATGGACCCCTAGGATAGCCATTATATTGTTCCCAGAAGCCATTAGGAGATTTAGATTCTTCTTGTGATCACAGTGTGTTCACATCCTAACATTATTTCTGGAATTCAATCATCAAACTTCTGGCATGTGCTTTTTTTTTTTAATAGCTCAGTTCTGTAAAGAAGTCTATGTGATTCTTCACGAATTAACATAGAACACTAGAATGATAAAGCCAGAGACTCAGAAATCATTCAATTCCATTTTTGAGGTGTACAGAGAATTTAACAGTCTCATCCAGTGTCACACAGCTTATACCAGAGTTAGGCTAAAAGATTTTGTAACTATTATGATTTATGAAGGATCTAGGTTGATTTATATGAAGAAAATAATCTTAAACCTAACTACTGAACTTTCACCTCTCCATAGTGTTTTTAACATATTAAAGAAGAGGTCTTTTGATAACCATCTGGGAAATTTCCCCCTAGAAAGTTTTTCAGAACATAAAGTAAGAAGCCTAGGTAAACAAAAATTTATTCCAGCTGAAATATTTATTTGAAAACTATTTGAGGGATATATACATATATATATATATATATATATATTTATATAAATGTATCTGACTACCTCAATTTTAAATGTTTTGTTAATAATTACAGCAACACTAATATGAACTTAATACTAGCATTTGCTGGATGCCAGGCAGTCTTCTAAGTGTTTGATGTATGTTACTTTACTCAGTTCTCAGAATACTGTATGATTTGGTCCCATTATTCATCAGCCCTATTTTGCTGATTAAGAAATTGAGGCAGAGAGACAATATCTTTGCCCAAGGTCACAGTATTTGTGAGTAGTAAGGCTGAGATTTGAACAATGGCAGTCTCGCTCCAAAGTCTATGTACTTAGCCACCACACCCGACTGCCATTTACCACCCTGTGAAGCAATTGGTGTATCAGTTTGCATGTATCCCTAGTTAAGTGGTGAAGCCAGGATTTTATCCGGGCTCAGATGGTAAAGAATCCGTCTGCAGTCAGGAGACCTGGGGTCGATCCCTGGGTCAGGAAGATCCCCTGGAGGAGGGCATGACAACCCACTCCAGTCTTCTTGCCTAGAGAACCCCCATGGACAGAGAAGCCTGGGAGGCTACAGTCCATGGGGTTGCAAACAGTCGGACATGGCTGAGTGACTAATCATACAATCTGATTTAGAGTCAGTGCTCTTTCCTAAGGCAGCTATACTGCCTTTTATAGTAGCATACTCAAACCTCGCTTTCACTCTCATCAGCAGCCACTAACAGAAGGTCGTGGTGTGAAGACCCAGAGCAACATAGACACCATAGAAGAATATAGGACAAGGACTCCTAATCACCAACCTGCCAGCCACAGCATGAACTAGAGGGTTTGCTAGAGGATATCGTCTCCTCTGGTCCTCCTAGCTCGTGCTCTTCTGTCTTCACTCTCAGGAGACGATGTGGTTGATGGAACAGACACTAGACCACGGAGCATGAGGCCTGGGTTGCAATCTTAGAACAACCTGGCAAGGGCAGAGTGCCACTGCCGGGGTAGGCATCACCCAGCTGGCTCCCTAAGTCCTCTCAGCTAACTCAGGAGTAAGCATGACAACTAGCTTACAAATGAGGGAACTGAGATTCAGAGGGTTAAGTAATTCCATCAAGAGCAGCAAATATGGTATTCAGAGCAGGTCTGCCTGACTATGAAATCCTCATACACACTCGTATGACCAAGTTGCTTCTAAAGTCACTTTAAATCCTCCAAAACTCAGATTCTGCAAATATAAAGGGAGCATATTTTGCTAACTCAGTACTCTCTGTACCTTGGAGCCCTAGGGATTCTTCAAAGGCATCTCAGAAGCCATTTTTGGAAGGAAGTTCAGGAGACAGGGCCCAGAAAGCCAGCTACCCCTGTGCATACGTGCATGCACATACTCACACACACAGAAACACCGAGCAGGGCCCCGCCTAGCTTCAGCACCTAGGAGGAGATCAGCATGGCGAAGGCACAGTAAAGAAAGAAAAGGCTGTACCCAAACGTCTGCTGATCTAAATACAATCTGAGAAAGTGTTTCCCTTGTGTCTGTGAAGAAGGCCTGCTTACCCAGGGCCAGCTAGTGAGAACCACACTCTGAATCTTCTTCTCTTGTGGTCACCATTCCTTGAGGACTTCAATTGGTCAGGGGTAGAAGCGATATAGCATTTGTGGCTTAATTCTTTTTTTTTTTTTTAACTTTTAACCCAAACTATATTCCTCCCCAGAGAAACAAATTGGTGCTTAGATGATCACTATCAGGCAGGCATCTTGATGCATGCATGGAGAGCCAAGCTTTACTTTGTCCCATTTCATATCACTCTCACTAAAAACTACATATGTTGAAAAGAATAAACCCAATGAAAGGCAAGTGTTAATCATGGTAACAGTGATCACACCTTTTTAAAAGCACTTATTGAGGTATCCTTTACATACCGTAAAATTCACTCATTCTAAGTATGCAAGTCATTGATTTTCAGAAAACATACAATTGACAACTATCACCCTAATTCAAATTTGGATCATTTCCATCACCCCCAAAGATACCTCAAGCTCATTTGCACTTACTCTCTGTTCCCACCCTAGAAACCACTCATCTGCTTTCTGTTTCTTATAGATTTGCTTTCTCTGAGCATTTCACTTAAACGGAATCATATGTGCTATTTTCTGACTGTCTTCTTTCATTTTACGTACTCTTTTGGAAGTTCATCTCTTGAGCACGTCTTAGTACTTCATTCCTTTCTCCCTGACATCTTTTTGAACAGCAGCATTATACGGAGGGAAGATCATGGTTTTCAGAAGCATGCACACCTGGGGCCAGATTGAAGTACCACTTTTTAGTTGTGTGACTGGGCAATTTGCTCAACCTCCCTGAAACCAATTTGTCAAATAAAAATACTAATCCTTCCCTCAGAGGATTATTCTGTCAATTAAATGGATTGTACCAGCAGACAATGGGCACTCAAGAAATCTAGTCTTTCTGTCTACATTCCCCAGGAATCATTGCTTTTCTTACCCCTGCATCCAATTGTAAAGTGAATCCCTCAGCCTCCCTACCAACCTTCACAGGAAGCCTGAAATGAGAGCCTGCATAACCAGCAATATCAGGAACAGAATTCCACCCAAGGGAATCACATCCTTCATTAATGGGGTCCAGATGGTGATGAGTTTAAGGGATTTTCCTCAATTATCTTGCTGTCATTTTTCAGAAAGGAATCTCATTATTTTAAGGAGGAAAATGTTTCAACATCAGAACATTCAATAGAGTTAACCTTACTTTTGCAAGGCTCTAAGAACAACCCGTTTTCCCACGAATCCTTATAAACCTGCCCCAGTAACATTCCTCAAATAACATGAAAGCAAGTAGTGAAAGGCTATAATTCCCTGAGTTAATAAAATTCACCTCAAAGCCTCAAAACTTAACTGGTACCCAACAGCTGCAGACTCTTTCTTTCCTAAACCTTTAGAAGAAACTGAATTTCACGTGTGTAGCAGAATAGACTAAACTGACCTCCTTGTTCATTTCTCCAGTACATCTTATCTGATTAGAACATGATCTCAATTTGAGGTCCAGTTCAAAGGAATCCTGGATATAAACCCATCATAAACTGTTAGACACACAGTTTACAAAAATGCAGTTCCTTAGCTCTGAGCATAAAACTCTCTGTTCTAAACCTGTTTTTCCTTCCGAACCATTGTTTCTTTATAGACTTTAATCCACCATGATTCCTTTTTGTGTTTCTGATTGTTTTCCTCTCTTCTTCTCTGATACTTTTCACAGCTGTATTTCCTCCCCAAAATCCTTAAACGCCTAGATTCACTCGCAGATTCACTTCTTGTTAAGTACAGTATAACAGACAAAACAGAAAAGGACAATAATGTTCAATACTTCTACTAAATAAAATAGGTTTGTAACATTTTATATGTCTCTCACTTCAAGGAGATTAGTAGAGTGTATCATTTTTCATCATATAAACTAGTTGTCAAATGTAAACTAGTTATTAACAGAGGTGACATACAGTTTTCTAATCTTTATATACCAATAACTGTCACCATATATATTAATGGCACTAAAGATAAAATGATCTACAACATTAGCACAAGAGTCAAACCAGAACTTCTACTGTGATATAATCATACTGATAAAGACAAACATATAAAGGCTAAATCCAGACTGAATCACACTTAAATCAATGTAACTGCATAAAGATTTCTGTGTTTCCTTGCTGTTTGTACTTATCTGAAATAGGAACTGTTAACAAAATCCACAATTAAATTTTCTCCCACTATTGAGAGATCAGGAGGAAGTGAATGTGGTCTCAGGAGAGAAGTTTTCACTCACTGTCTTATCACCTAAAATAGGCATGAGAATCCATAAATGTGATAAAAAAGAATTAAAAATAATTGGGGAAAGGAGCAAAAGCAGCTTAAATTTAGTTAAATTTGTGAATTTCCCCAATCCTGAAAAAGTTTTTCTGAAGTTCAAACTTCCCTTTCATACATTACAGTGAAGAGAGTAATTTATATCCAAGACTTTATTTTAGGGATCTTATTTTAAATGGTATCATAGGAACTTGACTCATGGTATAAATAGTAAATCTGGGATTTAGCAAAGATTTTTGTGCAGTACATGTTTAGCAGCAGATGACAAAATAATCTTGAGGCATGATGATTTAACTTCACTTTGGTGCAAAAACATCTTAAGCCTCAAATTCCCAAATGTGGCCAGCATACTGAAAGTTAATTTTGAAAAGAAAAAAAAAAAAAAAGACACTTAATGACCCAAATATTCAATATATATACAAAAATCACACAACTTTTGGATTATAATTTGGCCTATAGTTTGTTCATAGCTCTCTAGACAATCCTGATCTCAGAGTAATTGGTTAAAACCTCACATTTGCAGTGATCATCTCTGAGGCTTTGATCACTCTAAATATCCATTGTGTGCCAGCATTCACACATCATATACATGAATTACCAAATAAAGCCAAGAGGCTCCTACCCCGAGATGGCAGCAAGTTTTTGGTGTGCCTGGCGGGCCATTTCACAGCCTTTGGTTCTTGTCTTGTGCATTTCCGCCCGGAGAGAGGGGCAGCTGACCGAGACGTCCCCAATGGAAATGACCAATTCTCGGTACAGGGCCACTTGCGTGTTGAACTCTTGCACAAGCTGGAAAAGAAGCGAGTTTCTTTCATAAGACATTTATCAACAGAAAGTTTGCTATTTTTTCCTACGTAAACAGAGGCTGATTTCACTGAACCCCAAGCCACCTCAAATCTCCTGCTAAAGAGCCTACAGAGTGTTTAAAGACTGGGACACAAAGATTGTTGTTCTCTTTGTCCAAGGCAAGTGTTTATTTTTCATCCCTAAGTCTGGTCATGGAAGTTCTATTTCCAGATCTACTTGCTCCCATCCGTTCAGACTCAAGTTTCTGACGATCGAGAGCATATTTGGAGAGCTACCATGCCACTCCCAGGTCACCAGAGAGTAATGCTGGCAATTCTCGCATAGAATGTTCCCCTCTGCTACAGCTGGGATGTGAATTTGAATTGGCCTGTGGATTTCAAAAGGCCAAAGGTAGGTTGTATTAGGCAATCCGTTCACTTCCTGCCAGACCACTGAACGGTTTGGGCTCTGGTGTCTGAGAGGAAGACCCGCCACAGCCTCTGCGCTGGAACCTTCCTCCCCTCCGCAGCGCCCTGTGCGTCCTGTTTGGGTTTGTTTGCTCCTGTCTCCCCACAATTCAGCACTCTTACCTTCCTAACCCCTCCCTCCCTGGTGAGCCAGCCAGTTCACCGAGTCTTTCGTATCTGCCATGCTCCGAGGGGTTAGAAGGATGACCTACAACCGCTGCCCCCAAGGCAATCTCCGCGGCACTTCTTGGCGGGTCCATGACGACCCAGGTGTCACCCCGAATCTGGGGGACTGCAGATTTAAAAATAGTGCATGTACACGTGATCGGCATGGAGGAGACGAGGGTGGCGGAGTGGCTGGCACTCAGGCGAACGATTAACGAACACGATTCCCCCACATCTCCAAAGGGAAAAGAAAAGAAAGAAAAAAAAAAAAAGGGACGCATTTTCCACCTACCATCTTGCAATCGTCCAGGGCTCGTTGGCTTTTGTGGGCGCTCTCAGAGCCGCTGCCCCTGCGCTCCCAGTCCCCGCTCTGCAGCGGGGGCTTGCTGATCTGGAAGATTGAGGAGCGGGTGGACCGGCTGGGGCGCTTTTTGCGCCCATTCGGTGCAGAACTCATGCATACACATCCACCAAGACGAAGCCGCTGGTGCAGTGCGCCCCGGCGCGGGCGGCCCGGTCGTTGCCCTGCGAGCCGGCGCCGAGCAGCCGGAGCTGGGACCGAGGCGCGGCGCTCACAGGGTTGGGGCTGACTGCGCGGGTGGGTAACCTTCAGCTTGAAGGAGAGCCGGGGAAGCGCTGGCTGTGCCGTGCAGCATCGCTTCCACTAACAGCGAGGAAGGGGCTCGGTCAAGTTCTGCTCAGCAACACTGCCGGCCCTGTCCCGGGAGCTGGGCGCTGGCGCGGGCTCGCACCGCTTTCCGCTCGGCATGGATCGCAAGGCTGGGCGAGAAGGAACACGCCGCCCGGCGGTTCCGAGTTTCCATTCAGATGGACAGTTTTCAAAAGCCTGCGCTGCCAGGTGGAGGGGGGCAGGGAGTGGGGGTGCAGTAGGGAGAGTGTCGCTCTAGCTTCGGGTGTCTTCCCACGGCGGCGGCGCTCCCCTCCCTCCCCAGTCACCAGGCCTGGAGGGCTGGCTGTCCCCAAGCAGGCAATTGGTTCTAATCCGCTGTCTTGATCCCTCGTCTCCACGGGGCTCGCCTGTTTGAGGATCCCAAATGAATCCGTGGCGGGACTGGCAGACGCAGGGAATCAGTCCGGCTGACGTGGTTCGCGGCCCGGCGCATGGATAGGATGGGAATACTAATGTGATCCGTCCATACAACCCCCTTCCCCCTCCAGGGCTTATGCACTTATCCAATCAAATCCCCGGGAACATCAATTGCAATATTACTTCATCGGCTCTATTATTAGAAACGAAAAGTGTCATCAGAGTGGAGCACATTGCCACATGCTGGGACCTAAACCCAATTCCAGATCAACCAGTTTGGGCTTGAGGCCCTCACGGTCAAGAGACGTTCTGGAGCCACAGGTGAGCGGAGCCCAACGAAAAGGAAGTGAGATTTTTACCTCAGAAGGAAGATCTCTTGATAACAGTATTTTAAAATAGTTTTGTTTCCCTGGGTTTTGTTGTGTTTTTGTCTTTGTTCGGCAAGTACAGGGAGGGAAACCAGCAGCGGCGGGAGCAGAAGGCAAGAGGCCTTCAGTCAAACTGGTCCTCCAGCCATGCCATCCCATCCTAACTAGTGAAGTTCCTGGTCTTCCGTTCCGGAGGCTGGGTACCCAGCTCTGAGAGTTTCCCAGTGGGGGTCTGAACAAGAGCCAATAGGCCTCCCTGGACACTGGAAAGGCTCAGTTCTCCTCTGTGGGTCTCAGTGACCCCGAGGCCAAAGGAGGTGGCCCATGAAAGGGGGCCCCTGGAGCGAGTTCCTTGGCCACTTAAGTTCACCCTTACCACTGACTTCCTAAGATTCTTCTGGAAGGAAGAGAGCTAGTGTGGGCATTCAACTCCAGTGCTCTGAGAATGCTTGTTCCCATGAACGGTTTGTTTGGAGGGGACAGATAAAGAAGTCTGTCACAGGGGAACTAGTTACGTGTTCAAAACCTAATGAAGAACAAGACGGAAGTTTCTAGCCAGTCTCTTATGGGGTTATAGAGGGTATACAGAGAGGGAGAGCCAGAGGTAGCCAGAAAGGCTAACACCCTAAGAAGACGTTTCTAGATGATGATTATTATCATTATTATTATTTTTTTTGCAGGATGGATAAACATAACAGGGTAGTATAATAAGAAAGATATGTGTTTTTTGTCCTCAGTTCCTGATGCAGAGCTCTTAAAACTCTTGTTATTTCCCCAATACTAAGGGTGATACGGGGCTTCCCAGGTGGGACTAGTGGTAAAGAATCCACCTGGCAATAGAAGAGATCTAAAAGACATGGGTTTGATCCCTGGATCAGGAAGATCCTCTGGAGAAGGAAATGGCAACCCACTCCAGGAATCTTGCCTGGAGAATTCCACGGACAAGGAGCCTGGTGGGCTACGATCCAGAGGGTGACAAAAAGTTAGACATGACTGAAGTGACTTAGCATATGTGCAAGGGTGATAGGAGCCCCTTGTCACCAGAAAGACCAAGCTTTGATTAGGCATTTGGAACTTTCAGCACCATCTCCCAGCTTCCACAGAAGGGAGAGAGGCTGGAGACTGATTTAATCACAAGGAGAATCAATTATGCCTACATAGTGAAACCTCCACTAAAAACCCTAAACGATGGGGTTCAGGGAGCTTCTGTGTTGGTGAAGACATGGAGTTGCTGTGAGGGTGGCATACTTAGAAGGGGCACAGCATCTCCACCTCCCCACTCCCAACCTTACATACCTTACCCTACACATCTCTTTCTGAGTCATGATCTTTATAATAAACTGGTAAGTAAAGTGCATTCCCAAGTGCTGCGAGTCATGCTACCAAATTATCAAATCTGAGAGGGGTTTTTGGGAACTGTTGAATTAGTAGCCAAGTTGGACAGAAGTTAACTGCTGCTAACTTGGGGTATTGAATTGTAGAGCACTCAGTTGCTTTTGGAGAGTTGGAGAAATAGTGTTGAAAAAGAATCCACATACTTGTTTGGAGAGAAAAAAACCCTCACAGGGAATATCTGGATGGATATTCAGCTGCATTTGCATTGTTATTAAGTCACTAAGTCATGTCCGACTCTTTGAGACCTCATGGACTGCAGCACTCCAGGCTCCTCTGTCCTACACTTCTTCTTGAGTTTGCTCAGATTCATGTCCATTGAGTCAGTGATGCTATCTAACCATCTTGTTCTCTGCCACCCCTCTCTACTTTTGTCTTCAATCTTTCCCATCATTACAGTCTTTTCCAATGAATTGACTTCACATTAGGTGGCCAAAGTATTGAGCTTTAGCAACAGTCCTTCCAGTCTTCACAAAAGATTGAAAATCAGTTTTCCCTAAGGCAGAGTTGAGGAGAGAAGCACCAGCCTCCACTCCAAACTTTGAAGTACAGCAGCTGTCTTCCAGGTGTTTAGATGGTCCAGAGACCAGGGTGAAGGGGTCGCCTCTTGGATGAGTCTCCACAAAGATAGGAAGATAAAGAGATTAACTTTTAGCCAACTCTGACTGTTCCTTGTGCCCCTCAGTCTCAATTTTCTCTCTCCTTCCTGTGCATAGGGAGGAGGGAGTGGAGAACACATTAGAAGGTTTAGTGAAATTTTCTGGGATCTGGTGAGTGGTTGGGATGCTGAAGGAAGGTACAAGGAGGTGAAAGAAGGATAGATAATATTCATTTGTAAATTCATTTAGTTCAGTTCAGTTGCTCGGTCATGTCTGACTCTTTGTGACCCCATGGACTGCAGCACACCAGGCTTCCCTGTCCATCACCAATTCTGGGAGCTTGCTCAAACTCATGTCCATCGAGTTGGTGATGCCATCCAACCATCTCATCCTCTGTCATCCCCTTCTCTTCCTGCCTTCAATCTTTCCCAGCATAAAGGTCTTTTCCAATGAGTTAGTTCTTTGCATCAGGTGGCCAAAGTATTGGAGCTTTAGCTTTCAGCATCAGTCTTTCCAATGAATAGTCAGGACTGATTTCCTTTAGGATGGACTGATTTGATCTCCTTGCAATCCAAGGGACTCTCAAGAGTCTTCTCCAATACTACACTTCAAAAACATCAATTCTTTTTTTTTTTTAAGTTTTTTATTTTTTAAATTTTAAAATCTTTAATTCTTACATGCGTTCCCAAACATGAACCCCCCTCCCACCTCGCTCCCCATAACATCTCTCTGGGTCATCCCCATGCACCAGCCCCAAGCATGCTGTATCCTGCGTCAGACATAGACTGGCGATTCAATTCTTACATGATAGTATACATGTTAGAATGCCATTCTCCCAAATCATCCCACCCTCTCCCTCTCCCTCTGAGTCCAAAAGTCCGTTATACACAGCTGTGTCTTTTTTCCTGTCTTGCATACAGGGTCGTCATTGCCATCTTCCTAAATTCCATATATATGTGTTAGTATACTGGATTGGTGTTTTTCTTTCTGGCTTACTTCACTCTGTATAATCAGCTCCAGTTTCATCCATCTCATCAGAACTGATTCAAATGTATTCTTTTTAATGGCTGAGTAATACTCCATTGTGTATATGTACCACCGCTTTCTTATCCATTCATCTGCTGATGGACATCTAGGTTGTTTCCATGTCCTGGCTATTATAAACAGTGCTGCGATGAACATTGGGGTACATGTGTCTCTTTCCATTCTGGTTTCCTTGGTGTGTATGCCCAGGAGTGGGATTGCTGGGTCATAAGGTAGTTCTATTTGCAATTTTTTAAGGAATCTCCACACTGTTCTCCATAGTCGCTGTACTAGTGTGCATTCCCACCAACAGTGTAGGAGGGTTCCCTTTTCTCCACACTCTCTCCAGCATTTATTGCTTGCAGATTTTTGGATCGCAGCCATTCTGACTGGTGTGAAGTGGTACCTCATTGTGGTTTTGATTTGCATTTCTCTAATAATGAGTGATGTTGAGCATCTTTTCATGTGTTTGTTAGCCATTCGTATGTCTTCTTTGGAGAAATGTCTATTTAGTTCTTTGGCCCATTTTTTGATTGGGTCGTTTATTTTTCTGGAGTTGAGCTGCATGAGTTGCTTGTATATTTTTGAGATTAGTTGTTTGTCAGTTGCTTCATTTGCTATTATTTTCTCCCATTCAGAAGGCTGTCTTTTCACCTTGCTTATGTTTTCCTTTGTTGTGCAGAAGCTTTTAATTTTAATTAGATCCCATTTGTTTTTTTTTTATTTTTTTAGTTTTTTATTTTTTAAATTTTAAAATCTTTAATTCTTACATGCATTAATTCTTACATACATTACATTTGTTTATTTTTGCTTTTATTTCCAGAATTCTGGGAGGTGGATCATAGAGGATCCTGCTATGATTTCAAAAACATCAATTCTTAAGTGCTCAGCTTTCTTTATGGTCCAACTCTCACATCCATACATGACTACCAGAAAAACCATAGCTTTGACTAGAAGGACATTTGTCAGCAAAATGATGTCTCTGCTTTTTAATATGCTGCCTAGGTTGGTCATGGCTTTTCTTCCGAGGAGCAAGCGTCTTTTAATTTCATGGCTGCAGCTACTATCTGCAGTGTTTTGGGAGCCCAGGGAAAGAAAGTCTCTTCATCTATTTGTTCTTCATCTATTTGTCATGAAGTAATGGAGAAGGCAATGGCACCCCACTCCAGTACTCTTGGCTGGAAAATCCCGTGGACGGGGGAGCCTGGTAGGCTGCAGTCCATGGGGTCGCGAAGAGTCCGACACTGAGCGACTTCACTTTCACTTTCTTGCATTGGAGAAGGAAATGGCAACCCACTCCAGTGTTCTTGCCTGGAGAATCCCAGGGACGGGGGAGCCGTCTATGGGGTCGCACAGAGTCGGACATGACTGAAGCGACTTAGCAGCAGCAGCAGCAGCAGCAGCAATGGGACCGCATGCCATGATATTTGTTTTTAGAATGTTGAGTTTTAAGCCAGCGTTTTCACTCTTCTCTTTGACTTTCATCAAGAGGCTTTTTAGTTCCTCTTCACTTTCTGCCATAAGGGTGGTGTCATCTGCATATCTGAGGTTATTGATATTTCTTCCAGCAATATTGTTCCAGCTTGGGCCTCACCCAGCCTGGCATTTCGCATGATGTACACTGTATATAAGTTAAATAAGCAGAGTGACAATATACAGCCTTGATGTACTCATTTTCCAATTTGGAACCAATCCATTGTTCCATGTCCAGTTCTAACTGTTGCTTCTTGACCTGCATACAGATTTCTCAAAAGGCAGGTCAGGTGGCCTGGTATTCCCATCTCTTGAAGAATTTTCCAGTTTGTTGTGATCCACAGAGTCAAACCTGGAGAAGGAAATGGCGACCCACTCCAGTATTCTTGCCTGGAGAATCTCATGGACAGAGGAGCCTGGCAGGAAACAGTCCATGGGATTGCTGGAGTCAGACATGACCTAGCCACTAAACAACACAGTCAAAGGCTTTGGCATAGTCAACAAAGCAGAAGTAGATATTTTTCTGGAACTCTCTTGATTTTTCTTTGATCCAACGGATATTGGCAATTTGATCTCTGGCTCCTCTGCCTTTTCTAAATCCAACTTGAACATCTGCAAGTTCTCGGTTCACATACTAATGAAGCCTCGCTTGGAGAATTTTGAGCATGTGTGAGAAGAGTGCAATTGTGCAGTAGTTTGGATATTCTTTGGCATTGCCTTTCTTTGGGATTGGAGTGAAAACTGACCTTTTCCAGTCCTGTGGCCACTGCTGAGTTTTCCAAATTTGCTGGCATATTGAGTGCAGCACTTTCACAGCATCATCTTTTAGGATTTGGAATAACTCAACTGGAATTCCATCACCTCTACTAGCTTTGTTTGCAGTGATGCTTCCTAAGGCCCACTTGGCTTCACATTCCAGGATGTCTGGCTCTAGGTGAGTGATCACACCATCATAGTTAATTGGGTCATTAAGATCTTTTTTATATAGTTTTGTGTATTCTTGCCACCTCTTCTTAATATCTTCTGCTTCTGTTAGGTCCATATGGTTTCTGTCCTTTATTGTGCCCTTCTTTGCTCAGAATGTTTCTGAAGAGATCTCTAGTCTTTCTCATTCTATTGTTTTCCTTTATTTATTTGCATTCATCACTGAGGAAGTCTTTCTTATCTCTCCTTGCTATTCTTTGGAACTCTGCATTCAGAAGGATATATCTTTCCTTTTCTCCTCTTTGTGTTACCACTGACTACCTCTCTCCTCACTCCTAAACTTAAAGAAAAGTCTATTCTAATCCAAGGTTGGTGGTGATTTCAAGAATTAAAGGAAAAGGAACTGCATTTTAAGGCGTGTGGACCTTGGATAGAGAAAAAAGCACACTGGAGGTGAGTCTTCTGGAAATCTTTTGCCACACTCTGCTATTTCATTCCCTGTGCCTGCAGGAAAGTACTGCCACCAGATTAGAGCATCCCCAAGCTCCTCACTAGTGGGTTTCTACTCCAGATACAACCATCTGGTTTCTACTCCCCCTGCTTCTTCTGCCTAGAGACTATTTCAACAAATTAAAAGGAAAAAGGCAACACAATTGCGCTGCCTTGTTTCTATGCTGTTTTTCTCGCTGGAGGTGGGGGGAGGGATGAATGGGTCAAACTCTATGGCACATCAGAAGGACTACGGATTCAAAAACCTGCTGGGGGATTAACAGAAATTGTCATGTGTAGGTGCCCCTTGGCCCTCTCAGATACATAGCCCAAGTCACTTTCCTGAGAGGGAAGAAAAATAGCATCAATCCCAGAGCTGTCTCTCGCGGGGACAAATGCTGTAATCAGAATAGCAGCAGGCATGCTTAGTTCCCTCACCTTCCCCCACATTCAAAACAGCATGAATTTACATTCCTGGGGCTGTCTGACTGCCAGATAGAAGGGTAGAGTGCAGTTGGAAATCCCACAAACAAGGGAACATTTTCTAGTTATCTAGACCTAATTTTGGCACAATCCTGATAATGGGTCCTCAGTAGCTATCTAGCTTTGATCTAACTCACATCCTAGATTCATTCCAATGTAAGATCCATCTTACGTTTCATGTTCTCTCTATGGTAATTTTACAGAATTTGTTTTGATTTAGAATAGAGAATTTTTTTTTTTTAATGAGTGTTAGTGTGAATATGAACAGCTGGTGTGTGTGTGAAAGTCGCTTAGTTGTGTCTGACTCTTTGCGACCCCATGGACTATACAGTCCAGGGAATTCTCCAAGCCAGAATACTGGAGGATAGCCTTTTCCATTCTATTGTTTCCCTTCTCCAGGGGATCTTTCCAACCCAGGGATCAAACCCAGGTTTCCTGTATTGCAGGCGGATTCTTTACCACCTGAACAACTGGTAAGTTTCTTCAAATGGATGCTATAAAGAAACCACATTGAGACCCAAAGATGCACATTCAACTTGGGCTGGTCAAAGATGAAAAAGGACCTTTTTGGTGTGGATCTGTGACAGAGGTGAAGAAAAATATATTGTATACTGAACCCTGAGAAATTGAAAAGATCTGAAGGAAATGATCAAGCTATTTTCTACTAGGGTCAAAAGAGATCATGTTATTATGAAGAATTCAGTGAATAAACTATTTAATAAATGGTTTATTTCCACTAAAATCAGGAGAAAGTACAATATATTGGAATACTTATTTACTAATTTCACAAAAATTTTTGAGTGTTTTTATTAGGTACAGATCCAGGTTTTATTGATCCTAAAGCTTATATAATTGGGGAGCCTTCTTTGAGAAAAGGAATTCAAAAAATAAAAACAAAAATTAGATATATGGTCTTGGGAGAAGCCTGTGCAATTTGAGGTTCCCTGAAATTAGGCTTTGTTGCCTTCATAGTAGGGGCTTCCCAGGTGGCTCAGTGGTAAAGAATCTGTCTACCAATGCAGGAGACGCTGGAGACTTGGGTTTGATCTCTGGGTTGGGAACATCCTCTGGTGGAGGAAATGGCAATCCACTCTAGTATTCTGGCCTGGAAAATCCCATGGAAAGTGAAGCCTGAAGGGCTACAGTGCATGGGGTTACAGAGAGATGTATGTGACTTAGCAACTGAGCACACACACACCCCTTTATAGTAAGTTGCCACATTTGTTGTTTCTTATACACACAGTGGGCATCTGGTATTTTGCCTCGTCTGATTTTATTTTCCTTTTTCTGCTAATAGCATCTTAAATTTCCTTTGAGAAAACCAGTCTTCTCTCACTTTTTGTCACATGGCTCTTGGGTGGGCATATGACCAACCTGATCAAGAAGAGTACTACATTCTACTGGTCACAAATAATTGGTTTATCAATGGGTATGAAATCTAAGCTGAAGTAGTGAACTGTAGATCTTGGGACTTTTTCTAGGACTATTATGTTGAAACATATGAAATTGCCATTATTCAACCATTTCCAACCTACGTAAATGACAACTTTATATATTTCAACATAATATTAAGAGTTTCCCTGGGGCTGCTGGGGTGATGGGATGAAAGCCTGTAGCTTCTGGGGACTGCTTTTGCTGCTTATGATCGACAGACTCCCGGAGAGCCAACCCAGAGAACATCAGAATGCAGAGATGGAGAAAGACAGATTTCTGGGGAAGTGGGCGAGGATAATTGACATCCAACATCATAGTGGTTTCACGTGTACAAAATACTGATTCAATATTTATATATATATTGCAAAATGATCACTGAAACAAGTCTACAGATCTTCCTCAGCTTACTGCAGTGGGGTTACTTCCCAGTTGAAAATATCATGTGAAAATGCATTTAATATGCTTAACCTACCGAACATCACAGCTTAGCCTAGCCTACCTTAAATGTGCTCAGAACACTTATATTAGCCTACAGTTGGGCAAAATCCTCTAACACATAGCCTATTTTACAATAAACTGTTGACTATCTCATGTAATTTATCACATACTGTACTGAAAGTGAAAAACAATGATTGTGTGTGTACAGGGTGGTTGTGAGTGTATTGGTTCTTTATCCTTGTGGTAGTGTGGCTAACCAGAAGCTACTGGTGCCTGGCATCATAAGTGAGTATCATACTGTATATCAGCTAGCCTAGAAAGAGTAAAAAAAAAATCGTCCTTCAAACCATCTTAAGTCAGGGACCATCTATATAGTTAATATCCATCAACATACATAGTTACCTATCAATTTTTCTTGTGATGAAAACTTTTAAGATTTATTCTCTTAATGGCTTTAAAATATGCAATACAGTATTATTAAGTATGGCTACCATGCTGTACATTATATCTCCTTGACTTACTTATTACTGGAAATTTGGACCTTTTGACTTCCTTTACCCATTTTGTGCATCCCCCCACTCCCCAAATTCGGGTAACCACTCATCTGTTCTCTATATCTATGAGCTGGACTTTTTCTTTTCTTTCTTTCTTTCTTTTTTTTTTTTTTAAGATTCCACATATAACTGAGATTATATAGCATTTGTCTTTTTCTGTCTGATTTATTTCACTTAGCATCTATCTCTTGAAGTCCATTCATGTTGTTGCAAATGGCAAGATTTCATCCTTTTTATGGCTGAATAGTATTCCTGTGTGTGTGTGTCTATGTGTGTGTATATCACAATTTCTTTAACCCTTCATCTATTGATGAACATACATAGGTTCCATGTCTCAACTATCTTAAGTAATGCTGCAATGTGCATGGGGATGCATGTATCTTTTCTAGCTAATGTTTTTGTTTTCTTTAGATACATATCCAAAAGTGGAATTGCTGGATCATATGGTAGTTCTAGTTTGAATTTTTTGAGGAATGTCCATACTGTTTTCCACAGGCCTGCACCAGTTTACATTCTCACCAAGAACGCACAAAGGTTCCATTTTCTCCGCATACTCACTGTCTCTTGTTATTTCTTGTCATTTCCATAACAGCCATTCTGATAGATATGAAGTGATATCTCATTGTGGTTTTATCTCATTTTTGATTTCTCTGATGATTAATGATGCCAAAAAACTTTTCATGTACTATTGGCCATCTGTATATCTTCTTTGGAAAAATGTCTATTCAGGCCTCCTTCACACTTTTAATTGGATTTTTAAAATCAATTAATTTATTTTTGCTAATAAGTTGTATGACTTCTTAATATATTTTGGATATTAACCTCTTATTAGATATATCATTTACAAATATTTTCGTCCATCCAGTAGGTTGCTTTTTCATTTTGTTGATGGTTTCCATTGTCATGCAGAAGATTTTCAGTCTTATATCGTCACACCTATTTATTTATTTACTTTTGCTTCAGTTTTGCTGTCAAACCTGAAAAATAGTTGCCAAGATAGATAACAAGGAATTGATGCCTTTGTTTTCTTCTAGGGGTTTTATGGTTTCAGGTCTTAAGTTCAAATTTTTGATCAATTTTGAATTAATTTTTAGATATGGTATAAAACAGTGGTCCAATTTCACTCTTTTGGATGTTGCTGTCCAGTGTTCTCAACAACATTTAATTTAGAGAGATTGTCCTGGTCCCATAGTGTATTTTTGACTGCTTTTTTATAAATTAATTTACTATATATGTGTAGATTTATTGTAGGGCTCTTTATTCTGTTCTATTGATCTTTGCATCTGTTTTTATGCCAATACCATATTTTTTTATTACTACAGCTTTGCAATGTAGTTTGAAATCAGGGAACATGATGCCTCCAGCTTTGTTTCTTTCTCAAGGTTTCTTTGGTTATTCAAGGTCTTTTATGGCTTTATACAAATTTTAGGATTATCTGTTCTATTTCTGTGAAAAATGCCATTGGAATACTGACAGCAATTACATTGAATCTGTAGATTTCTTTGGATAATAGAAGACTTTGGCAATATAAATTCTTCCAATCTATGAGTACAAAATATCTTTCCATGTATTTGTGTCTTCTTCAATTTTTTTCATCAATGTTTTACAGTTTTCGGTGTAAATAGGTCTTTCAGGTCTTTTTTGGTTAAATTTGTTGCTAGATAATTTATATTTATTTTTATTTTGATGCAAGTTTAGAGAGATTGATCCTTAACAATATTATTTCAGCACATGGATCCAATTTTGCCTTAAGTCAAAGTATACTTACAATTTCAGTTAGGTGAATCAAATCCCTTTTAAATTTAGTTAGTTTGAGTTACTGCCATTTGCAACCAAAAGAGTCCTGCTTAATATGATACATAAAGAATAATTTTGCACAAGTGGGAAATATATCAAATCAATTCATTATCTAATACTTAGTGTTCACTATGAGCAAGATGGTATGTTAAAGACCAGAAAGAATACAATAAAAGATATGATTCCTTCTATGGTACTTAAATACACACACATGAAATCATGAAGAATAAGATATATATTAGTGTTTTCTTTTTAGGAGGGAGTGAAATAGAAAAGAATAGCTTTATGGCTTTGCCCGGAGATGGAGGCCATAGTGGGATAATGCCCTAAAAACTATATCCCAACCTGGAGAGAGTAGTGAGGAATTTTATAGTAATAGTTCAAAGAGGGCATGATCAACTCAAGGATTCTTTTGACTGCTTAATGGCAAGGTAAGTGGGAGTCAGCATCATCAAATTCTGGTTCCAGCCAGTCTAGGTTCTATGTGCTTGGGGGAAGCATACTTAACTTCTCACACTCACTGTGGGTTTCAGTGTTTTTTGCCTTTGGAAAGGGAAGCCAACCCTCAGTTTCTAGCTATTGACAGTCAACTTACTTCACTATAACTCAGTATCAGTAGATTGGCGAGCCTATCCAAGTTTGGTTTGGTAACAAGGGACTACTCTTGTCTGGACTCACTGAGGCTCGGGTTCTTTGTGTCTCAGCACAGAAAGAATTCAGTGAGAGACAAAGTGATAGGTAAGAAATCGATTTATTTAGAGAGAAACACAATCCACAGACAGAATGTGGGCCATCTCGGAAGGCAAGAGAGGCCTAGTGTTATTTTCTGATGTATATAAATACTTCAAGGGATGGGATAAAGAGATGGGATCGACCTCTCTATAGGCTGGAGTTATTAGAAAAGGCTATATGTTAGAGATGCATCCTGATAGTAATGCATTAGGATGTATCTCTATCATATACTCTAATGGGTAGCCATTCCCTTCTCCAGGAGATCTTCCCAACCCTGGGATTGAACCTGGATCTTCTGCATTGTGGGCAGATTCTTTACTATCTGAGCCACAGAGGCCCTTATACATGATAGGGATGCTTCTTGAGTTAGGGATATGTAGAAATCCCAGGGACGGGGGAGCCTGGTGGGCTGCCGTCTATGGGGTCGCACAGAGTCGGACACGACTGAAGTGACTCAGCAGCAGCAGCAGCAGCAGAATCTGGATAGATGAAGAAGCAGGGAGAGCTCTTCAAGGCTAATAGCAGAGGAAAGGCACAAGAGAGGAATGAGGTACATGGAGAGCCTGACCTGGATGTAAAAGAAGGAAGACAGGCTAACATGAAAAGTGCTATAGGTGAGGTCACAGAAATAGGATAAATGACTCAGTTCAGGAGAAGAAGGATGATGGTAGGTGAGAAGCAGAGCAAACAGTTTTCTTTGGATGACAGTAATGTACATGATTTGAGGCCCCGTCGGGAAGCAGATACACCAAAGGACAAATCTGATGCCTACCACTGCCTTCCTATACTTTTAAAGGAGTGGACTTTAAAAGTTAACTCCAGTGTTCTGAGGAATTGATGATGCAAATTATGGGCACAGTGGGAGTTAGTGTTAGCTAAATAGGGAATGGTTCACATTACTTAGACCTTTTAGAGCAAAAAAGAGGAGTTTCATCCTAATGCTTGGTTGGATAAGATCTTGGACAAAAGAGGACCACTGCCATTTCTTGATTATGTGAATTATAATATGAGGCAAGTGATACTTTAAGAAAATTAATTTGGCAGTGATCGGTAGGATGCATTGGAATGAAGAGGTAGTGAAGCCATTTATTAGGCTATTACCATAATACGAGAGGACAAGGTGCCTGAGTGTGCCAGTAACAATCAGGAAGAAACTTTAAACTGTTTTAAGGTAAGTCCTCAAAAAAAAGACTGACTAGAAAGTAATAGAATCTGTTCAATGTAAAAAGAAACAGGAATTTCAATATCTCATGGAAATAACAAACTCACTAACAGTCATCCCTGAAATGTGTATCTAACTGTGACTCTATGAGCTGTTCCTGCTTTGCATGCACAGAGGACATGTACTCACTGGCCAGACTGTCCATGGATTCTATTGGGACCTCCTTCCCATTGACTAGACCTCTTTCTGTGGCTCTGGCTTGTATCTTAGCTGCACCTTACCAAAGCTAGACGCTAAATCAGCCACTGCTTTTCTGGTCCCTCCAACCTTGTCTGCAGTAGCCAATCCTTCCAACACAACTTGGTTCTTTTAAGGACACTTCTGGGCCAGCCAAGTATGCTGAAACACGCACTGGAGAGACACTGCAGTGGACAGGCTGTGTCTGCAGAACCAGTTCCTTAACTGTCCTTTGACCCAGGTCATTTCTGGCCATTCCATTTCCTACTTTGCTTCCTTCTCTGGTTCTTCTTTGCTCTCTCATTTTCTCTTTTTCATTCTCTCTTCCCATCTCTCCCTGTCTCTCTAATAATCACACAACTAACATAACCGTGACTTTTTCTTCTTCTAAACATAATGCATATCCAGATAGGGATAAAGTCCTCTTTGTCTACCATCCCAGCCTCAGTTCTCTCCTTCCTCCCCAGAAATAATCCTTCTAATAATTTTGCTGTGCAGATCTTCTTTCACACAACTGTATATTTACATGTGCCTGAAAAAACTGTAGTATCTTAGTGTTGTTTATATATGTGTGTGTTTTATAGAAATTATATGTTGTATGCCTCATTCTGCAACATGCCTTTCTTTTTCCTATTCAACATTATGTCTTTGTAGAGGCTCCTGTATTTGTGCACCTCTCCTTCAATCTTGAACTTCTGCATGGTATTCTGAATAATAGAAATATCACAGTTTACGAAATCTTTCTCTAGTTGGAACATTTAGATTATTTCTAATATTTTAATATTAACAATGCTGCAATAAAATTATAAGCAAGCCCTCTTCTTCATGTGTGAGTAAATATTTCATTAGTTATATGAAGAAGAGAATTGCTGGGTCATAGAACATATACATTTATATTTGTAAGAGACATTCTGAAATGTCTTCCCAAAGTGGCCATATCAAGTTATATATTATGCTATCTATTTATGAAAGTACCTGCTTTCCCACAAACTGGTCAGTTTGATATCATTAAACTTTTAAATTTGTGTCAATTTGACTTTCTCTCTTGATGCTATATTCCTACCTATCCACCTTCCATCTCTCTTCCCAGGATTTCACTGATTTTAGTCCCTCTTAGAAAAGAATCTCTGTACACAGACACTCTATAGCCAGGTTATGATTCCCTCCACACATTCATATATCACCCTTCTGCCCATCATGGTCCCAGGACTCCTGCTCACACAAGTAGCCCTGAGTGGGTCAGTCTATCTCTGAAGGGTGGGCTTCCAAATTGCTTACTGTTAGGGAAAATAGGCAGGTCAGGGATGAGAGAAAAGAGTAAAATGTGAATTCACATTTCCTAGTCTGAGAGACTGTAAACTGGAGCTTTTCCTGATAAAATTGAACAGTTAAAGATATGAGGGCTAGAGATGAAAATTTAGAAGTTAGAAGCAAAGAAAGGTCAGGGAAGTCTTGAGAATGATGTGTGTCCAGGAAGTAGTAAGTATAGAAAAAGGTAAAACCAGTGGGAGAGGGATGATTAAATCTCAAGACATGTCAGCAGATAAGAGACGGGATACAGGAAAGAGGCAGCAGAGGGATGGAGAAGGGACTGCCAGGAAGACAGCGAGAAAAGTCCGGATGGAGTCACAGCATGAAGGGCGGAGTCAAGGTGTGAGCTGCCTGTTGTCCCAGAGGGACTTAGAAAAATACTTTTTGGCTCGAAGAGGTCATTGTGGAAAGTTGTGTAAATCTAAGGAACAAAAGGAGCAAAACCTAAATTGTAAATGAGCAATGAGGGTGAGACGTGGAAGAAGCAGGCAGGGACCATAAGTATAATGGGTAGGACAGTTGTTACAGTATGGCAGATTCTGATAAGTATGTGCTTACCTTTTAAAGGCTGTGTTTGGAAAGGCTTCCCTGGTAGCTCAGTTGTTAAAGAATTCGCCTGCAATGCAGGAGACCCCAGTTCGATTCCTGGGTCAGGGAAGATCTGCAGGAGAAGGGATAGGCTACCCACTCCAGTGTTCTGGCCTGGAGAATTCCATTGACTGTATAGTCCATGAGGTTGCAAAGAGTCAGACACAACTAAGCAACTTTCACTTTGGAAGAAAAAGGTAAAACCAGTGGGTAAGCAAAGATAAAAGTTGCATTAACAGAAAGACATAATTACAGAAAAAGGCATCAGAGGAGAGAAGAATGCAGTCTACCATGCAAAGGAATGGAAAGCTACTGATTTTTTTGCAAATGAAAACAATGTGGATAATCTTTCCTGGAGTCTTTAATAGGAATTCCAGTGTTGTTGATCTCAGTTTAACACTGAAAATAAAATCCATGTTTAAAGTATTTAGGTCCTTAGGATAGGTTAATAAAATAATCTCTTGAATAAATAAAGGGCTACAAAATAACACCATTAGATGGCTCTGAGTATTGAGACATTTGAACTCTTGCGTTTTCAATCTAACTACTGAAATTCTGATGTGTCGGTGGGTGGTAAAGGACATTCAGAGGCTCCCACTAGGAAGGCCAGCTCAAAATCTCACTTGCATTTTTTTCTCCAAGGTTGGTTCTGGAAGAAGATACTACAATTCCTTACAATTACCTGTTCTAGCAACCAACAAACTTTGCAGTCAGGACATTGTTCTTTCTGCATATTCTAAATTTTTTCCTGGAGCAATTTAATTCCATTTCCTTAGTGAATATAGGAAATACAGAGCATTTGGTGCCAGACTGGAAGTAAGATGGATGAGTTAAAATAAAAACTCCTTTTCCAAGAGATGATGTAGCTAAATCTTTTAGACTCTGACAGAAATGGGGAGATAATTAGGCTGAGAGAGCATCCCTTAACTCCAAGGCATAGAAGATCTCGGGTTTTTCCCTCCCTGAAGGAATTGGGGAATAAGAGGGTGCTTCTAGGGAAGGTAAGATGGAGGTTTCTACATCAGACTAGGGTTGATTCCAGCCCCTCCCACCTGGCTTGTTCTGCCCTCGGTCCATTTCTGTGGAAGTTGGAAGGACGGATCTGATGTCTCTCTTCTGATTGTCTGGCAGGAGGAGAGAGTGTTTGACTTCCAATCTGGCAGCATATGCAGTCGCAGTACCTCTGGCTCATTCAAAGCTGCCAGTGCAGACTCCATCACTAGTTCTACTGATTCACTGCCCCACCAAGGGTACGATGAGGCCGCCATCCTCTTTACAGGAACTCTTACCTTCTTAAAGAGTCATATCAGGTCACCTATCAGGTTTTTTCCTTCCAGGCAAAAATAATTCAGTTCCTGCGTCCTCCCCTCAAAGATGTATACAAACATTTTTTAAACTTCAAAATAATTGAAACTAATTTCTATAATAAGGCCTCTAATAATAGTGGGCTTAAAGTAAAAGCCATTTCTTATACCTTCATATTATAGCTAACTAATACATTGAGGCTCTAACTACTGCTTTTCCAATTAAATGACTGCTTTAATAATCTATGTGATCCAAATGACAGGAAATCATTCTCACCTTATATGACGATATTAGTAAGAGAAAATTTGTAGCAATAGACTTTTAAATCATGCCAAAAAAATGGCATTAAATAGATAAGACAGAAATAAAGGTTGTTAACCAGAAATATTGAAAGACCTTTATTTTAGTGCTTGACTGTTTTTTTTGTATGTGCATTAAAAGGAGCTAATGATTCCCTCCCTTTTATAAATCACATCTTCCTTGTTAATCTGTAATTATAATTGCAATGAAAATTGCCAAAAAGTTCTTAGATAAATAGACTGGGAAGGACTCCACATCTGGAGGAAATGTCTGAATCTGCATAGTCAAGGGTATAGTGAGGAAGAAGAAGCTGGTAGAGAATGATTGATAGATGATCCTTCATTATGAGACTAAAAGACAACAGAGAATTTCAGCTTTGTACAATAAGCTGAAAGCATCATCAACAAAACCTTACTGAATGTCTGGTGTTTTTAGACTCTTGGAGGCATCCAAACATATATCTAAGATGGCAAGTGCTAAACATCAAATCTCATGCCTGACAGCGAGGGCTTCCCCGAATCTGGTAGTATTGGCTGACAGAGAAGAGGAAGAGGAAAATCTGGACAGGAATTGGAAACAGGAGAACTGATCTTTGGTGGGGAACTATCTGTTAATTACATTGTGTCCAAAGAGACAGGACAAAGTTGGTATAATTAGTATTAGCCCAAGTGTTCATGGAGGTCTAACTTAGTGGAGGTTTTAGGGGGTCATGTTAAAAAATATGACTGATGTACCTACTAGTTGCTGGGGATGCAAAGACAAATAAGGCAAATCCCTGCCAAAGAGAAATTTATAACAACAGAAGTGGAAATGATAATATACAGGGTGGCAGAACCATCTGTGAAAGAAGTCTGTTGTTAGTGAGCCTCCCAGCAGGGAACACGGAAGGAGGCTGACAAGAGCTCAGAAACCTGGGAGATCATACAGAAGTGGGCTGAAATATAGAGCTAGCCTCCATTTTCTAGAAGGAATTGGAGAGCCGAAGAAAAATTTGTAGCAGAAGGTCAGTGCTATGGGTGATGCCAACAGTCTTGGACACAGACAAAGGCTGTAATTCAATGAACACATTGGTATATGAAAGTATCCACACCAGGGTGAATGAAAAATATTGCCTGCTGCATTAGCAAACAAGGGAGGTTGCAGCCATCAAGTCATCACATTACAGTCATCCCTGTAGGATGCCTGCCACCTGGCAGTCTGCTGCAGCCACTTCTGTCAGGGCACCCTGAGAAAGCCCAGGGTGAGAAAGGACACGATCCTGGCCCCAGATAGCTGAGAGGCATGTCAAAGGAAGGATTTCAGTGATTCCAGACTCTTGCATCTCTCATATTATAGAAAAGCGATAAATTCCTTGAGATATCTGTTTCCAAGTATTAGGTCTTCATTGTAAAAACCCCCACATACCCTGGCTCTCCTCCTCCTTCCTCTTTGGAACAGTCTTTCAGAGTGATAGGAGATGCGGAGTCCTGGGCTTAAGTCTTCAGTTTTGTCTGCTGAGTAAAACAGAACTCTCAACTTTTAGGTTATACATTTTTCCCCCCTAGATGACACCAGGTATCTGGCCTTGGCCAATGAGACTGATTTTCTTTTTTAATTATTTTTAAATTTTTGGCTGTGATGGGTCTTTATCACAGTGCTCAGGCTCTTTGTTGTGGCCTGAAATCTCCTCTAGTTATAGTGCATGGTCTCTCCAGCTGTGGCAGGGGGCTCAGTAGTTGCAGCACATGGGCCTAGTTACCCCACGGCATGTGGGATCTTAGTTCCCAGACAAAGGTCAAACACAGTCCCCTGCGTTGGAAGACGAATTCTTTACCACTGGACCACCAGGGAAGTCCCAAGACTGATTTTATTTTTTACTTTTTTAACCATTTTATTTTATATTGGAGTATAGCCAGTTAACAATGTTGTGGAATAGTTTCAAGTGAAGAGCAAAGGGACTCAGCCATACATATACATGTATCCATTTTCCCCTAAACTCCCCTCCCATCCAGGCTGCCATGTAATATTGAGTTCCCTGTACTATACAGTAGGATCTTGTTGGTTATCTGTTTTAAATATAGCAGTGAGTACGGGCCAAAACTGTTTTAGATCTGGAGACTTCTTGTGTACTACCTGTCTTAGAGAGGAGTGTCTTGGAAGCTGGCAGTAGAGCTGAGCTGGTTCATGACACACATAATTTGACTACAGCTGGGGAAGAGGGGTGCTCAAATTTATTACTAAAAGAATAGTGGGACCAATTGTCCATAGAGGAAGGAGCCAGCAGACTGCTGAGTTTGTAAAGAAAATTTGGGGGAATAAATGAAATTTAAGGTCTTGCAGTCTTGAAGAAAAAGGATGGGGCTTAGATAGGGAGAAGAAATGGGGAAGCATACTAGGCAGGGGAATTGGTATAAACAAAAGCGCAAGAAGGGTTCAAATGCACATACAATGTATGGGGAATGATAAGTACATCAGCTTGGCTGGATCAGAGGGTTTGTATAAGCAAATAATAATCAAGTAGATTGGAAAAGTGGGTCGGAGCCAGACTGTAAAAGACCCTGAAATACCATGCTAAGTATTTTGGACTGCATCCTATAAACAATAGAGGAGATTGATTTTATTTTTCAGTTTGGAGTGGAAGTTTAGCACTATTTTGAGAAGGTTAATCTGGTATCAGTGTATGGAATGCGTAAAGTAGAGGTTAGAATGTGAAAGAGTGTTGCCATTAAGGTAGTGGAGCCTGGGATTCCATAGAAGTGGTGGAAAGGAATGAGGAGCTGTAACAGGCATTACAAAGGAAGACTTTATAGGAGGTAGTAAGAATGCCTCCAGAATTTTATAGTTAGGAGGATGAATAATGATGAAACTATCTCTGAAAACTCAAACTCCAGAGAAGAGGCTAGTTTCATGTGCAAATAATTAGCTTAGATTTAGATGTGTTAAACTGAGGTCATACAGGTCATTATAAATGCCAGGCCTGAGACTCAGTAAAGAAATTATGGTTTAAGTTGTATGTCTGAGACTCCTCCTAATAGAAGTGAAAGTTTAAGCCTGGAGATAAATGATTCTCCAGGAAAATGTGTAGAACACTGATTCTCCACCCAGGCCATGCATTATAATCGCTGGTGCAGTGGAGCAGTTGTTTCTGCCTGCCCCCTCTTATGCTAACAGAAGACCTCTGTTCCTTTTAGGAGCTGTCTCTGCTTCTCTCCCTGTGATTTTGTTTGTGGGCAGGGGAAGGTGACAATTATGGGATGGATCTTCTCTTCTCCATCATAAAGGAGAGCCTGCAACCCAATATGGACAATCAGAGCATCTAGCCTCTAATTATAGTGACTGGTTCAAAGGTAGGGACATGACCCAGTGCCCTCTTAGTATTTAGCCTGTAGACCAAGGTAAAGCAGGCCTGACCCTTTTCTCTGTAACTGTGTGGATGATGAGAACCAGAAGCTTCCTATCTTCCACCACATAAAGAAAGCCTGCCTGACAATGAAGCCACCTCATAGGGAAGCAGAGATGGTCCTAATGACATCATTTGAATCCCTAGAACAAGGAGTTCTTGCATGTAGTCCTACTACATATCTGCTAACATGACCACTTCATTTATATGCCATCATATCACACCGGGCATAGTAATCCAAGTCTATGCTCTGACCAGTAATGCTGTAGAAGCTGAAGTTGAATGGTTCTATGAAGACCTACAAGACCTCCTAGAACTAACACCCCAAAAAGATGTCCTTTTCATTATAGGGGACTGGAATGCAAAAGTAGGAAGTCAAGAGATATCTGGAGTAACAGGCAAATTTGTCCTTGGAGTACAAAATGAAGCAGGGCAAAGGCTAACAGAGTTTTGCAAGAGAACGCACTGGTCATAGCAAACACCCTCTTCCAACAACACAAGAGAAGACTCTACACATGGACATCACTAGATGGTCAATACCAATATCAGATTGATTATATTCTTTGCAGCCAAAATGGAGAAGCTCTATACAGTCAGCAAAAACAAGACTGGGAGCTGGCTGTGTCTCAGATCATGAACTCCTTATTGGCAAATTCAGACTGAAATTGAAGAAAGTAGGGAAAAACCACTAGACCATTCAGGTATGACTTAACAAATCCCTTATGATTATACAGTGGAAGTAAGAAATAGACTCAAGGGATTAGATCTAATAGACAGAGTGCCTGAAGAACTATGGATGGAGGTTCATGACATTGTACAGGAGGGAGGGATCAAGATCATCCCCAAGAAAAAATGCAAAAAGGCAAAATCATTGTCTGGGAAGGCCTTACAAATAGCTGTGAAAAGAAGAGAAACTAAAGGCAAAGGAGAAAAGGAAAGATATACCCATTTGAACGCAGAGTTCCAAAGAATAGCAAGGAGAGATAAGGAAGCTTTCCTCAGTGATCAATGCAAAGAAATAAAGGAAAACAATAGAATGGGAAAGACTAGAGATCTCTTCAAGAAAATTAGAAATACCAAGGGAACATTTCATGCAAAGATGGGTCAATAAAGGACAGAAATGGTATGGACCTAACAGAAGTAGAAGATATTAAGAAGAGGTGGCAAGAATACACAGAAGAACTGTACAAAAAAGATCTTCATGACCCAGATAATCACAATGGTGTGATCACTCACCTAGAGCCAGACATCCTGGAATGTGAAGTCAAGTGGGCCTTAGGAAGTCTCACTATGAACAAAGCTGGTGGAGATGATGAAATTCCAGTTGAGATATTTCAAATCCTAAAAGATGATGCTGTGAAAGTGCCAGCAAATTTGGAAAACTCAGCAGTGGCCACAGTACTGGAAAAGGTCAGTTTTCATTCCATTCCCAAAGAATGGCAATGCCATTCTAACTACCACAAAATTGCACTCATCTCATATGCTAGCAAAGTAATGCTCAAAATTCTCCAAGCCAGACTTCAACAGTACATGAACTGTGAACTTCCAGATGGTCAAGCTGGATTTGGAAAAGGCAGAGGAACCAGAGATCAAATTGCCAACATCTGTTAGATCATCGAAAAAGCAAGAGAGTTCCAGAAAAACATCTATTTCTGCTTTATTGACTATGCCAAAGCCTTTGACTGTGTGGATCACAGCCAACTGGAAAATTCTTCAAGAGATGGAAATATCAGACCACCTACCTGCCTCCTGAGAAATCTGTATGCAGGTCAAGAAGCAACAGTTAGAACTGGACATGGAACCACAGACTGGTTCCAAATCAGGAAAGGAGTACTTCAAGGCTGTATGTTGTCACCCTGCTTATTAACTTATATACAGAGTACATCATGCAAGACGCTGGGCTGGATGAAGCCCAAGCTGGAATCAAGATTGCCAGGAGAAATATCAATAACCTCAGATATGCAGATGACACCACTCTTATGGTAGAAAGTGAAGAAGAACTAAAGAGCCTCCTGATGAAAGTGAAAAAGGAGAGTGAAAAAGTTAGCTTAAAACTTAACATTCAGAAAACTAAGATCATGGCATCTGGTCCCACCACTTCATGGCAAATAGATGGAGAAACAATGGAAACAGTGAGAGACTTTGTTTTTTTCTGCAGATGGTGATTGCAGCCATGAAATTAAAAGATGCTTGCTCCTTGGAAGAAAAACTGTGACCAACCTAGGCAGCTATGAAAGAGCAGAGCCGTTGCTTCACCAACAGAGGTCTGTCTAGTCGAAGCTATGGTTTTTCCAGTAGTCACGTATGGATGTGAGAGCTGGACTAAAAGGAAAGCTGAGTGCCGAAGAATGGATGCTTTTGAACTGTGGTGTTGGAGAAGACTCTTGAGAGTCCCTTGGACTGCAAGGAGATCCAAACAGTCAATCCTAAAGGAAATCAGTCCTGAGTATTCATTGGAATATTCAGTGTTGGAATACTGATGCTGAAGCTGAAACTCCAATACTTTGGCCACCTGATGCGAGGAACCGACTCATTGGAAAACACCCTGATGCTGGGAAAGATTGAAGGCAGGAGGAGAAGGGGACAAAAGAGGATAAGATGATTAGATGGCATCACTGACACAATGGACATGAGTTTGAGTAGGCTCCGGGAGTTAGTGATGGACAGGGAAGCTTGGTGCGCTGCAGTCCATGGGGTCGCAAAGAGTTGGACACAACTGAGTGACTGAACTGAACTGACCTGATCACACTGAGGAGTGGGTTGAGTGGGGGAGCACTGACAAAGGCTGCCTAACGCTAACTGGCCGAGTCACTTTTGGTTGTTTCCGTCTTTGTAATGAAGGGATAGTTCTGTGTTTTGATTGCAGTGGTAGCTTCACAAAACTACTCATGTGATAAAATGATGGATCTATGCACACTCATTGTGCCAATGTCTGTTTCCTGGTTTTGATACTGTACTATGGTTATTTAAAATGTAAATGAACTGTGGGAGACTGAGCGAAAGGAAACTTTTCAACTTTCTGTAAATCCACAATTCTGCCTATACCTTTTAAACTTTTTGTAAATCTATAATAATTTCAAAGTAAAAATCTTTAAAAATTGCTGCTTATTGGAGACATTTAAATATATAGAAAAGTGAAAAGTCTAAAAGTTAAAGGCTGAGAAAATATAGTCCATGCAAATAATAACAAAAATTAAGTTAATGGATATGTTGCTGTCAGAAATAAGTAGATTTTAAAATAAGAGGCACGAATGTGAGATAATGAGAGTGACTCCATGGTGGAAAAACTGTAATTCATTAGGAAATTATCTGATAACATAATCTCAATATATGTAAAGCCAAACTTGATTTAATCAAACCCACAGTCTATAACGGGAGATTTTAAGATACTTTCTCAGTAATTCATAGATGAAACTGATAAAAATTCAGTAGCAATATAGATCCTTAGGACAGTAAAGTGACATGTGCCTAGGGTTCTACCACCACAGAATATATGCATTTAGGAAAATCAACTCCCTACTGGGTCATAAAGCAAATTTCAACAATTTGTAAAGACTGAAAGACTTTATTCTTTGACTACACTGTAGTTAGGTTTGCAATCACAAACAAGAGATAACTAGAAAATTCCATATGTTTGGAAATTGGTAAAAGAATATTTATAATAACTAATGTGTGTAGTAAATCATAATGGAAATTTAAAATAATGTTGACATTGGGTGATGAAAGTCTTATTTATTAAAACTGTTTGATTCATCTAAAGTAGTATCTAGAGGGTGATTTAGGACCTTAATTGTTTATATTAGAAGAGAAGAGGGACTTAAGTATTCCACTCAAGGTGTTTAAAAAAAAAAACAGTAGAGAAGAAGCTCGCAGAAAATATTAGGAAGAAAACAATAATGGTAAAAATAGTATTTAATGAAATGGTAAACAAACTGACAATAGAAAGGATCAAGACAAAAGTTGTTTTTATGAAAGAGGAACATATTTCACAAACCTCTGGCCAACTTGAATAAAAGAGGAGACATATATAAACAATATCAGTAATTTAAAAAAGAGGTTATTACTACAGATGTTTCAGACATGAAGAAGACACTAAGAGGCTCTTAGGAACAACTTTATGCCAACACACTCCAAAATTAGATGGCATAGAAAAATTCTTAGAAAAACTTGTGTTAAGAAATTAAGATAAAATTCTCTTCATAAAGGGAAAAATACAAGTCCCATATGGTTTTACAGGCAAGTTTTATCAAACATTTAAGCAAAAATTAATCCCAGTCTTAAGGAAATTATTCTAGAATATAGATAGAATATAGATTATCATTCCTGATAATATGATACTACCGCAATTTTGACAAGGATTGAACAAGAAAGGAAAGTTATAGGTCACTCTCACTCATTAATGTAAATGGACAACCCTAAACGAAATAGTAGCTATCAAAATCTATGGATGAAAATGTTAGTTTATTATTACCAAGTTGGGTTTATTCCTTCTATGAAAGGTTGATTTAATAAAAGAAAACCACTAGGTGTAATTTTTCATATTATTAGCTTAAAGGAGAAAAATCATTCATGATTTTAACAAATCAAACTATTTGATAAAATTTCACAGTCATTCAACATAAACAGTCCTCAAGCAATCTAAGAAATGGAAAATTATGGAAGCCCTGAAAACAGTCCCTTTAAGATTAGAAAATCTACAAAGTGCCAGCCATCACCACTTGTGTTCAACATTGGATTAGAGACCCCAGCCAGCAAGGTAGTGTAAGAAGAAACCAAAGATACAAGGGTTGGAAAGGAATTGTTCTATGTATGAAGAAAACCTAAAATATAATCTACAAATAAAGTATCATAATTAAAAGATCCCGAAGGTTCCTCCTAAACCCCAAAGCAATAGAGCTGGGAAATCACAGATGCAAACCACAGCCTTACTAGTTGAAGTGCCAGATCAGACTTCAGAGTTGAAAAAGCAGCTGGAAATATAAGGAGATAGTCTGAGTAGGACAATAATAAAGAGTAAAAGCCCAAATCTAAATTCCTATGTGTGTGCTAAGTAGCTTCAGTTATGTCCAACTCTCTGATCCTACAGACGGTAGCCCACTAGGCTCCTCTGTCCATGGGATTCTCCAAGAAAGAATACTGGAGTGTGTTGCCATGCCCTCGTCTAAGGGATCTTCCCAACCCGGAGACTGAATCTGCATCTCTTATGTGGGTCTCTTACATGGGTCTCTTACATGGGTCTCACGTCTCCTGCATTAGCATGTGAGTTCTTTACTGCTAATGCCACCTGGGAAGCCCTAAATTCCTGGGTGAGAGTTAAACCCATGTACGGTGTTCAGGGGACACAGCAAAAAAAAAAAAAAAAAAAAAAGGGAAACTTGAAAAAATAGAGCTTAACAGGGTAAAAGAGTTGTGAATTTCTGTCTTTTCCTTTTTTTTTTTTTAAAATCAAATGCATTTCCCAACTGTGTGCAGTTTGGGCAAGATAAAGCTGAAAATTTAGGATTTGAAATGTTAGAGAACAGAGTCTGAGAACTATAGTTTATTTTGAAATGGGGGGGGGGGCGATGTGAGTTTCCTGGAAACAAGAAAACTTTAGAGTGAGTCCTCAAACATAAGTCTAATATCTATCCAAATCCTTGGATGAACTGAAGTGATACAGGCACAGAGTGTGCCCCAACCTAACATAGGAGTAACTGTGAACCACCGCAAGACTAGAACTGATATATCAATTGCTAAATAAGTCAGAGCATACTAAATGTTCAATATGAATTTAGGCAAGTGAATTACCCAAGAGAATAAAAGAGATAAAAATCTGCAGATGAACAGAACAAAATTCTATGTCACTACATATTATTATATAGATTATATAGGGTCTAGTTTCCAACCAAATATTACTAGATGTGCAAAGAGGCAGGAAAGTGTGACCCATACACAGAAAAAGTAGAAGTCAATACAAAAAGCAACTCCAAGTGGGTCCAGATGTTGGCCTAGCAGACCAAGACTTCAAAGCAACTACTATAAATATATTCACAGAATGAAACGAAAATATGTTCAGTGAACTAAAAATAAATGTTCTTGGTCATTTTTGTTTGTTTGTTTGGCAGTTTTGATCCTTTCAATTTCCACGTAAATTTTAGAATTAGTTTGTCAATTTCTGCAAAAGAGCTTGTAGGTTTTTTTGATAGGAATTATACAAAAACTGTAGATCAATTTGATATCAATTTTGAGTCTTCAAATCTATGAACATGGGATGTCCCGTTCCATTCACACTTGTGCTTCTGAATCCTTGAGTTCTGCACCTATGAATTCAACCAGCTGGGGTTTGAAAATATGTGAAAGAAAATTCAGAAAGTTCTAAAAATCAAGACTTGAATTTGTCAGGAACTGTAACTGTTCACATTGTCTTTAAATTGCATTACAACTATTTACAAAGGCTTTATGTAGTATTAGGTATTATAAATAATCTAGAGATGATTTAAAGAATGTGGGATGACGTGTGTAGGTTATGAGCTTCCCTGGTGGCTCAGCTGTTAATGAATCCACCTGCAGTGTAGCAGACCCAGGTTCGATTCCTGGGTAGGGAAGATCCCATGGAGAAGGGAACATGCAAATACTATACCATTTTGTATATGGGATTTGAGTATACGCAGTTTTGGTATCTGAAACCAGGCCCTAGAACCAATCTCTTGAAAACACTGGGAGATGCCTATATTAAGGTCTTTAATTTTTCTCAAAAATGTTTTGTAATTTTTACTGTACAAGGCTCCCACTTCTGTTAAATTTATCCCTAAATGTTTTTTTTTCTTTTGATATTATTACAAGTGGAGCTGTATTCATTTCATTTCAGACTGATTATTGGTAGTATGTAAGACTGATTTTTGTAAATTGATCTTGGAACCTATGATTTTGCAGAATGCCTTTAATAGTTCAAATGATTTTTTTTTGGTATGTAGATGCTTGAGAATTTTCTACATACAGGATCGTTTCATTTGCGATAAAGAGAGTTGTATTTCTTTCCTTACAATCTGGATATATATATATATATATACATATATACATATATACATATATATTTTGTACTTGCTTGTACTGGCTAAAACATTCAATTTAATGTTGGATAGAAATGATGAAAGTAGATAATCTTGCCTTTTCCTAATCTTACAGGGAAAGCATTTATACTTTTACCATGAAGTACAATAATAACTGTAAGCTTTACAGTGTTTCCATTTATCAAGTTAAGGAAGTTTTTTTCTATTTCTCATTTGTTGAGAATGGGCAATGGACTTTGTAAAATGCTTTTTCTGTGTCAACTGGGGTGATCATGTGAGTTTTATCTTTATCCATCTAATCTACCGTATTACAATACATTCGTTATTTTCTCCATTGCACTCTTTCTTCTCTTGCTTCTTTCTCTTTTTATTTTTCTTATAGTGTTTTCTGGGAACTTTAATAATCTGTTAATTAGTAGTGGTGATAAGAGTCAGCTTTATCTTATTTATGACCTTACAGGAAACTTTTAAAGTTGGCTTACCACTTTTTTGCTGTTGGTTCACCAAGCAGAGATAGGTGCCTTTATTGCTTAAACTTTTAACAATAAATATGACTTAACTTTATCAAATACTTTTGTATCTTTTGCCATGAACATGTCAGTTTTATATTTTAATATATTAATGTGGTGAATTACACTAATAGATTTTGCTGATGCTAAACCATCCTTGCATTCTTAGGATAAAATCAAAATGATGTCTTTTTGAAATGTAGTTTTGGAGTTAGTTATTTCTTGAAGTAATTTTAGATCCACATTCACAAATAATATGAATCGTATACAAGTTTTTCTTTTTCTACTCTTACCTGGTTTTGGAATCATGATTACAGTAGCTTCAGGCAAATTAGCTGAGCACCTTTGTATAACTCAGCTGTTAAATATTCTTGGCCTGTATCTTTTTGGAAGGAGATTTCTTTGGCCACCATTTCAATTTATTTAATGTTCGCTTACTTTTTTCAAGTTTTATTTTTATCAAATTTATCACTTTGCATTCTTCTAGACATATTCATTTAATCTAGGTTCAACTGAGCAAATGACCAACTGGCAATATTCCAAGAGGTTGCAGCACCGAGGGAGGGGTATTTTATTGAATAACTGTCATTTATAATAACTGTTGTAAAATATAATTCAGTATAAGCATTAGTTTCTCTCTTCCTCTGTCCTCAGAGAGAATGTCAGAGTCGGCCACGATGGAATACAGCATTTCAGTGTTGTAACACTAAATATGATAGAGAAGTATAACTAAAGAATCAAGAGGTGAGTCAGAAATTGTAAAGTGACTCGATTCTAAGTAAATGCGAAGAGAGGAAAAGCACATTCAGACTGGTAAGCGCAGAAAAGGGCTTGAAGCAAAGACCGGAAGGAGCTCGGGGGAAATGAAAGCATTGGTGAAGCTTCCCTGAGGGCAGAAGTGAAGAAGTAAAGTCGCTCAGTCGTGTCCGACTCTTTGTGACCCCATGGACTGCATGTAGCCTACAAGGCTCCTCTGTCCATGGAATTTTCCAGGCAAGAGTACTGGAGTGTGTTGCCATTTCTTTCTCCAGGGGATCTTTCGGACCTAGGGATTGAACCCGGGTCTCATGCCTTGCAGGCAGACGGTTTACCGTCCGAGCCACCAGGGAAGGCCCCTGTGTTTATTCAGCATAGTCCCAGGTCCACTCCCAGGTGCCTAGAGAGAGAGACGTGTCTGACTCTGCGACCCCATGAGTTGTAGCCCACCAGGCTCCTCTGTCCATGGGATTCGCTAGGCAAGAACACTGCAGTAGGTTGCTATTTCCTTCTCTAGGGGATCTTCCCAACCCACGGATCCAACTGGAGTCTCCAGTGTCTCCTGCACTGGCAGGCAGGTGTGGTTTTTTGTTTGTTTGTTTGTTTTTTTTGACCACTGCACCACCTGGGGGCATTTAATTGTGCTGTTTTGGGGTAAATTGAAGGCTGTGGGAGTGACCAAGAGAGCAATCACTCCTTTCCTACTAATGTTTTTATGTGATCTTAGACAAGGGCTTACATTTCATGTGCCGATTTTATTGTTTGTAAAAAGAGAATTACCCTTTTTCCCCCATCAGGACTGAAAAAGGTAATTTATGCAAAGCATTTATCCCTGTGCCTAGTTTGTTTAAGCATTTAATAATTGCCAGTTAAAAAGTTTTCCCTCTTCTGTATTATAAAACTACCAGCGGCCAGTGAGACATCTATAACTCCTAGCAGGAAACTTTTTTCCTGTAGCACATCTCTTCTTCCTCCTTTGCCAAGACTGTTACAATCCAGTAACTCCTTGAGAAGAAAAGCCTGCTCTTTAAATTCTGTGGTTTCTATACGAAAACTTACCATATGTAGTCATACTGGCCATTTTAGAGGCCCCTACTGCTGCTGCTGCTGCTGCTGCTGCTGAGTCGCTTCAGTCGTGTCCGACTCTGTGCGACCTCATAGACAGCAGCCCACCAGGCTCCCCCATCCCTGGGTTTCTCCAGGCAAGAACACTGGAGTGGGTTGCCATTTCCTTCTCCAATGCTTGAAAGTGAAAAGTGAAAGTAAAGTCACTCAGTCATGTCTGACTCTTCCTGACCCCATGGACTGCAGACCACCAGGCTCCTCCGCCCATGGGGTTTTCCAGGCAAGAGGACTGGAGTCGGGTGCCATTGCCTTCTCCGTTAGAGGCCCCTACCTCCCTGTTTCTAAGAGCACGCCAATCTGCTCACATGTTTTCAGTGAAGACAGTCTAGCCCTGGACTCTCTGGGCTGTATACTTGAATTGTATGTTGAGGATCAGGGAAGAATTTATGATTTTCTTTAAGAACTACAGCGTTTTCACGTCAGAATGTAACCTACTCAGAGCAGGGATTTTATTTCTCTATCATTTTATTCTTAGCTCCTATAATACAACAGTACCTGGGAGGAAGTAATACTGAATAAAAGTACTTTCTATTTAATATCAGCCATTGCTTTATTTCATTGGTAACAATAAATTTTAAAATTTACTCTTTTTCTATAGATTTTCCTTGCTTTTTGTAACCTTAACAGGTTTCAGATGTTCTCATCAGGTATTCTGTAAAGTATTTCTTGGGGTTTTTCTGTTTTCCTCATGATTAGACTGGGTTTATAAATTTGGGGTGGAGGGCTTCTCAGGTGGTACAGTGGTATAGTGGTACAGAGTCCGCCTGCCAATGCAGGAGACAGAAGATGCAGATTCAGTCCCTGGGGCAGAGTCTCTGGAGGAGGGCATGGCAACCCACTCCAGTATTCTTGCCTGGAGAATCCCATGGACAGAGGAGCCTGGCGGGCTACAGTCCATAGGATCAGAAGGAGTCAGACACGACTGAAGTGAATTAGCATGCACGCGTGAGTTTTTGGAAAGAGGACCACAGAGGTAAGCCGCCATTTTCATCACATCACATCATGAGTGTGTGACTTATCACTGTTGATACTGACCTTTGTCAAGTTTCTCTTCTGTAAAGTTATTCCACCTCCCATACCCCAAACTACACTCTGGAAAGTAGTCACTATGTGCAGCCCACACTTAATGAGCTGGTGAGGGGCACTGGTTATACTCCACTTTGAGCAGGATGCACCTACATAAATTATCTGGAGTACTTCTGCATGGGAGATTTGGGTCTTCTTTATTTACACAGATAGTATTAGATTTGTTCCTTAGAACTGCTGCAACAATGTACCATAAACTGAATGGCTTAAAATCATAGAAATGTATTCTCTCACAGTTCTGGAGACTAGAAATCTGAAATCAAGGTGTTGGGATTGGTTTCCCCCATGGGCTCTGAACAAGAGTCTGTTCCACGCCTCTCTTCTAGCTTCTGAGGTTGGCTGGAAATCCCTGGTATCCTTGGGTTGTACGTGTATTGTCCCAATCTCTGGCTGTCTTCACAAGGC